>NC_136507.1:30606964-30896964 GCF_053919585.1 Euprymna scolopes | reverse complement strand
AATTATATTTATTGCTTTTCTAATGTGCACATGTATATCTATCTACTTCCAATATATAAAGCAAAGTAAGTCTCTTTATAATTTCTTTTGTCATCGATAGTTTTCTTCCTACAAAATTCATATTTGATTCTGATTCATGTTTTTCTTGAAGATTGTTGCAACATGTTATTAAAAATAAAATTCAATTCAATTTCTTCACTTTAAAAAAATATAACTTGGAACAAAAAAATTCCTTGAAAAAAAAAAAAAAATCCAAAAAACTGGCATACTTAAAAAAGAAAAAAAATGTCTTCCATACTTGTCCAAAGTCATTGCTTGATTCTGACATTGGTCACAGTGCTACAAGAGAAGAATTCTCATTTCAAATGAAATTACAAAAAAATCCAGTTTAAAACAAATAAGAGTTTTATTTTTGCAGTTATTGCAATGATACTTCTTCAGGTGATTAACCACGACAGGATAGGAATGCCGAGTCTTGTAACTGTATCGCCAGTAGTTACTGCCTTCCATAGTTGTCGTCTCACCACGTTTTGGCTAACTAATTCTCTGGCTTGCTTTGGGTAGGATTGAAACCGCTATCTTCAGACAATGCTCACCTAGAACTGTAGAGACTCAATGTCTCTATCCACTGTGCCACAGGCTCAGGTGAGCATTGTCTTAAGATAGCAGTTTCAGTCCTACTCAAGCAGGCAAGAAGATGAGTTGTCTGAAACATGGTGAAACAAAAACCATGAATACGAGGGTAGCGTTCTGCAAAACAATGAATACACAAATTATGTAGCCTCATCTCAAAGGATTAAAAAAAAAAAAATCGAAGAAACATGATATATAAAACCCTCATGTAGTTCCTCCTGATCTCTATTTAGTTCTAGTTTGAAATTAAGTTGTTGGCAAGATTTTAGTGAAGGTAAAACGTCATGTAGGGTTTGAAAAGATGTAGGTAGTTGGACACTTTTGGGATGGTTCATTCCTCGTTAAAATGGAGTTTTTCATTAGTTCAGTCAAAATAACTTAAAAAATTTTTTTTTTTTAATTTAAATTGGTCAGACAGTTAAGCTCTAGCTACTGAATTGAATATCACGTAATTACCTGTTTTGTTTTTTATAATTTAATTTTATTTTCTAATTTTATTTCACTCTAAATAAGGCATAGTGACACTTGTAACGTAAGGGCTACTATTTGATATTGTGTCTATGGGGGATTGTGAAGAGTTGAGCTGTGAGATGTCTGTTCACATTACATTTAAACTTCAGCAGATCAGTACAGTCAGGGAGAGGGAATTCCAAAGTCTAGCAGTCCAAAGAAGAAACTGAGAATTAAAAGGCTTTCCAGCATATATAGACCTCAACAGTGAAGGGATGGGATTCTGCTGCTTGTTGGGTTAGTTGGGAGTATGTACGTCGAGGGGGACACAAGTACTAAGTTTATCAGAGCACATTCCATTAAAGTATTTGTAAATCAGGCACAAGGATGTGACGTTGCCACAATGGGGTTGGAGTTTGATTGATAGTGTTGGAGCAGTTAGATTTTAAACTATTTTTTTGGGATCCTGTCTGAGAGTGAGAGATTAGTGGTAGATGCACCAGCCTGGATGTGGCAACAGTTCTCTCTTCATGGACGAATTGTGGCTTTGTAAAGATGCAAACAGTCTGGTGAATTGTTGTGGAGTTAATTTCAAAGAACATCTGAATATGGCCTTGGCTTACAGCATCCAAAACAATGTTATGTTTATTTATATATATATATATATATTAGAACTGCATGCCTGTGGAACTCTGTTCCGTCTGCCTGCTTCCCACCAGACTACAACTTGGATGTCTTCAAGTCCAATGTTAACAAATTCCTAATAAACCGCCCCCTTAAGTAAGCACCTCATCAAATCTCCACACTAACGTAATGTACTTGCAATAACCCTTATCCCTGAGTGGCTTCCGGGCCTTGATAAGTGGTGATCACTGTGTAAAAAATATATATATAAATATATATATATATATAAAATGTGAATATTACTTCAAATCTAAATAATGCAAATAGAAATGTATTATCTAAACTGTGCTGAGTTGAGATGTGCATGCAAGAAAATATATTTTAACAAACATTTTTTTTTTTTTATTCTGCAATTTGAATGATTAAAAAAACTAGCAGGCTGCCCGGTGTTGCCCGGTTGTAAAATGTGCATAAATATTATATTTTAATTGATGCAGAATTCTTATTGTATTAGTTAGGTATTAAACCTAATGTTAAATTACTTTAAAAAATATGAAGTAAAGAAAAAAAAAACAAAAAAAAAAAAACGGAGACATGTGCAAGCCAGTATTGTTTTTTATAAACAGTTCACTTGTAAGTATATATAAAAAAAAAAAATACTCGAGCTGAGATTGAAGAAAGTGAGTCAAGTGTGATTACCATATTTCACGCTCTTTTAAAGAGGTGTTTTCAAACCCACTTATACGGAGCATAAAGAATCTGTCATGTGAACTATTCATGCATGCGCATTCGTGAAACAGTTGCTCACTTAAAAATTCGACTTCCACGTGCTAATTTTTCAATTTTGACCCCATAGAAGCCATTTTTTTTCCGGACAAAATTAACGTTTTCTACATGTGTGAATAATTTATATACCAAATTTTAAGTCTGTAGATTAAAAATTCGTGGAGTATATAGGTTGAGAGTTGTCCTCACACATTCTCACTTTCATACTAGCGGGGGTACCCAGCATTGCCCGGGTGTGGAGAGGTGGTGTGGTAAGGAACCCCAAGGGTGGAGGGATGTTTAAAAAAAAAAAAAAAAAAAAAAAAAAAATTGGTAGTAGGCAGGCAGGCTCCAACCCGTAACGCGAAGGAGGAAAAGAAAGTAAAAAAAAAAAAAAAAAAAAAAAAAAAAAAAAAGTGACGTCTTAACTGTTGCATCTATGGCAAAACCGGAAGTAACAAGCGTTGGTATTAAGGGTAGTCAGTCAAAAGAAGATGATGACTTGTGAAAATGTCGATGAAGAAAACGGCCGAGTTGAAGGTGAAGGAATTAATGTTTTTGGCCAATTTTCCGATATTTGTCGTCCGAGAGACCGAATTTTAAAACAATACCGATTTTGTCACGTTCCGACTTGTCTGTTGGAAGTTTTTTTTTATGAGACATATAAAACACATACATTTTGCATTTTATATATTAGAATATAAATAAATAAGCCGTTAGAAAGTTATAAAATGCATTCGAGTTTTATGTATTTTTCAATTTATTTTTCAGGCACACTTAATCAGAATTTCTGTTAAATACTTTTCTTTTTATCATCTTTAGTTTTGTGAGGGAGATTCGTCTGGTGTTCAAATGAATATTCAATGAAAATTATATTAGCCAAAAAAATAGCACAGTGATTTTTGAAAGAATTTTTATTATTGGAAATTTGAATTGTTAAAAATAAGCCGTTAAAAGCCATACAATGCAATTGAGTTTTTATGAATTTTCTTTTTTTTTTTTTTTTTTTAATTTTCGAAAATATACTCCTTTCATCCAGTATTCGCTTCAACACTGGATGAATCGGAAAAAAAAAAGTAAAAGGTATTTTCTGTATCTTCATTTGTAATTCTGATAAAAGAATATCTTCAAAAATTGAAAAATAAAATAAAAAAAAAAATAAAACTCCATTACATTGTATGACTCTAACAGTTTCTTTTTAAGAATTCATATACATAGTTTTTTTTATTTTTTATTTTTTTTTTTTTTAAATATAATTATCCACTGACACATGTTTCGTCCTATACGACTCATCAGTGGCTGAATCTAGCGAGATTACCCCATGGTAATGAGCCTAAACTCTTAACCAGCTCGTCCATCTTGCACAACTGTTTGGATATATCGCGATTTACTTAGATGTTATTTGCTTTTGTTTTTGCGATACATTTTGAATGAATTCATTTATTTATGCAAATGCGTTTTTACCTAAATGCGAGCTGGGAATAATTTTCCCTTTAACCAATTTGGTACCCCCATATTATTCACTGACAGATGTTTCGTCGTCTATGACTCATCAGAGTGGCTGAATCTAGAGAGATTCGAAATCGGGACCCCACAATAATGAGCCTATATATATATATATATATATATATATGTGTGTATAAAGTTTTTGCAGAATTTGTAATTCAATTAACTTTAAAAGAAAATAAAGGCATATGGCATGATTACAAAATGTGAAAATTAGGAGAGAAGTTGCAATTATATTTTCAATTTGATGCAATCTTTGAAATTCAAAGATGGCGTAACAAATTTCAAGTTAAGAGGGTTTTTTTTTTTGACGAGTTAAGGGTGGAATAAATTCAATAATTACATGAATGATTCTGCGCTACGAAACAGATGCTATCAAGAATTGTGCATGTCAATTTACTTAAAGAAATAAACGGTAAGATGGTCAACATCTTGAAATTTGTAATATAGACTTTTGTCATATCTTCTCCTATATAATATTTTGATTGCAGAAATTCCCCTCTGAACCAAAGTACCATAGGTTTGCAACAACAGATGCCACATACAAATTATGTCTAGCCTATTAGCCACTATCTTATGTAACTTTAGAATGCCAATTTAGACACATTTAGTCGTTATAATAAATCCTACATTTCATCCTAGGAGCAACATCATCACAATCACAACCATCTTCAGAGAAAGTAGTTCTTATTTTTCCTTCTAAATAACAAGTACTACTATCATTCCATTTCGACAGATATATGGGGTTTCACCTTTCGTAACTTGATCATAAACTAATTGATCATAACATAATCTTTCCCTTTTCCATCACAAAAATAAGTCTCCCCAAACTAATTCTGCTCCTTCTGATTGGATGAGCTCTGGCCATTCCTATATTCCGGATTAGAGGTATTAGCATACTAAATGAATGATAATGTACCATTCAAACATGGCTTCGCAATGATACCTACTTTTGCCCTATGTGTAAATTGCTCACTCGCTTGCTTTGTACATTTGTTCCAATAATTTGTACTTTTTTTTTTTTCATAGTTGTTTTATTTAAATATACTTTGTTTTAACCTGCGTAATCTATTATGATTGTCGCCGATTTATAAATGAACGTTACACCAATATTATCTACTGGATTCTCTCACTGTATATATTCTTTCCAACTCTCTCGCTCGCTCTGTTTATTTTTTTCAGCACCCTTATAATAAAAATATGTAAACGTTTTTAGCAATTGATTTTTTTTTTTTTTTTTTTTATCGCATATCGTTTCAAATAATTGTTTAAGTACTTTAACGGTGAATGCTCTGACGAACTGCAATCACTTGTACCCCCTTGACATAAATACCCCCGACAAACCTGACAAGCAGCTAAATCCCACCCCTTCACAGAGATCCCTAGATGTAAGAGAGCCTTCTGCTCCAGTAGTTTCTTCCCCAGAACCGCTAGACTTTGGAATTCCCTTCCAGATCCCTGCTTCCCCAACTGTACTGACATGCAGAAGTTCAAGTGTAACATGAACCAACATCATGCTGCTCAACTCCCTACATAGTACCCTTGTAGCTTATGTCCCTGATAGTAGCTCCCTACATCAAAGTGGCAATGTGCCTTGTTTGGGGTGAAAATGTAATAAAAAAAATGTTAACATCTCGGATATTTTGTCATACATTTTAGATTTTTTTCATTATTTTACTTCCATATCTCAATTGACACACACGTGTTTGAAAGTTAGGGTCTGGTTTAAGGCACAATTACCGATTTTTTTTTTTTTTTTTTTTTTTTTTTACATCAATTACTTATGTTACAGTTTTAACGTAAATTTCATTACATAAGGAATTTATTGGAATATTTTAAGTTTCTTTTCTGTACTGATTCTCAAGATTGCACACACATTAACATTTTTTTTTTTTTTTTGAGGGTGGGGGTAAATTTGTTCATTAGGTCCATCTCCACAATTTTTCGACTATGCTGATTAAGAAAATCTCATTCAAATTTTGCGGAGACAAGTACTTCTAGAGATATAAAGACCTGTATTATGCACTGTAATTTACTGACTGCCAACTTTGTATGCATGCGCGATAAACAAATCTACCTCTCTTCTACCGACTTTGCTACCCCCATTCCCTTCCCCAAAAAAGGGCTGTCTACTTTGAAAGCCGTTCTTCAGATGGGAGATTGGTGGTGTTTATTTCGAGAGCCGTTCTTTTCCAAACGCCATTTGTAACATCACAATACTCAAAGAAGTGAAGTGAAAAAAGCTGTAATTTTGTTTTACATGTTTAAAAAAAAAAAAAAGACAACATAAAATTGAAATTTAATTTAATACTATTGGTTGAAGAGTTAAAAAGAAGAGGAAGACTTAAACAACAAATGGAAACCGCTAGGACTGCTACCACTGATTTTGATCACTCTAAACAGTTCATATACAGTGAGAATCACTGACTTCTAAAACTTCTGTTTCTACTTTCCATTATTATTATAATGGACCATTTTTCGTAATTTTATTAATTCATACTGATTTATGCATTCCCTTAATTGCTTTTTTTAAATTCAAACAGTATCTGCATGTTATCACCCCAAACCAGCACTAATCGCCAGTGAAAGCCAGATTATTTCCTTTCAGCCGCGGCTGTCAGTGTCTGCAATTGTTCAGGGATGGCAACGGCCACCAACAACCGTAGTTCTCCTTTTTTGCGAGGGAGGGGGTAGACTTCCACTGGACAACACTGGTTAATGGGTTCTGTGTGTGTGTGTGTGTATATATATATATATAATATGCCCTTGTTTGTCTTTCTGTCTGAGGAACGGCCTCTATCAAACTCCTCTTTCAATATTTGGTCTGCAAACTTGAAACTTGATATATGGGGGATTTGGACCTGTGGAACAAATTCGATTTAGTTTTTAGCCGATAAAAATAGCTGCTAAGGGGTCAACATTTAAAAAATGGAACTTGGCAGACATAAGTCTACTTAAAGTGCAAATATACTTTTATGCATTAGTCGTTTAAATTTTAATGTTTTCTTATCCATCTGACAATAGCTCAAATAGTAATGACCAAGGTTGGAGTGATAACGGTTTTGATTTTGATTCTAGCTGATAACACCCAAGTCACATTTTTTTTTTTTTTTAATACTTTTGAAATTATTACTATATATTGGGTACAATATAATAATCAATAGAGAATTGGCTCTATAATAATATTAATTATAATAATAATAATAATATGAAATCTGCATAAATTAAAGTATCATATTTAAGCATATTTTTGGACCGGGCAATGCCGGGTGGCCTGCTAGTTTTCATAAAAACAATGCTTTCTAAAACAAGAACATTTTTTATTTTTACTTTTATGAAAAATGTTTGTGCCACAATTAGACTTCCCCGTGAAGTTGTTTGCTCATTTGTTTTTATATAAATTGATTAAAAGTTTTAAATATTTTTGAAGTAATTGGAATCAATCATGATTTCTTCTAAAACAAACAAAGATGAACGTTTTCCTGAATCGATAACCAAACATTTAATCTTTCTTTTATTTTTATGAATCGAATTAAACAAGTCCATCTAATCCATTTGAGGTTTTCCTTTTCTATTGTGTGTTGGCCATAGATTAACAGTTGATTGGTCACATGTCACCTGCTAGCCAATCAAATAAGTCGCCCTATTGAGAAGACCAACATTACTGGCTTATATTCACTTTCCTTTTCTTTTTTTTTTTTTCCTCCACAATGTAGTAAAAAAAAAAAATTACAGCAGGTGGTTGTTCTTGTAAATTAGCCCAAAACAAAGCTTGCTCCAATTATATAAAACAAAACTAGTTGTACTGACTAGTGATGGAACGATTCCAATATTTTTCCTGATTCTTCGGTACAATTACTGATTCTGTTTTAAATTTCATATTCTGATACAATTCCGATTTCAATTAAGTTTTTATTTTGGTGGAGGATGGATTATTACAAAAAACCTCATGTAATATGTGCATATATTTTCACAAATGTAAAAATATAATTATGGGTATGACCTATAGATTTTAGTTTTACTGTCAAATAAATATTTATCCCGGGTTCGCACAAACTTGAAAGATCCTTGAATTTTGACTTTTGCCTTGAAAAGGCCTTATTTTTTATTATTTCCTTTAAAAAATCCTTGAAAATATGGAAAATGCCTAGGAAATGTCTTAAAATGCTGTGAAAATCGTATTCTTTATGTCCAGTAAAAATTTGTTGAAATATTAAAAATAAGATCAAAATAAATACTATTATTCCTTGAGTATTAATAAAAATACCATTAAAATATATAGATTTTAGTTTTGCTATTAATCAATAAATATTTATCATTTCATCATGAATACAAATACAGTAGAACCTTGTTTATTTTGTAATTTTTCTGTTTTATCATGATACAGCGCATTGTACCGAACCAACGCTGTCTGTCAATTCTGTTAGCATTGCAATGAAGAGTTCTCATATTAGGCGAAACCAAAAGTCCAGTTTATAAGCAAATAAGGTATTTATATTTTGTTAGTTTACAGATGGCTTCATAAAGCTGATCTCTGCACGACTCGTCCATCAAATGAAGAACTTACTTTTTGGTACCCCCCCCCCCCCAAACAAAGGAGAGATTGGACCTAGTAATTCACTCCCGTTCGTCTGTTCATACTTTTCTCAATAACCACGCCTTGGATGGTTTGAAATTTTGCACAAACATTAGTTATGGCTAGTGGTGGGACGATTAATCGGAATCGTTAATCGTAAGAATCGTGTATTTTGGGAGGTATCGGAATCGCATCGTTAAAAAATACCTTAATTTTCCGATTCCTTCATTACGATTCTTTTAGTCTGATGTTGAAAAAAAGAAAAAAAATTCCTGATATTTCTAACCGCAAGAGAGAAATGTAGCATGTTATAAAAAGAAACCAAAGAAATTCATTATTAACAGGGCAATGCTTAGTGCCCCTCCCTTACAAGGTTCATTCATTCAGATCTATTGTAATCAAAACTACAAAAGAGTTAACTTGAAAAGAAGTATGCAGGGCTCTACATTGCGAGTAAAAATAAAAACAAACGCTTATCTTTTTGGCGATTTTTTTTTTTTACTGACAAATCTAATACTGAATGAAAATGCTTTTTCAACTTATATTTTCTTAAAATAAAACGAGCAAAGTCAAATTATTTAAACAGTAAACGGTTTAATAGAACAATGTACTTTTTTTTCTTTTTTTAAAAGAAGGCTTTTGAAAGAAATATCTCTAAAATGAAATTGATCACGTTGTATTATTTCGCAGTTTTGACAGTAGTCGGCTTCTTTTGAAGTTTCAAAAAAATCGACCCCATACCTATCTCTTCCAAACCTAAAGTTATTAAATAACCCCTTCGTTAATTCAAGGGTAATTAATTCAATTCAGTCAAGTTTTTTTTTTTTTAATTTCATTGAAATAAAATCCATTTTTTAAATTTTTTTCTCCAGAAAGATAAAACCCTGAATTTGATTATATTAAAAGCAGAATAATATAATCTTTTTTCTAGAATTTTAAATTGAAAATTAAGTGTTTTGCGCAGTTTTTTGCCGAACGAAAAAGAAATTAATATATATTTTTTTAAAAGGTTTTGTAATCAATTAATTTTAATGTCTAAATAATATTTACGATTAATTAAATAATTTAATTTTAAAAAGTATTTATAAATAGAATTTTACTTAAGACTTATAGTTTAGCAATATTGAACCGCATCAACCATGTGTGAATTGAACACAGTCAACCAAAAAAAAAAATTCAAAAGAAAATGCATATTTGCATTTCATTATGTAAACTTTTATACATTGGTTTCAAAAATTAAATTCTATAAGTTTTTTTTGTTAACTACCGGTTGGTACAATTTACCGCCCCATCCCTTTATATTTTTTTCTTTTTGTCTTTTTTAGCGGATTTTTTTTTTTTTTTTTTTTTTTTTTTTACAGTGATCACCACTTATCAAGGCCCGGAAGCCGCTCAGGGATAAGGGTTATTGCAAGTACATTACGTTAGTGTGGAGATTTGATGAAGTGTTTAATTAGGGGGCGGTTCATTAGGAATTTGTTAACATTGGACTTGAAGACATCCAAGTTGTAGTCCGGAGGGAAGCAGGCAGACGGAACAGAGTTCCACAGGCGTGCAGTTCTAAGAAAGAAGCTTTGTTCATGGAATCCGCGTTTTTATTTAGGCACAGATATAGAGTGGAGGAAATTTTTCACTGTGGATTCAGCTAGACGGGTGTTTTTCGTGAAAGATTGGCGAAGGGGGACCAGGGATTGGAGTTCAGACGAGCACCTGCCATGAAAATAATGATAAAACAAGGATAGGCTCGCAACGTCTCTTCTGTGAGAGAGGGGTTGCAGGGTAGAGAAAAGAGCATCTCCCACTAAACCACGAAGTCTATTTTGTACTCTGTCAAGGCATGATAGGCTGTTTTTCGCAGCTCCTGCCCAGATATGGCAACAGTATTCCATCCTTGGACGTACTTGGCTTTTATATAGATAGAGAATTGCATCAGTAGTGACATATCTTCTGGAGCGGTAGAAGGATCCCACCATCTTTCCAGCGACCTTGGCAACAGACTTGATGTACGTGTTCCATTTCAGATCAGGAGTAAAGGTCAAACCCAGAAGCTTGTCAAAACACGGGGCCTCACCCAGACGAGAGCCATCCATCACAATTGATGCCAGCTGGGGATCAGAGCGTTGATGATGTAAGGATAGGAGTTTGGTTTTGGATGCATTAAAGGTAACCAGCCACATCTTCCCCCACTGAACCACGCGCTCGAGATCAGAGGAGAGAGAATCCGAGAGAACTTTGTCATTTACAGCCTTTGATGTGTTGCCGTAGATGGTCGTGTCATCAGCATAGATGTCAACGAATGATTTAAGTATGTGTTTAGGGAGGTCATTGATGTAGATCAGGAAGAGAGTTGGGCTCAGGATTGACCATTGAGGGACTCCAGCATTTATATTGCAGGCCTCCGATTTTTGTCCTTCTACCACTACTCTTCTGAGCCTATCGGAGAGAAATGATTTAATGATTGAGAAAACATTTCCAGTTATACCGTAGCTGGAAATCTTGTGAAGTAGACCCTTATGCCATACCTTGTCGAAGGCCTTTGATATGTCAAGAGCAATTGCCCTAGAAAGGAAGCCTTTGTCAAGAGATTCACTAATCCTGTGGGATATAACCGTCAGCACATCTGCGGTAGATCTTGCAGAGCGGAAACCATATTGTGTGTCACTAAGAAGGTTATTCCTGCTGAGGTGGTTGAATATTTCTCTATTTAATATGGATTCCAGCAACTTACTCATAACACACAGGAGACTTATTGGTCTGTACTGAGAGGGAGAGGACTTATCATCTGAATTCTTAAATACAGGGCAAACTGATGAGGTCTTCCAGGGAGTCGGAAAGCACTTCTCCTTAAGGCAGCGTTTAAATAGTTTCGTAAGTATGGGAGCAAGTTCTGGTTGAAGCTTTTTTAACACTATAATTGGGATGCCATCAGGGCCAGTTGCCTTACTAGAATCTAGGTTCTTGATTAGCTTGGCGACCTCATGCACGGATATTTGTATGTTACCTAGCTTGTTCTGTGTTGTAGGAGGAAATATGGGGAGTTGATGGCCTTCGTCGCATAGGGTAGAATTAGCTGCAAAGTTCTTTGCAAATAGTTTTGCCCTGTCTGACGCTGACGAGATGACCTCTGGTCCATTGATAATGGTTGGGATAGAACGCACAACGCCAAAGTCCAAAAAAAGTCTTGCATGGAAACTTTTTGAAGTTGATAAAGATGATGAGTTGAAAGCCATTTGCAAAGTCTGTCAAATTAAAATATCGCGAGGAATAAAACCATCTAACATGACCACAACCAACATGTTAAAACATTTAACTATGAAGCATCCAAATAAATTGGAGGAGCAAAATAAAAAAGAAAAGGAACAAAAAATTACCAACTAGTCACTCAGAGCAGTTTTATTAGTGAGGGTCGAAATCGCAGTGTCTTTTTTTTTTTTTCTTTTTTTTTTTTGCCTACGTCACCATCTAGGTGTCACCAATTTTTTTAACCCTCCTTAACTTCAAAGAGTAAATACAATATATATAACTAAAAAAATAATTTTTAAAAATGCTGATTCTATTCATGAAAAATTCTTTTAACTAGAAATTAAAACTTAGGTAAAGATAGCTGACTGACAGCAACAGGAGCACTGGTTAACTACTGAACCACGTGGAAAGGTGTGGGGAGGGAGGAAAAAAAGGAAATTAAATGATGATAATAAATTATGATAACCGTCTTTGAAAGGCACTAAACTCCTAAAATTTACTTCTTTAAAATTTTAGGCGGCACTCCCCGGCGATTTTTAAAGCACTCTCTCTCTCTCCAAAAAAAAAAAAAAAAAAAAAAAATTTAATTTTTAAGTTTGGGAAAGATATATTTATTATAACCGAATTCTTGTATGAAGACTGGATCTACTTTATTGGACGTTAATTTGTGAGATAAGTAATTTTTCAATGTTTAATATGTTTTTAAAGTTTCAATTATCAATTAAATTTTTTTAATTGCGTTTATTTTTCAATTTATTTAAAAAAAAAAAAAACAGGGTTTTAAATGTATTTTTCAAGGTAACAAGCTTCGAAAGAAGTCTAATAAAAAAAAATCACTTAATTTTTAATTTCGACAACCCTGAGAATTTAATTATTAAAAAAATATTGAAATGTGACATTTTTTTTATTTAACATTTCTATTAGTTCAATTAATTTTCTTTCAATAATTAATTTCACTCAACAAACTTCACCATTTTTTTTTTTTTTTTTTTTTTTTTTTTTAATCTTTTTCTGTAATTTTGGTAATTATGTTTTATAGTGGTATCATTTTTATATGTGTTCCTTTGATATAACCTATTTCAAAATTAGTTTGACTAAACTTATTCTTCACGTTAGAAACAATGTGTAAAAGCAATGAAAAAGTAAGAAAAAATAATAGGTGTTAACTACTCCTTGTGAATTATGGAGGTCTGAAGAACTGCCGTCATAAATACAACTATCAATAGCCAAATAAAAAATCGTTTTTGAAATTCCTTTAATTGTAACTTTTCGCTATACCTACCTTTTTGGTATGAAACACAAAAACCTTCGATTAATGGTATTTCTCATATATGGTCGTTAACTTTGGAAAGGTTATTTTGTATCTACGGCGCTATGTCACATGGTATATTGTTATTTTTTTCCCCATTACGCACGTTCATTTATAAATTATTAAATTAAATATTTATCTTTTTTATATATAATTAGTATATATTTTCTTTCTCTTCCGCTATATTTTTTTATTTAATTCATTAAATCTGTTAATTATGAGGACCAAAATAATCAATCGTGTGTATTTATTCTCTAATTTTCTTGTTTTTGTTCTGTTATATAAATTCTATTTTATTTGTTTTTTCTCTGAAGGATGAATTCTATTTTCTTTGAGTTTTTTTTCTGTATTCCAATTAAGTAAAATAAATTTTCTCTAAAATAAATTTTGCTAAGTTTTCCGTTTAGTTTACTATATAATAATTTTATTTAAACCAAAACACGACGGTGTAGACATAAAATATCTCTTCCAAAGTTAGGGAACATATTTGGGAACTACCGACCATAAGTATAAAACTACCTGGTATATTTCAAAACAATAATTCCCTAGGAATCGGAATCGTACTTGGTATCGGAATCGTTAATCAATATTTTCCTGGAATCGTATAAAAATTAGGAATCGTCCCAACACTAGTTATGGCGAAAGTAAATTTTTGCCAGAACAGATTTTCCGGGATAACTTTAGTAGCCCACCCCACGTAGGGGCCATTATAGGCGTAAAATTGCCCTCAAATCGTTCGTCTTTTTGTTTGCAAACGTGACCATAAAAGAAAGACAAAATCAATTTGCCCTTTCACTTGCTATTTAGAAATAGACCGCCACTTGTGAAAATCAATTTGATCCTTCTGAAGAAAATAACATTTGAATTCAAGTGATAAATATTTGTCTTGAAAATAAAACAATATTGTAAAACAAAACTATTTGTATTAAAATCAAAACGATCATTAAATCAAAAAAAAAAAAAAATCACAGAAGAATTAATAAAATGTCCTTTTTGAAAACCAATATGCAGATTAACATTGCAAAAATCCTCTATTTATATAAGCATCCAAATTTTGGTAATTGCGACACAAGCCTATCTTTTAAATGTGACCATAACAAAAGGAAAAGACAAAATCAATCAGATCAAAAGAACATTTGAACACTAGTGCTAAATATTTGTCTTGAAAATAAAACAATATTGTAAAACAAAACTATTTAAAAACATATATGTACATTTTGTTTTGAACTCTATTTGATTGGATTTCTTTCGTGAGTTGTTGATTTTTTTTTTTTTTTTTTTTTTGATTTTTAATGGTCTTTAAAATGTCAATCCATTTCAATGAAACCATGGTACATCTTTGAATAAGTTTTAAATAAATTTGTATTTTAGCTCTCACATTTGTGATCGAGCACTTTATTGATTTCTTTTCAATCCATTCTGACTCCCTATATAGATTAAGTGTGGGTTAAATGACTTTGATGAATTAGTATAGAGTGTTGAAATTAAAATACATAAAAATATTGATATAATATACTGCTTGTTCCTGCCTTAGTTAGTCCATACGTTACACTTTTAAAAAGACCAAATAAAATTTTTGAAGGCCAAACTGCTTTAAAAAAGACAAATTCGTGAAATTTGGCATCTTGACAAGAATGAGTGACCTCCCTTTGATATAGCCTCGTTTTCGAATATAATATATAATCATTGTTGCAATCGTGTGAGTAAGGAACTTGTAATTTTAATGTTCAGAGGTCCTTTACCGAGAAGTCGACGAAGCATTATATAAAAGCGGGAACATTTTTAAAGAAATAAGGCAAAAAATTTAAAGAGATGCTGGACTGAAGGAGTAAATTAAAGGTTGTCTCTTACAATATGATTTTATTATTTGTATTGAACTATGTAGCACAATATTACTTAAATATGTGTACTTATAAATTTATCTAATTTGGGTCAGTTCTGTATTTAAAATACAATGAACATTATTTTCATAGAAATGCTAATTAACTCATATTAGCTGCATATTATTCGTTATTCTGCCCAAAAAACAAATTTTTTGTGCTACTCAGAAAAATATCGGCTTTATTGAAATATTGATTTAATATATTTCTCAGTTCGTGGAATTTCCATGGATTACTAGTTTTTATTTTTCAAATATGTGGTTTATTTCAAAGATTGATTTTTAGCATTTATAATTTAAATACAATTTGGGCATATCGCTTAGTCTAAAGGTCCAGTTTTCACAAATTCACACATTAAAGTGGGCTCTATTTCAGCAATAACACATCAAGTGAAATTATTCATGAAATGTTTCAGTAAATTGTGTTGCCCGCTATGTGGCATATGGCTCTGTCTTGCTGAAACCACGTGATGAATTACCAAACTGAACTTAAGATTATCAATAGTTGCTAAATCTGCAATTAAAGAAAATAATCATCAATTTAAAGTTTGTAGCCTCTAAAAAAAAAAACACCCTATATAAGTTTATTTACATATTCCAAGGAAATAAAACTTTAAAAAAAGGGGGGGTGTACGATCGTTTCAGAGTCGATATTGTTTATTTAGATATAATCTCAGCACAATCGGAGATGGGGGGGGGCGGGTTATAATGCAAAAATCCCGATCAATATGCAGGAATGTGGGGAATTAGATTAAGCATCAAATCTATGGGAAACTTTTTTTATTCAGGTCTTGGGATATAATTAAAATTTTCAGATATATGCAGACCCTGACTAAAGGATTTACCGAATGTTGAGCTGCTAAACCTTTAATCTATTATACCTGTAGAGGACTAAATCACGGCTGTTTCTTAAATTGTTTGTTCCCTAAATTCATAATTCAGTTTTATCAGTATTAGATTGTATATTGCTTTAAAATTACGTAATTTTACAGAGATAATATATGTATTTTATATTGAATAAAGTTCAGTTTCATTATTAATCGAATTGGGTGCCTTTCTTCTGTTTTTTTTTTTTTTTTTTTTTTTTTTTTTTTTTTTTTTTTAACATGTTTTAATGCTCTGTTTAAAAATGCCGTCATATAGTATCGACAGTAACAGTTCGAAAAATCTTACCTACATTGCATGCAAGCATTTTTCAGTTAACAGGCCTTCTATATCTCGGTGGCCGTGACTAAATCCTCCTATTGAGCTGATCTTATTCACAGTATTCAAAGCAACTGATGTGAATGTTTTATACTCCACCCTTCTTCTTTGAAACTGTAATAAGGAACATTTTTAAATTTTTGTATTCCTTGTTTAGTAATAAATTGCAATGTCTAATTTACAAAGTTTATATTGGATATATATATATATATATATATATATATATATATATATATATATACTTGTTTATTGTTATATAAACATGCTCACATCCCGCTGCTACAAATAGCCACTTGTTTCAATCAAACAACAGATATCATCAGGCAGCGACTTGACTATTCAAAAGTTCAATTTGAACTTTTGAATAGTCAAGTCGCTGCCTGATGATATCTGTTGTTTGATTGAAACAAGTAGCTATTTGTAGCAGCGGGATGTGAGCATGTTTATATAACAATAAACAAGTATTATCAGCTCTTTTTATTGAGCACTATCTAACAACCTCGTTGAATTCATTAGTCCATTACTTTTGAATATAAAAAAACCCGAGTATATATATATATATATCTTCAAGAATATCATATGAAAATATTGAATTTCTTTGGGTTTTTTGGGGGGAGGGGGTCATATTTTCTCCTTTTGTACATCCCTTCCACAATCGTTAATACATCCAATAATTTTTTAATATTCACAGGCAAAATTTGGCACAACAATTTTGGCATCGACTTTAATTTGGAGTGACAACATTGCCCAATAAGTAATTTTGATTCTCTAAGAGGCGAGAGACCCCCCCCCCCCCGATCTGTCTCCATTTTTACTGTGTGTTAAAATTAGTCAAAGAGACCTTTTCCTCTCCCTGAGAAAACTGTGATGCCAAACGCCGGGTTTGTGTTAGTTCAGAATCAAGATAATGTTTTCTTTTTATTTATCGATTTTTTTTTTTCTCGCTGTTCTTACATAACCTACCATTATTGCGTCGTCAGATATAAAACAAATCGTTTTTTCCCATAGAACTGCTGACATCACATCCGTGAATATCTGATGTGTGTGTTGGGAGAGTGTTGATTTGTATAGAAAAACAGAATTTGTTGTCAAAAAGCGTACTTTTACAGATTAAGAACCATGTTATCATTGGAGTTTTCCAGGCAGTTTAGGTAAAACCACTGAAAAGTGCCGAACCTCTGAGCCAATGAAATCGCTGCAGTCAACAACATTTAGCAAAACATATTATTTATTATATAAAAAAAAAAAATATTTCGATTTTTAACAAAATCCTCGGAAAAAAAAATCCAAGAATCAAAGATTTTTTTTTTTTTTTTTTTTTTTTTTGGTATCGGTTGTTTATTTAAAACAAATATTTATTTATGAAACTGACCTTACAATGAGTGTTTTTTTTATTTAATTTTTTAAAAATTCTATAGAAATTGTCCAATAATTATTCATATTTTCTTCATCAAAGCAAAAAGAATATTTTCATTTTTCAATTAATTATTCATTGAAGTATGTTCCTAATAACAGAAATAATATATTTTTCATTGAAAAAAAATTGGCTAGCATTTGCACGTAAAAAACACAAATTTTCATTTGACACCTTCCAATATTTTATATAAAATGGACAGAAAATTCCGACAATAACATTTATTCTGCATAAGTACCTTGAAAAGAAACTAGAATCTACCCATTCAATTGGCATGTTCAAAAATGGAAATATGTTTGTTTAGATTAGACAACCATCCTCATCTTATAAAGTTTTAGTTGATTTGACCCCCAACTTCTTTCAGATGCATGTTCATAGGTTGCAGCATTCACCATGGGTTGGTTGGGCCAGCTCTTTCCAACATGTTCATCATGTCCTGAATACTGACTGACCAGGCACAGTAATCCAAAGCTGCTGCCGCTATGCGGTTCCAGTGATGAACTTTGTAAAGTGAGGGCTCAGAATCGGTTACGCATACTCCTTCAGCATCCTGAGCCAGGTTTTGAGTTTGCTATCGCAATGTTTCTTCCAACCTGGTGGTGATGCTGGATTGATGACTTCACGGCTAAAGTCACCTGGGTGTCATCAAAGGCGTCTGGCAAGGAGAGGATTTGGGAGGAGTGGATCTTGCACCGAACTGTACTGTTGGAGATAAACTGTTGTCATTGGATACAGAGGATGCAGTGTAGATAGTGATGGTCAGATACCTCCAGTTTGTGTAGGTCAATTGCTCACATAGGTCACAAATCTCACAGACATAGAGGAGAATGGTGGATCCTGACTTTGGTGTTCAGCCATATTTCTTTTTGAAATCAATTTCGTGATCCAAGTCGACAGGAGTCGCTGCGAACATTGCTGATGTGGTTAGGATGTCTTCTGTCCCTTGGCTTGTTGCAGTGATGATTGAGTCAAGATATTTGAACCGATCGACAGTTTCAAGGGTTTCGATGTCAAGAACAACCGGCTGTTTTTTTATTTGGGAAGAAACCCTGCCGTCAGTAACTTTGTTTTGTTGACGTTTATTTTCGTGCCAATCTTTGAAGCATAAGCTTGCATCTCATCAATAGCTGACTAAATGTCAACAAAGCTTTCACCCAATATGGCGATGTCATCGGTGTAGTTGAGATGCGATATTTGTAGACCATGACTTGGTGTTACATCATGAAAGTTGGCCAGGGTGTTTGGGGTGTTCTAGTCTATGGTTTAATTCAAGAGCGTAGGTGAGAGAATATATCCTTGTCAGATGCCAGAGTGAATGCCAAAGAAACATGAGTACTGACCACCGTACATGGAAACTTTAGTGTGGGTGGAGAGATAGTAGGTTTTGATTGGGTCAAACAGTTTGGGGGAGGGGCATGCCATTGGTATGCATGACCTTCCAGAGGGCTCCACGATCGACAGTCAAATGCAGCAGTGAATTTCAAACTCCCTTCGTACTTGAAGTGCACCTATCTTGTTTAAGTCTAAAATCTTTCTGAAATTTTAAGCTGAACCTTTCATTGAACCCAAATTGATCTGGTAGAAGTCTTAAGCAATTTGATATTTAATGTCTTGGAAAGGGATATAGTTGTTTGATATAGCTGAGTGATCTTGGCCACAATACTCGAATAATACAATCTAGTAAGTCACCTTAATAAATGTGTTCATAGTCTTAGCTCATAATACTGCTATACTCGTCCACATTTATGGCCACACTAGCCAATCATATCATTGTGAGGGGGGGCTGTATTCAAGTTCATTGTATCAATATTACTCTTAGTATTTGCTGTACTAAGGATTGAACCTTCAACCTCCAGAAAACTGTCGCTTAGACCTGATTATTACTTATCTTTGTTGCACCATGGGTTCAACTACCTGGTTACGGGTGATGGGACAAGAACAATCTAACCATGTAGATTAAATAAATTCAGTTTTAAATTTCATACAGATTTGATGTCCTAATAAGGGCAAACATTCTTTGTTAGTTCGGACATGTTAAAAGAAACGAGGGGTATATCAGAACTTGCAAAGCCCTAAGACTGGACAGCAAAAAGAAAGCCTAGAACCCTAAGGAGACATAAAAAGGCAACCCTAAGGAGACATAAAAAGGCAACCCTAAGGAGACATAAAAAGGCAACCCTAAGGAGACATAATAAGGCAACCCTAAGGACACATAATAAGGCAACCCTAAGGAGACATAAAAAGGCAATCCCACAAGATAGTAAACAGTTACAAATGGACATGGTCAATTCCCACAATCGTGATCACTGGAGACTGACCATAAGGACAGTCCAATAGCGTCAAACTTGTCAAATGGAGCATAGACGATAAACCAGAATAGTGAATGAGTGACTGATATATAAGTATGAGGAGTGTTCAATAAGTAATACCCCTGACCAACTTCATCCACAGGTATTTGTAGGTAAGCATCACTTAAATCAATTAAAAAATTTTTTTTTCTTTCGTTAAATTTAGCAAATTTTTTAGATTAACCAGAGAATAGTGGTTATATTTTTAATGCATAGTTTCTGTTTTTTTTTTTTTTTTGCCCCAGACTGAGAATTGAACCTTGAGAAAAATATCATTTTTACAATTGATTTTTCTCAGTACTCTAACCACTGCGCCACAGAAACATTCCAGAGTTCGACAAGAGAAGGTTGGAGATTACATCGACCGAAAAGTTGTGAAAATGACAGTCAAGATGAGAACAGTAGTTCGAAGAATCCAAATAATACGAATAGCCAATCCTCATAAAAAAATAAAAAAAAAAAATCAGGAACGTAAATGCTATCTAGGTCTAACATTAAAAATCTCACAAGATAAACTTAATGTGTGAGATATTTGCTTCATACAAAAGGATGTAGATTAACAGGTGTTTCTTTTTCTTTTTTGGCTGCTTCTACTTGAGTGCTTTGCTTTTCTGGTCTGAGGATTAAGACTATAAGCGGGAAAACACTGAAGAACAATAACAACAAAAAAATACACAAAAACATTGACTAAAAATACGTCTGCAAGAAATATACGTATTAGAATAAGTGCTTTTTAATGTTGTGCTTGTCCTTATCAGAAAAGAATCGCAGGGAAGTCGTGTCTGTCTGTAAACATTGATTTTTGATAGTGAAAACATTTCTAGCTTTGATACAACACAAACTAAAACCGGTTTTGTTCAACAATTGTTCTTTGATTTATTTACATTCAATATTTTTTCTATTGATTATCTTGTTTACGCAGACACTTTTCATTTGCCATTTTCTCCCCCCCCCATATATATATATATATATATATATATATATATATATATTATATATATATATATATATATATATATATATATATATCTCATAATTTTGGAGTACAAAATTTCATTATTGCTATCATGACAGGAAGACCCGTTTTGGTGTTCATGATTAAAGTAGGAAATAAGAAAAAAAAACTTAGGGGGGGGCAGCGAACTGGTTTCGCCCTCCCTCTTTGTAAGCTGGATCGAGGGATTTCCTTTTTTTATTAATAAAATCGAGTGAAATGGGAGACGATCCGTTAAAAAAAAAAAAATAAAGAAAAGCAATATAGTGTAGAGAAAAAAAAAATGGGATACACTGTCTATAATAACGATACGTATGTCACCTAGAGACTGATCACGTTCAAACCTAAGAGCCATTTTATATATATATATATATATATATATATATATATATATATATATATATATATATATTCTTTTTATGCATACAGACATTAGTGTTTCATGCTTATGCAATCATCAGTGTAGGATGACAGTTCTTACCGGTCGGGAGATTTTAACCTTGCCACGAAGCCACCTTTGACTCCATTCACTAAGCCTCTAGGCCACCAAACAATTGCCACGGGAATAAAGTGAATTAACAACTAATAAACACAATTCAGGCGCAAAAATTAGACAATCCATCAATTCATGGAAGTCATGAACATTGCGTAAACGCTAGTTGACTGCCTCTTAATTTATACTTTCCAGGCAGTGCTTATCCTTTAGTATTTTTAAAGGGGCTTAATAATTATGATTAAATAATTCTTTTTTATTTTATTTGTGTGTGTGTGTGTACCATACCCTTCGGTTTCCAAAATAAAAAATGCTTAAACTCGTTTCTGTGCAACCAGATTTGCGCAGGCAATTACTTGAATTAATAAAATCAATTTTTTTTTTTTTTTTTTTTTTTTTTACTAATCAGAGGATTTTTTGAATTTATTTGGAACAGCCTTTCTAGAGTCACCTCGATCCCAGAAGTCAGATTTTTTTTTCTTCAATAAACAGTTGAGACAAAAAAATTTATACTGTGCTGAAATACGTCTGTATTTAATCCCACAATTCTTAACTCCCTTAATCATACGCTGTCACATGCATAAACCTGAAGTCCTACCTAACTAATATTTCTGGTCAACCAAGTGCAAAAGAGATCCAGACAATTGCACTTAAGGGAACAGCGAGGATACTAAAAAGAGCTCTCGGTTGGTTTCAATGAAAAGCGGTGCAATGTTGGCAGCTGGTTTGGCTGCCCCATACCCAGCATTACAATGTTCAAAGGGAAAAAAAAAAAAAATGATATACACAAACTGCTTGAATTCCTTCATTGTCGTTTGCTTGTTTAAAACAATTATTCGTTGAAATATTCCCAATTTCGCTCACTGAACTTTCTAATATGAAAATAAATGAACATTAACTCTTATTAATAACTTTAATGAAAGATAATTTGTATACTTGAATAGAGAAGTTTTGATTATGATTTTTAGACCAGTGTAATGCACGGCCCTTAAACTGTTGAACTCTTGACTTCTTCGATATTTCAGCTAAAGAATTCGCCTTGTTTTACAAGGATTCTAAAATATTCAAGAACATTTTGTATTTATCCTATTGTTGTAAACTTCCATCTTAAACATCTATAAAATATCTGTGAATTTATACCTCATTATTTTGCTTTTGTTTACCGTATAACATGTCTCTCGTTTTCTCACGTTTAATTATGAACATAAAATTATTTTCACTGAAAATATTTCTCTGAAACCTGCTCATCCCAAAATATTGTGCCAAAATTGGAATCCCTAAAAATACTTTCCAAAACAGTGACTCCCCTAAAATAAGAACTCTCTCTCTCTCTCTCTCTCTCTATATATATATATATATATATATATATATATATATAATTTTGAGGTTGTTACTTTTCAGAGGTAAAATAACCAGTGAAGTATAACAAGGTTAATACAAGAGTGCTCAATGCCAAAATTGAGCAAGGTATATATTTTTTATTTGTTTTTACATAAGCAGTAATGTTTTTATAAGCTACACAGTCATAAGCATTTTTCGGTCGGTTAGTTTTTAGTAACTAAAGGTCTCATCAGGTGGTGTAGCTTATATAAAAGCTTTCTTTCATATAAGCTAGACCACCTGATGAAGTTTCTAGTTACTAAAAACTAGCCGACCAAAACATGCTCATGACTGTGTAGTAATACATAACTGCATATGTAAAAACAAATAAAGTCTTTGAAGCTCTTTAACCTTGAAAACTATTATGAAAAATATTTTTAATGAAAATTTAACTTTTAATCCTTCGTTGGAAAATTTTGTCAGTAAGTCATTTAATCTCCTGTAATTGCTGAACAAACCGGGTTTCTCAAACTAACAATAGTTCTACGTTTTCAGGGATCATCAGTTGTTTACTATGAAACAATAATTCGGGGATTTAAAAGCAAAACCGTATATTAAATCATGGCTCCCCAAGAGTGTTGATCAAACACCACCTTCCCTAAATAAAAGAAATATATATATAAACAATTAGACAATGCCCTATGCAGATCGATCTGTTTTGACACTGTTAACTTTCTAATTAGAGGTTCAATAATTATTTAACCCCTGACAAAATAACTAACTTCAAAGTATGGAGTAGTTTGTATAGGGCTTTTTTATAATGTTTATATTTTTTATTTATAAAAGCTCTCACTTTTGAAAGTATTGTTTTTTGCTGTTTTTTTTAAATTTTTTTTTATTTTTATTTTTTTATTTTTTAAATTTTTATTTTTTTTATTTTTTAGTGCAGTATATTTGAATTTATTTATTATCTATATGTGAATATGTCAATCAGGGTTTTAATCACTCAATGAGGAACGCCTCCCTGGACTTTAGCCATTTATCTCTGTCCCAAGCTACCCGCTGCCATGTGGGACCCATGTATTGTATCAGGTCATCCCTCACCTCCTTCTTGGGTTTTCCATTTGGCCTCTTATCCTTATGAGGTGTCCATTTTGTTGTCCTGATGGACCATCTGTTATGTCTAGCTACATGCCCTGTCCATCTGTGTTTGGATGTCTTGATAGCAGTATTGATACCAGTAACTCTTGTTTGTTGGTGGATCCAGATGTTTGTCTTGTAGAGTGATGCCCAACGTTATCCTCTCCATATATATATCATTCAAACATGGTAGTGTTTGAATATATGGTTAAGTGACAGTTTTAGTCATTTAGTACTGCTTAAAAGCTTTACCACTCCCTCATTTTCGACCAAATTTCAAACAATTATTACAGTTTATAGTGTGGAATGGGGCCGCAAATGGATGGTAACATCTAATGCTACTAAAACTAAGCTGCTCTCCTTTAACAATTACAAGAAGTCTCTCCAACCACCGATAGCCATGACTAATAACACCCTCCCTGAGAGTTCTTTCTTTAAACTCCTTGGCTTAACATTCGCAGGCAATATGAACTGGAACAAATACATTGAGGACATTGCAAAGGCTGCTGCAAAAAAAGCTTGGTTCCTTCTATCATGTTAGATTAGCTCTTATTCCATGGAGTTTTGAAAATTTGTACTTTTCTCTTTAAATGAATTAAATATTAAATAGTCCAGTTATGTAAATAAAAAAAATGGAAACATTTCTGGAATAGTATAAGAAGTGAAACCTTAGGAATTGAGGCTTTGAAATCTGGTTGTAGAAAAGAAAGAATTCATAATGAAAAAATAAAATGCGGCCCCATTCCATTATGGTCTGGGGGGTCATTTTCTAAGAATCCTGCCGTTTTTTTCATTGTCTGTTATAGAGCGTTGTTGGCAAATATATCCATCTTGGACACAATGTTATTAAGGAAGTCATTAATGAATATCAGGAATAATAATGGCCAAGGATCGACCCCTGAGGAGGCAGTCCTGCATCAATATTATGTTTGGATGTACGTCCATCAAGGACAACCTAAATGGTCCTCTTGTCTAGGAAGAATCTAAAATTTAGTATTCATCAAGTTATACGATATAATTTAATTTTTGTGAGGAGCCCTTCATGCCAGATTTTGTCAAAGGCTTTGGCTATATCAACGGCTACAGTCCTGACTTCATCCACCTTATCCAGTGCATGGTATATGCACTCAGATGACCACTAAAATATCTGTAGTAGAACGATAGTGCTTAAGTTCATGGTGTAGGCCAGAAAGATGAGCTTTTGTGAGGTGGTGGATTAGTTAAATTTAACTTTCTAAATCCTGTTTGAAAATAATTTAAGAAAAGACAAAAAAAAAATATATAGTTAAAAAGAAAAAAAAAATGGTGGTGAAAATGTAACAGTGTATGTGTGAAAATAGCAGCAGCAGCTGAAGGATAGATGGCTAGCGAAGGTATTAGCAGCAGTAGCATTTGAGCACGGGAAATTGGTAAGTGTGTGCGGGTTGCGTGACAAGAAAAAAGAACACCACATGGTCGGAGGGGATCAAAATCTGTGCCCAAGAAGACTGACATGTAAAGTTGAAAGTGAGAAATGACTGGCTAATGCCAGCGTGAGGTTGAGAGAGAAGAAAAGTGCAAACCAGGAGAGATGGACGTGTGGGCCCCATAGTGGCAGTGAGACTTTTAAGCTGGTGTTGAGATGACAGGGTTTTACTAATCTTGTGGCTGACGAAATGAACAGTTAGAAAAAACAAGAAGCAGACATTGTTTGGAAAGTAGTGGTAATAAATGACTTTTGTTAAAACAGGAAAAAAAAAAAAAAGCTGAGTCGGAATTTTTTTTTTTTTTTTTACTGTTTGTTCCTGTGACGTTACAAAAATACTTTTTTTTTTTTGTTTTTTTGCCAACACCGGGTAGGCATAACTAATTTGTTTCCAATGACTGAAAATCAGTTGAAAGCAATAATCTTGTTTCCACTGCACATTTTCATGACTACTGCCACACCAGTTTCTGCCAACCAACAGATCAGCCCAGGAGTATGGGGAGGACTGTGGTAAAGGGGATCTAGAGGGAAGCAACAAGCTATGTTTATATTCAAGATTAATTTATTGGTGAGATAATATAATTATGACATAATTCTTTTTGTTGTTGTCAAGACATTTTGATTTTATTAAGTTTGGTTGTGTTATATTTATATTATCGATCTGTGAAGAAATCAATCGCACAAACCATTTGATCCCGCACTCAACCTTTATTTAGACCCATTCAATGAGTGAATCAACCCACACCATTAAATCACAAAAAAAAATTTCCGTGTTAAAATTCATTTCATAATCTGTTTCTTGTGAGGTTTTCCATGACATTAGAAGGGTAAGAGGTATTAAAAAAAGAGTCAGACAATAATTTAATCAAGCAATTTATTACCCCCCACCTTTGCCTGCAATAAAAAAAAAAAAACTATCAAATAAAAATACTCTTAATTATTACAGAATGTTGTTCTCATCTTTCAATTAATTCTTCATTGAATTAGCTTCATACTGACACAATTTATTTTTTTTAATCGAAAAAGAAAAAGAAAAAAAAGGCCAGTGTTTCACTTTAGTTCAACACCTTCCAGCATTTTCTGTCAAACCATCCGGACAATGATGATGATAGCACGGTCCTTACACTGCATGAGTACGTTAATTTTATATGAATCTGATGAGTTTATTGTTGGCATTTGTTTCCCGGGTATCTTTCTAGTTAGAATTCTTTCTAGAATGACAGTGGAGGCTTACAGGAGGGACCACATAAAGGTTACCAACATCCGAAGTGAAGGTACTTCTGTGGAACAAATTGTATTCAAGTTTGGTATACTCGGGTTTTCACTCTGTTATCAACCACAGTCGCCATTGCCTTTCTGCTGTTACAAATCGCATCCCATGTTAATGGCTTGTTGGTTTTAAAGGGAAACTCTGACAGATTAATGCATATGAATATAATAATCGATAATCTTTTATTATATAAAAGGAATTTGTGTGTGCATGCGTTTTCGTTCCCTATTTTTTCTTGTAAATTTCACACAAAGGTATTTGATGCCTGGGAGTGTTCTTGCTAGAAAATTGGAAAAATTTTAGTCTATTTTCCAATGCTAAAATCGATTCCTTAAATTATCTTTTTTATTTGATTTTGGTTTAAGAAACATCTTCCTCTGCTTGTATTAATAATAAAATAATAAATATTTATTGATTTAAACTTCTAGTAAGACTGAAATCTCTATATCATCCCATCACAAGTATGTTTTTACGTTTAAGAAAATATATGCACATTTAAGATGTAATTGGGACAAATAACACTTTTCTGGTTAAATATTTAGAGATTTATAAAGAATCGGAATCGGTAATTGTATCAGAATCGGGAATTTAGTACGGAATCGGTAATTGTGTCGGAATTGGAAAAAATATTGGAATCGTCCCATCACTAGTTCTTATGTAGCTTTCGTATCAGAATGCATCTGATAAGTATTGTCGATAATTGTAGATTCTTTTATAAGACAGGGGTGCATTCAAAATGAATGTTTCTGCTTAGAGTGCAATTGAATTATGATACCTGACTTTTGCATGTGAAACTTTAAGCCATTATTTACAGATAATTCTATAAAATCAACAGTAGATTCTCTACAGTGTAATGTAGACTACAGTTTATTGTGGACTAAAGCGCTTCGAGGAGGCATGTGAAGCTTCCTCCCGGTACACTGTGAGAGGGGGGGGGCTAACTAGAGCAGACAATCGATTTGATTAAAAAATGGGTGATTTCATCGATTTCGATGAGAATCAAAGTATTGAAGGGTGGAACATTTGTCGATCCTCGTTCAATCCTGGACAACGTTGGGTCTCCCTGCAAGTCCATATATATTTTTTTGTCTATCTGTCCGTTTCACGTTTTTCTCAGGAACACCAATTTGGTTGGAACTTTGTATGCACCTTAATATAAGGTGCAGCAAGCCAAATGTTATGGTATTTGTTCGATACGAGATTAATAAGGATTAGTCACCACAATACCACATTTACTCTCATTTTTCTTCAGAAAATACTGGACTAATTTTGTATTAACCTTTGTTATAAGGTGCAGCAAACTAAGTATTGTAGTATCCGTTCGATGTACTGTTAATAGGGATTAATAAAAATTAGTATTTAATGCGGAAATGAGCACAAATTTAACCATACCCAACCATTAATTTTGTATAGAATACTTAAGTTAATGGGTTATGACTTTTCCGTTTTTAATGGTATAATATATATATATATATATATATATATATATATATATATATATATATATGTGTGTGAGAGAGATAGCATAAGTAAATAAGGATGTAAATATATAAAAAGAATACTAATAACAAAGAGGGTGATAAGTAATATAATAGATTCAACCAAACGCTGTATAAAAACAGTAGGTTGTAAATAATAGACACATTAAATTTTGGTGACTAATTTATCTGTAGGAGGACCCCCCCCCCCAAAAAAAAACTAGATCCACTATCAAAAATAGTTTTGTTCCTGTGTTTTAAAGGAGGTGGTGTTTGATCAACACTGCTGGGGAGTTGTGATGTAATATACTGTTTTGTTTTTTAAATCCCCCGAAACAGTGTTTCATGGAAAATAACTGATGATCTCTTTACAAACATTGGTACAATTGTTTGTTCATGTAGCTAAAATGATTTAGTGATGCAGGAAATTGATTTACTGACAAAATAATTTTCTAACGAAGGAAATTTTTTTTTCTTAATAGTTTTAAAGGTTTTAAATAAACTTTTAATACACACACACACATATATGATCTGACTGGGATTCACTCTAATGTAGTGTTTATAGAACGTATACAAAGGATAAGTAAGATCATGTATGAGTGCTGATGGAAGCAAAGTATTGAGAATATATATTAAAAAGTCTGTAAATGATGCCTGTATACGTATGTGCACACATTCTTTGCCATGACACCGAATTTATAAATGTATATAAAGTTGATCAATGCTTATGCATAAAGAGAAAAAAATTATGTGCAAAATTGTTTTTCCATAGATTTACATGTGTCATTTACTATAAAATTGAGTTCACGAGAATATGTTCAACAAAGTCCGAGTAAAAGTGTGTTAAAGTAGAGAAGTGTGTGTGTGTGTGTGTGTGTACACATGTTGATGAAATGTTTATCAAAGTAACCCTCAGACCAGGGTCTGGGGGTGTGGTGCTGTCGAGGCCGGATGAGAAAAAGAAAATGAATTTTGCTATGCAGTACTTTTTATATCGTTGAATAGCCATGGCGCCTTGTGTCAAAGGAAAAATAACTCTAATTTGTAAAGGCCTTCTGATAAGTTTATAATTTCATTAACAAAGGGAGGTAATGTTACACTTACGGTATGATTTGACTCGCTTTATATATCTGGTTTATATACACTATAATCACGTTGATGTCACACCGGTTTCCGTTAGATCATATAAGTTAAGCAACGTTGAACCTAATCAGTACAAAAATGGGTGACTACGAATTCCAGGTGTTTAATATGCTCTCCGCTTATCTCTGCATTTTTTTTTCCGGTCATCCTTGACTTCTCTTTGCTACTGGACTAAACCAGTGCCGAATCACGAGAGGTGTGGTTGGAAATTGAGCAACTCTTGTCTCTCAATTAAATGCGCTGTTACCCTTACATAGGCTATCCATTGTCTTTCAAGACTGGACGGAGGAGATGGTGACGTGTCTAGTGCGAAATAATATATCTTAACATACCTTTGCAGTTCAATTATTTGAGCTTGTAAACCTTGTTTTCCCCGTGAAGAGAGGGTGGGGAGCTAGTGATATGCTCCACACACTTTCGTTGTAAAGTGCCAATTTTTTTTAGAATAGCCATTTTAGATGCCTTGTCAAAACAATACCTGGTTCATTGACTGTAGAATGTTGCTAATCCTGTGCAGTTCACCCTCCCATGCTTTGCCTTCTCTCTTTGAGAAGGAGTTTATCGCTAATTGCCTGGAACTCCCTTACCGGGGAAATGCCAACAGCATTTTTAGCAGGCAAGAGTGCTTTTCTTTTGAGGTGCTGGCTCTTCAATCTCATTTTCCACCAATGTGTCAAATCTTCCTGCTATGGAAGATAAATACCATTGATTATTATAAACCGCTGATAGCTTGAGGCCATTTTACCTTTTCGTATTGCTGTGAATTTGTTTTACCTTCCCTTCCCAATCCTGATTTTTTTTTCGTTTGTTTTTGTTTTAAACGATGTGATGACATTTGGTTTCAATCATTTTCCATTATTATTTTGGGATGAAGATGAGAGTTGGGTGTTGGCAGGATAAGGAAACTAAGATGAAACACATTTGTTATGAATCTTGACTTTTATGAGGAAAGCTAAAAAGAATTTTGGCCACTTAACCATTCTGGCATTGATGAAGAACTCCTCCTTCTCTCATCCTCTTCCTCCTTCAATTCTGGTCAAAATCTCTCTTCCTCCTGCTTTCACCTAACCTAAATCATTCCCTTCTCTCCCTCTGGTTTCCCCCCTCCCACCACTCTCCCTCTGGTTTCCCCCCCTCCCACCTCTCTCCCTCTGGTTTCCCCCTCCCACCTCTCTCCCTCTGGTTTCCCACCTCTCTCCCTCTGGTTTCCCACCTCTCTCCCTCTGGTTTCCCACCTCTCTCCCTCTGGTTTCCCCCCCTCCCACCTCTCTCCCTCTGGTTTCCCACCTCTCTCCCTCTGGTTTCCCACCTCTCTCCCTCTGGTTTCCCACCTCTCTCCCTCTGGTTTCCCACCTCTCTCCCCCGGGTTTCCCCCTCCCACCCCCTGGTTTTCCCCCTCCCCCCTCCCACTCCCTGGTTTTCCCCCTCCCACCTCTCTCCCCTGGTTTCCCCCCCTCCCTTCTCTCTCCCCTGGTTTCCCCCCCCTCCCACTTCTCTCTCCCCTGGTTCCCCCCCCTCCCACTTCTCTCTCCCCTGGTTCCCCCCTCCCACTTCTCTCTCCCCTGGTTCCCCCCCTCCCACTTCTCTCTCCCCTGGTTTTCCCCCCTCCCACTTCTCTCTCCCTCTGGTTTCCCCCCCTCTCTCCCCCTCTGGTTTCCCCCCTCTCTCCCTCCTCTCTCTCTCTGTATTTTTCTCTCCCACCTCTCTCATTCTGCCCCCCCCCACCTGTCTCCCTCTGGTCTTCTACCCCCCCCCCCGTGTGCCTCCTCTCTTCTGTTTCTTCCCACTCAAAAATATGTATTAATCAAATGATGCGATTTCATTTGCAAAGGTGTTTTTCTCACTTTTACATCGATTACACTTAATCATTTGTTCCTTATTAATTGGTATCAAGTATCAAAAAAATTTAATTAAAAAAAATTAATATTGCTTGCAGGATGCTTCATATCGAATTTGATGCAATTCTTATGTGTAGTGTTGGAGATTATAAAGTGGCCAACAGACAGAAAAAAAAAGTTAAATCTTTATATAAGACAAGCAATATCTACCCGTCGTTGGGAGTAAAAGAATAAAAATAACTGAATTGTTGACAGAAACGGAAATTTATTTTCGTGACTTTAATTTCGCAATGAAATTATTTTTTATTTTTTAAGTTTAGTAGACAGAAAGATTTGACTTGTGTGCGTGATATGATCAAAGATTTTAAGAAAATATATTTTATTGTTTGTTTATTAGTGTTTAATGACCTTTCAACAATTATAAGATCAATTAGTTTGATTTTCCGGTTTTTTTTTTTTTTTTTTTTTTTTTTTTTTTTTTTTTTGTTTAAGGTGTAGAATTTGGCTATTTATAATTTGTTTTTGAATTTTCATGTTTTATCTTGTGTAAGATTTGGATCTTTCTTTGAAGCAATTTTTTTTCAAATTGTTTGTGATAACAAAATAAGAGCTATATAAGAGTTACATTATGTAATTGATTTTCGAAAAAAAAAAAACCCAGAAAATCGGACTAACCTAGGTGTTTGATCTTGTTGAGAAATTTCTTAGTTTTCATGAAGCGGTTGTTGACCATTTAAAAAAAAAAAAAAATTCTTTTCAGAATCGGACAGATTTTACAATGTCTCTTTATACATTTATTTTTTTAATAGAGCGTGGAATTTGTACTATTCATAAAGTGTGATTGATTTTGTTTGATTTTTACATTTGCGTATGTTTTTTGTTTCATTTTTTAGGTTTTGCAAGGTATTATTTGGGTCATTCTTTTGAAGTGGTTTCTTAAATTGTTTGCTTGTTAACAGCATAAGAGCCATATTTCAGATGTGTTCCTACAACATGCGCACTCACACACAACCTATAATCTGATACGTTTTTCCAGTTCACCTGTACACTACCCAGTCTAATAATGGCCAAACCAGCAGTCAATAATAATGACTCAATTTTTCTGGATATCTATGCAAATCTATAAAAGTGAAATTGTCTGTGGGTGTACATTTCCCTATCAAACTACTCTGTCAATTTTCAGTCTACAGACTCGAGATTTGACATAAGGGATATTGAGATTTGGGAAAATCTTTTTAATCGGTTTTCGACCAGAAATTTGGCTGTCAAGGGATCAAAGTTCAATGATTTAACCTTTGAAAACTCTACCAAACTCCTCCACCAGTTTTAGGTCTAAACACTTGAAATTTTAGATGTAGGTTTCCTGAACATGAGTCAAAATTTTTAATATATGTATATGCACATAAAGTTATGAACAGTACATAGGGCCCAAGCAAAGCCGGGCTGAACTGCTAGTTGTTAATATTAGTGAAAAAAAATGTTTTACGAAATAATATTAACAATTAGCATAGATATCATGGAAACTCGAGTCATAGGAAAGCCTTAAAAAAAATCTTAATGACCTCTAAAGATTGAACTTTATGAAATGGTAAAATTGCCCCCAAATTGTTTGTTTGCACTTTCCATAATAACCACTCGAACTTTTTTGAAATTTTGTACAAACATTAGTCATGGTGAAAGTAAATTTTTTACTCATGGAGGGAGGACCCTGTATGCTCAGCTTGTTTTCACAACGTTTCATTCGATCTAACGTCTGACCTTCTTCAGGTGCATTTTTTCAAATTCTGTAACTTCAACAGAATTTTGAACTGAACCCTTTATTTGTTTCACCTTTTTCTCTCCACCATATCCGGGTAGAAGAGTTAATTCTGTGATTCTTAGTTATCATTTGAAGTAAAGATTGAATCTTAGTTATCATTTGAAGTAAAGATTGAATCTTAGTTATCATTTGAAGTAAAGATTGAATCTTTAATCTCCAAGAGACTGCCACTAAAAACTGATTGTTAGTTAACACCTATCCGTTGTGGCACAGGTCTATGATAATAATACAAAACCTTTTTATTTTTTTATAAACCATAATAACGCTCAGAAGTGTTGTTAAAGTGGGTAGAGGTCAGTTGAACCATAATTAACTCTCGACTAACTCCAGAGTCGATTTTGAAATGCCAGACTGCAACTTCCGACTCTTACAAAAATCATAACTCTGACTGCAAATAAATACTGCAACTTATTATTTATTTTTTTTAAGAGGGGGTGGGGTCTGCAAAAATTGAAAACTCTCTCTCTCTCCACCTCTGGTTTTCACTATCGAAAGTGCAATATTAGGTTTTGATTTTTTTTGTCCTCTTCAAACTAAATCGACTGAGAGGAGGGGAAAAAATGCAGATAAATCAATAGAGAAATCTTGTATTCAATGGATCTCATTCGCATGTGCATTTTGGCTAAAAATAGCTGCAACCGCTTGTCTTGTTAGATTGATTCCACAGAATTTCCTGCACGTTCTGATTACCAAGTCTTGTGACTTTTGTTTTCCCTCATCTTTACTTAAACGCATCAACATGCAATGTATAGAGTGACCCTTCCCTGTTTGGAATGCCAACCATCAAAAAAAAATCATCAATCTACAATTCAAGACAATCTTTTTTGTTCAAATAAGGAATGCCACTTTTTGGGATGCTGAAATTCATGGATACTCATGTAAGGGTGCCTGCACGTGAATTCTTTTGTGGCAGGAGGTGCGCAATCTCCAACCACACCTCCCTGAGTCAACATTATTAAATACCAGTGACAAGTGAAGTGTATGTACAGGACGACTGGAAATAAATGCCAAGATAAGCGGAAAGCACATATACTGCCAATAATTCCCAAATGATCACCTTTGAATTTCCCTTGCCACTGGAAGCAAACAATTCAGGATACGTGTTGTTGAGGATTGCACAACATTTGCTTCACAAATGTGCCACATTTTGGGATGCTGGAGTTTTTACCATATTAAAAATCGACCTAGTGTCTAACTCTGCCCTGTTGGGAGGCAAATAAATAAGAACTAGATAGGTTCATAAGAGTAGTAGTTGAGGGGCAAAAATCAGAAGCTCACAGTATTAATGCCGGTGTCCCTCAGGGGTCCATCCTGGGCCCAACTCTTTTCCTGATCTACATTAATGATCTTCCAAATCATATCCTTACATCATTTGTAGACATTTATGCTGACGACACTACCATTTATGGTAGCACATCTAATACAGTAAACGACCAAGTTCTCTCCAATTCTCTTTCCTCTGATCTTGAGCACGTAGTACAATGATGAAAGGAGTGGCTGGTTACTTTTAATGCATCTAAAACCAAGCTTTTCTCTTTACATCATCAACATTCTAATCCACATTTGGCATCAATTGAAATGAATGGCTCTCGTCTTGAGGAGGCCTCAAGTTTTGACAAGCTTCTGGGCTTGACCATTACTCCTGATCTTAAATGGAACACGTACATCAAATCTGTTGCCAAGGCCGCTGGAAAAATGGTGGGATCTTTCTATCGATCCGGTAAATATCTCACTGCTGATGCTATTCTCTATCTATATAAGAGCCAGGTACGTCCAAGGATGGAATACTGTTGCCACATCTGGGCAGGAGCTGCTAGAAAGGACTTGTCCTGCCTTGATAGAGTTCAAAATAGACTTCGTAGCCTCGTAGGAGATGTCCTTTTCTCCTCCTTGCAACCTCTATCTCACAGAAGAGATGTTGCGAGTTTGTCTCTGATGTATCGTTATTTTCATGGAAAGTGTTCGACTGAGCTTCAATCTATGGTCCCCCCTCGCCAAACTTTCACAAGAAACACTCGTCTAGCTGTAAACACTATCAATAATTGCCCCCACTCTTTATCTGTGCCTAAACCTAAACGTAGATTCCATGAACAAAGCTTCTTTCTTAGAACTGCACGCCTGTGGAATTGTCTTCCGTTATCCTGCTTTCCGGCTGACTACAATATGGTTGTGTTCAAGTCTAAAGTAAATAAGTTCTTGATGAGCCGTTCCATATAAGTTATCAAATTTACCAAATTTTCATTACTAATGATTACTATATTGTCCAATTTCTACTGTACACTCTTTAACCCTTATCCTTGAGTGGCCTGTGGGCCTTGATAATGTGGTGATGCCTATGTAAAAAAAAAAAAACTTTAATCTATGCCTGACTTGCCCACCAAGTTTCTGTCATGAATGTCCAGCAATCTTTATTTTATCACCATTCAGTGGTAGGCTCCAAATATACAGTTCTACATTGTAAGCATACTCGAACATGGCATGAAAGATTTTCAATAACTCTGATACACTCTGCTCTTGGCACGACCCTCATTTTGGCTGTGATGACACTCTTCAGGTGAGGAATAGTTTGGGGATTATTTTGGTAGATATAACTTTTTAGATAAACTCTGCAAAGGCAGGAAGTAAGGTTCAGTTGGTGTGAAGCCCATTAAGGATCACACTGTCTATTGATGAGACGATTAAAAAGTCGGTTGGATTGTGAGTTTTATTAAAGACTAGCGAGGGGTACCCGGCGTTGCCCGGGTGTTTGTAGGTGTGTGTGAAAAAAACCCGAAATGTGAAAAAAAAACAGGTGCCCGTGAAAAAAAACGAAGCCTTGACGCGCAGTTGGAAAATAGTAAAGTGTAAAAAAAAAAAAACCGGTGCATGTTTTTGATTGACTTGACGGCGATAGGTATTCAGCAGTTAGCATTTTGTGCGGTACAGTTTTTAATGAGGGCAATAAATCGGTTTGTTTGTTTTTAAAAACCCGCTCCCTGTTTATTAGGGGGAGCGTCTCGTCTGGAAATGAAAGCTACCATCTGATATGACGAAGTCGACATTGACCAAACGTTACTTAGCTCTCTAGAGACCACTGGCTTTCGGCCAGTAATTAGAGTTTCGCTTTTTGTTTATACCGAAAATCGAATGTAACGCGTGCCGATGTGGGGAAATGTGGAATAATTAACGTTTGAAAGTCAATAAAATTAAATAGACAGGCGAGCTCCGTGGTTAAGTGTGAGATATTACAATTTATAGATGATATAAAAAGTTTTAAGAAGTTGTGAAGCGAGCGAGCGCTTCTCTGAAAGAAGCCTTTTGTGGACATCGAGGAAAAGCGTACATACATACATACATTTTCGCTTTTATATATATAGATTTGCTGGATGGGTAGTATTTTTTTTTATTTTATTTTATTTATTTATTTTTTTGTTCCTCCTTTCTCTGATTTTCTCACACATACACACACACCTATATATATATACACTAGCACTCCACTTGGTGTCGCTCAGTCGTAAAATATGCTTAAATATACAGTGATACCTCAGCTGTCGAATGTTTCAGTGGTTCAAACCAAATAAGGCCGATAGCCATTAGTCGCGTGCTCTTGTGTAATGAATGAATGCGGGAATTTGATTGACATGAAATTCTTAAAGATAAACTAAAATCACCGAAAAATGGGCTGAAATAAAAAGTAAATGACTTAGAATGACTTTAATGAACTTAAGGATGAATTGAATGACCTTAAGAATGACTTGAATGCTTAAAAAAATAACTGGAATCCTTCAAAAACAACTTGAATGATCTGGAGAATGACTTGAATGATCTGGAGAATGACTTGAATGATCTGGAGACTGACTGGTTGTAAAATGGGTGATAATTTTACATTAAATTAATACAGAAAAGTGATCCCCCACTTTATATCACAATAAGTACAGCATGTAGTAAGAACAGATACTATACTTTGATCTTGGCCTTTTGGCCAAGAAAAGCTTAAAAAGCTAAGAACAGCATCTATTAACAGACCTTTACCAAAAAGGCCAAGCACAAAAGTGTTACGGACAGGCCGACTGACTGACCGACGGAGTGACTTATAGAGTCGCTCTCACGCGACTAAAAATTGGAGCTTTTCTTGCCTCAGTAGTCGAACAAAACTTTGGGAGTTTGAACCACCAGCTTCGCTTCGAATGTAAACAAGCAGCGGTCTTCCTCAATGGAGCACTGTAATTCGTACTAGTCATGATACTTTTGAAGTGTAGTGTGACAACCCAATCCCACTCCGACGTCGGCATACGAATTTGAACTTTGCGACATGTTATATTTAAAACAGCATCATCACAACCCCTTCGACAGTCTAGATGATGTCCGACTGATTTTTAGCACATCGGTGTGGCACCAGAACCACGCAATTCAATTAGTTGACCACTGTTTTGCGTGGGACAACAAAGGACCTTAAGGTGTCCAAAAAATGGTTAGTAAACTTCAATATAACAAAGTGGACATATCTTGGGACAACAGTAATTAATTGCGCAAAAAAGAACAGAACTTTGCTTCTAAAGTCTTTACACGATGCTAAACCAATTATTTGAACAACACAGAAAAACTAGACATTCTTTTACTGTTAAATGTATAAAATCCTCAAAGTCTACAGATAAGAAGGGACTTTTAAACTTTGGAACCAATTAATTCTATTTCAGTTAATTTAATGCGGAAATATCGTTTCGGTGTTTGAACAAACATCTGGAACAAATTATGGTCAAGTACCAAGATCCCATGGTATTTTATGAAGATTTCCCCTGTATTATTATAGAACCAATTCTCTATTAAGCAATGCTTGATTATTATTGTATCCAATATATAGTAGTGATTTCAAAAGTTAAAAAAAGAAAAAATGATTGCGGTGCCAGCGGTTAGAATCAAAACCAAAATAGATCAGACGGTCATGAATAATGCTGGAGAGTGAAGTTCGTATGCATATAGAAACTTTAAAAAATAACGTTATTAAAGATATAGATGTACATTTGCACATGTGTAGAATTAACATTTAGTCGACTTGAACCTATCAAGTTCCAATTTTTCAATTTTTACCCTTAGCATTTAATTTATTTACACTGGGAATGGGGCATTCTACTGGATGTCAGATATTCACATTATTTTTATTTTCCTTATTTAAAAAAAAAAAAAAAATTTCTTTTACTGCTTTTTCACTCCAAACAAGGCGCAGTTCCTATTTGGACAAAATTTGTAGGGATACAATGTAGGAAGTTGAATAGCAAGATGTCTGTTCACATTACACTTGAACTTCTGAATGTCAGTACAGTCAGGGAAGGCAAGGACCTGGGAGGAAATTCCCAAGTTTACAGTTCAAGGGAAGAAACTATTTGAGTAGAAAACTTTTCGGCATTTAGGAATCTCTACAGTTCAGGGGTGGGATTTTGCTGTTTGTCTGGTTAGTCGGAAGCTACTAATTCCTAGAAAGAAAGGTCATAGTTTAGAGCAGGGTTTCCCAAAGTGGGCTCCAGAGTCCCTGTGGAATGAGGCTGAGGCACTCTGGACTGTGCGCGCGCAAGCCCGTTCCTTCAAGACTCCAAAACGGCTGAACAGATTTTCTTTAAAATTGACAGAATTTTTTTTCTATGTTGTCACTTAGCAACAATGATAGAACGGGCAGTGAAAATTTTACTATGGGTAAGTTGATCGCGTGTTTTTTTTTTTCTTTTTTTTTTTTTTTTTTTTTTGCAGGACATGGTCTGTAGGTTCAAACCCCACACGTAAATTTCTTAATTTTTTTTTTTTTTTTTTTTTTCGTTTTAATAAAATAATTTTATAAAAGAAACAGGTTCTCTAGAGTGACATATTTTGGACTAAGTTACTGCATGGAAATATGTGAAGCTTCCTCCCGGGTGATTTCATGGATTTTGATGACAAAAATATAGAAGTGTGAAATATTCCTTGATCATCATTCAATCCCGGGCAACGGCGGGTCCCCCTGCTAGTTTTACTAGCTTTTCGTGTTTACAACCATTTTTTGTTTTTGATTAATCAAAAATTGTTGCATTTTTTGTTAATTTACTTTTTTATTTATTTTTTTCATGAACCACCCTGAAACTCTCTACACCTCTAATTATGTATCATATCTATTTCCAGTAAAAAAGATAAACAGTCTGCAGCCATTTGATTTTTTTCATTTGGTCCGCTTTAAGAAAGGGCTTCCAGCACACACACACACACACACCATTGCATTTATATAATTGCAGAGTAGTTGTTCCTTTTTATGATCTACTTATGAACAAGTCTTAGTTAAAATTTTAAATTAATGTTTTTCATATTTATTTTAGAAATTATCTTGTTAGTGTTACATGAAAAACCTTTGCCCCACTCGGGGGCTCCATGGTGTTCTGAAGTTTGGGAATCCCTGATTTAGAGAGCTTTTGATATCTGAGAACAATGTTATGTGATAAAGTGATTTTAAAAAATTGTCTAATTTTTTTTTTTTTTTTTTTAATCCTGCTCTGTAAATAATGTTAACAATCCTTTAAATGATCTTATTAAAAAACTTGTTTTTGTGTTATTTCAGGTTAAGAGACTTTCAATGACTGACGATAGCACAGACCAACCAATTGTTGCGGTCTGCGTTGTTTCTGACCGTGATAACTGTCCTCAAGACCACGCTCTGGTAAGTAAATTATTGCTTATCTGCTTAATTAATTTTTTTAAACTTCAGTGTAAGTTTTCATAAATCAAGGGTGCTCATTTGGGGGGGGGGGGGCTAACGTCGATATCTAAGTGTTCTAAGGGCTAACATCGATATCTAAGTGTTCCATTAAAGTTTTCTTTCACCTCTCAGACGTTGAAGAAATGAAGAACATTGATTTCCTTCTCCCAAGTTAAATACATTATAGTATATCTTTCTTGTGGTTTATCAGTCTTACCAGATTCCAGGGCAAGAATTTATCAAGCAGCAAAATCCTACCCCTTCTCTTTTGTAGTCTTTATATGCTGGAAAACCTTCTACTCTAATAGCTTCTTCCCTCAGACTGCTAGACTTTGGAATTCCCTCCCTGTTTCCTGCTTCTGACAGTTAATAACCTGCAGAATTTTAAATATAATGTGAACAGACATTTTGCTGCTAAACTCCCCACACCCAAACATCCATAATGATAACATGATATTATATGGGCTGTTGGGAGTTGATGCTTTGAAGGTTTTCAGATGAATAAAATTAGTGAGTTGTGTTAAAGGAAATACGTTTAAATTATCGAGAGGTGACAGTTCAAATTTTAGGCTTGATAATGCTTATTCTTTTGATAAAGTCTCATAGTAATTTCTTGGTTTTCGGGCCAAGATCAAAGTGTGTCCATTTCGTCCCACCTAGAGGGCATCCCTACTTAGACTGTCCTGCAGAACCTTAGGTTCCTTTACAAACCGAAGTGGAGCGGGCTGTCTATCAGCGAGACGGAGTTGGGAGGGTCCCACTTTTGTATTTTTTTCTTCCCCCACTGCCTTTGACACAAATGAATTATTGTATCATTATCTTTTTTTGTTTTTACACGTCAATAAAAAATGTTTTAAACAATTGGGTTCTAAGTAGAACGTCCTCCAGTATAAAAGGGTGAATGCGGTATTATGGTGGAAGAAGATATTGGCTAAAAAAAACTTTTGTTTAATCCTGAAGTGATAAGGATAACCAACGACCCCAATTTTCTCCCTCTTTTGAGTTGGCCTTGTGCCTAAGTTTTTTGTTCATGTTGAATTTGTTGTATTTTTAGCCTGAATAAAAGATTTAACTGCTCAAAGTGTAGTAGCTGTCCTGATGCTGCACTACACTTTTTTGGTCTCTGTTAATGGAGAAATCCTTCATGACTAATACATTTTTATTTTTGTTGCTAACCAGAGTGCCCCTTTTTTTTTTTTTTTGGTGGGTGAGCTGGTTTCCTCCCACATTAAAAACCGATCTTGTGTCCAACTCTGCCTTCATAGGGAGGCAAGTACATATTCTAATCAAATAATTTAAAGTTATTCTGGATGTCCTGTGACCCGCGTATATTATGTTTCGGACTCCCAAAACTAAGACAAAGAAAGGCATAATCTGTATTGCTCAGAGTTCTCTACGAGAAAATGTTGGGTTCTTTATATGACTCTGCAAAAGATGATTTGCACCTTGCCATTGATTTAGAAGAAAAAGCAGCAAATATAAAAAAATTAAAAAATTTTGTCCCAGAGTTCCAATGATTTGAGCTATCTTAATTCTGACAAACGAAGATTGGTTTTGACTAGCACTTTATCTAATTTACCTGTTTCGGTTGCAGCTTCAGTTTTAGACACTATTCCAAATAAGTCCTTTGCATTCAAAGTGGCTATATGCCTTGTTTGTGGGTGGGGGTTTAGTCAAGGTTTACTTGTAGGGAGAAGTATCTTAAAGCCAAGTTATTCTGATAAACTCCAGTACAGAGAAACCTTAAACACTCAAGGGGTCAAATTCCATCTGTTTCTCTCTATTTTTTCATTTTTCTTATCATTTTGTTTAAGCCAGGGATGGGGCATCCTACCAGATGCCAAACATACACCTGCTATTTTAGACACTCCAACCGAGAGATCTTTTTAAGATTCTAACCGTCCCTTTAAGTGCAATTGTTTGAATCTCCTTTGCACTTAGTTTACCTGGTATATTTGTAAGATAGTTTGTAAAATTCTTTTTCATAAGTCCGGTTGCTCCTATAATTACTGGAATGATAGAGATCTTCTTAAGGTTCCAGTTTCTTTTCATGTCATACATAAGATCCTGGTATTTAGTAATCTGTTAGCGTTGTGTGTGCATATGTTTTTGAAGATGCGGTCTAATGCCATGTTTGATTGGCTGGAAAGGTCACGTGTCAGAGGTTAGAGATAAGACAAGTTAAGGGTCAGCGAATTCGAAGTAACTTGAAAAAGAACAAAGAAACAAACAAACAAAAAAAAACTTAATGACAAAAAAAAAAATAATTGTATATTTATAAAGAGAAAGAATTAAATTTTGTTTACCTCCAAATTTTATCAAAATAACCTAAAATGAGTTATCACTTGTGGAAATCGATTAAAATTTCGCTTAATTTTTTTTTTTTTTTTAAATTAATTCTAATGTAAGCAATAAATCAAACCAACCTGAACTTTTGGCCAAATCCCAATTATCTTTTGAACAAAATGTACAAAAAATGACACGAAAGTGCAAAATTCATATAAAATTCATTTCAACAGCTAACACATTGAATCTTCATAATATGATTCATATTTTGATTTTAATAGTAAATCAATAAAAAATATCTCAGATTTGTTTTATCAAATAAAAAATATATATGCAAACACAATTTGATGATAGAACAATTATTTTTCAATTTTCTGTAAAGAATGCCTTAAAACCGTATATTAAAGTCACGAGTTTGATGAGTTGGTATTTTTCTTTAAGATGGAATTTTTATGTTCCAAGTGACTAACAATGTCTTGTGCATTAAGTTAATAAAAAAGAATCAGCAATATAAAAAATAAATCATCTGTCATCAAAAATATTCATCTAACTTGAAGTAACTGAAAAAAAAAATTATCAATAACACAAGAGAAAGAATTGTACATTCGTAAAGAGAAAGGATTAAATTTTATTAAAATAACGGCTAAAATAAACGAGTTATCGGTTGTGAAAATCAAAGGAAATTTCGCTGTATTTTTTTTTTACCATTTTTGTACACTAAACTCTCAGCTGTTTTGTGATACTTGAAAAAGGTCAGTGATTCTGACACTCAAGGTGTTCATGTCACTTCCACCCCCAATTTTTTTTTTTTTTTTTTTTTAATGCCTACCCTACTTCCCAATCTTGTCAGTAACTCAAACCCCTAACCTAGTCCTTGGATTAATTAAAACTCCATCCCGTGATGAAGTTCCAATTTGGACAAACCAGAATAACAACCGACTCAAATCCACAGTAAACAGTGTTTAGTCAGATTCTGTTCCTGATGATTTTCCCCATAATATAACTTCCGGTAATATTTTCAGATTTCTTAGTTTCGTTTTCTCCATAACTGCTAGCAAATAAATTATGCATAGTATAGTACTACAAGATGTACCAATCCCAGATGAAGTTCGTTGGTGTACTACTTCCTTGCAGAAACAGAGAGGAGGGGGTTAAAATGTGTGAAAGAAATTATTTGAAATAATAAAAAAAAATTACTTAGATTGTATGTACAATATGGTCAAACAGTGTTATGATGGTTAGAATTTTATTTCCTAAAAATAAAATATTTAAAATAAAAAAAATTCTAGATTTTCAAAAGAAAATCAAACCACCTATTTCTTAATTTTCTTAAATAAAGACATTTTATTATATTTTCCAAAAGAAAAAGAAATCAAACCACTTATATGAATACTTATTTTTGTAAAAAAAAAAAAAAAAAAAAAATTGAAATTATAAATTATTACAAATAAAAAAAGGAAAATACTTATTTGAATAGTTATTCTATTAAATATATATATATACATATATATATATATATATATATATATATATATATATATATATATTTAACAGAATAACTATATATATAATATATATATATATAGGTACTTATTTAGAATTATTATTCAAAAAAAAATATACAAATCTTTTATAACGTATGCATTTGTTATTGAATAAATGTCATATTCTAAAAATCATGTAATTAATGAATTTTTTTTTTTTTTTTTCAACTAAAAGCATAAAAATTGACGATTTTTAACGATTGTAATACTAAATGTATCCATTATAAGGCTGATTTTTATCTCGGTAGTTCGAATTGAGTTGTCTCCCTTATTTATGCTTGAGCAAAAGACATGGCCAACCAAAAATCCTACTTCTTGCTTTATTATAAAAGATTTGATTTTCTTAGTTTTTTTTGTTTTGTTTTTTTAAACTATCAATTTATGCGATTTTTGGAATATATCTTCATTCCGTGACGAGTACATACACAAAGATTTTTCTGAATTAGTTTTTTTTTTTTTTTAATAAGTGTAATTCTAAATAAGCACCCAAAGAATCGTTAAAGCAAAAAAAATTGTACAAAACTTTTCCAGATTTTCTTTAACACTTATTTCATTTATTTTTAACCAAAACAGGAGGTCTCTTATATCAGGAAACAAATTTTGACCGAAAACTGTTAACTGTACTTTGAGCTGGTCGTTATTCTAGTTTGCCTCATTTTGTGATCTTTGGGAGCTAGTCACTCCCGAGATGGTTTTACACCCAGCTTCACACTGACCTGATCATGCTGGTCACAGTCCCCATGTACAAATTAAAAAGAATTTATCAGTTACAGATTATCACCACAAGTAGTAATATTATTTAGTCTATAGCTAAAGAGAGGTAGCGAGATGTATGAATGAAACTAATTGCCTTTTTTTTAATTTTTATATTTAGCTGGCTTTGAAAACTCACTTTTTTTTTTTTAAATTCAAACAATATAATCTTTCGATGGATCATTTTTTAATTAAAATAATTATTTTATTTAGTTTTAGTTATTAAAACAAAATTTCAAGTTTTACATAAAAAAAAAAAAATGGAAATATTTTTTACAAAACCACTTTTTCCTTTGACTTTTACTAAAGGGCGATCCATATTATGGATTGCCTTGCTCCCCCACTACCATTTCCACTTTAACAATAACCACCAGCTTAGTCACAAAGAACAAAAAAAGAAAAATTTTGAAAATCTTTCTATTTTCTTAGAAAAACTAGCCAACATTTTTCTTGGAAAATCGACAACACTTTTGTGTTTCATTCTTAAATTTTTGCATGTCTAAAAATGACAAATATTTCTCTTATTTGGATTTTTTGGACTACTGTTCTCATATTGAGTGCGAAAATAACACTCAAGATGAGAAGAGTAGTCTCCCTCTTAGAAAGGGTCCAAAGAAGAGTTTCCAATCTAATATATCCCACTTTGTCAACTAAGCTCCACCCCCTGTCCCATTGCTACAATGTTGCATTTCTGCGACTGTTATACAAATATTTTAATGGAATGTGCTCTAATGAACTGCGCGCACTTATACCTCCTCAACATACATATCCTGACAAACTCGTTTAGCAACAAAATCCCACCCCTTCATTTGTGAAGTCTCTAATTTTTAATATGCACTGTATGAAATTTTGCTTAGGCCCCCACAATACGGCAATTTCATCAATTCTGGAACAGATTAATGCCGTATCCTGGGGTTCTACTGTACATTAATAGAAGTGGTAGTATAGTTTTGGAATCAGATTCCAAAATTCATTACTAATTATTTTTTCGTTTGTCATCTTGTTTCTTGGTAAAGTTAGACATTTCGTGAATGATTTTTGTCTGTTGCTGTTTTGTTTGTGCCACCAACTAGAATTAGGTCATTTATTGATTCCTTCCATGTCTTCCGGCCTACTGCATGGCTTTGGGCCATCAGCATCAACGTGGTACACACTTTGGAGCGTTTTGAATGATTGACAGCAGGTGATATGGTCATACCAATTGAGACCCTCCACAGAAACATAATACCAATGCAAAAATTTAAGAATGAAAGACAACAGAAAAATGTTGACTAATTTTTTTTTTTAAGAAAATAGAAATATTTAAAAAAATTATTTTTCTTTTTGTCTGAGCTGATGACTATTGTTGAAGCAGAAATGGGAGAAAAACAAGGCAATCCATAAATATGGATCGACTTAGTGAAAAAAAGATCAAAGCAAAAAAAAAAAAAAATGGTGTTGCTAATATTTCGTATTTGTAAAACTCCTGAATTTTGTTTTAATAACTAAGATTTTTTTTTTTAATTACAAAAAATATATAATTCTCAAATGCACTTGTGTTGTTAAGCTGTGTAAGGTGTTAACTTTGGTTAGAATCACCTGTTCCGTTTTTCATTGGATTATTTCAATTATCAATACTTATTGAAGACATTCCAATACAAAACTTATCTAAGAACACTGCCAGGCACATAACGTACCTTCATGTGAAATTTCATAAAAATTGACCCAGCCGTTTTCGAGCCCATGGGGAACACTCATTCATACACACACAGTTTTTTATATGGGGGTCACCACTTATCAAGGCCATTCAGGGATAAAGGTTATTGCGTGTACAGTAATTAATGAGATAGTATTGTAGTAATGGAGATTTGATGGTGTCTTAAGGTGGGAAACAGGCGAACTGAAGAGAGTTCCACAATCGTGCAGTTCTGAGAAAGAGGCTCTGCTCATGGAATCTACGTTTGGATTTAGGCACAGATAAAGAGTGGGGAAAATTATTGACAGTAGTTTCAGCTAGACAGGTGTTTCTTGTGAAAGATTGGCGAGGGGGGACGAGAGATTGGAGCTCAGACGAGCACTTGCCATGGAAATAACGATAAAACAGAGTCGCAACATCTCTTCTATGGGAGAGAAGCTTCATAGAAGAGAAAAGGGCATCCCCCACTAAACCATGAAGTCTATTTTGTACTCTGTCAAGGCAGGATAGGCTGTTTTTAGCAGCTCCTGCCCAGATGTGGCAGCAGTACTCCATCCTTGGACATACTTGGCATTTATACAGATAGAGAATTGCATCAGTAGTGAGATATCTTCTGGAGTGGTAGAAGGATCCCACCATTTTCCCAGCGTCCCTGGCAACAGATTTGATGTACGTGTTCCATTTCAGATCAGAGTAAAGGTCAAACCCAGAAGCTTGTCAAAACATGGAGCCTCCCCAAGACGAGAGCCATCCATTTCAATTGATGCCAGATGGGGATCAGAGCATTGATGATGTAAAGATAGAAGCTTGGTTTTAGATGCATAAAAAGTGACCAGCCACCTCTTCCCCCATTGTACCACGCGCTCAAGATCAGAGGAGAGAGAATTAGAGAGAACTTTGTCATTTACGGCCTTTGATGTGTTGCCATAGATGGTCGTGTCATCAGCATAGATGTCAACGAATGATTTAAGTATGTGTTTTGGGAGATCATTGATATAGATCAGGAAGAGAGTTGGGCCTAGGATGGACCCCTGGAGGACTCCAGCATTAATACTGTGGGCCTCTGATTTCTGCCCATCGACCACTACTCTTATGAATCTATCAGAGAGAAATGATTTAATGATTGAGAAAATATTTCCAGTAATACTATAGCTGGAAATCTTGTGAAGTAGGCCCTTATGCCATACCTTATCGAAGGCCTTCGATATGTCAAGAGAAATTACCCTGGAAAGGAAACCTTTGTGAAGAGATTCACTAATCCTATGTGATATAATCGTTAGCACATCTGCTGTAGATCTTGCAGAGCGGAAACCATATTGCATGTCACTAAGAAGGTTGTTTCTGTTGAGGTGGTTGACTACTTCTTTATTTAATGTGGATTCCAACAACTTATGACACACAGGAGACTTATTGGTCTGTACTGAGAGGGAGATGACTTTTCACCTGAATTTTTAAATACAGGGCATGCTGATGGGGTTTTCCAGGATGTTGGAAAGCACTTCTCCTTAAGGCAACGCTTAAACAGTTTTGTAAGTATGGGGGCAAGTTCTGGTTGGAGCTTTTTCAGCACTGTAACTGGAATGCCGTCAGGGCTAGTTGCTTTACTGGAATCAAGGTTCTTGATTAGCTTGGCGACCTCACGCACAGATATTTGTATGTTGCATAGCGTGTTGTCTGTTATAGGAGGAAATATAGGGAGTTGATGCCCATTGTCGCATAGGGTAGAATTAGCTGCAAAGTTCTTGGCAAATATTCTAGCCTTGTCTGATGCTGACAAGATGACCTCAGGTCCATTGATGATAGTTGGAATAGAATGCATGCTTCTGTTCAAGATCCTGTTTGCTATTTGCCAGAACTGGTGGGAACCAAGCCGCTGATCAGATACTTTGGATTTAACAGACTGAGCATATAGCTCTCTTGCATTTTTTATTACTCTTTTACAGTGGTTGCTGGCAGTCCTGAAAGCAGCTTTAGTCTCAGTACATCTATTACATTGGTAGTTATGGAAAAAGTAATTTCTGTGCGCGATGGCAGCAGCACATTCAGGGGAGAACCATGGCTGGCTATTAGGTTTTTGTTGGAATTTTTTGGATGGTATGAATCGGTCTATGCCTACAATTAACCATTCGGTCAGGTCTGCTACTATAGAGGACACATCCTTTTTAAACATGGAATGCAGAGGTAGGTCAGATATGAATGTACGGAAGCTATCCCAGTCAGCCATAGAGTATCGATATACAGTACAGTTCATTTCTATAATAGATTATAAAGGAAGAGGCCATTATTAACATGGGTGAGTTTACTTTGCAAACATGAGGTATGGTTCCTGTGCGGGCAGAATTACACAAGGTCAGTTTTTTATGTGAAGGTCCAACTCCCTCAAAAGAGGCAATCTCTGTTGGGACAAGAAAAATGAAGGTAATAGTCAAGATTGTTAGCTCTGTTTGATTTCCGGTTTCTACTGTCCACTTAGCTGAATAATTGCCAGACAGTTTGCCTCCAACTCCAAACTGGACTCTGCTAACCACCCCCTCCTTGACTTTCCTTTGCAGACAGATGCCACACTAGATGATCTGAAAATCACCCCTGCTCAGGTGCATGCTATCATAAGAAAGCTTGACACTGCAAAAGCATGTGGACCTGATTTCATCCTGGCTGTGCTATTAAAAAAGTGTGCCGCCGAAGTAGCTCCAGTTCTCTCCAAACTTTACAACCAATGCCTTAATGAATCTTGCTTTCCTGCCTGCTGGAAAACTGCTTCTGTAGTGCCAGTTTTCAAGAATTCTGGCGAAAGAACTGACCCAGTAAATTATCGCCCCATTAGCCTCCTCCCACTTTTCACCAAAATATTTGAGACCATAATTAACCAAGCTCTAGTCCATGATCTTACAGATGCTAAACTTCTGACCGACCAACAATATGGATTTAGGCAAGCCCGTTCCACAGCAGACATCCTAACTGTAATCTCAGAATGTATATACCAGTCACTGGACAAAGCGGAGGAGGGTACAGTGGTAGCTCTAGATATATCTAAGGCTTTTGACAGGGTATGGCATGAGGGTCTTCTCAAGAAAATCAGATCATACGGCATCACTGGAAGAATACATAACATAATTAGATCCTTCTTGGATAAGAGAACAATCCAGGTTGTCCTTGACGGTCGTACATCTAAACAATGATATAAATGTGGGAGTGCCTCAGGGGTCTATCCTTGGACCGCTGCTATTCTTAATATTCATAAATGACCTCCCTGACAAAATTGTCTGTGAGATGGCGACACCACGCTCTATAACAGACACGACAGGAAAACAAATGAACACCTATCTAAAGAAATAGCAGAAACACTAGAGGATGACTTCCGATCCATAGTGGAATGGGGACAAAAATGGATGCTCACCTTCAATGCTGCCAAGACTAAACTTGTTTCCTTCAATACTTACAAGAACCCTTCCCTACCAGCAATGGTCAATGACTCTTTATCTGGAAGTACATCTTTTAAACTCCTTGGCCTAACGTTCACAAGAAATATGAGTTGGAATAATTACATTGAGAACGTTGCCAGGACCGCTGCAAAGAAGGTGGGTTCTCTCTACCGTGCTAGAAAGCTACTAACGCCTGAAAGTATCCTATACCTCTATAAGGCCACCATTCGCCCATGCATAGAGTATTATTGTCATATTTGGGCTGGTGCATCTGCCACTAGTCTCTCGCTTCTACACAAGGTTCAAAAGAGTCGCCAATCTGATAGGTCCTGAACTGTCAGCTAAACTTCAGCCTCTGTCCCATTGATGAAATGTTGCATCCTTCTGCCTGTTCTACAAGTACTTTAACGGAGAATGCTCTGATGAACTGCAAGCACTTGTGCCCCCATGATGTAAATACCCCCGACAAACCTGACAAGCAGCTAAATCCCACCCCTTCACAGTAGAGATCTCTAGATGCAAGAGAGCCTTCTACTCCAGTAGTTTCTTCCCCAGAACAGCTAGACTTTGGAATTCCCTTCCGGGTCCCTGCTTCCTCGACTGCACTGACATGCACAAGTGCAACGTGAACCGACATCTTTCTGCCCAACTCCCCACATAGTACCCCTGATGCTTATGTCCCCGATAGTAGCCCCCTACAACAAAGTGGCAATGTGCCTTGTTTGGGGTGAAAATGTAATAAAAAAAAAAAAATTAGACGTGGTTGCGCGGACAAGAAAGTCATTTTAAACATGAAATGGTCGGAAGAGACTTTCATCTGATCAGAGAGGAAGATAATCATTAATCAGAAGGGACCATATATTTCTTGTCACTATCGTCACATCTACAAAGCAGAAGCTGGAAATTAAAAAGAGAAATCTTGACCATAACCAAAATTAAAATTGCCTCAGTCTTGAAAGATTTCTCTTTCACTGACGACAAAAGATGATGATGCATAGTATTAGGACAGATACTATACTATGCTCCTAGCCAAAAGATCAAGCTATTTGGACCGTTATAATTACGGTGACATATTGGCTCCCACCAGATCACCAAAGTTAAGCAATGATGACACTAGTCAGTATCAGATGAGTGACCATTTGGGAATATTAAGTGCTGTATAGAGTGGCAGGGCAACACTATTGTCAAATGAAAAGTAAGGCATCTTCTTCCCTCTGCTAGTCTGTTGGAGACCCTTGAGCAAGGTTGAGAACTCACTTCAGCTCCTTGATCAGGGTAATGTGAGGTCATGGAAAGCAGGTGATCGATTTAATATGGAAGCAGTCAGGAATAATTTTATGGTTTTGTATCTCATTGTGCTTATCAGAGGATTCCTTTGGGTGCAATGGTCAGGACACTCGCCCACTATGGGCACTGCTGAGACAGAAAGAAACTGCAGCCTACTGCCTGTACAACTAATAATATAGCTATGGCAATATGTCAAACACTTTGGAGAAACAGCATGAATGGGATTTTGAATGATGAGCAACAATGAATTCATGAATTCCTCGAGGGAGAGAGAGATGGAGAATCATGGCTGTCAGTGCCTGTACCAGGTGGGATACTACTCTTTTTCAAAAAACACCCGACTAGCTAAAACCACCATCAATAATTTTCCCCACTCCTTATCTGTGCCTAAATCAAAATTCCATGAACAAAGCTTCTTTCTTAGAACTGCACACCTGTGGAACTCTGTTCCGCTTGCCTGTTTCCCTCCCAACTTCAACCTGGATGTCTTCAAGTCCAACACAAACAAATTCCTGATGAACCGCCCCCCTAAGTAATGACACCTTATCAATTCTCCAATACTATTGCTACACTATCCCATTGATTACTGTACACACAATAACCCTTATCCCCGAGTGGCCATTGGGCCTTGATAAGTGGTGAACTCCATGTAAAAAAAGAAAAAACTTGAATTGAATGAATCCTTGCTTTGGTCATTGTGATTTTTGTTTCATTAGTTCTACTTGTAAGCAAATAAGGCCAATTATGCATCCACTCTCTTAAACTTAAACCATGTGCCATACTTGATCACATAAGAAGGTAAGGGTACAAATGAAATCCCAAGATAATTTTCTTGGTCCTTTTGATTGCGTTAAAATGGAGAGCAGAATTTGTTCCTATTTGAAAGTTTCATCCAATTAAAGATGGTCTAATTGGCGGTATTTGTCGTTTAGCACAAGCGAAGAAAAAGCAGAGATTTCAACTTCCTGCGGATGTTGGAGAATGCTTGAAAATACATAGAAATTTGATTTTTGCAAAATTAATTTTGCTGCTAAATCTCTATCGCTACTATTATAGAAAAGGAATTGTGTGTCTGTGAATTCGTTCCCTATGGACTCTGAAACGGCTGGGTCAATTTAAAAAAAAAAAAAAATTTCATGCAAATGCACTTTGTGTTTGGCAGTGTTCTTAGATAGGTTTTGTATCGGAATGTCTTTGATAAGTATCAAAATCCGATGAAAGAAGGAACAGGTTATTTTGACTAAATTTAACGCCTTATACAGCTTAGCATCACAAATGCATTTGAAGTTTTATTACTTCACAAGCAGAAAGGCCCAGCATATAAAATCAACGGTAGCTGTATGGCAAGGGTGTGTTCGAAATGAACGTTTCTGCTTAGAGCATAATTTAACCATGATGCTTAACTTTTGCATTTTAAACTTTAATTCAAGACATTATATACAGTCCTGGTCAAAATCATAAGACCACTTAAGAAAGTAAGCGTTTACGCATATTATCGAATTTTTAATCAAACAAATGGTTGAAACCATTGCCAAAAGGGAAAATATGATGGAAAAAAAAAATGAAATCTGCTTCATTCGAAACCTTAACCCTCATCTAATAATTATTTTTTTAAAAACAAAGATTTTCACCTGGTCAAAATGATAAGACCACTTTAATATAATCGGCTAGTTTTGAAAAAATGAATACGAAAAGCTTTCTATGTTACTAAAAGCAACTTATTAGTGGATAAAAAACATCTTACTAAATTATAAATGGCAAAAGATTATCAGAGTTTGAGAGAGGAAGGATCTTTGAGCTTAATAGGGGTGAACTCTCCCATAATCCAATTGCAAACGAAGTGAATCGTAGCAAAATGGTCATCACAAATTTTTGAAGAAATCCAGATCAATATGGGCACAAAAAGAGTCCAGGTCGACCAAAAAAAAATAACCCCATCACTGGATCGCCGTATCAGAAGTTTAAAAAAAAAACTCCAGTATGAGCTCAAATCAATTGAAAAGCCGAACAGCAGAAGAATGTAGTCCTAAAACCATCAGAAGGCATCTGAAAATGAAGCGTTTCAATCATTTAAAGCGACTGCAGAAACCACGTCTTCTTGAACAGCACAAAACTTACCGACTTAAATATGCCGCCAAATACCAGACTTGGGATGAAGAGAAGTGGGAAAATATAACACTATTGGCATGATAAAAATTTGTCCAAAGAGACTTTTTCAACTCGACATAGTGGAGGAGGATCTTTAATGATCTGGGATGCTTTCTCGCCAGCTGGGATCCTAAAGTTGCAAGTAGTGAAAGGCCGGCAAACATCATTGAAGTACATTTCAATGCTTGAAAATGCGTCTATCAAAACTGAAGGTCCACGTATGTGTGGAAGAAATTGGATTTTCCAGCAAGACAACGCTGCAATACACACTTCTCGACAAGCACGAGAATACTTTTCTTCAAATAATATAGAATTGCTAGATCATCCAGCATGTTCTCCAGACCTCAATCCCATTGAAAATCTTTGGGGGTGGATGGCAAAAGAAGTGTTCAAGGATGGAACCCAGTATGATTCGATAAAGGAACTTTCTAATTCAGTTTTCAGTACATGGGATAAAATTCCTTTGCAACTGCTAAAAAATAATGAGAATTTTTGAAGTAATTCGTAATAATGGAGGCTATACTAAATACTGAGACCCTTTTTAGTAATTTATAATTGCCTTTTGTTAGATAAATTATCAGTGGTCTTATCATTTTGACCAGGTGAAAATGTTTGTTTTTAAAAAAATAATTATTAGATCAGGGTTAAGGTTTCGAATGAAGCAAATTTCATTTTTTCCATCATATTTTCCCTTTTGGCAATGGTTTCAACCATTTGTTTGATTAAAAATTCGATAATATGCGTAAACGCTTACTTTCTTAAGTTGTCTTATGATTTTGACCAGGGCTGTATTACAATAGAAAAATGCGAGCATGAAAAGTAATATGGTTAAGATTAAACACGGAAAAGCAAAGAACTAGTTGTTAAAACTGGAAAAAAGGACAAGATATTCTACTAAAAAATATAAATTTATAACTTGAAATATTGTAGCATTAAGAATTGATTGTTATAAATTGAATTAAAAAAAAAAAATCTTAATACTGCAATATTTCAAGTTATAAATTTATTACATTTTTTTACTAGAATATTTTGTTCTTTTCTTTTCCAGTTTAAACGACTACTCCTTACTTTTCCATGTTTAAGCTTAACTATATTACTTTTTATGCTTGCATTTTTCTATTGTAATCCTTGATTTTTCCAGGCTTCCAGTAAATTCACTTGTTTAATTTCAGTCATTTCTTTTTGCCCCCATAAATATAACATACACATATGTAATAACAATGTACGCCACTCGTCTGCTTTCAATAAAGGCCCCCCAATTATCTCCCTTTCATTCTTTCATTCCCTGTTTTACAGTGAATTGGTAGCAACAGTAGTCGCTGAAGCGCCGTGGTTGCTATGGAAACCAGTCATAAAAACGTTGCTCGCCTCCTTAGGTTTTTTTTTTTTTTTTTTTTTTTTTTTTTACGATTTCGACACAACTAAATTCATCATAACTTTTGTTTTACTGAACGAAAATTGAAATTTTTTTTTTCACAATATAGCTGAAAGATTGCTCATGGAATGTGAAGACTAAAGGACAAAATAAGGGAAGCAAGAGTTACGAGTCTGCCGAAAGTGAACTCGCTTTCAACTCTCTTAGTTATTGTCGTTCATATTTTCTGTAGAAGTATATGTACCGTGCTTCTTCTCTTCATTTTCTTATTAGCAATGTCAGGATTCTAATGTTAGCAATTGCTGGGCATGAAGCCAGTCCTCAATTTACATACATAATAAAAGCAACACACAGATGCAGACATTGTATACCAGTGACTTGTCGAACGTGGGTGTGTCATTGGGTTCCCACTGCTAGTTTCTAAATTTGAGCTGCGCATTCCATCACTTTAAGTTCAGAATCTCGGCTAAAACTAATTTAGTTGTTCAACCCTTCTCTATCTCTCACAAATATCATTCTCCTTTGACCTTTGTTGACGTTCCCTAATAGCCAGTGTCTTCAGAATATATCTACTCTCCATTGTAATCGAAAACGTTTTTTTTTTTTTTTTTTTCAACTTACTTTCACTGGAAACTAAATATGTAAACTTTATTTCTCATCTTTCATCTTGGCCCTCCAGATGTTAATTAACTACCTATAGCGCCGCATTGTCTGTAAAGTTGAATGGATCAGTTAGTTTATTTTTTGTTATTCATTTCCTAGCTAATCACTCCTGATGGTCTTAGTAATGGGAGTGAGAGCACTGTGTATGTATGTATGTATGTATGCATGTATGTGTGTGTGTGTGTATATATATATATATATATATATACATATATATATATATATATATTTTTTTATTATTATTATTTATTTTAATTTTTTTTTAAATTTAAAAAAAAAAAAATTCTTAATTAAAACATTTTTTTAAATTAAAATTTTTTTTTATTCACATTCACCCCAATCAAGGTATATCGCCACTTGAACACAAGGAGTTACTAATTGGGACTATGCCTAAGAAAGATTAACAAGATGTTGGTTTACGTTATATTTGAACATCTGCATATCAATACTGTCAGGGAAGCAGGTAGCAGGAAGGGAATTCCAGTCTTGCTGTTCACGGGAAGAAGCTATTAGAGTAGAGAGCTTTCTGGCATTTAGGGACCTCAACAGTGAAGGGGTGTGATTTTGTTGCTAAGCGGGTTTGTTGGGGATATGTATGTCGAGGAAGCACAAGTGCAATGAGTTCATCAGAGCACATTCCATTGAAATACTTGTTAAACAGACACAGGGATGCAACATTGCGGCGATGGGACAGGGGTGGGACCTATTACATTGGAGATCCTTCTTTGAACCTATCCAAGAGAGAGAGACTAGTGGTAGATGCAAGAGCCCAGATGTGGCAACAATACTCCATGCATAGGTGAATGGTGGCTTTGTAGAGGTACAGGATACTCTCGGGTATGAGTAGCCTTCTAGCACGATCGGAGCCCACCTTCTTTGTAGCAGCTTTTTCAATGTTCTCAATGTATTTGTTCCAGTTCATGTGTTCTGTGAATGTTAAGCCAAGGAGTTTGAAGGGAAAATTTTCAGGTAGGGTGTTATTTGTCATGGATATCAGTGGTTGGAGAGACTTCTTGTAATTGTTCCATTTACGACTCTATTCCACTACCGTCTGGAGGCCATTTTCTAAGGATTCAGCCATTGTCTTAGATTTGTATACATCAATTCTTCCCTCATGCATGTTATAGAGCATAGTATCATCAGCAAATATACCTGTCTCGGGTATATCATCATAGATCTACACCTATTTACTGCTAAAAGCTGCCTGTGTAACTTTAGTTGCCATAATTCTTAGCAAATTTTTCAATGCCTGCTTTCATTTTTTTTTTTTTTTTAACTAATGCTTCGATACTTAACATGCCACTCAAAGATGAGGGTTAATAAGATTTTCAGTTAATGATCGAACACTACTATAAAATGATTGAGAGGATAACTCTGCAGATATTTGTTGATTTTGGACTTGAAAATGACCATTTCGTAACCTGTAGGTAAGCAGTCCTGTGGTAACGTGTTCCACATGTAGGAAGTTTTTGCAAAAGTTTGAACCCAGCTATCAGCATAAAGAGAACTGATATTCTCTCTCTCTCTCTTTCTCTTTCTCTTTTTTCTCTCTCTCTCTCTCTTTCTCTCTCTAAGTCAACTACATTCTTAAGTCATCTGGGAATTTTGATTTGAAGCAAACGGTTTCAAATTATAAGACATTTAAAGAAAATTGGAGAAAATAACAGCTGGCGCATAATGGAAATGTCATTTCCAGAAGTCATTGATTCACCTTTCACTTTGGTAGAGGTGAAAGAACAACATCTGAAATGATCAAAAGTGAAATACTGAAAGCACCTGTAAGACTTCAAGAGCAACACAGCAAGTAATTCTACAGCTTCGTAATGCACAAATCTTACAACTTTTTTTTTTTTTTTTACATAGGCATCACCATTTATCAAGGTCAAGCGGCCACTCGAGGATAAGTGTTAAAGAGTGTACAGTAGAAACTGGACAATATAGTAATCATTAGTAATGGAAATTCGGTAAATTTAACAAGTGGAACGGCTCATCAGGAACTTGTTTACATTAGACTTGAACACAACCATATTGTAGTCAGCTGGAAAGCAGGAAAAAGACAATTCCACAGTCGTGCAGTTCTAAGAAAGAAGCTTTGTTCATGGAATCTATGTTTTAGGTTTAGCACAGATAAAGAGCGGGGGGAATTATTGATAGTGTTTTCAACTAGACGAGTGTTTCTTGTGAAAGTTTGGCGAGGGGGGGGGACCATAGACTGAAGCTCAGTCGAACAATTTCCATGAAAATAACGATACAGTAGAGACAAACTCGCAACATCTTTTCTGTGAGAATGAGGGTGCAGGGAAGAGAAAAGGACATCTCCTACGAGGCTACAAAGTCTATTTTGAGCTATATCCAGGCAGGACAAGTCCTTTCTAGCAGCTCCTGCCTAGATGTGGCAACAGTATTCCATCCTTGAACATACCTGGCTCTTATATAGATAGAGAATTGCATCAGCAGTGAGATATCTACTGGATCGATAGAAGGATCCCACCATTTCTCCAGCGGCCTTGGCAACAGATTTGATGTACCTGTTCCATTTTAGATCAGGCGTAACGGTCAAGCCCAGAAGCTTGTCAAAACTTGAGGCCTCCTCAAGACGAGAGACATTCATTTCAACTGATGTCAGATGCCAACTTCTGAAGAAAAGAAATATGTCCATTTTTTTTGTTGAGCTTAAAATCCCAGTGGTTGGCTGAAAAAGCAAATCTTACCTTTCATTATTTTTTATTTGTTTTTAGTTGCCTCATTTCTCCTTCCCCGTTTCTTTTTACTCCTTTTTTCCTCCCTCCATTTTCTCCTTTCTCTTTAGTTTCTTTTCTTCCTTGTTTCTTTTTCTAACCTGTTCGCCCCTTTTCTCCCTCTTTCTCTATCCCTTTTCTCCCTCCTCTTCCTTCTTCTTCCCTTCCCCTTTATACCTCTTTATCTCTCCCCTCCCTCCTTTTTCTCTTCCCCGCCCTTTTATCCCCCCCCTTTTTTTTTTACTTTCTTTTTACTCTTTTATTAAAAGAAAATCCTTCACAAATCATTAACTTTGTTCTTACTCTTCCATTCATGGATATAAGGTGTGGCACCAAACCAAGGGATTATCCAAACATGAAACAAATTAATCAATAAAATTCTAATTTATTGTATTTCTTGTTCAGCCATCTTATAATTCAAACTGTCAGCTCAGTGAACTATTGGATGAACATTAAACATTGCATAAAAATCAATAAATTAGCTTTTACTTGACAATAGACACCCAAAGAGCAGTATTTAGTCTCGTTTTCTTTAGAGGGCATCTAGTGCTTTGCTTGAAATTTGGCCCAAATGTTTTGATCTATTGATTATTGATTATTAGTTGTAGCAGTTATACAGGATGACCAACCCCCAGCCGATCAGAAATGTCACTTGTGGAATCGTTAAGAAAAGTCACGATTTCTTTTTAATAGCAATCCTACCATTATCAGTTACAAATAAACTTCGTCCCATGCTTAACTTGTCTACCAAGTTCCAGTCATGAAGGTCCAACAGTCTTTTCTCAACCTTCTAATAGGTGCATCTAGTTACTTGGACAGTTATTCTTATCTTGGGTGTTATTGGCACAATGTTTCGGTCGTTGTAAGCCACGACCTTCCTCGGGTGTTGAATACATGTTTTCTTTTCTCTACTAAGAAAAAGAGTGGTTAGCTCTGCATTGCAAGAATTCGGACCATTGGTTTGAGGGTGTGTCGGTAAATCATAAAAAAAGTTCAATCTTCAGAGGTCACTAGGATATTTTTTTAAGGCTTTCCTATGACTCGATTTCACAGAACATCTATGCTAATCTTGTATATAATTAAAAAAAAAGCGCAATTTCTCTCCTCTGGATGAAACTACTGTAGGTTAACAACAGATGACATATAAAATTTAATATGTCTACGCCAGTAGCCATTACTTTATTTAACTATAGAACGCAATTACATACACATTAATACATAATATTAAAACTTTACATTCGTTTCGATGCGCGCCATGTTCATCATCGTCGTAACCTTTTAAAGCTTTTCTCTTTACGGTATCAATACTCTGATCACCATCTGGCATCAATTAAAATGAATGACTCAGGAGGAAGCCTCATGTTTTGACAAGCTTCTGGGCTTGACCTTTACTCCTGATCTAAAATGGAACACGTACATCAAATTTGTTGCCAAGGTTGCTGGAAAAATGGTGGGATCCTTCTATCGATCCAGTAGATATCTCACTGTTGATGCAATTCTCTATCTATATAAGAGCCAGAAAGGACTTGTCCTACTAGAGTTCAAAATAGACTTTGTAGCCTCGTAGATGTCTTTTTCTCTTTCCTGCACCCTCTATCTCACAGAAGAGATATTGCGAGTTTGTTTCTGCTTTATTGTTATTTTCATGGCAAGTGCTCGACTGGGCTTCAATCTATGGTCCTCCCTCGACAGACTTTCACAAGAAACACTTGTCTAGCTGAAAACCCTCTCAATAATTCCCCCCACTCTTTATCTGTGTCTAAACCTAAACATAGATTCCATGAACAAGGTTTCTTTCTTAGAACTGCACGCCTGTGGAATTGTCTTCCATTTTCCTGCTTTCCAGCTGACTACAATATGATTGTCTTCAAGTCCAACGTAAACAAGTTCTTGATGAGCCGTTCCACTTAAGTTAACAAATTTACCGAATTTCCATTACTAACAATTACTATATTATCCAATTGACTACTGTACACTCTTTAACCCTTATCCTCGAATGGTCTCTGGGCCTTGATAAGTGGTGATGCCCGTGTAAAAAAAAAAAAAAAAAAAAAAAAAATTATAGAGGAAGATGTTAGATTTTTACCTGCACTTTCACAATTCCTCTTACGAACCCATTATACACCGTGCCCATTTATTTTATTTTTTATCTTCTTGGGTCTTCTCCGTTTACCACCATTAATCTACACAAATAATGATTTCTCCCATTCATAAATCCAGCTCCTCTGATTGGCTGAGAATTATACATTCTATAATGTCCTTATTCGGTTATTCCGCCATTAAACGAACAGTTTGAAACTAAATCATGACGCTATTTCTGTATGTACACAATATTCTTACGTTTTATTTAGATAATTCAAGACATTAGATAATTCAAGACTCTTACATTCTATTGTTTGTTTGTGAAAATATTACACTCAAAACAAAACAAAAAAATAGCTATCTTTTTCCTAACACGTAAGTTGCATTTATCGTTGACTTAATTGTGAATGCATTTACATATTTTCGAGCACGGTAATGACAGAGAGAGAGAGAGACTCATATCTGTTTTGTTTTCATTCGAACACACTTTTTATTTACTTTAGACAAAACACTTACATTGCTTTAGGACAGTGTGCATAATCCACAAAATTATTCCACTTTAAAACTCTTAACTTTAAATGTTTTTTGGTGTAACAATTATACTCCTAAAATAAACTAGATTATCTTTTTCCTAACACATAAATTACATTTATCGTTTGCTTGATTGTGAATCCATTGAGGAGTTTGTGAGCATGGTAACGAATGAGACAGAGACACTGATATCTGTTTACTAAACACCTTTTAGAAAATGATTACATTTTATATTTACTACAGACACATTTTCATTGAAATCTTATATACCGAACTTTTCCAACTTTTAAAATGGTGTACCAACAATACAATAAACCAGTCGATCAAGTGCCACTTGTTATGGATTTAGCTGAATACGATAATAAATATCACTTTACTGGTACTTAGGCACTTATGTTATCTGGCTGGCGGCTGTTTTGTAGCTATTATATACTTTCACCTAACAATTTAGTAAACAAAAAAGATATTGTAAAACTTGAGTTTATATATATATATATATATATATATATATATATATATATATATATATAAACTACATTTACTCACATAAAATTAATATACGAAAGTATAAATTTATGCGTAAACTATAAGTATTTACTTCCAAAGTGCTCAATACATAGGTAGAGCTAGTTAGTATGTTATAAGATATATATGGCGATTAAGCTACACTGAATATTCCATGTTTCATCCACTCTAGGACTCTTCAGGCTTATGCGCATAAGCCTGAAGAGTCCTACAGTGGATGAAACACGGAATATTCAGTGTAGCTTAATCGCCATATATATTTTATAACTTCATTATATTACATATATTGGGGGAGGGGGGCTTAGCGAAATATAGGACCATTTGATTAAATTCATAACAAAAAGCAATTTTATTTTAGGTTGCGTGCACTTAGGTTACCTTACCGAACTGGCAGGTGTATTATAACGATTATGTACTGTCATTCTGGGCCCAACTCTCTTCCTGATCTACATCAATGATCTCCCAAAACACATACTTAAATCATTCGTTGACATCTATGCTGATGACACGACCATCTATGGCAACACTTCAAAGGCTGTAAATGACAAAGTTCTCTCTGATTCTCTCTCCTCCGATCTTGAGCGTGTGGTACAGTGAAGGAAGAGGTGGCTGGTTACTTTTAATGCATCTAAAACCAAGCTTCTATCTTTACATCATCAACGCTCTGACCCCCATCTGACATCAATTGAAATGGATGGCTATCATCTTGGGGAGGCTCCATATTTTGACAAGCTTCTGGGTTTGACCTTTACTCCTGATCTGAAATGGAACACGTACATCAGGTCTGTTGCTAAGGTCGCTGGGAGGATGGTGGGATCCTTCTACTGCTCCAGAAGATATCTCACTATGCAATTCTCTATCTGTATAAAAGCCAAGTATGTCCAAGGATGGAGTACTGCTGCCACATCTGGGCAGAAGCTGCTAAAAACAGCCTATCCTGCATTGACAGAGTACAAAATAGACTTCGTGGCTTAGTGGGGATGCCCTTTTTTCTTCTCTGTAGCTTCTCTCCCACAGAAGAGACGTTGCGAGCCTGTCTTTGTTTATTGCTATTTTCATGGCAAGTGCTCGTCTGAACTCCAATCTCTGGTCCCCCTCACCAATCTTTCCCAAAAAACACCCGTCTAGCTGAAACCACTGTCAATAATTTTCCCCTACTCTTTATCTGTGCCTAAATCCAAGCGTAGATTCCATGAGCAAAGCTTCTTTCTTAGAAGTGCACAACTGTGGGACTCTTTTCGGTTTGTCTGTTTCCCACTTGACTACAACTTGGATGTCTTCAAGTCCAACACAAACAAATTCCTGACAAACCGCCCCCTTAAGTAAAACACTTTATCAAATCTCCAATACTAACGATTACTACGATACTATCTCATTGATTACTGTACACGCAATAACCCTTATCCCAGAGTGGCTTCCGGGCCTTGATAAGTGGTGACCTCCATGTAAAAAAAAAACCCAAAAAAAACCCAGATCTTACAAACACAAATTACTTACAAAACACTCTCCGCTAACATGTTAAGAATGGCTTTCAAAATAACATTATTTCAGCACGGTAACAAAAATTACCAAAGTACCCAACATTTAAATTTGTTCCAACTGACAGGGCACACCCAAAATTACAAGGTTGGTTCATAGTATTTGCGTGTAGGGATCATGACAGTGATTATCAAGATTAAATTTGGGGCAGATACTTTGACAACCCGCCCCTCACAAAATGGGGTGTCTATTCCAACATCTGTCCTTAAGAGATAGATTGGGGGTGTCCATTCCAAAAGTCATTCTTAACATGAAGAGGTTGGAGTTTGAAGCCGTACTTAAACTTTTTACAAGGGTGGGGCATGCTTCCACCGGGCAACGGGTCCTGCTAGTTGTCCATATTAGTGAAGAAAATGTTTTCTGAAACAGCAAACAGATATCCCGCACATTTTTTTTTTTTTTTTTTAAACGCCATGCAACTCCAATGGAAGAAGGGTTTTTTGTGACATTACTTCCCTTTCGCTGGGTATTTTTTATTTTTTATTTTTTTTCGCTATTTATTTTCGATTTTTCTTTTGTGAATTTGTAATTAGGGGAATCCAAATGCGGTTAGCATCCAAATGCAAACTGGTAGAATCTCTGAAAAATCAGCTTTTTACTCAAAACCAGAAGCGTTTCATTTGCATATTACGTGACAAGATCGCAAACATATAAAGAGAAGCTTAAAGCCATTTTTGTTTTCTTTTTTACCAATGGACATTACAGGCTGCATAAAAACAGATTTGTATCAATTTTTTAAGACATTTAATCACAATTTGGACTACTGTTCTTTAGTGTTATTCAGTTTCGGCTGATGTAAACCTGTCTTTTCAGAAATAGAAAGTTGTAGTTTAATTATATTCTGTCAAAAATATTTTTTAAATGAATGTTGTTTAAAAAATATTTGAAGAAATTTGAATGTTTCTACCTTCAAATCTTAACATAAAATTCTGTGCATATTTAGAATTATTTATTAAAAAAAAAATACAAAAACTATTTATGTACATACTTGTCACGGAATGAAGATATCATATTCCAAAAATCATCTGGGTTTAGATAGTAACTTTTCTATTTGGCTAGTTAACGAAAATATTCAGTTGTCAAAATTCAAATAAAGATAAATTTGTCTTTAGAACCCTGTGTCAGACAAGAAAATGAGGCCCATATATAAAGAATTTGGATTTTTTTTTTCCTTTTTTCCCCTCTTTTTTTTTTCTTTTTTTTGTAGTTGAAACGTTATGTTTAGAAGGTGAAGAAGAAAAAAAGAATTTGGATTTTTCCTTTTCTTTTCCTTTTTTTTTTTTTCTTTTTTGTAGTTGAAACGTTGTTTGCCCCACTTGAATGCTAACCATAAACATCATTTAGAGAAGGTGAAGAAGAAATAAAAAAAAAGTTGGGTGACTATCAAGAAAATGCACGTTTAGTGGATAAAGGAATGATTAATGACCACTGGATTAACAATGGACTTCTTAATCCAAACCATTTAATCTCATGTAATTCAATAAAGAGGTGATTAAACTTGACAGGTCTAAATTTTTGTCTCCTGCTATAACACTAAAGAGAGTATCTCACCACCAATAAAGACAACCTTGTGTCATACCTTTCAGCAGATAAATCTCAACACTTGCAAAATAATTTTGTTTTTTATAGGCACCGCCAAAAATGGCCGCAAAATCAAGTTGTTGTTGTTTTTTAAAACTAAATTACATTTATTAAAATCCATTATTTCTGAGTAACTTTTTTTTTTCCAGAAAGATAAAACCCTGAATTTTATCATATAGAAAACAGAATAATGTAAAACTTTTTCTACTATTTTTAATTAAATTTTAAATGTTAAATTTTCCCAAAAAGTTAACAATTGACATTTTTTGTCTTGCACAAAAAACGTACTTAAATATTTAAAAAAAAAAGGTTTTTGAAATAATTAATTTATTTATTTATTGTCTAACTAAGATTTAGGATGATTTTCTCAGAGAATATGCAAAAATATTATAGGATAAGTACCTGAATTTCAAATAATTCCACTTATTCATATAGGTAACCAGATATTTCGCGTTCATGTAGAGTCGAGATCGACTCTGTTTACGTTTGCGGATTATAAGAAGAAAACTATGGAAGACCAAACAGGCCAAAAAAAACTTATTTTTCAGTGACGAAAATTTCAATGTATTATAAAGCTGAGGCTGGCCAGTACCAGATGGGTGACCATTTGTATGAGTTTGGTTTTTAATGTATATGTGTGTGGGGGTCAGACTCCCCAAAATGGGGGGGGCAATTTAAAGCAGAATAAAAAAAAATTATTTCAGCGCGTTTGGTCCACCGTAGTCGAAAGGCGGCAAACGTTTTCAAACGGGATCGAAAAAAATGATGCTATTTTTAACACAAAGGGCACAACATTTATCGAATTTTTTTTTTTTATATCAATTATTCAAAGCATGCCCTGTTTAATAATGGTCATGCATTATTCGGCTCGCTAAAAAAAAATTGTTAATTTATTTATCAAAAATTTTAAAATGGCTTTTTTCGTATAAATATTAATTTTTTTTTTTGTTTTGCTTAACTTAAATTAATTATTTTACTTAACATATTCACCGAATTTCACACTTCAAAACTCAAAAGCGGGATAATTAAACATAATCGAAGTTCTGATATTCAGACGTCAAAATAAGGTATGCAAACAATTTTTTTTTTAATTTTTTTTTTTAATCTATAATTCTGTCCCTTACAACAACACAATATGTTTTGTTCAGTTCAAGATGATTATTTTAAGCATATTTGTTCCCACTTCAAAACAAGGGGGGGTTTTGTAAGCAAAAATATATATATATATAAATATCGTTTATGAAAAATAAGTACACTGTTATAAAGTTCATTCTTCTCCTAATAATCGCTGAAAATTTCGTATTGATCGGATAATTACCTGATTTTTGGTAGATTTTTAAAAAGACGGTCCGTCAAAAAGTACTGACCTGCCCCCCCAATTTTGGCGGTGCCTAGTTTTTTAGATGCATTCATGAATCTCTATGATCTTCTTTTCAAATTTATTTAATACAGCAAGGGTTCTTTAACTTGCTATTTGCTTTCTCTTCCCCTAGTTACTTTAAAATGATTTTATCCAGTAGCTAAACAAAGGGTCATAATTTACTTTTTTGTGATGGAACAGTCACATTATATCAAACTAATAGGATCAGTGTCAGCTGTTATTCCATGGAGAACCAAGTTGAATGATTGTATGGTACTTGTACAGTTTAATCAAGACATTAAAAAAATGAAAATATTGAAAAAAGTTATATAGTACGTGTCCGTTTTGTACTGGAGATCTCCGAGAAAAACATTCACTTAATTTGATCAAGTATTTTTTTACAGCGGAAAAGCACATTTTTATGACAGTGTGTTGAAGGTAGCCATCTTTGGATTTTTGGAAAACGCCACGGGGGAGATAACTCAGTTTAAAGTGCTGACACTCCCTCCCTATCTTTAATACTAGCTTTTCTTTCTAAAAATCGAACCTTTTGCTCAGTATTATAACAAATTGTTTTTTCACTGTAAAAAAAAAAAAAAAAAAAAAACTACTTGATGAAATTAAGTGAAATTTTTTTCCGGAGAACTTCATTCCGTAATGGATAAGTGCAATATAAACTTTTTTTGATATTTTCATTTTTAATGTCTTGATTAAACTGTACAAGTACCAATTCTATAATCCTGATGCATTATTTGTTAGTCTAGTTGTTTCTACCAATGTAATGAGCACAAATACCATAAAAAAGTTAATTCCAAATGAAAATTCTATCAAGGAAAGAAAGGAACATTCTCCTTCGTCTGTATAAACACAGTGTGTACTTTGATCTAACAATGTACAAAACATAAATCCCAGAATGAAAATAAATTAACCGGAAAATCCTACCCCCCCCCCCCCCAAAAAAAATGAAAGTTCAGTATTTTCTATTTTGGTCTCATAACATAATAAAATTATTTACTTATTTGCAGACTATTATCCTCATCTTCTAGTTTTTCACAACGTTTCGGCCAATTATTCCTCTTGCCTTTGTCAGGTGGTTAACCACGATGAATAGGAATACTAAGCCTCTTAACCGTATCCTCAGTAATTACTGCCTTCCATAGTTGTTGTCGTCTCACCACGCTTTTTCGCCAACTCAGCCTCTGGCTGGCTTATGGGTAGGATTGAAACCGCTGTTTTCAGACAGTGCTCACCTGGAACCATAGAGATTCAACATCTCTATCCACTGCGCTATGGGCTCCAAAGGGCATAAAAAAATAATATTCTGTTGTTTTGTTTTGAATTGTCCGGTGCTAAGTTTGTCTTCAAACAAATTCATGAATTAAACTCGTAATCCTATCAAAGAAAAGAAAGTAACACTTTCACATATCTGTAACTTTAATGTGTTATGTATTAAATAATGACATGTAGAAATGCAGATAATAAACCGGTTACATGTGAATAAAATAACCTATTAATAAAAGTAGTGATTTAGGGTTACAAAGGAGGAGAAATTTACATATGAGTGAAAGCCTATATTACTCTCTCTGCGGGATTACGTAACAGAGTACATCCATAAGTACAAAAAAAATGTATGTATTGGTAATTAGGAACACGTTTTAGTAGTAACTATAAACGGTGAATATAAAAGGTCTTCATAAGATGTGTTTACTTATTATCCTACTAGCAGGATATTATGTTTATTTAAAAAAAAAAAAAAATGGAAAGAATCCTTGTTTTTTGGGTTTTTTTGGTTTTTTTAGTGTATAAATGTTGGGAAATAAATGGTAATTAACCAACGTAAAAGTAAGTGTGGTACGTTTCACCCAATAGGAAGCATCGAACAGAAAGGCACGGTGAAATTTCATTCCAATTTTTTAAGCAACTATGAAGTACAGAAAACGGAAACCAGTGTTGGTTCGGTGTATATGGGTGGCGGGGGAAGGAGGAATTAGAGAGAAAAGATTTTACTACTTGCATTGATCTTAACCGATTTTGGCAATGAACTCTCAACAGAAAAAATATAGGAATCTACGATTAGCGATGAAGTGGAGAGGTAATATGCCTATAACACACCTCAGATATTGTGCTGCAATTTGTGCATATTACATTTGCATAAAATGTCTTGATTTTTAATTCTATTAAGGTCAAAATCACAGGGGAAAACTGAGTTCATTTTATATATATATATATATATTATCCTATAATGTCAGAAAAGACAGGAGAAAAATCATTACTATCTTATTAATATACTAGCATTTCAGCCCGGCGTTGCCCGGGTGTTTGGAGGTGTATGTTGAGCAAAAAAAAAAAAAAAGTGGTAGTAGGAAGGCAGCCTCAAACCCATACCGTGAAGGAGGAAAAAAACGGGGGTAAAAAGTGACGTCTTTGCTGTTACAACCACCGTCGAACCAGGAGTAACGTAGGTTTTATTTAAGGCTAGACAATAAAAAAGAGGCGATGACTTTTGAAAATATCGGCGAAAAAAGCGACCCCCCCCCCCGTAGAAAAGTGCCCAGTTTAGGATGAAGAAATTAATGTTTTTAGCTAATTTTTTGCTATTTGTCGTCTAAAAGGTTGAACTTCAAAACAATACTGATCTTGTAAAAATCCGTCGCCTCTGTCGAAAGTTTAAGGTAGACATACAAACATACATACATTTATATATTGGTAACTAAAAATTCTCGACCCAAACCGCTTGCCCTATCTCTGAATACCCTTTGTCAAATTTCGAATGTTTAGATCAGAAATTGTCTGAGTAATTTGGTAGAGACCGCAGAGGTCAAATTTTTTTAAACTATGACCCCTTAACATCTATTGTTTTGGGCTCAAATCAAGTAATTAAGTTAGATCCATGTCCAAGGAACCTATATCTAAAACTTCAAGTGTTTAGATCCAAAATTGTCGGAGGAGTTTGGTAGAGTTCTCAAAGGTCAAATCGTTGAATTTTGACCCCTTAACAGCCAAATTTCTGGTTGAAACGGATTACAAAGATTTTCCCAAATCTCAGTACCCTGTATATCAAATTTTGAGTCAGTAGACTTACAATTGACAGTTATTGCATAGGGAAATGTACACACACAGATACAGACACGTTCACTTTATATATATATATATATATATATATATATATATATATATATATATATATATATATATAGAGAGAGAGAGAGAGAGATACACACACAGAAGAAAAGATAAATATAAAAACACAAATACAATTATTAGCCTCCATTGGCTTTTAATAGTGAGTGAAGGATTTCCTTTTAATCCATTTTGGGTATGACCTTAAGACATCGTGTGGTGAGGTCCCATTTGGGGGGTTGTGGGAATGTAGAGTTGCCCCATTGTTACCAGGTTTATTTTGTCCCAGAGTAATAATATATGTTAGGGCATCCAGTGCTACCAGATCAGGTTGTCTAAAGATACTGGCTTCCTGATCAAAAATGAACCGAACATTGTTTTTTTTTCCTTTCCTTTTGCAGAACTCAATCCTATTCTGCAAAGTCCAAAACAATTTTCTTCTGGAAAACAAACAAACCAAACACAATGAAATGTATATAAATGGATATTGGTTTTTATTAGAGGAAGAATTTTGTTTTAATCCATTTTATATCAGAAAAATAAATGTTTCTTTAATTTTTAAATAATTTTTTGTTATGTCATATTTTATTTTCTGGAGCTCTGGTAGTGGAACGAGACCAGATTGAAAGACAAATTTTGAATGCTAAAACCTACACAATCAAAAAATGGTCTCGAGTTGACCATACATCTTTTTTTTTCATATGCAGTAACTATTAATTAAAATTAATTTTTAAGACAATTTTTTTTCTGGGGTAAGATTGGGAGGGTCGGCCCCACTCTCCCCAGGAATATCTAGGAAAGGAAATATCATCACACTTATAAATACTATTTAACTAATAACAAGAGGTGAGTATGTAGGAGCAGAAAAGAGACTAATTCTGGCGTTACAAACTTTTTTTTTCTGATTCAAACAATTTAAACTGAGCTAAAGAAAAATGACTCAAAAAATCAATAGAAAAGTAGTAGTTGTAGTATTGTCAAGATTTGGAAAAAAGCTTGTAAGACTTGCCCAGTCTCATCTCCTTGAAAAGAAGGAAGCCGCATTTTGTGATCCCTGTCAAGAATGTTTCACGGTGAACCACTTTCTAACAAATTGTTTTGATTAGAAACCAACCAGTCAAAAATGTAAAAAGTCAAAACTGAAAGAAATATTTAATCTGATAAATCCAACCCAAATATTCAAATACCTGGAAAAAAAAATGGCATTGACTACAAGGTTCACATAGACTTGAAAAATCCTTGAATTTGGATTTTTGCATTGAAAAGGCCTTATTTCTATTATTACATTGAAAAATCCTTGAAAATATGGAAAATTTATTGAAAATATATTGGAATGGTCTTGAAAATTGCATTCTTTACGTTCAGTAAAAATCTGTGTTGAAATAAAATCGAAATAAATACTATGAAATTATTTTTGAAGTCTTAATAAAAATGGCATTAAAGTATTTTTTCAATATTAAAAATAAAATTGAAATAAACTGTTCTGAAACTGTACCTCAGGTAATTTTGTGATAACGGGACATAACCGGTTTAATTTTCAATTATCACCTTTTTTTAAGGGATTCACATCTGCCTCTATTTTTGCTTTCATTTATTAATTTTTTTTTTGGGGGGGGGGACAAAGAATAGTGGCGGCCACCATAAATAAAAATTACCCCCTACCCTATAAAAAGAAAACTTTCTTTTTACTGAGGGGACTTTTCAATGGCACCTCCGTCCCCCCCCCCCAAATTGTGATAACCAAAAATGAGGCCAGCCGGGCCAAAATAAAATGGACAAGATGACCGCCATCTTGGTTGGAAATTTAAAAGCTTTAAAGAGATAAAATCAAAAGCATTTAAAACTACTTAAAAACACCAAAAAAATGATGCAGGTTGCAAAATAACTTTGATTGGCAGTGGTAACATTTATTTGTTGTATATTTGATTTTTTACCCCTTTTTCGAATCGCTGTAGCTTGTAAAACAAACTCCAAATTTTGTTTTGAAAACTTGAATTTTGTCTGAAGAAGGCCTTGAAAAATTTTTGGAAAGTCCTTGTAAAGGGACATTGGAAATCTGTACGAACCCTGTACTATAAAATTTAACATCCTCTAAAATAAACAAATAAAAAAACAAAGCAAGAAAAGAATCATACATATTTATGTATATGTGCAAGTGTGTGTGTGTGTGTGATATAATTCGTATTTCTGTCTGTTTGTTTGTTCAATATATACAAAAGGTTCAGTACTTTATTTCATTCATCCCTATATATATTATGATTCTTGCAAAATATATGATTAAAAGGTGACAATATTTGCATATTACATTAAGGAAAATCAATTTTATTAAATAGTGGTATGTTAGTTATTGTGTATAGTGAGAGAATTGTTTTAAGCGTTCTATTTAAATTTATTATTTAAATTTGATTTATATTGATAACATTTAAAATAATTTATTCTTACCGACATCGATTTTTTTTTTTTTTTTTTAATTATAAACCGGTTTGAGTCATTTTCCCTCGATGCTAATTTTGTTCTTTTTGTTTTCTTTTTCGGCGAATATTAAAACTAAAAACTTTCAAGCATTATTTTTTGAATTAGTTTAAATAAAATAATTTCTGTGATTTTGTAATTAACGTTGTAGTCCAGTGGATTTTTATTTTAAAATAACTAAACAATCCAATTCAACTACGATTCTTTATTTAAAACAAAAACTTTAATTTACATTTTTTACCAACTTTTCTTCTTCACATTTTTTGACATTGTAACTGCTAATTTTTCTTTTAATAACACAAATCATAACTCATCATTTTTATAACATAAAAGCGTGTATTTCGATTAACACAAATTCTACTTTGGTATTTCTGAAACTAAATTATTTACAGTTTGTTTTTGTTGCGACAGACCGTAAAAACAAATCTTTCTAGATTGAGGTAGCATAAAAGAAATTTGCTTAAACTGGAATATAGCCATAAAAAGGTGCTCAATATCCGGAGAATAGCTTCTCTTTGTATCCCTTCTGTCGAAATATCTGGAGTTTGTCACATACTTCTTTTTTTGGGGGGGGGGGGGTTTACATGTTTTCATTTGTTTTATTTTGAAATTTTTGTTGCGGTAACGATGGAGTTGACATAATAATGAAAGACTGCTCAATATTCTTAGTATAGCAGGTGTGGCCAAACCGAACTTCATGTCAACCCTGGCAACACTGGGTGTCCATGCTAGTCTATATATATATATATATATATATAATGTATGCATACACATAGGTATGTGTGTGTGTATATACAGTATAACCACGTTGACACACTGAAATTAAGCGACAACGAGCTTGGTCAGTACCAGATGGGTGACCATTTGGGAATGCTACATGCTGTATTTACTGTGTCGAGATGTAGAAATTTCCAGGTTAGGAGTGCGTTTTAATCTACTGGGAGAGATATATCTGGGAGAAGGAAAAACTCGTGCAAAAACCTGAGGTCTACTGTCTATTCTGGCAGTCATGTTCAGATGGGCAAGTCCATTCTGAGTTTTGATTGGCTGCTGGTCCATGAGTGGATAATCTATTAGAAAAATTTTTGCTTGAATTAGGAAATAGTTGCTTATAAACTATTGGCGTTTTTTGTGCAGTTAAGTGGCAGTATGATTTTAACCAACGCAACTGTTAATAAATAATACAAGGTTAAACTGCTGTTAAAATTAAATAATCAATTAATCATTAAAGTGAGCTCAGTGGGTGACTCAATAGATCACTTGAAAAAAAAAAATTAGTAAGCATTTCAAAATTGATCCCTGTTTATTTAAAAAAAAAATTTAATATTTATTCATTTAGTTATTTTTATTGATTTATTTTTTTGCAGCTTGTCCGAACCAATGATGGCAAAGAAGATGCAGATCTCTGGAGAGACAGTATATTTGGACGGCGTTGCTATAGATACCTGTGCTACAAAAAGGCAACTCCGAAGCCGGTAGGATTCTTTGTCAGCATTATTTCCAGTTCTTCTTTCTTTCTTTTTGGGGGGAGGTGGGGGGAATTGGAATAGTCTTCATTCTTTTTCAGCATTACCAATTCCATAGAGCAATGGAAGCTTACAGCTGTCAATCCTTTTAAGTGCACGGATTAAGTGTGTCAGCCTTTGATGAAATGCATCCAATCTTTATTTATATACATTGATAGGGACACTTGGTGTTGCCCGGCATTGAAAATGGCAGTTCTTATAGATATGAAGATGAAACATCTATGTAATGAATACCTGAGATCCTATCGTTCAAACTCCTCGGTTTAACATTCACAGGCAACATGAATTGGAACAAATACATTGAGGACATTGCCAAGGCTGCTGCAAAGGCTACCATGCTAGAAAATTACTCACACCAGAGAGTGTCCTATATATCTACAAAGCCACCATTCCCTCATACCTGGAGTATTGTTGCCACATCTGGGCTGGTGCATCTATCACTGGTCTCTTTTATAGTCAGTCCAAAAAGTCTCAAGTTTAATTACTCTCTATCCTACCGCCGCAATCTTACATCTCTGTTCTTGTTTTACAAGTACTTTAATGGAATGTGTCCTGATGAACCTGTGGCACTTGTCTCCCTCGACGTACATACTCATGACTAACTCGACTAGCAGCAAAATCCCACCCTTTACCTATTGATGGACCTTGATGCTGGAAAGCCTTTTACTTGAATAGTTTATTCCCTCGGACTGCTAGACTTTGGAATTTCCTCCCTGTTTCCTGTTTCCTTAACTGTGCTAATCTGCAGACCTTTAAATATGTGAACAGACATCTTGCTGCTCAACTCCCCACAAGACATGATCCCCAATAGTAGTCCCTTATGTTCCAAGTTTTATATTCCTATTTTTCAATATGTATGAGAAAAAGGCTGTTATAGAACGGGTGTATCAGAAATGGTTTGCTCGATTTTTAAAAGGAAATATTTCTTTGAGAGATGCTCCTCGCTAAAGTCGGTCAAAGATGATCGACAGTATCCAAGTGAAAGACGTAGTTGAACATGATTGCCATTTGACAACCAGACAAATTGCAGATATTCTCTAGATTTCCAAACTCGGTGTGGAAAATGAATTGCACATAAAAAAAAGATTTTTGAAATCTTTTTTGGCCAATCTAATAAATCTCAGATAGACCAAAACACCAATTCTTCATATATATATATATATATATATATATATATATATATATATATAGTCTAATTCAAAATGTAACTTTAGAAAGCCAATTCAATGCAGATTTAAAAAAAGAAATAAGACATTTATTTATTTAAAAATCAAATAACTTTTCAATGTAATCACATCTTCATCAGGATAGACAGTTTTCTTTTTGTTTTTTTGTTTTTTTTCATCTCAATTATCTTTCATTGCATGCCACTAAGAAAAACAAAACCTGTTTGGTGTTATCAAAAATGTCCAGGTTGGGAGGTCCGCATATGTTTTCTTTATGATAAAAGCGTTGTTTAAGTGCAACTTCAAAATGTGAGTTTAGTAAGCCAATTCAACGCAGATATTTTTTTTTAAGATAATGTATAAATAATTATGAATATATAATGTCTGTGTGCTGTAGAAACCAGGTCCTGAACAGATGAAAGTCCTCTATTCGGACAAAGCCAAACTCTTTGCTAAAAAATAAGAAACCAGGTCCTGAACAGATGAAAGTCCTCTATCCGGACAAAGCCAAACTCTTTGCTAAAAAATAAGAAACCAGGTCCTGAACAGATGAAAGTCCTCTATCCGGACAAAGCCAAACTCTTTGCTAAAAAATAAGAAACCAGGTCCTGAACAGATGAAAGTCCTCTATCCGGACAAAGCCAAACTCTTTGCTAAAAAATAAGAAACCAGGTCCTGAACAGATGAAAGTCCTCTATCCGGACAAAGCCAAACTCTTTGCTAAAAAATAAGAAACCAGGTCCTGAACAGATGAAAGTCCTCTATCCGGACAAAGCCAAACTCTTTGCTAAAAAATAAGAAACCAGGTCCTGAACAGATGAAAGTCCTCTATCCGGACAAAGCCAAACTCTTTGCTAAAAAATAAGAAACCAGGTCCTGAACAGATGAAAGTCCTCTATTCGGACAAAGCCAAACTCTTTGCTAAAAAATAAGAAACCAGGTCCTGAACAGATGAAAGTCCTCTATCCCGACCATTATCAATAGGCCTGAGGTGATTTTGGCAGTATTTGACAAAGCCAAACTCTTTGCTAAAAAATTTGTATCAAACTCAACTCTATATGATAAGGGCCGCCTACCTCCTGAATTTCTTAAGGCCAAAAATAATTTGGGTGACATTAACATATGTTTGTGATATTGACACACTCATCTTGATGCCAGTTAAGCAACTAGTCTCGACAATATTCCAATCACAGTACTCAAAAAGCTGCAATCGGAACCAGCATCCATTTTTGTAAAGCTATTTAATTGATGTTTCAAGCAGAAATGCTTCTCAACACCTTGAAAAGCCTCATTAGTCTAACCAGTATTTAAGAATACTGGAGATCAGTTTTCTGCATATCAGTATGGGCCAATTAGTCTTCTGTGTGTCATGATTAAGGTTGATTGAATCTGTGTTAAATAGAGAAATTGTCAACCACCTTAGCAAAAACAATCTACTCGGTGACAAGCAATATGGTTTACGTCCTGCTATATACTGACTGTAATTTTACATAGGATCAATGAATCTGTTGACGGGAGTTTCCTCTCAAGAGCAATAGCTCTTGACATATTAAAGATATTTAATAGTGTTTGGCATAAAGATCTACTTCACAAGATTTCCAGCTATGGAATATCTGGAAATGTCTTAACCATCAAATTTTATCCAAGTAGTTTTTGATGGGCAGAAATCTGAAGCTCAAAGTATCCATGCTGGCCTCCTTCAAGAATACATCCTTGGCCCAACTCTCTTCCTTAAATTCATCAATGATCTCCCAAGTCACATATTAAGTTCATTTGTCGACATATATGCAGACAACACTACCATCTATGGTGACACTTCAAAGGCCAATGACAAAGGTCTCAATGAAGCTCTCTCTGACTTTGAGTATGTGGTGTCTGATTAATTTTGACGCATCCAAAATCAAGCATCGATTTTTAAATTTTATTTATTTATTTTGCACCATGAAATTAAAATCAATCAATTTTGGAATATATTTTCATTTCATCATGGGTATGTATATCATACAGATTTTTCTTCATATTTGTTTTTTAAATATGGAGTTCTCAACAAGAACAAAAAAAAAAAAAAAAAAAAAAACTAATACAAAATTAATGCTACTATTGTTTTTCCCAAAATTATACTAGATAAGTCATTTTATCTTGACATAGGGTTTTATTTTAAATTGCATCCTTTAGTACAGATGGATTGAAACAGTGCAAATATAGGGCATAGTGGTTCTTTCTACTCCAACCATGGTCCTGGATATGACCTTAAACTATATCCAGTGGTGAGGCCCTAGCTTGTGGGCTTTGGGGAGTGTGGAGCCACCCTTAAATTACCATTGCTCCCAGGTCCACTCTGACCCGTAGTGGTAGTACCTGTTAGAGTCCCAACTATGGGTTAAATAGAAACCGATGTGAAGGCAACAAATATATTCTATTAAAAAAAGATTCGGCATTAAATAACCCGAAAAGGGTTGATATGCCGTAAAACAACCAACCAACCCATTGCAAAACTTATGTTCTGCATATCAGAAAACAAAAACGATAAAATCCACTATAAAACAACCAAACCAAACACAACAAACTAGCGATTGAAAATACAAAAAGCTTGAACAATAAAAACCTTCTACAAAATAACTGGATGTAACATGAATACTATTTCCAAAATAACTGGATTCGGCATTAAATATCCCGAAAAGGATTTTACAACTAAACTAAACTAAACTCTACTCCAACCATCTGGCTTTTTTTTTTCTTTTTTTTTTTCTCACGGATATACTTGCTTGATTTTTTTCCTAGGATGAAGATGTCTTAGTAGATGTCGCCATTATCAATGAGAAAGATTCCGTACCGGCTGGCTTCACTGTCCTGGAAACAACAGAAGACACGCGTGAGTATTCCCTTTGCCTGTTCATGTTTGGAGAACATAGGTTCAGTATGTAAAATTGATGATATGACTAGAACGTGATTTTAATCCTATCTCCCTCTCTCTCCATTTAGTGTCACTTTCCCTTATTCAAGAGTCAGTGTTTTTTTTTTTGTTTTTTTTTTGTTTGTTTGTTTTTTTGTAAGCTCACTCTCCATGATAGCATTGTAGATGGATGCTGTACAGCTCATGTCTTGCTAATGCAATGGCGAGCTTGCAGTAATATATGCTTGGTCAAAAAAGAGAGGCGTTGATCTACAATTTCTGTTCCTATAAAAATGATCTGAGTTGAAATTAAAATGAAAACAAAGAACTGTTAACATTCACAGGTCAGAAGTTATGAATTGCACAATGCAAAATAGAACAAAGGAATGTAATATTTTGATGTTTGTAATTCCAGCAATGTTGATTTTCTGACTATATACGAGAAAAATAAACAGAAAATGGAGAGAGCAAACACAGCAGCGAGTGTGATTTGACATCATTAGCGAGTCACACACCAATTAACTCCTTACAACTAACGTCTCTCTCTGGCAATGAACTAAAAGCTTAATTATAAATTAACTTCTACTTTGAAATCTGTTTCTGCTGATTTTGAGAATAATAACAAAAGAATTGTCAGTGTATATATACTATATAAATTATACATACATTCAAGAACAACAAAATGTTGCTGTTCATTCTGACTGCAACATATCTTCTCTACAACAAGCTCTCTTCACAAAATGTCTTCGTTGGTTCAGTCACGCTCTTTGCAGTCATTCAGATGACTTCATTCACAAGGCCATCAATGCAGCTTCTCCTCAGGATTGTAAAAAAAAAAAGAGATGTGAAAGTCATCTGAAAACGTAACTAAGAACTGTGAAACAGGATGCTGAGCTGATCCTAGGTCCTTATCTTTATGAAGTTTGCCGCTGGAACCGACATTGGCTAATACTCATATCTGCTTCTGTAGTGTATGGTCACACTTGATCAGTATTTGTTCAGGACATGGTAAATTCACTGGATGTAGTTGGTTCAACATCTACAGGATGAACGACAAAACAAGTATTATACAAGTACCCGGATCGTTTTACTTTCGGCAGCTGCATAACTCTCACTTCTCTTATTTTGTCCTTTAGTTCTTACATTCCATGGACAATGTTTCTTACAAAACAGGAAAGGAAAATTGTTTTTTTTTTTTTTTGTTATTGTTTTTTTTTTTTTTTTTTGTTATTGTTTTTTATTGTTTTTGTTATTGTTTTGTTTTTTTGTTTTGTTTTTTGTTATTGTTTTGTTTTTTGTTGTTTTGTTTTTTTGTTTTTTGTTTTTTTTTCTATTTGTTTTTTCTATTTTTTGTCTTTATTTTTTTGTTTTTTAAATTCTTTTGCTAATTTATTAAAAAAAATTTTTTTATATACTTAGCCCACCAGCTGAAACAATTTACTAGGTTATAGCACTAAAGCCACACATGAAAAATTTGGAAAATGTATGATTACCAGGCATTACCATCTGTTCTGATAACCTTAGAATAAAGCTTACAAGTCACATAAGCTGCTGTATCTACACAAGCTCCTATACTCCATAGGTTGTCTTCTAATGTTTTAATGGTATGAACCCACAATTTCCCCCTTGTTATGTGTGTAAAATAACTTGTGTTCCATTAATTGTATGCAAGAAATTGTTTACAATCCAGCTCATGTCGCATCTTTTTAGAATTGCATCCCTGATTGGAAATTTTCTTTTCATATATATATATATATATACTAGCAAAAGTACTAGTCGTTGACTGGGTTCAAAAACAGCCTACAGAAAATGGACTCTGATTTATGAAAGTATGATAGGTTATGAAAAGGAAGGGTTGTAAAGAGATAGCTTTGAATTTGGGGGTATCAAAACCAAAGCAAAATATGATGAAAGTAAAAATAAAATAGAAAAACCCCATAATTTATTATACCATACCTGTTCACACTGAAACACTTATCACAATATTCTGTGGATCTATGTTAAAAAACCTTGTTAAACTTTGTGACATTTCCATTCTATGGAGGTCAGGCGCGAACGAACGCCCCTATAATTTTATTATACCATATTTCTTCAAACTGAAACATAATTATCAAAGTATACTTACACAGATAGATATGAAAAGTCTTTATCAAAGTTTATACCTATTTCCATTCTATGGAGGCCAGGTGCGAACGCAGACCCCACAATTTTATTATACCATCTCTATTTAAGTTAAAACATACTTATCAAAGTATTATGTACATCTATATCAAAAACACTTGTAACTGTTTCTTTTTTTAATTTAAAAACTTTTTATTTCCATACTTTGTGGACCAGGCGCGTATGCAGACCCCACAATTTTAATGAATCATCATTATGCCAGATCAAACATACCCATTCCCGTGTCTCGATACATCTATCGTTATATGCGATCAGTTTTCTATAATATTCAACCATATAGGAGCCTATTCGTGACCAGACACACACACAGACGTTCAGCTTTATATATATATATATATATATATATACAAAAATTTCATTAGACTGAAACAGAAAGTTAGGAAAAGAACAAGGACAGAAAAATTTGATTAGTAAGACCCTCCCAAATCTTTCAAATAATGAACAACCCACTGTTTTCTAGTTTGTTCAGCATTGAAAACAAGCAAGCCAATCTCTAAGTAGTAGTGGGATATAATTGTGAGGAAAAAAGAAAAACGAGGATATAGTTTAGAGGGTGTATGGTGTTATTCCAATATAAATGCAATTTAGAAAAGGCTGAGGACAAAAAAAATGGAAAGGGAGTAGTGGGCATCTTAGAGGCTTTCTTTCCAGTGATAATTAATTCTTTCTTTGTATTTTCTATTTTCCTCCTTTAAAAATTGCTCTTTGAAATTTTTCTATTTGTTTTTTTTTTTTTCTTCCTTTCAAGGTGAAAAGTCTCTCAAGAAGAAGAGTTTGTGCTTTCGTTGGATGAGTTACCGGTTGACTAATGCTGCTATTTCAAAGCTGATTCTTCTTAGTAAGGCCACACGAAGACCACCATCCGGATTTACCATTATTGGGTTAGCACTTTCTTTCATGAGTTTTTGGTTTTCAGAAAGAAAGTTGCGTTTGTCACTGTCATTCATTCCCTTGATGACCGTCTGTTAAAGTCTAATTACATTATTCATATTGTTTATTATTAAGCAATGTTGAACCTGGTCAATACTAAATGGGTGACCATTTGGGACTTCCAGGTGCTTTCCGCTTATCTCAGCATTGTTTCCAGTCATCCTGGGCTTCTCCTTGCCACTGGACTTAAGCATTACTGATTCAGGAGACGTGTGGTTGGAAATTGCGCAACCCTTGCTTCACAATTACAGGTGCAGCTGCCCCTACAGGGGGTATCTTATGTCTTTCGAGACTGAACAGAGGTATCTCTCTGTAAGAACGATAAATTATATACCCTAACCCGATTCAGGAGAGGTGCAGTTGGGTTTGTGCAACTCTTGCTTCACAATTACATGCGCAGTTGCCCCTACAGGAGGTATTCTTTGTCTTTCGAGACTGAACGGAGGCATCGATAATTTATTATATTACTCATAACTAGTAGGACCTGTGGAAATTCCATGGAATGAGAAAAATATTCAATCAACAAATACATAAAGCAGATATTTTTCTGGATCGTGCAAAAGATTAGTTTTTGGACAGAAAAACCAATAACATGCAGCAGATATAAGTTTCTTAACATTTTTACAAAAAATAATATCCATTGTATTTTAAATATAAAACCGACTTAAATGAGATGAATTAATAAATACCCATAAGTACTCCAGATGTGATATTGTGCTACATAGTTCAATACAAATAATAAAATCACAATGTTAGAAACAATCTTTAATTTACTTTAGTTCAGCACATCTTGGCAGACAATGTTCTTTTTATTTGCCTTGATTTTTCTTTCAAATGTTTCCGTTTTTTACATAACGTTTTGATAACTTCTTTCTTCAGTGTCGAAATTACGAGTTCCTTTCTCACACTATTCCATCAATGATCATATATTATTATAATGATATTCATAAACAAGACTACACCAAAGAGAGGTCACTCTCATAATCTGTTCCAAGGTTACCAGATTGGGCTTTTCAAAGCTAAATTTTATGAATTTGGCCATTTTTGAAGCAGTTGGGCCTTTAAAAATTGTTTTCGGCCTTTTTCAAATGTATGGCCTAAGGAAGCAACAATCAAAATATTAAATGGATTAAAATTTAATTACATTATTCATATCATCATTATTCATAATTAAAATCGTTTTAAATTATGCATCATCTTGGTGATAATATATGAATATTTATTACTGTTGCACTTTGGGAACAGGGTTTCTGTAAATGGGGGGGGGGCAAATGATGGACTTAGTCATTTTTTTTTTTTTTTTGTATAGTGCAGAACTCAAATTTACATATGCTAAGGCCTAAAACTGCACCGTTTGTTCATTTTTACCAAGATTTGACATCCTCTGGGGACTTCTAGAGCTAAATGGGGAGGGGCATGTTTTTATGTCGCGTTCACTGTGCACTCACAAGGGACCACGCATGCTTCATTTGTTATAACTAATTTTTATCTACCTACAGACACTAGTGTTTCATGCTTGCACAATCATCAATGCAGAAGATGATGATCAATGCTGGTCGAAGTATTCGAACTCCACTACGAAGCCACCTTTGGCACCATTAGCAAGCAATATACCCTAGGGCCACCGTTCGTCACCACAAAATTAAGGAAAATTTTAACATTAATAAAGTTTAAAATTTAAAACAATCTTAGCATGATCAAGTTATGATGCAGGTTGTGTTTAAATCGACAGAAGTTTTACTTTTTTTTTTCTTTTTTTTTAATTATTTGTCTTTACTTTCTGGCGTGCAAGTTTTCAGATCTTGGGATCGTGAAAGTAACAAAGAAACGACCCTAATTTTTTGTGCCTCTTACACAGTGTTTTCAATCATCATTAATTTGAATCCTGTCTATACAGAGAGTATGAATTGTTGAAAACAAAAGAATGTCTGTTTATCTTTTGTTCATTTCAGAGATGTAAATAACATGCTTCTTTGTTTCAAAATGGTCGGTTTGACAAAATCCACTTATCCTGTGGCAGAAGACTTTTCATCGCAACACACACCGTCCCCAAGGTTAAGCATGTAAGTGAAAAAAATATATATTTATATACATCTTCTATTTTTTTTATTTTTTTCTGATTCAATATATATATATATATATATATATATATATATATAATTAGTGGCCTGGCAAGGAGAGACAACTAAACGAAAAAAAATACTAAGCAAAATTCATTCTAGAACAACAAAACTGAAGCTAGCTTGCCAGGACACTATATATATATATATATATACAAGCAAATTTGACCGTATTTTATTGGTTTAAAAATATAGGTTCTTTTTAATCAATTTCATAAAATTTTAACCATAGACTTATTATAATTTTCAAAAAGCCTGCACATTTTTGTGTAGTTTCGTCCCATAGAACCAAAGATATGAGCATTTCAATATTCAATTTGGCTACACGTGTGTGTATGTATATATATATATATATATATATATATATATATATATATAGTCACCTTTTTTGGCAATTTGATAAGTTCCAAATCTCAGGGACTATTGATCAAAATTTAACGAATGAAGGCTCATTGCAAAGGTAATGACCTGAATTGCGTAGTGGGCTAAGTGACATTTGTCCTTAAGATCGCACATTAAGAGGATCATCCAAAGCCTATTTTTAGCACTTTTTTACAGCCATAAAATGTTTCAACCATAGTTATTTGTTTTCCTAGTTTTACATATGAATTACAAAATGTCTTATATTTTCCAAAAATACTGGCCTTGATGGAGGGGAGACTTCAACTTGCTGCTATGGTTTCAAATGATCTGAAATAACAGCGAGAGAGGACTTGATTCCAAATAATTCTCAAATGTATATCTCCCCTCTTGGTTTTCATACATAAAGTAAATTTCACAATGTATAAGGATTATTTGATACTGGAGATATTCATAATCATACCCCATTTCCAAAAGAGGGGAGATATAACATATGAGAAATATTTGGAATCAAGTCTCCTCTTGCTGTTATTTCATATCATTTGAAACCATAGTTGAAAGTTTTAGTCTCCTCCATCAAGGCCAGAGTTTTTAGGAATATATTTATATATTTATGCAAATATTATTGGCTACATATGTGCATACATGTTTCAGTAGTGCCTCTTTTCAGAGAGCCCACATCATCAGGTCAAGGCATTATCAAGATTAAATTTCAAGAACATTTTTTATATATAAAAGGTTTCTCCTTTTTCTAAAGAAAAGGGGGAAGAATTTTTTAAAATTGTAAAATATTGTCAAGGAATACAGTTTTTTTTTGTTTTTTTTTTTCTTTCGTGTCCTGCTGAAGATAAGGGCTGGTATCCTTCAGAGGTTGAAAATTGAGGCTGGATAAGAGTTAAATGACTGACAATTTGAAGCGTTGGTCATATGCATGGATCAGCTAGGCTTTACCTCCAGCATGACATTCAAGAAGAAAGAAGAAAAAAACTGTATTTCCTATCGAAAATTAGAAAAAAAAATTTTTTTTAAGTTAATTTTAAGATATGTTTATTAAAATACATTTGCACTTATCTGGTCTTTTCAACCGTTAATTTTTAAATTCTTACTATCAAGTGCTTCTTAGACACTGGATTTCCTATTTTTTAAATTTTTACTTTTCTTTTTTACTTTTCCTTTTTTCTTTTTCTTTTTTTTTTTTAATCTATAAATTTAAAAGTATTTTGGTCAGCCAGCGTAAATAAGAGACAACTCAATTCGAAATACAGTAGAACCTCAGGATACAGCATTAATCAGTTCGGAGGTTGGCATTGTAAGGTGAAATTGCCGTATGGCCGACCAAAGCAAAATTTTACACAGTACATATTAAAAATTAGTAACAAAATATAATACAGTATATAATATGCATGTATATAATCAAATAACATAAATAACACTGTAAGGCGGGGCATATACTGTAACCAGGGGCCGGAAAATATTGTATTCCACATCGTAACCTGAAAAAAAAACATATCCTGGAGTTCTACTTAATCATTAACATTAATGATTAATGATTCGAAAAAATTGTTTTTCCAGATTTATTTATTTTTTTAATATTCCAAACTAAAATAATTTATTCCCCTTTCTTTTTTTTTTTTTTTTTTTTTTGTCATGTGTAGGTCTTCGGTTGGGAATGCACTGCCTTATTCCCTAAATCCCGGAGTAGCAGCAGGATCAATCACTAATCTTTCATCGGAGCCAACTCAACCACCACTTGTTAACCGACTTATCAGCGTCACAAAATCGCGTAAGTATTTTATTTTTATGCATCATTTGGATTTTTTGAACTGCTATTATTATTTGATTTTTGAACATTTCAGCCGATGTAACCTTTGACCTTCTTCAGGTAGATCTTTTCAAATTTTTGTCAAATTCAAGAACTTACACAGGACTTCAAACTGAATACAGAATTTTATTCATGGAGGTAGATTGTTCTCGTTTTGACAGCTATGTTAACATTTGTTATTCTTAGTAATTATCACCTGTAATAATATCTTACCCATGCAACCTCTAAAAGACGGTCACTTAGAAGAGATGGTTAATCAACTATTCTAATTTTGGTGATTTTCACAATGTTTTAATCAATGAAACTTTAAATCTTGAATAACTTGAACTTGGTGCTTATTTAGAATTACACTCATTTAAAAAAAAAATACAGAAAAATCTTTTATGATGTATGTACTTGTTACAGAACGAAGATGTCATATTCCAAAAATCACATAAACCGATAAAGTATTTTTTTTTTTTAACCAAGAAAATAAAAATTTACAATTTTTTTGCGATTTTAATACTAATTTTTTTTTTTTTTTTTTTACAAAGGAGTCACCACTTATCAAGGCCCAGAGGCCACTTGACGATAAAGGTTAATGAGTGTATGGTAGTTAATGGGACAATATCATAGTAATTGTTAATAGTGGAAATTTTGTAAATTGGATTACTTAATGGAATGGCTCATCAAGAACTTGTTTACATTGGACTTGAAGACAACCACACCGTAGTCAGCTGGAAAGCAGGGAAATGGAAGAGAGCTCCACAGGTGTGCAGTTCTAAGAAAGAAGCTTTGTTCATGGAATCTACGTTTAGGCTTAGGCACAGATAAAGAGTGAGGGAAATTATTGATTGTGGTTTCAGCTTTTTTGTGAAAGTTTGGTGAGGAGGACCATAGATTGGAGCCCAGATGAGCATTGTAAGGTTAATTTTTATCTTGATACTTCGAATTGAGTTTTCTCCCTCTTATGCTGGATCACACAACATGGCTGGCCAAGAATCACTACGTCTCAGTCATAAAATTTGATTTTCTTATTTATAAAAAAAAAAAAAGATAACAGTTAGATCAGTTCATGCAATTTTTGGAATATGACATCTTTATTTTGTGACGAGTACATACATCATAAAAGATTTCTTTATATTTTTGCTTTTTTTAATAAATGTAATTCTAAGTAAGCCCCCTAGGTTATAGTCAGCTAACGTACTTAATTTTCTGTAGAGCGCTACTGGAAGTTGTGACAATGCATTGGATACGTTTTTTTTTTTTGTTTTTTTTTTATGATGATTGAAATTTTGTTATTTTGATTTCAATAATTTTTATTTTCATACTTTCATAGACATATATTTATTATATAAATTTAAATTTAAAAAAATAAAAACCTTTAATTTTTAAAATTTAAAACAAAAACGTATTTTAATAATTTCATAAACATGTATTTCTTATAAAATTTTAAATAAAATAAAAACTTTAAATTTTGTTATCAAAAGTACAAATAAAGACTAATTGTGTTATTTTTATTTGTTTTCAATAATGTCCTTTTCTTATATTTAATTTCAATAAATCGTTTCATAATAGAAATACTGAAGTGAAGGAGTTGATTTGCCTTGTCACCACTTCCGGTAGCGCTATTTCAAAATTAGGATGTATGTTAGCTGACTATAATTGCACCCTAAGTTTTAGTTTGCAAAGTTGGTTTAGTTCAGTTTATATGGTGTCAAAGCATCAGAACTGGATTCAGTTTTATCATGCTCATGTTAACCATTGAAGATTTTTGGATACCTATTCCTAAAAAGCATTCTTTATTCACATGAATGTCAGAGAGCAGTCAGGTTTTGAATAGCTCCTCTTTCTCCCCTTGATGGTAGATGAGTTGACTTATTATTTATCCATACATTAAGAGCAAAATAAAAAACTTAACCAATTGTGCTGGATAATTTAATCTAAAAAAAAAAAAAATCTTAAAGGGAGATAACTGTTATAATCTAGCGTTCTTAGCCTTCGGGATAAGATCAAAGTGTAGTAGTTCAAATACTACACTTCAATTTCTTATTCTGTCAGTGGAGAAACCCTTCACGACTGAGACAATTTTTTTTTTTTTTTGTTCCTTTTCTCCACATTAAGAAACGACCCTGGTATCTAACTTTGTCCCGTAGGGAGGCATTGTAAATAGGAACTCTTATAATTTAAAATTATCTCCCTTGCCAAGAGACGTTTATTTTTAAGAGCTCTTTAAGCAAGATTTATCTGCCCGTGCATGGACCAGACGACATTTAAAAAAAACAAAAAAAAACTTAGCAATATATTCACTTATCGCTTAAAAATATTGGTGTGAACTAATTACACTAATATTTACAATTACAGAAAATTATCTAGTAGAATTTTAGTACTGAATAGGATTTTCTTTGGTCAAGATCAAAGTGTAGTATCTGTTCTTCAGATGCTGCACTTCTATTTCTTGTTCTCTTTCAGTGGAGGAGAAATCCTTCACGACTGAGACAATTTTTATTTTTGTACCTTTTCTCGACGTTAAAAAACGACCCTGGTGTCTAACTCTGTCCCGTGGGGAGGCATAGTAAATAGGTACAAGACTGTATGGCATCTTCATATTAGAAAAAGATAATCTTCTCCACAATGAAATCATTTCAGCACAGAATCGGACATATTAGTAAAAATGATTTTTGTGTTTTTTTTTTTTTCTAAAATTCTACTTGATATTTTACTATAATTTTTTTGGTGTGCACAAAAACTTTAGCATGATGCGTTTTTCTGTTTTATTTTGAACTGCCATATTTCAGTTGTGCATCAATTCAAATGAGCACCAGAAATTATTTTTTATCTTTTTTGTAGTAAGTTGTGCACTAAAATGAACTTAGTGGTCGTCAAGAGCTACCCCACTTCCTCCATGAAAAACAAAACAATACTGTATAATGTATGTACCCATGACGAAGAAAATATACATTAAAAGTCATAGATTGCTTGTATTTTTTGTATCGGATTAGTGTTCTCATATTGAGTGTTATTTATGCAATGTTTTGGTCGATGTAACCTTTGACCTTCATCAGGCCTGTTGGTCGCTGTCTTGGAAAACATGCCTGACAAATGTTGAAGGCCATATCGAATGAAATATTTGCACAAATAACACTCAAGATGAGAACAATAGTCTGATCAATACAAGTAATAAAAACATTCAGCCCTCATCTAAAAAATTTCGGAACTGTCATAAATTGTTTAAGTAGTTTTATTTCATAAAAAATTTTATAACTAAACGATGATTAACCATCTCAACATCATCTTAAAAGCAATCTGGAAGATAACTCTAAATAATTCAAACTTTTGCAAGATTTTAGAAAGCCATTCTAAACCTAAAGAAGTGGGCGGCGCCTACTAGAAAAACCTCGAATAGGCTTAGAAATGATTCTTTTTATAAAAAAACGAAAGAATTTTATCAATTTGTGATTTTTAATCCCATCAGGTGTATAGAAATCATACAGATTGTGTTGATTTTTTTTTTTCATGAGTGGAGGTCTGGGCAAGCATCAAAGATTTTAGTAGACTAATTTTAACTACTGTGTAATTTGTGTACGTTTGACTAGTATTAAATAACTCATAAATTACTGAAACTATTCTCATTTATGAATTACTTCTATTATTTTTTTTTTCTTTTTTTTCCCCCCCATTTTCAGCTTTGACGGGTGTTCCATGGCAATTGAATGGTCAACTGAAAGAAGCGACGCGCTTGCAAAATGTGAGTCACTTTTGAATTTTGTATTAAATTTTGAACATTACTTCAACAAAATTAGTTTTAGAATAATTTGAATTCTTTGTGGAGTATATAATGGAATTTCAAATAAATGAAGTTTAAGTAAAAAACACATGTACTTACTTGTCATGTCGAAATTAGTAAAAATTCCAAAAAAATGATGAGAAATGGAGGAGGAAAATAAGTTTTTTCCTCATTATTTTAATGAAAATTGAAGTATGGAATTTCAAGTAAAACTAATGGTCTCTACTGAATTCGCATACCAAAAATTATGAAAAACGATCAAGTAGAGAGTTATTAATGAAAGTAGTTTTCAGAGGCAATTAGTGAAAATAAGAAACCACAGAGTTCGAATTGTAACAAAAAGGAGGTAAATATTTTCTGAAAATTTGGTCAATTTAGCAAAAGCCAATATAGTAAAAGTTTGTCTTCAAAGACTGTTTTCATTGTAATTTAATGTTCTTTTAATAATTTTTGGATATTTTAATTACTGCGACATAATCCACCAACATTTAAAATTCAATATTTCAATTTTCGAATTTCGTTACAATAACAAAGAACAAAAAAAAATTTCAAGTGGAAAATAAAATTTATGGAATTATTTTATCCTATTTGTGTTATGTCAAGATCAAAGGGAGGTAATTGCCATCTAGGATTTTGACTAGATAATTGGACTGTTAATGTTTTTCTTTAAAAAAGAAAAAATAGTTCTAGTAGATCTATTTAATCAGTTTTTGTAATTTGACATGTATTTTGTTATTTTTGGAATTTTTTCTACTAATTTTGACATATCACATAAGTATGTAATCATGTTTTTATCTAAAATGCATTTATTTGAAATCTCATTATATTGCGCAAGCATCCAATTTAATTCAATAATAATTAAACTTAACTTTCAAAATCTAATATATAAACGGCTATATGTCTGTCGGTCTTTCTGTCTCCATATTTTCAAACTTCATCTCTTCCGAAACTAAAAGTATCAGAGCAGCGATGGAGCCTCAAATGATTGGATTTTTTACATGCTGTTCTTTTATGGGTCTTTAGCCAGTTAAAATAGTTTATAAGGGGTCAAAAATTGGTCACAATTGAAAAAATCGTTAAACATTTTGTACATTCATCTTAGTTTATTTCAAATTTTTAATCGGATTATATGCGTGTCACATTGGTACAGTGGAAACGTCACCAACTTTGAATGTTAAAGTTTCGGTTTCGATTCTAACTGATGGCACCTAAATACTTTTTTTTTTTTTTTTTTTTTTTTTTTTTCACTTACTTGTGCCAGGCTTTTCCAGGATTGACCATGGAGAAGTTGAAAGCTGGAATCTTTGATGGTCCTCAGATCTGGCAGCTTATTAGAGTTCCAGAGTTTAAAAACTCAATGAACAAAGTGGAACTGTAAGTGTGGAATGTATTCGTTCTGGTTGTGAAGGACTTTGTTGGCAACAATAAGGTCAATAACATGATGACTGCTTTCAGCAACCTGAGCTGAAGATGTACCATCTATTTTCACATATCGACCGGTTTTCTGAAAACTTGGGTTTAATGAGTGATGAGCAGAGGAAGAGATTCCATTAAAACCTGAAAGAGATGAAGATTAGGTATGAGAGTCGCTGGGATGCAGTCATGATGGCTGAATACTGTTGGAATGGAAGTTCAAGCCCTGAAGTTTAACACATGGTTTAACATTTATCGATGCCCACCATTCAGTTGACATGCAATTTACGTGTACTTACATTTATCGATGCCCATCATTCAGTTTACATGCAATTTACGTGTACTTACATTTATCGATGACCATCATTCAGTTTACATGCAATTTACGTGTACTTACATTTATCGATGCCCATCATTCAGTTTACATGCAATTTACGTGTACTTACATTTATCGATGCCCATCATTCAGTTTACATGCAATTTACGTGTACTTACATTTATCGATGCCCATCATTCAGTTTACATGCAATTTACGTGTACTTACATTTATCGATGCCCATCATTCAGTTTACATGCAATTTACGTGTACTTACATTTATCAATGCCCATCATTCAGTTGACATGCAACATGCAATTTACGTGTACTTACATTTATCGATGCCCATCATTCAGTTTACATGCAATTTACGTGTACTTACATTTATCGATGCCCACCATTCAGTTTACAGTAATCAATGTTTTTATCAGGTAATCAATATATGTTGTTGGTTAAACATTTTTTCTATTAAAAACATTTAGATGATATGTAAAAATCAAATCAGCTGATAATTGCACAAAAATGTAATCAATTTTGTCAGAAGATCTGATGTTTTTCAAATCAACTTAGCACAAATACCTGACCTGATGGAGAGAAACGAATGCCATTTCCTGATTCAGTAGTGCAAAAATACTAAAAATTAGTTTTTAGAAATCTAGACGACATTCAGAAAGTAGAAAATTGTTGTCTGTTGAATGAATAGCATTGCAAATGGCTGAAAAACCGACCTCCCCTGATGAAATCTAGCCCAATTGACTCCCCAAAGAATTAATATTTAAAAATTTTTAGATAATGTTAGATCACCCAGCGTTGCCCGGTCGTAGGAGTTGCTTTAGTATGATATTTGATTCATGCAGATTACATATTTATTATTATAGAGACACTGCTCTATCGATTATTATATTGAACTTAATATATGGTAGTGAGATCAAAACTAAAAATATGTATATATATATATATGACTCGGGTGCCATTAGTTAGAATTGAAAACAAAACATACAACTCTCCACTCTCATTCCTTAGCCTCTGAGCCACACACACACATAATTCATTCACCTGTCATCCTTTTTTAAAAGATGGAATCACCCAATTGTCAAAAACAAGATACAAGTAATCAATCAGGTGCATATATATATATATATATATATATATATATATATAGTTCACCTGTCACCCCATTTTTAAAAATGTAATCACCAGATTGTCGAAGACTAAGATGTAAGCAAGCAAAGTTCACAAAGTTTTATAATTATATAGATTCATCCAGGGCAATGCTGATAAAAAATATCAACTTTTTGGGTGTTTGTTTTGTAGTTTTCAACTTTTAGCTGGACATACAAGCATCCATACATACAGACAACTGCCTCTCATATAATAGATTGATATATATATATATATATAATTTTTAAATAATTTTATGTATGTAAATAATTTAAAATTTTTTTTTCTTTTTCAGATTACAATTCCAAAAATAATTTGCAAAACTATGTACGACCTTGACCAGCAGGTGAGTAAATAATACTAAAATTCTTTGAAATAAACCATTAGTTGAGGGAGGGGGGTTAGGGTTAGGGTTAGGGGTAGAGGTGGTACAAATTTCAAGTTGGTTGCGTTAAACGTTGGGAAAAATTTTTTTTACAAAAACTGATTTTTTTAATTCTATTACACACATACAATCTAAACTCTCCAATGAATTAAAATTAAGAAAAAGGAAACTTTTGTCTTTTCATTTTATTTATTTTAAAACTGACATTTATTGATTACTAGCAAGCTGTCCGGTGCTGCCCGGTTGTAGCATACGCTTAAATATGATATTTTAATTTATGCAGGCTTCATATTTATTTGTATAGAGCCAATTCTCTATTGATTATTATATTGTACCCAATATATAGTAGTACTCCCCCCCTTGGCATTGTCAGATCATAAAATATGCTTAAGTATATTTTAATTCATGCAGATTTCATGCTTATTATATTGTACCGAATATATAGTAGTGATTTCAAGTTAAAAAAAATAACTTTGTTGCCATCAGCTAGAATTGAAACTAAAACCTTCAGTACTCCAGCCATAGTTGTTATCATTTGAACTAATGTCAAATGGATAAGAAAACATAAAATTAACCGATTTTAATGTATAAATGTATATTTGTGCATACATACATTGTGTTTTACATTGAATGGTGATAAAACAAAGTTTGTTGGATGTTCCTGACAGAAATTTGGTGGGCAAGTCAGTTATAGACTAAAGGTTATTTAGAACAAATCTGATTGGATTGCAAATAGGACCATAAAATTTTTTATTTATTTTTTTTTTGTGTTGGGATGAGGTAACCTGTACTGTGATTTATTGACTAATATTGATTTTTTTTTTTCTTTTTCCTTGCAGTATGAATATTCTTTTAGACTGGAGAATTCCGCAATAAACTGTCTTCCTATGGACAACAGTTAACAGTGTTCTTGAGCAACAACAGACCCCCCTCCCTTCCTTTCACCTTTACCTGCAATCCCTCCTTTCCTGCCGTCTCTTTCCTCCTCCTTCTCCTCTTCTTCTGTTCTTTGTATTCTTGTCAGTCCATTTGATTCTCCCTTCAACCTACCCCTCTCTTCACATCCTCCTTCTCCAGAATAACATTTTTTTTTAAACTTACCAAAACCTTCTCCATCCAACTTTAACATCCCACAATCCCTATTATACAGTTTGTACAATGGAAGAAGAAAAAAAAACAAAAACAAATACATTTTTTTTCTGTTTGTTTGACTGGAACTTATGTACAAGAAATGCTGTTTCACTGAAAGACGAATTAAAAAGACAAAATGTCTGCTGCTGTAGCCACTTGGTAGAAAGAGTCCAACAAAATAACCAGTGATGGACTTGATGATAATAACTATAATAATAATTAAAAAAAAAAAAAAATTAAAAAAAAAAAGCCTTGCTATTTAAAAATTCAGTACAAGTGCACTTTAATTCACTAGAAGTATTTTTTGTTTTTTGAGTTGATTTTTGGAAGAGTTATACTAACGAAAAAGGAAGACAATCCAAATTGTAATGAGTTTTTTTTTTTCTAACCAAATTTTTCTGATAATAAAAAAAATGGTTGGTAAATAACAACGTAACATAACAAAATTACAAAACCGAAATATTCATTTCAATTTAAAAAAACAAAACAAAAAAAAACAAACAAAACAATATAATGTAAAAAGCAAATAGGAATATTTTTATTGCCTTTTATTTTTCTTAAATTTCTTTAATAAGTTCAAGTAGTTTTCCTAAAGCATTGTTTAATGTGTATATAAGAAATTTAAGAAAATTAACACTAAATATTATAAAAAAAAAAACCTGCAAATAACATCAAGTAGCCACACACGTCTGATATTAATAAATTATTCATCTGAAACAGATAAATTAATTTCTAATTTCTGCAACCTGCTCCATCTACAATAAAACCGGCCATGCATGTTTTGAAAGTCGAGCATATGCCTGATGAAGGGAAGACATCCCAAAATATAGCATCACGGACACACCACCTGCGTGCCTGGTGTAAGAAAGAACATCATAATCATACATGTAAAATATTGTAGAAAAGACTGTGCATATACATATGTATGGTTATACATAACCACATGAATTAGATCAATAAAAGTGAAACTGCATTGCTGGTTCCATCATTATATATTAAGTTGCTTCAGTTTGAGTCTATCCATTACACCTTGTTCTGCCTTCTATAAATTTTAATTTCTTAAAGAAGTCTTGAGAATTGTAGCAATCATTTCAGAATATCTTGATATGTGACTTGTTTTTTTTTTTTAAGTTGAGTCTAGTGTTTAAAATGTAGAAATAAAATAGAATATTCACCTGTAACATAACAAAAAAAAAAAAACAATCAATTTTTCTTTGGTCCATAGCATAATCATGTTGACACACCGGTTCCTGTTAGATCGTCGAAGTTGAACAACTTTGAGCCTGGTCAGTACTAAAATAGGTGACCAATGGGGAAGTACAGGTGTTGTATGTGCTCTCTGCTTATCTTGGCATTGTTTCCAGTCGTGCTGGACTTCTCCTTACAATTGATTTAAACAGTACCGATTCAGGAGAGGTGTGGTTGGAGATTGAGCAATCTTTGCATCACAATTACACACGCAGCTAACCTTACAGAGGGTATCCATTGTCTCTTGAGGCATAGATAGAAAAAAAAGCTCTTCTAAATCGAGCGTGTTAGCATTTATTTTTAGAGATTTTATTTAATATAAAAAAATATAAAAAACTAAATAAAACATTAAATATCAAAACATTTATTAAATTAATTTTTTTTTTAATTGACTATTTTAGCAACAATATTTTACAATAATTTTTTTTTTTTTTGTTTATTAAATTTACAAATAAAATGTAACCTTCTATATTTCAAAATAATTAATTTTAAAATGAATATTCTTTTTGGTACTTATGCACTTATGTTACCATGCTGAAAAATAACGTTATTTAGGAATCCATTTTTAACATAGGGAGGGGAAGGTGTTTTGTAACTATTCTGTACTTTCACCTAATAATTTAATAAAAAGATATCGTGAAACTTGAAAATATTATTTTTAAAAATAGCATGGTAGCTTAAGTGCATAAACACCTTTTCTTTTTCTTTTTTTCTTTTTTTAAATGAACAAATAAAACAATCAGTTAAGAATATTATGGAACTAGCATGATCCGTGGAAATTTCACAAAATGAGAAATATATTTAATTAACAAATGTTTTGATAAAACCGATGTATAATTGACTGTATTTCAAAATATTTTTTTTTTAGTTTATATATAAAATGTAGCATTGTATGTTTCAAAATAATTGATTTTAAAACAAATAATTTCTCTTTTCGCTAGTACATCTCTTCCAAAAATGGAAAAAACAAAAATACTCCTGGTTAGTTAAAATGCACAAGTGCAAAAAAGTGTTATTAAAACTGAATAATGATCAGAACACAAAAGTTAGAAAAGAGATTAAAAAAAGAACAAAAAAAAAAGGAGGGCAAAAAAAACCCCGCCCATTACAATCCTTTTTAATGTATAATTTTTTCACTATTAAACGAACCTTTGCATCGTTCTCATTCAGAATAGTATCCTCACGATTCCTCTTTGTGTTTCGACTACATTTCCAGCCTTCTACAGATTTATTGTTTACAAGTAGTCACCACCAGAAATGAATAAGTATCCCCGATACTCCTGTTCCGGGCACTGTTTTCTGCACATTCTCTTTCAGTGCTGCAAACAATACTAAAAGTCCAACTTATAAATAAATATCATGGTTATAATTTTTTTTAGAGTTTACAAGTGATACCCGTCTACTTAGTTGAATCACAAACTTGCAACATCAGATCCTTGCCTGAATCCTTATCCTTAAGTGGCCTTTGGACCTAGATAAGTGATGACTCCCTTGTAATATAAAAAAAAAATAAAAATAAAAAAAAATTAACATTGTCCTTAATTAGAACCGCTGAGGAGTCTAACCGGGCCGGAGATGCACACTCGCCTAAACAGTCTGATTGCTCTCCCAAAAATCAACTCCCCACTTTAAACATTCAGTTCCCACTCTCTATCCCTCCTCCTCCTCCTCCTCCAGGGTGCTCAGTTCTGCCTCTCACTCTTCTCATTACCTTTGATTAGTTCTGGCCTTTTCTTAGTGGTCATTGTTCAGAAATTGGCCGATCCATACATCTATTGAAGATATCATTAACCCCTGGAAGACCGCAGACCTTGTTTCTCTCACAAAGCTGATTCCAGCAAAACTCTTCCCACTCAATGAGGGTCATATTTTCTTCAAACAAAGAGAATATATCTTGGGTGGTCTAACTCTGGCTAGAAATAATTTTAGTCCTCTGTGCTCCCTTCTTCCATTGGTCCAGCATCCAACAACTGCATGTCTGCCATTTACTTTGTGCCAGATAAAACATGTTATGTATCACGCGTTTACATCTGTTACTTAGTTATCTGCAATTGTGGCAATCGCATTAATTTCTAGCAGATAAGCTTGAGAGCCGAGGTTCACTTCAGTTGTGAAGCTTATCTGTTAGAAATTTGATTTGAATTTGTGTAAATATCTTATTAGCTATAATGTTTTTATAAAGTTACGTTTTTTTTTGTTTTTTTTTTTGTAAAAATGTAACCAAATACTTGACCATACTCAATTCTGACAAAAGTTGATGTGATAATTCAAATTGGTTCCTAGGTTGCTAGAATGAAGTCTATGTGAACCACTGCTAGTATGACAATTGCCAATATTCGATTATCCTATGGATCTGGACTTTACGGCTACACTGTATAGTATTTGCTCTTTATGAATGTCCGGCGTGAACGCAGTGACCATGATATTTAAATACTTGAACATTTTGAGTTGTGTCCATACCATGGTTTGCAATCCTCAAGGTGTTCATCTCACCATCTTCTGTCCTCGAGAGGCCTTTTAGCTTTAGTAAGCTGTGACTCATTAGTAAAAAAAAAAAAAAAAAAAGAAAGAAAAAAAGCACTACAAAGATACATATCCACTTTATTGTCGTATTTCCTTTGGTCAAAGATCTGATGTTTCATGGCATCTTGTAATTCTAATTACAGGATGCCATGAAACATTGGATCTCCCAGCTTGACGGTTTTGAAGATTGATTCTATTCTAATCCCATTGCCAAAGATCCATATTGATGGTCTGTATCCAAGTTTTCTTGAATCGTCCAACTATCCTCTAGCTTTCCACCTCAAGATCTCTGCACTTTTTATCCAAGAATTGCTCCTCTCGATGTAATCAAACTGACATAGCTGATTGACCATCAAGAGTTCATAAATTTTTGACATATTCAGTCTCCAGCATAGATAATGTTCCGTGCTTGATCTAGCCCGAAATGCGTTTGAAAAATAAATAGCATCAGTGAGGACTATGGTAGAAATATTAACGTGATACGATTGATGAGGAGAATAGTCTAAACATAAAACAAGATGCAAATAATAAATTCTCATCCCAAAAATTGCAATCAAATTTACCCTATAGCATAAAACAAATATTTTACGTGTCAGACTTTTTTTTTTTTTTTTTGAGATGAAGATTGTTAATGTGGATTATTTGGACTACTATTCTCATCTTATTTTCACGTTTCGGCTGATATAACCTTCTCGTTTTTTTTTTGTTTTTTTTTTGTTTTTTTTTTTTCAGGTGAAACTATATGGAATTTCAAACCAAACCGGTTATTTAATCTATGACTGTTTATTCTTGTCTCATCAACCATGATTGGGTAAATGCGTTAATTATTGTTTGTAACTTTTCATTTTTAACGGAAATAGCTCCAGACACGACATGAAACCACCTAATGTAAGGAGGTAAAAATATATTCAAATACTTAACCCATACATATACTTGATAATTTAAATGATTGTTAATCATTTATCATTATTTTACTCTTACCTATAGATTCGATGCTGAATCTTATTTCCCTCAATACTACATATTGTTATTTTGGTATCGCACCCACCAATGTGCTAATCAGGAGATTATCTCTAAATAAACACAATATTGTCTCTGAAATGATCGTACAATATCCTTGGTTGTTTTTTGTCGATTTCTAGGAACATATAAAATGAACTTATACAAATTCAATAAATTTATTTACATCACATTTAGAATATATATATATGTGTGTGTGTGTGTGTGTGTGTATGTTTATATATATATGTTTGTTTTAAAGGTTAAAAAAAACTTCCAAGACTAATGTCAAAAACTAGCCAAAGATAAGCATTATATGGGTAGGTTCTGATCCAGAAACCTTGTTCATGAGGTTTAAAGAACAAAATAAGAGAAACAAGTTACGATACGACCAAAAATAAATCGAACGTTCACTTTCTACTTTTAAGTATGGATTGTAGTAAGGATTGAACCTGCGATTTTCAAAAGAATATCACTTGACACTGATCTTGAATCCATGCCATGGGTCCAAGTTCGTCATGAAAAGAAATGCCTGCAAGTTGGAAGTTATATCAGTTGAAACGTTGTGAAAAATAACAACCAAGATAAGGATACTAGTTCAATTAAAACTAAACATTTTAATATTTAATTTAATCCAAAAAAACATTTAAACTAAAATGGTTCTTAAGTTTCTTTCCAGAAATTAAGAATTTTAATTTTTTATTTTAAAAGTTGGAAATTCCATTTTTTTTTTTTTTTTATGTTAATAAAAATGTATTTCTTGATTCAAAGTGATTGTTTTTTTTTTTTGTTTTTTTTTTTAACTTGCAAAGCATGCTCTAATGATGAGACTTGAGTCATTCTGGGTTATGAAAAAATAAAGGATAGAAGATTGAAACATTTAAACGTTTTTGTTTTTGGTGCCCCGACAAAGGAGGTATTGGACCTAGTGCTCATCTGAGCTCCAATCTCTCGTCCCCCCTCGCCAATATTTCACGAGAAACACCCGTCTGGCTGAAACTACTGTCAATAATTTTCCCCACTTTTTATCTGTGCCTAAATCCATGAGCAGAGCTTCTTTCTCAGAAGTGCACGACTATGGAACTCTCTTCCGTTTGCCTGTTTCCCACTTGACTACAACTTGGATGTCTTCAAGTCCAACATAAACAAATTCCTGACAAACCGCCCCTTTAAGTAAGACACTCTATCAAATCTCCAATACTAATGATTACTACAATACTATCTCATTGATTACTGTACACGCAATAACCCTTATCCCTGAGTGGCCTCTGGGCCTTGATAAGTGGTGACCATGTAAAAAAAAAAAAAAAAATTCACTCTTGTTCAATAACCATGTCTTAGGATTTTAAAAATTTTGCACAAACATTAGTCATGGTGAATGTAAATTTTTGCAGGAACAGATTTTCCAGGATAACTCTGGTTGCCTGCCTAAGGACCGTTATAGGGGGTAAAATTGCCTCAAAATCGTTCATCCATTTGTTAGTTCACATGTTTGTCAATAACCACTCCTTAAATTTTTACACAAACATTAGTCATCATATTGAAAGTAATTTTTTTTTTCACTGGGGGGGGGGGGGCTTGCATGGTCAGCTTGTTCTTTAATTTTTTCTTTAAAATAACTTCTATCGCCAATAGTATGGTTACCAATATTTCTGAGTAAGTAAGAATATATGACGTGTTTGCATGGAATTTGGAAGTAACTGTGAAATACCAAAATCTCTATAACATCTTGCTTGATGAATTTTAAATAACTGATGTTCAGTTTTGCTCTATTTTTCAGAATTTTTGAGATGAGGATTGATAGATATGTATTAGTTTGACTACTGTTTTCATCTTGGATGTTATCTGCAACGTTTCATGGTTAACATAGACTGTGTCATTAATTTCTGAGCCAATCAACCTGGGTGTGGCAAGTTTGAATTCGGTTTGTTCCACAGAAACACTATCACTTAGGATGTTGGCAACCTTCACATGGTCCCTCCTGTAAGTATCTGATGTCGTTTTACAGGGTGGAACAATAAAATTGTCGCCATAGAAAAGACATGATTCCATTTCTGTTTGATGAAAACCGGTTATCTTTTTTTGTTGTCTGTGGCAGCAGGGCTCAGCGCCGGCCTACAAGTCCAAAGAGTTCCAGGCTTGTCTTCAGAAGGAGTGATACTGAACCCGCTGGACTACTTCGTTTGGTCATACATCGAGAACATCACCAACATGACCTCCCACAACACCAAAGCCAGTCTGACAAATATTTGCTGAACTCTCGCCAGTGCTTGTGGAAAAGACATGCTCCCAGTTCCAGACCCGTATTGAAGCGGTGATTGAGGCTGAAGGCAACTACATTGAATAGATGTCAATTCTACTACATAATCAAGTTACCTGAATTGATTTTTTTTCAATAAAAGTTTTAAAATAAAGCTGTAGTGTTCTTTTGTTTAAGGCGACAAATTTTATCTTTCCACTCTGTAGAAAGAATTTTAACTAGAAAAATGAGGGGGGGGCAACAATAGAATCGTCTGATTCATACAAAATGAATGACTGGCTGACAGAAGAGCAGTCTACCTCCTTTAATTGAATGACTCGGAATTCTGTATAGATTTCCAAATTCGACAAGAATCAACTGAAAAAGGTCAGAGGTTACACCGTTTAAAACGTTGTCAAAATAACATCCAAAATAAAAATAAAAACTAATTGCAACCTTTTGGTTCAGAATTTTTGTTCCAATTCAAAGTGCCCCTTTTTAGGGAACTGTATTCTTCTCATATTAAAAACTAAGCTTATGTCTACTTGCCTCCCCACCAGGGTAGAGTTAAATAGGAACATCCAAGATGAGAACAGTCGCATGAATTATCCGAAAAAGTATTGACAGGAAAATTCTCGAGTCTGACAAGATGCATTGGCCGAAACACTTTTGTGAAAATAACACCTAAAATAAGAAAATAATTGTGGCCTTTTTGGCTCTGAAAAAAAAAAAAAACCAAACAAACAAACAAAAAGAAACTAAATATCTGGACTAAATCTATTCTGTCCTGTCATTGATAGAAATCCTTTTATACTGAGGCAATTAAATTTTTTTTTTTTTTGGGGGGGGGGGGGGTCCTTACATCAGAAACTAACCTTCTGTCTAACTCTTTCCTCATGGGGAGGTAAGTATATAGAAACATTCAAGATGATAAAAGTCCAAATAATCCCGAAAAGTATTGGTTGATAGGAAGATTCCTGAGTTTCACAAGACGAACCTGAAGAATGTCAGTCGAAACGTTGTGTGAATAATCTCCAAAATAAGAAAAATCTTCTGAAGAATATAATTAATACAGTTTGTATCTTGTTACATCTATTTCTTATTTTATTTTTCATAGCCGAAATCACATTTTTTCTTAGCTGTGGATGATGATAACTATGCACTGGCCATTTACACTATTAATACAATACCGTATTTAAACTTCCTCAAATTTATGTCCGTTTGTCCGAAAAGTGAACTCTTAGTTATCTTAGGTCCGATTTCAATTAAATTTTAAGGACCGATTAAGCTCATCATCATAAGAAGTTCTTAAATTATATTCAATCAAAATTGTTCGTTTACTTTAGTTATGGCTCTTTGGTTCCGATTTCAATTTAAACATCAGGAATCGTCTGGATCTTCATGTATATCTGTGGTTTGACTATTTTAGGTCTGGTATGAACTCAGGTTTTCAAGAAATATTCAACCCCCCCCCCCCTAAATATTTAAAACTTTTTTTTTTGGTTAAGATTAATTTATTCTCAATTCTAAAATGTACATATTTCAATCTATATATCAAGAAAAGTGAACGTGTTTGTGTACATTTCCCTACTCAAATAACTCTGTCAATTTTAAGTCTACAGACTCGAAATTTGATATACAGGGTACTGAGATTTGGGAAAATCTTGTGATTGGTTTTCGGCCAGAAATTTGGCTGTTAAGGGGTCAAAGTTCAACGATTTGATCTTTAAGAACTCTACCAAACTCCTCTGCCAATTTTGAGTCTAAACACTTGAAATTTTAAATGTAGGTTACTTGGACATGGATCTAACTTTTTAATTTGATTTGAGCCTGAAATGATGAATGTTAAGGGGTCAAAATTGAGGTCAAAGTTTAAAAATATTTAACCTTTGATGTCTCTACCAAATTACTCAACCAATTTCTGGTCTACACATTTGAAATTTTACATAAAGGGTATTCAGAGATAGGGCAAGCTTTTTAATCGGTTTGGGTCGAAAATTTGAGCTGCCAAGGGGTCAAAGTTCAAAAGATTTGACCTTTGCGATGTTTAGCAAACTTAGACAATTTTGGGTTTAAACATTTGAAATTTATACATACGGGTATTCAGACATGCGGCAAGCATTTTAATCAGTTTGGGGGCGAAAATTTGGCTGCCAAAAGGTCAAAGTTGAAGGAGTTGATCTTTACAGATTCTACCAAATTCCTTCGCCAATTTTGGGTCTAAAGACTTGAAATTTTAGATGTAGGTAACTTGGACATGGGTAAAACTTTTTATTTTGATTTGAAACCAAAATAATAAATGTTAAGAGGTCAAAGTTTAAAAAAATTGACCTCTGCTGTCGCTACGAAATTACTCGGACAATTTTTGATCTAAACATTTGAAATCTTACATAAAGTGTATTAACACATAAGGCAAGTTATGAACAGTACATAGGGCCCGAAGAAAGCCGAGCTGAACTGTTAGTCATTACTAAAACCGACATAAATTAAATGAAAAACTTTGGGAAATTAATCAAAAACTAGCAGAACCTGTAGAAATTCCACGGTAGTTGAAAGCATTGAAAGTAAATAGAATGTCCTCAATAAAATAATCAGTTTAATATTAGTTTTTTTTTGTTTTTTTTTTAATTACAAGAAATAGAACTATAGTGAGGCATCACTTTTTTTCTGGAGATTATAGTTTAATCAAAGCGATTATATATCAGTGGAGGTTGGTGGTAGTGGTGGTGGTCTGCGCACTGGCTGGCGATAACTAAGTTGTCTTAAACAATTGTTTACTGGGATTTTTAGAATATTCCATTTTCATTCTAAGGGAATGCATTATTATAACAGTTGGGACGATTTGGAATATTCCATTTCCAATGTAAGGGATGTTCAGGATGATAACGATCAAAGATAATAAGCATATTGATATATAGATTATTTTGTTTTACTCATTTTGAACCTATTTGCGTAAAAAAAAAAAAAAAAAAAAATTACTGTTTAACAATTAAAACAAGTTCAAAGCATTTATTTTACTGCCAATATGATTATTGAATTATTTTACTCACATTTACGATTTATGGCAAATAAAATTGGTTAAAAACTCTCTTTTTAAATATCTATATATTAATATTTTAATTTTTAAATATTTAAAGGGTTAAATGTGTTATCGGTTTTTCTGTTATAAAAAAAGAAAAAATTTTTTCGCCACTATCCAGAAAAATATCAGCTTTATCAAAACATATTTGTTGATTAAATATATTTCTTCATTTTGTGGAATTTCCACGGGTCCTGCTAGTTGTTATTATTAGAATACTGTTTTTTTTTTTTTGTTTGTTTTTTTTTTACAAAGATATGAAAAGAAAAATTTTTTTATCTTTACATAAAGAGGGATAAATTAAGACCTGTCCAGATAGGTTAGTTTTGAATTCAATTTCCAAAAGCTGTCCAACACATGCTAGCATGTAAGACAGACATTAAACTGAATATGGTGATGATGATGTGTTACATATTTGGGACTGTAGACCAAGAAAAACATGGGATGATGTGATAAAGCTGGATTTGAGAGAAAGAGGGATGAATAAAAACCTGGCCAGAGATAGGTTATGTTAGTTATTTTATCTAAATGCTTTTTGCTCCTGGACTGTGGCAAAAAAGGCAAACACAACAAAGGCCTACCTTTAAAATTTTATTAGATCCTTGGTTACTAAAAATAAAAAAAAGGAATGCCTGCTTTTTGCCTCTGTAAACACAACTGGTAACAATCTCGAAAGATGATAGTCTTTGTATCTTCACAGGAACTATATGTTGGTTCATCCGTCTTTGAAGATATGAGTTTGCAGCCGTTGAAGGAGTCGACCTTATGTAAAAACATTTGGTTCTCGCGCAACGAGGATAGTACAGTAGTTCTGAGAAATGTTCAGACCAAATTGGAAGTCACTAATGGACTTCAATAATAAAATGTCTCAAAGAGACGAAAGTTGGAGGCTACATTATGCCTCAAGCTTGGAGTGAGTGTCAATGTCCTTCTCATATGGGATGCTTGAACGAAACTGGAGTGGAATTCGGCTCCATCCGCACGATACGGCTGCCTGGTTGAAACTGAAAAGAAACGTCCAAATACAAAAAACCCGTGCAAGCGAAACGCTACGCAGTAAATACAATCAACCAATTTGATTGGGCCAAAACAACTACAATGGGAGACGATGTAATTGTCAAATTTCTAATAGTTAATTAGAAAGTTAATTTCTAAAAATCGTTTAATACATGCTGACATGCAAGACAGACGTTAAACTACATGATTATGAAAGAATGGATGAGAGCGTTTGGGTAAGTGGATGCAGAACAGTTGAGGTAGCAAGGCCAGTTCAGAAGGGAAGGCTAAAGAAAAACATGAGGAAGTGATAAAAATGGGCTTGAAAGAAAGAGGGACAAATAAAGACCTGGCCAGAGATAGGTTAGTTTGGAAATCAATTTCTTAAAGTCGTCCAACACATGCCAGCATGTAAGACAGACATTAAGACGAATATGCTGATGAAAGAATTGATGAGATTCAAAGAAATGGTCAGTTGGTAGAAGAGGGCCAAGAAGAAACATGAAAAGGAGTATTTGAAAGAACTAAGGATAAATAAAGAATTTCTTTTGAGGTAGATTTTCTGTTTAAATCAACGCCCGCATGTAAAACAAGTGGCTGGTTAATTTTAACGCATCCAGAACCAAGTTTTTATCTTTTCACCACAAATGCTCTGAACCCCCCCCCCCCACACACACACACACTTTACCCCAATTGATAAGAATGACCCTCATCAAACTTCTGGGTCTGACTTTTACTCCTGACTTGAAATTGAAGACTTGCATCAAATCTGTTACCAATGTCTCTGGAAAAATAGTTGCGTCATTTTAGCATTCCAGAAGGTATCTAATCCCAATGCAATCCTCTACCTGTATAAGTCAATTATGTCCTAAAATGAAGTACTCTTGCCATAGCTTGGCAGGAGTTGCTGGAAACACCCTATCCTGCCTTGACAAAGTTCAAAACCTAGTTGGTGATGCCCTTTTCTCTTCCCTGCAACCTCTTTTCCACAAAAGACACGTTGCGGGCCTGTCTCTACTTTATCGTTATTTTCATGGGAAGTGCTCTTCTGTGCTTCAATCTACGCGCCCTCCTGCAAAACTTTCATAAAACACTCATCTAACTACAACCACTATCAACAATTTCCCCTACTCACTATCTGTGTCTAAATCTAAACACAAATTCCATAAACAAAGTTTCTTTCATAGAACTGCCCACCTGTGTTTCGCTTGCCTACTTTCCAACTAACTACAACATGGTCATCTTCAAGTCCAATGTAGACAAGTTCTTGTTGAGCTGTCACTTTAAATAATCAAATTCTACCAAATTTCATACACTATACATTGTTGTCGTACTCACCAGCATACGCTCATTAATCTTTATCCTTGAGTGGCTTTCAGGTCTTGATAAGTGGGGATTCCCTTGTAAAAAAATATTGAAAACACTGCGGCAAGCGACAAGGATTAGAGCTGGCATTTATCTTTCCGCCACATTAGGAAGATGTGACACAAGGTCTGAAGGTTGGATACTAAAAGCCAGCGCCTTGGAGGAAGAGCATTCTGGCCTACAAAAAAAAAAATCTAAACACAAATTCCATGAACAAAGCTTCTTTCCTAGAACTGCCCGCCTGCGGAACTCTGTTCCGCTGGCCTGCTTTCCAGCTAACTACAATATGGTTGTCTTCATGTCTGATGTAAACAAATTCTTATTGAACTGCCCCCCCCCCCCACTAAGTAATCCATTTCTACTCCATTTCCACCATTAACTATTAATGCGCTGTTGTCTTGGTGACCACCATACAGTCATAAAGTGACGGTCCTGGATATGACCTCAAACCAGTGGTGAAGCCCCAGCTTGCGGGCTTTGGGGAGTGTGGAGCCACCCTTTAATCATCATTGCTCCCAGGTCCACTCTGACCCGGAGTGGTAGTACCTGTTAGGGTCCCAACTATGGGTTAAATAGAAACTGACTTGAAAACAACAAATATATTCTATTAAAAAATTTTTCTTCAAAATCTTTGGATTCAGCATTAAATAACCCGAAAAGGGTTGATATGCCGTAAAACAAAAACAACCAACAAACCAACCTAGAGTGACCTTCACGCCTTAATAAGTGGTGATTCCCATGTTAAAAAAAAAACAAAAAAAAAAAAAAAACAATAATGATTAGGTCAAGATTTATTGATTCTCAATCCCAAAATATACTTATTTCTCATACCAATAAGAATATATTAAGGGCAGGTGATACACCTTTTAGCTTTGGTAGGTAATCACAAGGGCTATGACAACAGCATATTCTTTTCATTGTTTTGACTCTTGAATGTGTATCCGTTTATATCTTATATGCTTTTATATAGAGTGATGTGGTTCTCGGTTGATTAACTGTGTCGGATATACACTCGAGAGTTAAAACAATGAAAAGAATATGCTGTTGTCATAGCCCTAGTAATCACCTAGAAATGGTTTCTCGATATAAGCATTGGTCTCCATTACCTAACTGGTTTGGTGTCATTCAGCTTCTAAAAATCTTGCCTAAATGACTTCCAAAGAAAATTTGTTTCATTCCAGGTTGTGCAGTTTAAATAAAGACCTGGTCAGAGATAGATTAGTTGATAAGTCAGTTTCTAAAAGCTGTCCTACACATGCCAGAATGTGAAATGGACATTAAAATCAATATTATAATGATGATGATGATGATGATGTTTACAAGGGAGGTAATTGTGTCATGGCAAAATAATTTAATTTTTATGATTTTCTTTAAAGATTTAATAAAAAAATATATTTATTCATTTATCTAAAATATAAAACTAGTGTCGACTGTCAGTTAAAAATTACAAGAAAAAAATTATGCTTCATCAGTGTTCGCACTTTATATTTATCAAAATATATTACTAAAATATTCATATAAAAATCAGTGATTTCACGGCTTAATCACATTGAGACACCAGTTCTTGTTAGATCACTGAAGTTAAGCAACGTTGAGCCTAGTTTGTACCAGATGGGTGACTACTTGGGAATACCAGGTACTTGATATTCCCATGAAACTTCCTTCTTAGGAGGAATCCTATTCAACCTGTCAAGGGTAAGTGATGCTTAGGTATGTTATAGTTATCTCACTAATTTAATTTTTCGTATATAGATCAGCAGCAGCAGCAACAACATCCATGTTATCATCTTACTTTGTTCTGGAGTCAAACATTTTCTGGCAAAAAAGAAAAACACATTTAAACATTCCGATATAAATAGGTATTAAATATCCTGTTATGATATTCAAAATGGACGATACAATTTTTTTCAGACGTATTTTGTATATGCTAAAAGTTAGAGTGAGCCAGCCTGATGTGAATGGCAGACTACGTAGCAATAAAAGTTAATAAAAATAAATGCAATAACATATTTCAAAGTAGAATTTGAAAAAAAAGAAAGATAAGTGATGACTCCCTTTAAAAAAAAAAACAAGGGAGTTACCACTTATCAAGATTAAGTGGTGACTCCCTTTTTTTTTCTTTAAAAAAAAATAAATAAATAAAAGACTGCCCAGGTAAAGAACATTTCAATGTAAAATTAAAAAAAAAAAAAAAAAAAAAAAAAAAGAAGTAAATGATCTTAAATTTGTTTCAGTGATTTGTCACAATTTCTTCTCTTTTTTACAGTTTATGCGAAGGCATAAAACGTGAGTGGCAAAGATGCATACGTCTGCTTTCAGCTGTTGAAGACCACATCCACTCACTCTGTGCAAAAAAATTAAAAATAAAGAAAAATGTCTGACACGACTGACATTAGTTCAGAACCAGAGTCCAGATATCTCTTTTTGCACAAATTTTTGTATTAAGATATGAAACAAAGACTCTACTCTATAAATTAATTCAATATATTGCAAAGAAGAAAGTAAAATTCTGACATGAGTGACGTCACTCATTCAGAGCTAGCCATTGGATATCTTTTTGCGCATATCTTTGGATTTTAAGATATTAAACAAGGGGTCTATGTTGCGAGTTGCATTTCAGTGAAAAGAGAAAAGGAACTGGAACGAAGATTTGAAGGAGGACACGAACACGTGTGTGACGGGTTTTAAGAGAAGTATATTTTTTTAGGACAGAAAGAGGAAGCGGGGAGTGAAAAAAGGGATTATGGGATTACAACGTAAAGGGAGGTAATCATAAAAAGGTCTATGGTAAGAGTTATCGTACTTACTTTCAACACTCTACTCTAGAAATTAATTTAATATGTTAGGCTTTATCTTGACACAAAAGAAATATACAGAAAGTCAAAAGGACAAGCGAGAAGTTGAATGGCTCACATAAAATTTGAAAGAAAGAAATTTCCAAGAACTTAAATGTATAGAAATGAGACAAATTTAATGAGATGAAATTGTTTATATTATTAGCATGTAATGAAAGACATCACACAAAAAGGAAAAACAAAACCTTTTTATTTAATTATATTCACCGTTTGGTGTAGGTGTAAGAAAGATGGACTGTCCAAGTGAAGAAATATGAAAAAAAGTTCTTTGAGTTTCAGAAAGTCTATCAACATTTATCTTCAGTTGAAGATAGTCGATGTTTGTGCCTCCATTGAACAGGGGTAGGAGAGAGAGGACGTTATTTCTGGTTGCTTTCAGAGTTCTCTCTGCTGACCAATTATGCTTTTCAAAGGGATTGAAGTAGTTCTTCAAGAGACAGATGGAATTTTTGTGCTCTGCAATCTGATTGGTCCATGTGTGGCCAAGTCTCTTGCAAGAGAAAATAAGACTTTATGGTATTTGTGCATCTATGTTGCCGTGCTGAAATAATAATATTATTTAGAAACCTAATCTTAACATGGGGAGGGTGTCTTGTAACTGTTCTATACTTTCACCTAACAATTTAATAAACAAAAATATCGTAAGAAATGAAAATACTACTTGAAACTACAAGGTGCCTTCAATAGGTTTGCAAACATTTTTGTATGGGCACTTTTACTGATAGTACACACATGAAACTCCAGTCCCCTTTGAAGTAATCTCCTCCGGCTGCAATGCACTTGTTGTATCGTTCCAACAACTTCTGAAAGGACCCATGGAAGTTCTCTGTGTGAGCATATTAATGACCTTCATCACAGCCTCTTTCATCTCCTCAATTGTCTCATAACGACAGCTTCTAAGATTTTCCTTGGGCTTATGGAATAAACAAAAGTTACAGAGGGCAAGGTCTAGAAAGTGAGGAACTGTCATGATGCCCATCTTAGCCAAATAGTCTGTGACACGGATGGAGCACCCTTGGGACAAACTTTGTACAAATCTTCTGCATCTTCAGTTGCTCATGAATAATTGTGTGTACAGTTCCCACACTGACATCAAACTGTGCACTTATTGTCTCTATAGACACACAACGGTCCTTATCCATGAAATTCTTTATTTGGCCAATCAACTCTGGTGTTCTGACTTCTTTACTTTCTCCCACACAGTCTGGAAACTTATTGAAGGCATCTTGTACGATTAAAAAAAATTGCACCGATAACAAAGATGCACAAGTGCTGACATTATCTACGACTGCTGCAAACGTAAGTTTTTAAAAGTCAGTGGAAAACTCGATTGTTATTTTTGAGAACATCGTAAAATATTTGTGAATGAAACTAGAAGGAAGAGGGGAAAGAAGCTTGGGAATTTTTAATTTAATAAATTATAATTAAACAAAAGAAAAAGAAAACCTATTCAAATGTTTGCCTCAGAGCCAATTTTCTTTTCTTTTTATAAACCTGTGTTATACAATATTTGCAGCCATTAAAATATTGAGTCAAGTGAGAAGGAATATTATTCTTATTTATTTTCAAATATATTATTTACTAGCAGGAAGATCTGACGTTGCCCGGGATCGAATAAGAAACACTAGTATGCCCTTTTCACTAGGATCATAAATAGAACAGTTCCTATATTTTTCCCAATTCCGATACAATTACCGATTCTTTTCTAAATTCCTAATTCTGATACTATAATCGATTCTGATTCTTTTAAAATCTCTAAATATTTAGCTATAGAGTTGTTATTTTTAACAAAATTTTTAATTTTCGGATTACTGTAAACAAAAAAAAAAAAAAAAAAAAAAAAAAGTCATGCCTAAACCTAAATGTAGATTCCATGAAAAAAGCTTCTTTCTAAGAAACTGCACACCTATGGAACTGTCTTCCGTTTACCTGCCTTCCAGCTGATTACAATATGGTACTCTTCAAGTCCAATGTAAATAAGTTCTTGATGAGCCGTTCCCCTTAAGTAATCCAATTTACCAAATTTACACTATATTAACCCTTATCCTCGAGTGGCCTCCAGGCCTTGATGAGTGGTGACTCCTATGTAAAAAAAACAAAACAAAACAAAAAAACAAAAAACACTGTAATATTGAAAAAAAAAAAAAAAATGTAATATATACTTATTTTCTCAAACATAAAAATACACTTGTGGAGGTTTTGATCGATAGAGTTTAGTTTCAATTGTAGTTGAAAAATCAATAAATATTTATTATTTTATTATAAGCACACGAAATGGAAAATTAAGTTTAAAAAAAAAAAAAAAAAAATTAAAGAATCGTTTTATGCATCAGAAAATAGGCACAAATATTTCCGATACCAATTCTGATGCCTCAGAATGTCCTGATTTTTCTGATTACGGTTAATCGTCCCAACACTGCTTATGACACAATATTACTTTCATTTCTATTTTTAACTTGCCGAGTCGTAAATGGTGCTAAAATATATTTTAATTCATGCAAATTTTGCATTTATTACTACAGAGCCAATTCTTTATTGAATATTATATTGTACCTAATATATGGTTCTGATTTCAAAAGTAAAAAAAAAAAAAAAATGACTTGAGTGTCATCAGCTAGAATTGAAACCAAAACATTTAGCGCTCCAGCTGTGTCTCCTATCGATGTAGCTATCTACATAGATAGAATAGAAAGATTTAATATTAAACGACTCGAAGAAATGAATTGAATTTGGGCATGCGCAAAAAGAAGTGAAAATATGTTGACTAGTTGAAATAAACAGTTTACATTTCAACTTGTCAATATATGTTTGTACTCATTATTCATCCAGCCAAACAAAGATTTTACTTGTCATAAACCATCCTTGGTGTATGATTACTATTTCCTGTTAATTTCAGTGTTTATGTGGCCAGTAGTTTAAGAGTTTATCAGTTAAATATTTTCACACGTACAGATACACACACACATGTATGCATCTACTGTTTTATTTATATACATATTTATTATTATCAAGTCAAGGATACGTCCTCGGCAATCAGTTCCACCACTAACTATTAATACACTGTTGTTTCAGTGACTATTGTACATTCATTAACCCTTATCCTCGAGTTGTCTTCAGGCCTTGATAATTCGTGACTTGCATGGTAAAAAAAAAAGAAAATTTCAGTTTGAATTGCAATGATGGCATGTTTTTTGTTTGTTTGTTTGTTTTTTACCGTTAATCTATTACAAAAAATTTATTTCAACTTTTAATTAATAAAAATGACTTATTTTTGGCCGCTATTGCTGCTCCACAAATTCTTGGCATGTTTTCCATCGAAGACTGAAGATACTTCCTGCAAGAATTGCAAAAGGTGAGCCGTGCTCATAGGTTGTTTAGCTCTGACTTTTCGGTCAAGTTCATCCGACACGTGGTATTTATGACCGCGTTTTTTGTTTGTTTGTTTTTGTTTTCATTTAAAATGATTTCCAATTAATATTAATGTTAGTAGTTTTATTCTTATTTTTTTATGGAAATCATACCAGACAAGGCATGAAGCCACATAATGTAAGGAGTTACAAAAAAAAAAAAAAATAAATAAAATAAAACTTGCCATGAAATAGATTCTGTCCCAGAAAACAGCAATTCTTCCCTCTTTGTCAAAAACATTGATTCTGGAATGTGAGGACTAAAGGACAAAGTAAAATATTTGAATGATAGAAAGTTGGAAACTTAAAGACAAAATATTTCCTCCTGCTTAGTCTATATTGAGATTTGCTTATTTTAAGCAGATGTCCAATGACTAATTTGCATATGTGGAGACCAATTGATTTCAACAAAAAAGACAGATTGAAAGCATATTTATTTATGTATTTGCAGACTGTTATTCTCATCATCATAGCTGTTGTTGTAGTTTCACGACGTTTCGACTGACTATTCCTCTGGCCTTCTCCAGGTGATTAACCGCGACAGGATAAGAATGCAGAATTTCCTAACTGTATCCTCAGTAATAACTGCTTTCCATATTTATCTTACCACGTTTTGGCTAACTAATCCTCTGGCCTGCTTTGGGTAGGATTGAAACCGCTATCTTCAGATAATGCTCACCAGGAACCTTAGAGATTGAACGCCTTTATCCACTGCGTCATGGGTCCGGAAGTGCAATCAAGATTGCATTTTTTAGATCTTATAAATCCAAGTTTTTATTCTTATCTGGTCCTTCCATTGTTGGGTCCGTACCGAATGGTATTTTATATTTTTATTGGAATCCTTTGAGATGAGTAATTTGTGTATTTATTTATTTGTGGACTGTTATCCTCATCTTCATAGTTGTTGTTTCACTAACTATTCCTCTGGTCTTCTTCAGGTGCTTGTTAACCGTGACGGGATAAAAATGTAAAAATAAATAAATAAATAATAAGATTAAAAGCAGTCGACTTTTGCAAAAAAACACCCGTCTAGCTGAATCCACTGTCAAAAACTTTCCCCACTCTTTATCTATGCGTAGATTCCATGAACAAAGCTTCTTTCTTAGAACTGCACGCCCGTGGAACTCTGTTCCGTCTGCCTGCTTCCCTCCTGACTACAACTTGGATGTCTTCAAGTCCAACGTAAACAAATTCCTGATAAACCGCCCCCTTAAGTAGACACTTTAAATATCCACACTAACGTACTGTACTTACAATAACCCTTATCCCTGAGTGGCTTCCGGGCCTTGATAAGTGGTGAGCACCTTGTAAAAAAAAAAAAAAAAAAAAAAGAGCAGAGCAGAGAGAAAGTGTTGGTGCTAAAAATTTAGTAAGAGTCATTTCAGTGTTTGGTAAATAGAAATTCAGTTTGAAGTTTGAATTGCAATTATGGCCTGATTTTTTTTTTTTTACCGTCAGTCTATTACAAAAACATTTACTTCAACTTTTGATTAATAAAAAAGACTCATTTTTGGCCGCTATCACTGCTTCACGGATTCTTGGCATGTTTTTCATCAAAGATTGAAGGTAATTCTTGCCAGTTTTTCTGCAAGAGTTGCCAGTACTAGTAGGTTGTTCAACTCCGATTTTTCGGTCAAGTTTATTCAACACGTGGTATTTATGCCTGCCTATTTGTTCATTTTCATTCAAAACTATTTTAAAATGAATGTCAGTAGTCTTACTGGTATTTATCTTTTTTATAGAAATCACTCCAGACAAAGCATGAAGCTACTTGATCTAAGGGGCTAAAAAAAATAAATACTACTTAAAAATAAAAAAATAAAAAAACTTGCCAATGATGAGTGTGAGATAGAATAGATTGTGTCCCAGAAAACAGCAATTCTTCCCACTTTGTCAGAAATATCACTCCTGGGACTAAAGGACAAAATAAAGTATTTGAATGATAGAAAATAAAATATTTGAATGATAGAAAGTTGGAGATTAACAGACAAAAAATATTGCTTATTTTCAATAGGTGTTTGATGATAACGGATTGATTGGAAGTGCCTACTGTCAGTTCGACAGTTGAGATTCAATCCCAACTTGAAGCACTTGCTTGTCTAACCACACTGAAGAGCTGTGATACAGTGAAACACTTTATTTGTGTATATATATATATACTGGTTGGTTGGTTAATGACCAAAGGAAAAAATCGGTTCACAATTATAATTTTTTTTTTTGGCAAATGCCTGTATTTTCTTCTTTATTGTCTTATGAATGTTTTGTAACCTGTAATGAAAAACATTGTCTTTAGTCTATTTGATTGCTCTTCAGAGACAATCAAATATCAGTAAAAACTGACACAACGTTTTAAAACAAAATAAAAGGAAGAAAGTTGTGTAAGAATGATAAGAGAGATGACAGGTCAAAAACATGAAAAACTCACTTTAAAGATAATACGCAGACAAAAGACTCCTCCTCAATAACAAGACATTTGACCCGACGGTGGAAGAGTTCTCAATATATATATATATATATAGTAATCTATAAAATATATATGGCGATTAAGCTACACTGAATATTCGGCGTTTCATCCACTCTAGGATTCCTCAGGCTTATAAGCCTCTGTTGTCAGTATTTGCAACAAAAAGGTAAAATTATGTTTATATAACATTGGCATGCCACATTCCACACACACACAAACACACACAAACACACACACACATACACACACCGACATTGCTGCTGAGGTGCTTCAAGCCAATGTTATTATGTATGCTATATAATATTCGTAATATGCTTATAAGCCTGAGGAATCCTAGAGTGGATGAAACGCCGAATATTCAGTGTAGCTTAATCACCATATATATTTTATAAATGACTAACTAGCTCTACCTACGTATTGAGCACTTTTGAAGTAAATACTTAAAGTTTACGCATAAATCTATACTTTCGTATATTAATTTTATGTGAGTAAATGAAGTAGTTATATATATATATATATATATATATATATATATATATATATATATATATATATTTAATAGTACAGAAGTTCACAAAAACATTGGTACCGGCGGTTTCAAGCCCAACATAAAGGGACCAGCTGGTCCTCTTTATGTTGGGATTGAAACCGACGGTACCAATGTTTTTCTAAATTTCTGTACTATTAAATAAATAAATATTAAGCTCTTATATCGAAAAAGTTTTTCTTTGTAATCAGGCACTTTGTTGAAATTCTTTCCCCAAAAAACAGTAAACAAATATATATATATATATATATATAAGAAATTCATTTTTATACTATGAAAAGGTTAGTAATTGCAATTACGAATAGGAAATTGGATCAAAATTTTTGTAACTTGTCTTCTTCCTAAGATTAAGGGTGGTGGTGGTGTTTGATCAACACTGCTGGGGAGCCATGATGTAATACACTGTTTTGTTTTTGAATCCCCGAAACAGTGTTTCATGGTAAACAACTGATGATCCCTTGAAAAATAAAAAAACTGGTATTATAGTAAATTTGAGAGAGTTGATGCAGTGATTGCAGGTGATTAAATGACTTACTGACTAGATGCATTTTTTTTTTTTTAACGAATGATAAAAAGTAATTTTTTGTATGGTTTCAAATGTTAAAAACTTCAAAGACTATATATATAGGTATAAAGAATCTCCCAAAGGGAGTGCAACACTGGTGTTGGTTGAGAAGCTTGCGTGTCTCAGTGACCCCAAAAGCTAAGCCGATGAGGGATTAGTCTCCTGGTAGGGCCACCCAGTTGTCATTTAAAGAAAATTGTGGAGATGGACCTGATGTAAAAATTTACCCATTAAAAATACTTGTAAAACAGGCAGAAGGATGCAACATTTTGTCGTCGATGGGACAAAGGCTGAAACTCAGCTGACAGTTCAGGACCTATTAGATTAGCGACTCTCTTTTGAACCCTGTCCAGGAGTGAGAGACTAATAGTAGGTGCACCAACCCAAATGTGACAACATTACTTCATACATGGTCGAATAGTGGCCTGGTTCTCAATGTGAATGAATCGAACAGGATACTTTCAAGCGTAAGTAACCTTCTGGCATGGTAGAGAGAGCCCACCTCCATATTACGAATATTATATAGCATACATAATAACATTGGCTTGAAGCACCTCAGCAGCAATGTCGGTGTGTGTATGTGTGTGTATGTTTGTGTGTGTTTGTGTGTGCGTGTGGAATGTGGCATGCCAATGTTATATAAACATAATTTTACCTTTTTGTTGCAAATACTGACAACAGATACATATATTGACCTCATGTCTAACTTGCTGTGGTGGAAGAGGGCAGGTAAATGTACTTAAGCGTGAAAGAACAATGGATTAACATTCTGTTCAGGATTGTTAGTTTTCGGTTTTAAAACGGTTTGTGTTGGTTGAAAATAATTTGAGTTAGCATGTTCCTGTGAAAACTGACTTGCTTTTGGAAGTGAAGAAGAAAGTGAATCGAAATGAAGCAGAGAAAGAAAGAAGTAGCAATTCGAGCTATTTACTTTTTAATGCTTGTCCAACTCGTGTTTTAGTCTCACTATAGATCCAAGAAAATAAGTTTTAACAAAAATTGGTGGTCCACGAAAAATGGATAGACCTGTAGAAATGATGACAGACAATAAGTCTCATTTTAACATTAATAATAGTTTTATTGGCTATTTTTGTTAGTATGACTTGTATAGAGAAAGGATTAGTCGTGGAAGAGTTCCTATGTAAAGACGCGTTGATGAATTATTAGACAGACCTGTTTAAAAAGAAAAGAGTTTGTGTGTGTGTGTTGAAGTTATGGTCTGTAGCCATGATGTATTATTTGTCTGCTTGGAGTTAGTAGTAGAAGTGTGGGTCACGAAAGATTAGAGACAGCGCTGTAGGAAGATAGATCATTTATGTACCGTATTGCAGTGGTAGCCATGTTGGATTCTTTGTCTTCTCGCCTCAGTTGAACCTTGGGGCCCAAAGGTCGGAGTGGGTTGTGTTGAGTTCCAAGAGAAAAGTTGGGGGCAGGTCTGTGCCACATGGAGTCGTTGTCAGTCCAAGAACAGTGAAGAAAAAAAGACAGAAAGTTGCCGGTTTAAACTTTTATAAACTCACGTGATTGAGAGCTGGTTTCTGATGGGATGATCCAGAAAGCAAGTATATTCAAAATCTCGAGCTGTGAGAATTCACTCCTGCTTGTGTTCCTTGCAATCCTATCTGCTACAGACCTCAAAGAAATTGGAAATGGTTAGTGGCTGAAGACGGAAGAGTAAGGATTGGTGAATGTTGGAATTTTTTTGTACCAATAATTATGCTTGCCCCTGTTCATACATTTATTATATTTTTATCCTGGTTCTTATATTTGATTTTCTGTATTTCGTATCTTTCATGATTCTTAGTTTCGTAAATTTTGAGTTCGTATGAAACTCCCTTTAATTTAAAGGAAAAGAGCAATGCTAGCTCCTTGATGACATCAAGAGCCCAGCGCGAAATTCGGCCTCTTTTGGATTCCAGTGACGTGGATATTGGACGTGGTTTCATTGCCCGGCGCAGATATGGAATTTTGACGAGCCCTCCTTCAAAGAATAATACCCGGCAGCAGAACACTGGGACGCGTTGAAAGCAAACTTCTGAAGATTTATTTACGTGGTTACAGTTTGCACGTATTTGGAAGGAGTGTAATTTTTAAAGGACTTTAAATTGAGAAAAGTAAAAGGCAAATACCTGACCACCATCAATTTGTGAGTACGTTCCTAAAATTTATTGCACGTGAGAGAGTGATTAGAAACTACTATTTTAATCATAATATTGTGTTCGTTCATTGATGCGACATTTTCAATATAAGAACCAGCATTTTTTTTGCATTTGGCATTCTTTGTTTTTGAGGACTTAAAAACAAGAAGAAAGGTGAAATTATTAAGGTCCTCAAGACGGTTAATAATAAAATAACCGATTCTCAAAGAGAGACGGTAAAACCTGGGTGAGTGGACCTCCTGAAACTGCACAGAACCACACCTGTCACAGGACCACTTCAAAAATGGACAGGAATCTGTCAAACTGATTGTTGGGGACGTGTCTTCGACTGGGATGACCAACCTCCCTTTGCACAAAGATGGAAAGATGAAGAGTTAATCCTTTGGTGACCGTGGGAGGAAAGTGATTGGGGGAGAGGATACTAATTATTTTGATCAAAGTTAACACACACTCATATACACACACACACACACACACACACACGACGCACCTGCTGTGATATGGGAGGGAGGCGGTGATGACTAAAAAAAAAACCCCTGAAAAGGAAAAGAGATAGAGGAAAAATGAAGAAGCTGGATGAGATGAAGAAGATAGAGAAAAAAAGAAAAAGAAAAAAAAAGAAGTGATGTATTTAGGTGAAATGCCGAAATACAAGACAACAGTTTAAGAGTGAAGAAGAATTTGGTACTCCGTAACAACAAAACCCAAAAATAGAAAATAGATTCCTGGTAGCAGAGAGAGAGAGAGAGAGAGAGAGAGAGAGAGAGAGAGAGAGTGAGTGAGTGAGAGAGAGAGAGAGAGAGAGAGAGAGAAGGGGGGGGGCAGATCTTGGCGGCTGTTCGTTGTTAATAGACTTAGTCAGTTCTGAAGTGCCACAGGTTCCAGATGCAGCTAAGTTAGGATTCTAAGAATTCATTATGGCAGACAAGGTAAAGAAACAAAACAAAACAACAACAAAAAAAACTATGAATGTTTCTTTTTTTTTTTTTTTTTTAACTTTTTCTTCATCATTATCGTTTTTACTTTATATTTTTCTCGAAAAATTAACCCGTTCTTAAAGTTTGCTGTTTTGTACGTATCTATATGTATATGTATATTTTTAATCGTCTTTCTTTATTGTCTGTTTTGAATGAGTCAAGTTTAAAATTGTTCAAAGTTGCATAAAGAATGGTTTCGAGATTGTGACGTAATTCATATTTATTTATTTATTTATTTGTTCACATTTTTTATTCTTAAGTTTTTTAAAACAATTTTCGCAATTTTTGTGATAATTTGATAAACTTTTGGGTGCTTATTAAGGCAGTCGACATATCGATTTTTTTTTAAATATATGTCATTTTAAGCAAAAAAACAACAGTACTTACCTAATTGACATGTCGAAAATAGTAATATATCCAAAAATTACGAAAATACCGAATAGAACAACTTCTGTTGTGTTTTTAGTTTAAAAAAAAAGAAAGAAAGAAAGAAAAGTCTATCGCTTTAGGCTACAATTTGTAGTACAAACGTTGGAAAGCCATTAAAGCAGCGAAAAGGGGGATAAGTATGTCCCTTGTATTCGCAATCTTCAAGGTGTTCGTTCACATCTAAGGAAAGTGCAATTTCTCACACTTTTCCGTATAAATTACTTGGTTATCTTTCAGATGCAAGGTTCCTTGTTTACTTGCGATTGTAACGATGTAAGATTCCGTTGTACGGAAGACCAAATCGGCCATAATTTAAATATTTAAATTTATTTACTGAATTTAAATATTTAAATTGATATACTGTTTAAATGATAATATACGTCTACGATGTTTTTATTGGCGCTTTTCTTCGTATTTTTTAATAACATTTTTTTGCACCATTTACAAGTTTCTTTTTACAAATATTTTTTTAATACTGTAATAGTAAAATTATTTTAGTAAAATTCTATATTGGATACGTTTTTTTATGAAGTTTAAGTAAAAAAAGTTCACTTTTTTTATTATTAAAAATACATTTCATGAAAACACTCATTATAAAATGTTCACGTTGTTTAATTAAAAGTTCTTAATTATAATCTAATAGTTTTATAATTTTGTTATTTTGTTACAAATTTCTAATAAAGATTATTTTAATTTTAACGGTAATTTAGTTTTCATTATAAACTCCGTCATGTTAAAGGCTTGAAAATCACTTTAAATCAATTTTAATATTAAAAAAAAAAGAGAAATCAACAGGAAAAAAATCTCGTGTGAAAACATTACGAGATACTTATTCCGTATAATTAATAAATGTATCTTTATTTTACTATTACAGTATTAAAAAAATTATTTGTAAAAAGAACTTGTAAATGGTGCAAAAAATGTTATTAAAAATACGAAGAAAAGCGCCAATAAAAACATCATAGACATTTTGGCCGATTTGGTCTTCCGTACAACGGAATCTTACATCGTTAAAACCGCAAGTAAACAATGAACCTTGCATCTGAAAGATAACCAATTACTTAGTTTTAACTATAAATAATTTTCTACTCGAATTTTCGTAATTTTTGGACATATTACGAGTTCCTACATGAAAGTAATGTTTTTGCTTAAAACCATATATTAAAAAAAAAATCGATCTGTTTACTCTTAACAAGCAGACAATTTTTACTTTCTTCCCATCTTAACAGTCACATTTAAAATCATTAGTATGCTGAAAACGAATATCACATTTAAATTTGGCACAGACAAGTAGTTTTCTAGATATTAAGACATTTTTTCCAATGCATTACTAAATACTTAACAAATGCCAGTGGCGTTCGCCATTAACATATGAAGTGTTTTGTAACACGCATGCGTATTAGTACTTTTCAATTGGGAAAAACATGGCCACTAGTGAAAACATAATAATGAATTGCATTGGATCGTAAATATCTTAATGTTTATCAAAAAAATGTTTTTGCCCCAAATTTAAATGTGATATTCGTTTTCAGCATACCCGAAAACTTGCATAACGTCGTCATTTTAAAGGTTTGTGTTGAGGTGGAAATAAAGTTTTAAAAAAAAAAAACCTATAATTTGGATTATTCGGGCTACTATTCTCATTTTGGTTGTTATTTTTAACGTCGTTTCGGCCGATGTAAACTCCGACTTTCTCCATGTGCGTCATTTTGAACTTGAGAATCTTTATGTCGAACTCCGAACCTGTACATAATTTCGAGGAAAACCTTTTATTTAACCAACGAAGTATATTGTTCTTATTCCGTCAGCCATGGCCCGGTAAAGTTTTAATTTAATCGCTTGTGGTAAAGATTGAACCTAAAACCCTCAAGAGACTCACTTTCAACTTTAACCGCCACACCACGAATCCAGTATTATGTCCAGTATTTTGTATGCATTTTGAAAGCTTTAAATCTAGTTTATTAATTACGATTAATACATCCTTCGTCAGAAATGGCGGACAAAAAATTATGCTCCGCCCATGTTCACACTAATATTCCATATTCATATAGAATAACGTTTTAACACTGAAGTTTAAAAATAAAAGAAAGAAAACGTCTCAAACTGGAAAGTTAAAATGTTATCAATCGATATACAAAGAAGAAAGGGTGAAAAAAAAAAACGAAAATAAAAATGTCTCATTATGAAAGAAAAGTGAAGGATTTCCCTCTCAATTTATTTTAGATGGTTATCAAACTTGCTATTTGCTTTCTCCCTTCCTCTAAACACTTGGTCACTTCTGCATGTCAGTGACATATAGGCAACGGAGACGAGTTATCGATTGCTGTTGTGCTGTTTGTCAAAAGAGATGTGAACCTCAAATATAAATAAGTGTTTACGATAACGTAAAAATAATAACAAAATAAATAACATAAAAATATGATAATCGAAACATTTATTGAATAAAAAATGGGTACTCATGCCAAGTGCATGAGTCAAGTGCACTTATTGATCCGTGCTGAAATAATAACTTTATTATTTAAAAAGCCATTTTTCACATGGAGAGGGGAGGGTGTTTTGTACCTATTCTGTACTTTAACCTTACAATTGAATTTAAAAAAAAAACATATAAAACTTTAATTAAACTTGGAAATACGATTTAAAAAAAAAAAAATAGCGCGGATCAGTAAGTGCATTAGCACCAAAAAATGTAATATAATTTCTTTTCAATGAGTGAACTGAAAATAAAATAATAAATATATGATAGAAACATTTATAGATTGTTTTTAGAATTATTTGTTTTTTTTTATGGTAAGGTTGTATAAAAATGTAGCAAAATATAATTAAAAAACATGAAACATTTACAGAGGTTTAAGAATAATTTGTATGTTTTGTTTTTTGTTTTTTTTTTTGTGCAGAAAGATTGTATCAAAATGTATAAAAATATCATTTTAGTTTGCACGCACTTTTAGAAAAGGAAGAATTATCGACTCCTGTTCTTTGGCTGACAAGTGACATCTGTCGGCGGTTTTTGAAACTATAATACACACATTCGCTTCATGTCACAGCCATGCAGACGTGCCAACACTTGAAATTGTTTCGCCCGGCTGTTTTTTTTTTTTTTTTCCTCGCTAACGCTTGTGTGTGACAAGACGAATATATATATATATATATTCATACACATACAAATAAATACAGATTGGTTTTATATAATATATATTCGTAGTTACGCAACAGAGCATTAGCTGTTCTCAAAGTTAATCTTCTGCAAGTTTTTCAACGAACTGTTGGGAATTTATCGACCCAATTCCACGTGTAATAAAAGACATACCTTTCATGGTTTCAACACGGGACCCCTACGCCCCTACGGTCGTTCACATTGCGTTAAAAATAGAAAGTGATATTTGCTTCTTGCTCGGGGTTGAGCCCTCAAGTAAAAGATTAAAGTAAACAGTTGACACGACAACGCAAGTCATACGTCTCGATAAAAGAATTGAGCGCTCTGGGCTGTCGACAATACGAAGCATGCAGATTATAATAGCTCTTACGTAACGGAGGTAATTAGCGCGCTTTTCCATTATAATTAGATATCTAAATAATTTTTTTTTAAAATAAGCACTTTAAGTGGAAATGCTATTTCCTACTGACGTATGATGTCGAAATTAGTAAAGATTCCAAAAATTACGAAAAATAATCAAGTAGAAGATCTGCTAGAACTTTTTCTTACAAAAAAAAAATCATTATTATCAACCCGCCATTTTCGCAATGCAAAATTCAAGGGAGATAAGTCAGTTTGTCATACAGAATTGTTCACACCCGATAAAACGGGATTATTTGATAAATTTCATTTTTTCTTACGATTAATTTTATATTCGATATTTTGAGGGTGAATTTTTATTAATTTCCATATTATATGTAAGTACGTAATACTGATTTTACGTAAAATGCACTTTTTTAATATCCAATTATAATGCGCATGCACCGAAATGTCGTATGGTTAAGAGATCCTTACTATTGGTTGGTTTGTAAATCTGCTTAAAAAGTTTAACATGTCTAGCCACACTAGTCAACCGTGATGCATTTATGGATGACTGTGTGTGTGTGTGTGTGTGTGTGTGTGTGAGGTGTATGTGTGTTTATTGTTTACGTTAATTCTTCCGAGCGTGACGTCATAATTTACACCATGTGTAAATTAAAAAAAAAAAATGGCTAGGGACAGATAATTGTTAATTACCCCGTTTACATGACGATTATTAAAGTTTTGTTTTGTTTGTTTTATGGCATATCGACCACCCATCAGTTATGCCGAATAAAGTTTGTCAAATATAATTCGATACATATGATACTTATTTGTATATAGAATATATTGCTTTTAGAATACCTTCCTCTTAAAAAACATTGCTCTCAGAAAAAATTTTTTTTTTTAAATTTTAGTTTTTGAAAATATTAAGCTTTGTCAATATCCACATCCAAACTAAGAAAAAAAGGACTTTGAAAGTAGAGATAAAAGAAGAGTAAACAGGAATGCCTTTCGTAAAGGTTTTATCAACTTAAAAGTATACACGTGTTTTCGAGAAATCAATATGGCAGAATCCTTAATTCTGGCCAAGGGGAATAACTACGATCCTTTATTTCCGGAAGAGTCAAAGCAATTTATTCTAACATTTTACCCTTCAACAATAATTAAGTATGGAATTACAGAAGTTAAATTTAGTCTGCTCAGTACTAGGTTAGGAAGTCCTTATATTTACTTGAAAATCGTCACATTCTGGACGATCTCTGCACTGACTCACAGGGATTTTGGTTCTCAGTGTCCACATCTTGGGGAGCATGGATATTTTCAGGATCAGGTAAGGGATTCTTCTCCTTAACATAGGTATAGTTTTCGTCAGTTGCCAGTTCTTTAGGGGCTTCAGGGCTTGCAGGATTGTTTTCATCGTGTTGGTCTTCTTGATTTGAGGAATTAGGAGCCAGGTCTCGCACATTGACAGTTGTTTCTGCACCAGAGGGTAATCGCACATGAGCATAGTAGAGGTTGACGTCTAATAAGGTAGCAGGGGTTATCGGAGAGTCGAGCTTACTAGACTTAGTATGGTTTCTGACATATATTGGGCCCGGTTTTGCCCAAGTGGGAACAGAAGTTCCGGAGGAAGATTTACGACTATATTTGAACATTCTGTCATGAGGAGTCATATTAGTGACAGTGCATAGTAACGACCTAATTGATTGGAGAGCATTTGGTAGTATATCTTCCCAATGGAGCAGTTTCATGTTGCTAGAGTGTTAGGTCATTTGGATGGCCTTCCATAAAGTCCCATTGAGTTTCTCAACTTGCCCATTACTCTCAGGGTGGTATCTACTTGTTTCAGAGGTGACGATACCTTTGCCACGTAAGTAATCTTTGATTTCTCCTGCAAGGAAGTTGGCAGCCCGGTCAGTGTGTATCATATTGGGCATACCAAAAATTGAAAATAGTTGGTTTAGGCAATGGATCATGGTTTTGCTAGTCATATCTTTACAGGGGAAGGCAAAGGGAAAGCGAGTATATTCATCAATTATAGTGAGTAAGTATTTGTTACCATGCACAGAAGTAGGTAAAGAGCCTTTAAAGTCGATGTTTAATTGCTGGAAAGGTAGTATCGCCTGTACGAGTGTTCCTTTGTTACAACTGGCAAATTTAGGTTTCAGATACTGACAGGAGGAGCACGAGTCTGTTATATTTTTAATTTGTTCTAAAGAGAAAGGAAGGTTTCTTGTCTTGATGAAGTGGTTGAGTCGTGTGACACCAGGATGGCATTGTGTAACATACAAGTCGCGAAGGTCTTGCAAAGTGTGCGTTAATGCAGAGATGTGAGAAAATGTGTCAGCAGCTGTATTTTCCGTTCCTGGGCGGTAAACAATACTGAATTTGAATTGTAACAGTTCGATCCGCCAACGACATATCTTATCATTTTTAATTTTAGATTTTCTCTTATTATCAAACATAAAACTGATGCTCTTTTGATCTGTAATAACTTTGAAATGTCTCCCAAATAGGAAATGTCCCCACTTTCGGAGAGCTTCGACAATCGCAGCAGCTTCTTTTTCGACAGCACGATGTCTAATCTCATTCGGGTTTAGTGTCCGCGAAAAGAATGCAACAGGTCTACCCTGTTGGTTTAGAGTAGCAGCAATGCAGTAATTACTGGCATCAGTTTCTACTACAAATTCTTTATCCGGGTCAACAGTTATAAGGGTAGCATTTCTTAAGTCGGTCTTCAGCGTCTGAAAAGAATTTAGAATAGACGGGGGCAGTGGAAACACCTTGTTATGATTGAGAGGCAGTATCTTATCAGAAAAGTTTCAAATGAATTTACTATAGTAAGAAAACATACCAATTATTCGTTTTTGTGACCGGAAATTTAGAGGTGGTGGCATTTCAAGGAGTGGTTTTAGCCTCAAGTAATCTGGAGCAATTTGATTGTTCTGGATTGTGTAACCAAGAAGTGTGATAGAAGTAGCAGAAATGATGTTCTTACTTTGGTTGAGCATGATGTTGTATCTTTTCGCTACATTATAAAACCTTTGAAGGTTGTAGTCATGCTCTTTTTGATCCTTTCCGCATATTGTGACAGTTTTTACATACACAAAAGTGTCTGTTAATTTTTCTCTTTCTACAATGCCATCGATGCATCTTTTAAAGGCACTTAATCTGTTAGTGACGCCAAAAGGGATAAGAGTAAATTGGTAAAGTTTTCCATTTACTTCAAATGCTGTGTATTTCCGATCGACGTAACTAATTAGGATTTGATGGCAAGCAGACTTCAGGTCGAGTGTTGTAAAAACGTTGTATCGAGCTATGTCATCAACTATTTTATTAATGTTCGGCATGGGATAGGCATCCAGTTTTGTAAATCTATTTATGGTGTCGCTGTAGTCGACCACCATTCATTTTTTTTTAATTCTCGTTAGAGGTTACTAAAACTTGGGCTCGCCAAGGAGATATAGAGGGTTCTATCATGCTTTCCCTCAACATTCTGGCAGTTTCCTCTCTAATAAATATGTTGTCATTGAATGAGTGATGACGAGATTTGGTGGCAATAGGGGTCGTCCCTGTAGAAAGATGAGAGAAAAGGGGAGGAGGAGAAATTTTGATACATGTAAAACTGTCCCTCTTACGCATTGCTCCGATAACAAGTTCTTCCCCGGGACCGTCGAATTTCAGGGTCACAGTTTTATATTGTTTTAGGAGGTCTTTTCCGATAATCATATCAATGAACAGATCCTTAATTACTTCCACTGTCATGGCGTGGTGGTTTTTACTGTTTAGGGAGATGTCAACAATAGTTTCGCCGATGATTTTGGCATGATGATTAGGGTCCGCCAATGCTACGGTTTTCTGTTTGGGAATAATAAAAAGTTTCAGCTTTCTTGCTGTATTTTTGCTGATAAACGTCCCCATGATGCCGGAGTCCACTGTAGTGTTCATTATTTACCCATTTATTTTGCATTTTGTGTATGTAATGTCTTTGCCACCCGTTCCTAGTCAGGAGAGATTGGGTGGGGGTGGGGGTTGGGGATGCGGGTCGTATAACACAGCAGCAGTGGAAGAGGAAGATTTACATACCTTCGCCCAATGGCCATTTTTCTTACATTTCCTACACTCGGCGTTACGCGCAGGACACATCGCCCGTGAATGTCGTGTGTTCCCACAGAAGAAACAAATTCCTTTTGGTAGGGTATTTCCTTTTATATGGCTAAGGGAGTGTCTTCTGGTTTAATTACAGTAGCGGCTAGGTTCGGGTAGTTATCGAAGCTTATCGTATGCTTCTCCGCTTGTTCTAGAGACCTAGCCATTGTAAAGGTCTCTTGTAGAGTTGAGAATGGGTTTTCGAGTAGGCGCTGATAAATAGATGAGGAGGAGATGCCGCTAATAAAAGTGTCACGGATATATTGCTTTTTGTTCTCCTCAGCGCTTACTGCTTGAAATTTGCAAGATTTGGCAAGTGCTTCCAGTTGTTGCATGAAATCGTTGATAGTTTGTGTCGGTTTCTGTTTATTTGTCAGAAGTTGATGTCGGTTAAATATAACGTTTGCCGCTTTTATGTAAACAGCGTCTAGCGTTTCTATAGCGCCATTGTAATCTGTAGCTTCACTTATTATTTCGAATATTGTCGCTGAGACTGAATTAATCACGGCAAAGAAATTTTGTGCATTATTTTCTATTTCCCTGTTGTTTAAAGTGCGTAAGTTAATACTCAAACGTCAATTTCCAGTGTTTATAGATTTTTTTCCGAATTCGGAGCTGTTGGTTCTACGTTAAATCTGTCCGGACGCAGTAGTTTGTCCATTTTTTTTTTTTTTTTTAAGTTGATAAGATTGAAATGATAAGTAGGGATAAAAGAAGAATAAATGGGAATGCCTTTCATAAAGGTTTTATCAACTTAAAAGTATACACGTGTTTTCGAGAAATCAATATGGCAGAATCCTTAATTCCGGCCAAGGGGAATAACCACGATCCTTTATTTCTGGAAAAGTCAAAGCAATTTATTCTAACACTCTGACAGTCCCCCAAACCACAAACCTATAGCATTAGTTTGATGTGGTTTATGGCATATCAACCAACTATGGGTTATTTAATGTGGGATAGAGTTATCAAATATCTCTAAAAGGAACTTTGTGTCTGTGTGCGTGTGTGTGTGCCTGTGTGATTTCGTTCCCTATGGACTTGAAAACGCCTGAGCCGATTTTTCTGAAATTTCACACGAAGGTATTCTATGTGCCTGGCAGTGTTCTTAGATAGGTTTTGAATTAGAATATCTTCGATAAGTATCAATATTGCTTTTTAATCTTTAATTCAATGCATTATATATAAAAAACTAATTTTATAAAATCAACAGTAAATTCTCTACAGTGCAATGTAGACTACAATGTATTGTGGACTAAGTCACTGTAGGGAGAAATGTAAAGTTTCCTCCAGGTGCATTGTGATGGGTCCCGAACTAGAGCAGGCAATTAATTGATTTGATTGAAAATAGGTGATTTGACCCTTTTCGATGACAATAAAAATATAGAAGTGTGAAACATCCGTTGATCGTTATTCAATCCTGGGCAACGTCGGGTCACCCTGCTAGTAATTGTGTAAATAGGGTAATTATTTGTATTCCTAGAATACATTGCTCGGTTCCTATTTAGAATTCAACTTAATTTTTTAAAAATACAGGAAATTATTATTCCATCATGGAACAAGGCTGTTATATTCCAAAAATCACATAAATTGATCAAATAGTTTTATTTTTAACTAAGAAAATTAGATTTTATAAGTAATCAAAAGAGGATTGTCTGGCGGCGATTTTCTTTATAAAAAGAAATTACTTTAGCAATTTAAAATTTTATGACCATTGGTAAAAAGAGCCTATATTTTCAAACCAATAAAATATGCCCAAATTTGCCTACACTTGTATATCTAGTGTCCTGGCAGGCCAGCTTCTGTTTTACTACTTTGGGATAAATTTTGTTTAGGGATTTTTTTTGCTTGGTTGTCTTCACTGTGTCCTTGCCATGCCACTAATATATATAGTCATTCACATACAGTACTGTTTCACTGTATCACAGCTCACCAGTGCAGTTAGACCAGGAACTACTTCAAGCCAAGATGGAAACTCGACTGCCCAGGCAATAGTTAGCACTTCTCATCGTAACGGTATTTGGATGCTACTGAGATGGGTATATGAAATTACAATGTCTAATTACATTGTCTAAACGACCTAAACTCCATTTGTTTACACAAAGGGCATTGTTTTTACGCTAGCAGTTTATTATTTCGTTCCTTAATATGCTCAACCCAAGATAGGGAGCATTTATAGTCGTCCACAGCTTACGAGGGGCATTCCAAAAATAATGCTACCTATTTTTTATTCTGCTTGAATGGATCAGAGGGGATTGCAAATTGCATTGTTATGATGACTGAACTTATACATTCATGACTATAAAGTTTCATCTCCCTGCTGCAGATATTGACGGTTTGAGACTCTAAGAAAGCAACTCCTGTCATTGATGTGCGTCTGAAGTCGAGATGCGTCATAGAGTCCCTGGGAGAAGTGCATTGAAAATGGTAGTGGCTATGTAGAAAAATAAATTCTGCAGCATAAAAAAAGGTTGCTCGTTTTAATGGTATCACTCCCGTCTTCATAGTTGTTAAACTTTTTGAGTTAAAACAAATACAAAGCTTTATTTTTGGAACAACTGTTGTATATATATATATATATATATATATATATATATATATATATATATATATATATATATGGGTTCTAGGTCACCTGAGGAAGTCTCTTTGACTGAAACAGATGGCTATTGTAGCGACCATATGTAACTGTTTACCCGCAAATAATAATAATAATAATAATAATAATAATATATATATATATATATATATATATATATATATATATATATATATATATATATATATATATATATGAGCAAACAGTTAATAAAACAAGTGTTTTTTTAACATGTTTTATTAACTGTTTGCTCGTATTATAAGCTCTATCTCCTATTTGGTTTTATCGAGCTTTTACATCTGGCTGAGATAACTTTATAAATATTAATTCTTTAATATTTATAATATACTTGGATCATTTTGGTAAATTTAATTGTAATTTTTTATTTTATATATATATATATATATGTGTGTATATATATATATATATATATATATACACACTCTTATAATTTTGTTTTTTTTTGTGTGTATTGATATTCATATTAAGAATCTTTTTTTGCTATTTATTTAGTTATTTATTTGCTTCTCCACTAAGCAAATTAGACACAGTTTTTTAATGTGGCGAGTTTGTTTTTTTTTGCTTGGTTGTTTTTTTTTTTTTTTGCCAGGCCACTAATATATATATATATATATATATATATATATATATATATATATATATATATATATATATATCCAAGAAGATACTAGTGTTGGGACGATAAACCGGAACTGGGAATGGGAAAAATTGGAAGGTTTATTGTAATGGAATTGTTATCAGAATCTGAAAATTTGTGTTTGTGACACACGATTTCTAAAATGCTTTTTTAAACTTTTTGTTTTTTTTGTTTTGTTTTTGTTTTAAACGGGATTTTTTTAGTGCTGGTACCTATGATAAAATCTATATACCCCCACCCCCAACTACAAGTGTTTTTAATTTCTCATAGCTTATTTATCCGTTATCTGTTGTGGACTATTATCCTCATTTTTCTTAGTTGTTGTTTCACAACGTTTTGATCAACTATTCCTCTGGCCTTCGTCAGGTGGTTAACCGCAACGGGATACAAATGCCATAGTTGTTGTCGTCTCACCACGTTTTGGCCAACTAAGCCTTTGGGCGACTTTGGGTAGGACTGGAACCGTGAAGATTCAATGTCTTTATCCATTGCGCTATTGGCCCTGAAGGGCAATCAACATTTATTTGTTATCTGATCTTCCATTGACGGGTCCATACTGAATGATATAGGAGAGAACTTGAATGCCTACTAGACACTGTCCTCAAGTGTCTAAGGTCTCTCTGTACAGGGGTTTGTCAGAACTGCCTGGCATGAGGATACATTTTCCATAGAAGTAAACCCTGACCAAATATTCAAAATCACATAGTATTCGCAGCCCAAATAAGATCTCCTCACTATGGCTAACTTATATTAGCTTTTACGAGGAATGGTGCACCTTCTCCAAGTGATGTTACCTCAAGTAACAGCACGAAGCTGGATACTCCACCAGACTAGATAAATTCTTGCCCTGGAATTCAGTAAGACCAAGAGACCAAAATGAAAGATATACTACAACGTATGAAAATGGTTATTTGGGGAGAGGAAAATTATGTTCTCAATTTCTTTACTAAGTCAGTGCTTGAGAGATAAAGAACTTTAATGGAACATTCGAATATCTATCTCATAAAGACTTCAAGTGTTAGCCCCAGGTTGTGGGCCCCTTGACTTCTGAGAACTTCGACTGAAGTAAAATAAAATAAAAAAAGAGAATGGTATATTATTTAATTAATTGGAATTCTTTTTTGAGGTGAGTAATTTGTATTATTTATTCATTTATTTATTGAGGACTATCATCCTCATCTTTATCTATCTTTCCTCAGAGGAATAGTTGGCCGAAACGTTGTGAAACAACAATTAAAAAGATGAGGATGATAGTCTGCAAATAAATAAATAAATAATACAAATTACTCCTCTTAATAAGAATTCCAACTGATTAAATAATATACCATTCTCTTAATAAGAATTCCAATTGATTAAATAATATTCTCATAGCTTGTATTAATAATGAAATTATAACTATTTATTGATTTAAAAAAAAAAAAAAAAAAAGAAACCAGTAAAACTAAAATCTATAGATCAACGCCTCACAAGGATATTTTTTACATTTGCGAAAATATATGCACATTTTACATGAGTTTTTAGAGTAAAACGAACATTAAAAAAGTAGGGTTCTTCTTTGTTATTGTATCGAAATTAGAAACTTAAAATATTGAATTTCAAGTGAAACTAATGGCATCTACTGAATTGTTATGTCGCAGTAATGAACATATCCAAAAATTATAAAAAATGATAAGGTAGAAAATTATTAATGACAATAGTTTTCGAAAAAAATTAGCGAAAATCTGAAAACAAAAATTTTTTACCTCCCTTTTGTTACGATTAGAACTCTCCAGCTTATTTTATTTATTTTTTTTGTAAAACAAAACAACCAAACCAAAGCCATGTTCATGCGCATTCGTCGTTTCCTTCTTCTTTTCCTTTTCACTGTTGTGCGTATTAAAAAAAATTTGATACCTTGGATTTTTATAAAATTTTCTGAAAAGTTGTAACTAACTGATTTCTATATAATTTTGTTTGTCTATACTTCGCAATAACTATTGGATGTGCCCCAGGGGCTCTTTTAGGGCTAATAAAAACACTCCATTTTTGGAACTATTTTCCCATATTTGTCCAGAATTTTCTGTGTATGTCTATTTAGCAGTTTTGCATGGTGCTGAACTCAAATTTAGTTAAGGCCTAAAACTGCACCGTTTGTTCATTTTCACCATGATTTGACGTCCTCTGGAGACTTTTGAGGGCTAAATGGAGGGGGGGGGTCAAATGCTGAACTTAGTCATTTTTTTTATGCCTCGTTCACTATGCACTTAGGGGGGGGGACCATGCATGCTTCACTTGTTTACTTGAGAGTGACCACTTATCAAGGCCCGTAGGCCAGTCGAGGATAAGGGTTAATGAATGTAGGTAATGGTGTAGTAATCACTTATGGTGTATGGGTAGAATTTAATTATATATGGGGACAGCTTAACACGAACTTGGAGATGAGTAATTTGTTTTATATTATTTAGAAGGCCAAAACACAATGAAGCAACAACTATGAAAATGAGGATAAGTCTGTAAATAAATAAACAAATATAGGAACTTGTTTACATTCGATTTGAAGGCTATCATGTTGTATTCAACTGGGAAGCATGCCAGCGGAACAGTGTTCCAAAGGCGGCCGGTTCTGTGGAAGAAGCTTTGTTCATGGAATCTGCGTTTACATTTAAGCACAAGTAGAGAGTGGGGGAAAATCGTCAATAGTGATTGTTCATCCAAAATATTAATCTGCTATGTTTAAAAAAAAAAAATAAATAAAATAAAATAAAAAAATCCATTTCACATCTGCCTCACAGACGAACATGACTTCATCGTACTAAACATACCAGCTTGGAACATTAAACAACCCTAAAAAAAAAAAAAGCTAGAATCATACAAACTCTAAATTAAAGAAACCCATCATCCATTTATTACAAAGAAAAAAAAAATCTTATGAAGTTTGAATTAAGAAACTTAGTCATATCTTTGAAAACATCATTACATAAGTTTAATTTGAACATTTAGAAAAACCTGGACGCCCGGCGTTGCCCGGTCATACATTATGCTTAAACATGATATTTTAATTTATACAGATTGCATATGTATTATAGAATCAATTCTGTATTGATTATTATATATTACGAAGAATAATTTGACTGATGAACTAATTTGCAAAAAAAAAAACAAATTAAAAAAAAACGATAAATAAATAAATAAATAATAATAATAATAATAATAATAATAATAATAATAATAATAATAATAATAATATCCCCGAGGAGCAGAAAGCATGCCAAAAAGGAAAAAGAGGAACACATGACCTGTTATATATAGATCAAAAGATCCTAAAGGAGGTAAAAAGAAGGAGAAAGAATTTAGCCATGGCATGGATCTACTACAAAAAAGCGTACGACAGGATCCCCCAAGCATGGATAATAGAATGCCTAAAAATGTATAAAATACCAAGCAGGATCACCAACGTAATAGAAAATGCAATGAAAACATGGAGACTGGAATTGATAGCTGATGGACAACACATAACAGAAATTAACATACAAAGAGGCATCTTCCAAGGAGACTCGCTATCACCACTACTGTTCATCATAGCCATGATGCCCTTGAACAGTATTCTGAGAAAGTGCCAAGCCGGATACAAGTTCTCCAATACAGAGGAAAAAAATGAACCATCTGATGTACATGGACGATCTGAAACTTTTTGCAAGGACCGAAAAGGAGCTAGAGACACTAATTAACACTACCAGAATTTTCAGCCAAGATATCCAAATGGAATTTGGAATGGAAAAGTGCGCACAACTAGTTATAAGAAAGGGAAAACTGGAAACGACAGAAGGCATAGAACTACCCAACCAAACAGAAATGAGGGCACTAGAGAAACAAGACAACTATAAATACTTGGGAATTCTGGAAGCGGACACCATCAGAGCAACAGAAATGAAAGAGAAAGTAGGAAAGGAATACCTCAGGAGAACAAGAAAACTCCTGGAAACTAAATTATATAGTAGAAACCTAATAAAAGGTATTAATACATGGGCAGTATCACTAGTAAGATACTCTGGACCGTTTATAGGGTGGACAAAAGAAGAACTGAGACAACTTGACCAGAAAACCAGGAAACTCATGACCATGCATAATGCACTACACCCAAAGGACGATATTGACAGACTCTACGTGAAAAGGAAAGACAGTGGGAGGGGACTGATCTCTATAGAAGACTGTGTGAAGGACACGACAAAAGAACTAGAAAAATACATAATGCAAAACACTGAAAGAATAATTATGGCAGCGAGAGACACTGAAAAAAACAAAGCAGAAAAGATAGAGACAAACGACAAAACGAGAAAAGAGAAATGGGAAGAGAAATAACTCCACGGAAGATTCATAAGAATGACAAAAGATGAGAATAACGAAAACACCGGGCCATGGATGCGAAAAGGACATATAAACCGAGAAACTGAATCTCTAACAACTGCAGCACAAGATAACTCGATAAGAACCAACCATATCAAAGCAAGGATCGATAAAACACAAGAAAACAGCAAATGCAGACTCTGTAGACAAAGAGACGAAATGATAAACCATATAGTTAGTGAATGCAGCAAACTTGCCCAAAAGGAATACAAAAACAGGCATGACCAAGTGGGGAGGGTGGTACACTGGGAATTGTGTAAATGACTGCATTTTGAGCGTACAGACAAATGGTACAAGCATAAACCTGCAACAGCACTCGAAAGCGAGAACCACAAAATCCTATGGGACATGGACATACAGACGGACAAACCCATCCAAGCAAGAAGACCAGATGCCGTAATAATTAACAAGAAAGAAAAATCCTGTCAAATCGTGGACTTTGCAGTCCCAGCTGATCACAGGGTGAGTATGAAAGAAAAGGAGAAACGAAGCAAATACACAGAGCTAGCCAGAGAGTTAAAAGGGATTTGGATGATGAAGAAAGTCCAAATAGTACCGATAATAGTAGGAGCACTAGGAACAATCCCGAAAAACTTCGAAAAAAGAATGTCAGAAATTGGAATCAGAAGAATAACTGCAAAAGTACAACGACTAATGATAATGAAAACGATGGGAATATTAAGGAAAACCCTTGAATGCGGAGAATAATACAAGACAAGATAATGAATAAGCGTTACAGGGAATGAAGAACACCGAAACTGCATATTTACAAGTTCTACACCCCCCATCATGCATTCCCCCCATTGTTTCATCACCGATCCCCCCCCCCCAAAAAAAATGATACCAAAGGGCCGAGAAGGGTCAATAAGGACTGAAAGACCGAGGAGCGAGCGCCAACCAGACCTCGGCTGGACAAGCGCAAAGAGAACTGGGACCTTGGGGAGGCTGAGTGCCACTCAAATTCCAGTATAAACCAATGGCCACTACCAGCGAGAAATCAATGGTAAGCGGCTGTTGCGATGATGCAAATTCATTTGCAAATGCTATCGAAGGAGGTGGAGAGGGCTGGACGTCTGGGGAGACTTGTTGTCATTCAGCTTCCAGAGAATACCACAGGTTTCCAATCAGATCATTTGTTGACTTGTGTGAAAGCTCCATGTGAGCCAATAATAATAATAATAATAATAATAATAATAATAATAATAATAATAATGTCGTTCATCAAATTTCATCTGCATTTGTTTACAATATCACGTCAGCTGATATTTGGGTTTGATGATCTTAAAAATAATCTTTCTTCTCTTATAAATAAAAAAGAATTTTTACAGGGGAATATTTTATGTTACACCGGCCAAGATTACACTGGTGTAATGTAAAATATTCCTCTGTAAAAATTCTTTTATCATTAAGAGAATAAAGATCGGACGTTTTCGATTTTCGATACTTATTGGATAAATTTAAATACAAAACATATCTAAGAACTCTACCAGAAATATAAATTACCTTTGTGTGAAATTTGCAATTTGCAATATATATATATATATATATATATATATATATATATATATATATATATATATATATATATATATGAATGGAAATGTATAAAAAAGAATACGAAAAGTATAAAAGCTTATAACTTTTCTTTATTCGTTTTCAATTGGTTACGTGCAGGAATACAAAATAATATTATGAAAAAAAATTAAAAAACTTAGTTTACAGGTACATATTTGCGACCGATCCTTCAGTCTTCATCGGTGTAGTGAAAGTATATATATATATATATATAAAATAAAAAATCCGATCCCGCATTTTGCTAATTCCTACCCTCTGATTAGAAGGAAAGAATTTCTTTGAAACTCTGCGGATTAAGGACTATCCACTTATCTAGTGTTTCCTTTTCAGATTAAATATGCTTTTAACTTATTTCAAAGTGTTTTTAACATGTTTTATTTACTGTTTGCTCGTATATATATATATATATATATATATATATATATATATATATATATATATATATATATATATTCTTCATCGGTGTAGTGAAATATATATATATATATATATATATATATATATTAAATACACTACTGTCACAGAATAAAGCGCCTCCTTCTCTTCACTAGTCTGTGGAAGATCCTTGGACAAGGTTGAGAACCCACTTCTGTCCCCCCCCCCAATCAGTTCATAGAAAACAGGTAACTGATGCAATATGGAAGCAATCAGTATTAATTCTCTCGATCTTGTCTCTTGGAATCTCTTGTTGGGTATCTCATTGGGTCTCTGCCGTCTTTACAGTACCAACCATATTTATATGGTTGACACTCCACATATGCTAATTAGGTGGATCCTACCACAACAGTTTCGTATCTTGGTTTGCTGGGCAGAATATCCCTTTGGGTACAATGGTCAGAACAGTCGTCCACTATAGACACTGCTCAGACAGAAAGAAACTGCAACCTACTCTCTGTACAACAGTAAAGAAAGTTGTAGCAAATACATCAAAATATTGTCTGTATTTTTGAGATGAGGTGTTTTCATTTATTGAGATTGTCGGACTGACTTCCTCATCTTGGTTGTTACAGTCACAACGTTTCGGCCGTTTTGCCCTCCGGCCTCCATCAGGTGTTTTGTATCGAACTGAGGAACCGTTTGTTAGGAGTCTCGAACCCAACCCTTTATTATTATTACGGGGGTACCGTGTTCGGACTCCAGCTAGGCTCTGGGACATAGTTGCTGATTCTCTGTTTTGAATGTTACTTTTCACTGCCTTCGTTCAGGATTGAACTCAGCACCTTTGGGTAACTGTAAACTTTGATACAACGTCTAGGACCACTCGGCCATATGTCACTAGCACAGTTCGATACAAAACACCTGATGAAGGCCGGAGGGCAAAACGGCCGAAACGTTGTGACTATAACAACCAAGATGAGTAAGTCAGTCCGACAATCTCAATAAATACATCAAAACATTTTGGAGAAACAACGTGAATGGGGTTCCAAATGATGAGCAACAATGAATTCATGAATGCTTTGAGGGAGATAGGTAGATGGAGAGTCATAAACATTTCTCAAATGATGCAGCTTTGATTTTCAAAATCACGTGATTGGAGGACCAACCTGGGATGTTCTAAAAGAATGGTTCCTCTGCTGCATCAAATGATCAGAGAAATGGGAAACTTTGGGTAGTTTCAATGTAAAGAAAAACTATTAATTCTACCAAGTTTCATTGTTCTAGTGCAATGAGAAGTGGATCAGGGACATTACTTATTGAACACCTCTCATATCAACGGCTTAAATTAACTACATACGGCATGCAACTCAAAAGAGATTAATCACACTGAAATAAAACTGCTGGGATGACGAAATTTTACAATTTGTTAGGTTGTTTTCCTTTTCGCTGACTATTATCAGATCTGGTCTCTGTGCTTAGATTGGTTTGTCTGTTCATACTTTCATGTCTTATAGAATTTTATGTTTTTCATTTTCCAATACTGTCTTTGATGGTGTGCCTGTACCATTTGTCCGTACACAGTGCAATCGCTTGCATAGTTCTCAGTGGACTGCCTTTCCGATACTATCATATCTGTCTTTGTATTCTTTTACAGATAGTTTGTGGCATTCGTTTATTATGTAATCTACCATTTCGTCCCCTTGTCCACAGAGTCTGTATTTACTTTTTTTTTATTTTTAGCTTTATCCATTTTGGCTTTGGTATAGTTTGTTCTGATCATGTTGTTCTGTGAAGCTGTCAATAGCAATTCCATTTATCTGTTAAGGAGTCCTTTCCATAGCCATGTTCAGGTGTTTTCATGCATTGCGATATTTTATAAAAAAAAAAAAAATGGCAACCATCTTGAGTGAACAATATCAATAAGACTGACAGAGTCCTGGGTATGCTGTGTTGGTGTGGCCTATTGGGCTGAGGTATGATCTTGCTGTTGTATTTCTGCTGTGCTTAAAATAATGACGACACACTGATATATGCAAATATAACAATATATCTTTATTGTTTGTGATGATGATGGGTGACTGGTTGTTAGGAAGGAGATGCGCACCCCGGAATTTGATGGGTCGATTTTTCTTGGGCCCAAATTGTCAACTAACTTTGATATAAATTTCAGGCTATTATTTAATCATTTGTGAGATAGCATTGTCGATGTAGGTTGATTTTAGGACGGATATGCATGCACAGGAATTCAACGAGTTGATTCTTCTCAGACCCAAATCATCATCCAACCGTGATATCCATTTCATGTTTTTATTATATAATCATTTGTGATCACCTCAAATGTTGCCTTGAGATGGCATCGTCACTGTAGCCAAACCCCAAAGGTGTTTTATTCGGCCATTGTCGTTTCACTGAATTGACCTGACTTTGGTTCAACTTGATTACACCTGTATATACTTCTTACTGAAAATGACCTTTCAACCATCCAACATTTAACTTATTTTTTTGACATTCGATCATGTTTGTTGTTTCTTCCCATGCAGATTCCGAGGCATCAGATTCAATATTTTTATTCAAATGACTTTTTGGTACATTTGATAATTATTTTATGTTATTTCATACATATCATTACCAGGTGCAACTGTTCTTGTCAAAAATGATTTCTCGGTATACATTGGATATTTAACATTGTGCAGTTCTAACAGAGCCACCCTCCCAGGCTTTGCCTTCTCGCTCTTTGAGAAGGGGTATAAAATATCATAAACTCTTCACTGTAAAAGGGACCCTGATTGATTTTAGTGATCTTGCTTACTGTGGAAACTGAAAAGGTCAGGCATTAATGTCGAAGAAAAAGGATATTGTAAGCTAAACGTTTTGGTTTCGATTCTTGGTGGTGGTGCTTGAGTCATTTTTTAAAAAACTCTTTAAATTATTACTATATATTGGGTCCAATATAATATAATGATAAATACTCAAAATATCATATTTAAACATATTTTATGACCGGGCAATACTGGGAGGCCTGCTAGTAGTCATCCACATACAGTACTGTTTCGCTGTTTCACAGCTCATCAGTGCGGCTAGACAAGCAACTACCTCAAGCCAGGATTGAAACCCGATCGCCCAAACGACAGTCAGAACTTCTAACCATTGCGCTGTATGGCTGCTGCTATGCAGGCAGTGAATTAACAATGTTTTGACATTGTCCAAAGTACCTAAGCTCAATTTGTTTACACAAAGAGCATCGTTTCATACGCTAATGGTAATTTGTATATCACTTCCCAAATGCTCAACCTAAGATAAGGAGCATTATAGTCATCCACATACAGTACTGTTTCGCTGTTTCGCAGCTCATCAGTGTGTTGGGTGTATGATTAAGTTTAATGTTGAAACAACTTCGTGTAACCTATCTATAATTTTTTTTTCATTTTAATGTACTTTCGCAAAAATGTTTTTCTTATAAAAAAAAAGATACTTGATCAAATTACGCAATTTTTAAAGATATTTTCTTCCCGCGAAGAGTATATACATATATATGTACATTAATTCCATATGTAACCGCGATATGAAAATATTGAGCCGTATGGTAAGGGAAAAGAAAAAAGACTATAAGAAGGAAACAGAGTACGTAAGAGAAGATGATCACGTTAAAGACGTGGGTGACGTCACAGCCGTAACGAGAAGTCATGCATAGCAGGAGAATGAGGAAATAAATGTTGTTAAAAAACAAAGGAGTTAAGTTATTACTTGTCCTATGTTCCTTGTGGAGAACTTTGTTACAACGTGTTAGGTCTACATGTGTAAACGTGTGTAACTGACTATTCCGCCTAGATATAATATATACTGACTTAACGAGTTACGATAATTAATAGAAGGTAATACAATGTAGATCGACACATACTGAAGCAAATTAAATTATGTAACAGATGTAGATTTACCTTTTATTAATGGCAGACACATGCACGGACTTGGTTTATATTCATAACACCCTCCCCATGACTAGGTAATCTAAATTACAAACAGACGACCAGGCCTTCATGTGCTTTAGACTAACTTTACAACATAGCGTTAGCTTCCTGTATTTTCTTTATAGCTTTCCGTCAACCCAAGACTGTACTCTAATCAATCACTGCTCTGACAGCATAGATGTAGCACCCTCCCTTGACACTAGTGCCCAAATACATGTATTTGGTGACTTTAATGTCCACCACAATAATTGACTTGGCTTCTCTAACTACACAGACACAGCTGCTAGCATCATCCATAACTTTTCTATATCCCATTCCTTGACACAGACAGTTACGATCCTGACCTGTCTCCCAGATCGTCAGGACCAGCAAGGCAAGCCTCACTGCTGGACCTATTCCTGAGGATTGTGTAGTAAATGCCCGTTGCCCACTCGAGAATACAGATCATGCTGTGATAATGAAAAACATCACTCTAAACTCTCGACTGCAAGTTGAAGAGCCATTGCTCAAAATGACAAGGTACTTCTTCAAATGCGGCACTTCCATTTCTCGTTCTCTTTCAGTTGAGGAGAAATCCTTCACGATTGAGACAATTTTTATTTTTGTACCTTTTCTCCACGTCAAAAAACGACCCTGGTGTCTAACTCTGTCCCGTGGGGAGGCATTGTAAATAGGTACAATAAAGCTGATTGCGATGTCCTCAGAGATCATTTCAGAGATGCCCCATAGGGAAATATCTTTTCTCTTATTGTGGAACAGTGTGCAAATAAGACCATTGAATGGTTCAAAGTGGTAATTGAAGTACATATTCCCACACGGAAGTTCTATAGCAAACCCCACTTTCCCCAATGGTTTACTTCTACTTGCACAGCTACCATTGCTCAAAGGCAGCATGCATATTTATCTGGCATAACTCCAGTACAAACAGATAAAAGTTAGAAGTAATGTTAAGAAATAAATAGCGACAGCTAAAAGAGAATACACCGAAACTACAAAAAAAAAATGCATCGAAGTGCAGAAATTAGGAACTTGTTATTTCTGAAAAATCTACAACAGTGTTGTAAATAATGGGCAATTCCCCCAATAATCATAAGTTGTTTTGCACAGCAACCAAGAAAGCTAATTTTCTATTGAATATTATATTGTATCTAATATATAGTACTGATTTCAAAAGTAAAAAAAAAAAAAAAAAATGAATCAGGTGCCATCAGCTAGAATCGAAAGCAAAACATTTAGAACCCCAGTATGTTCCCTACCATTTGAGCTAACGTAACAGACAGATAAGAAAGATTTAAAATTAAACCACTTTTAGTTATGATTAGTTTTATGCGTTTGCAAAAGTAATAGAAATATGTTGGCAAGTTGAAAAGCATTGTATGCATTATTTATCCATCCAAACAAAGATTTTACTTGTTGCAAACCATTCTTGGTGTATGATTACTATTTCTTGTTAATTTCAGTGTCATGTGACCAGTAGTTTTAAAGTTTATCGGTTAAATATTTTCACACAGACAGGCATCTACTGTTTCATTTATATAGATACATATATATTCTAATCAAGATATTATTTATCCAAGGAGATGCCATTTTGTTTTACCTTTAGCTGGACATAAGCATATACAAACATTTGCCCTTCATATAATAGACCAGGGTGCCTGGCATTTCTCGGGTGTTTAGAGGCGTAAAAAAAAAATGTTGTAGTAGGCAGTCAGGCTCGAACTCGTGACGCGAAGGCAGAAAAGAAAGTGAAAGAAAATCTGACATCTTACCGCTACTCCATGACGCGACTGAAAGTTTGGAAAATTAAAATTAGGCAAAGTCAATCCAATCGATACGATGACTTGCAAAAATGGCTCACAAAAAATCGACCATTGGCCATTTTTTTATATTTGTTGTCCGAAACGTCAAAATGATGTTGATCTCGTGAAAGTCCGTCACCTCTGTCGAAAGTTTTAGGCAGACATACATACATACATGCATACATACATACATACATACATACATACATTTAAACAGACAGGTGAGATTTATATTATACAAGACTAGTGGATGGGTGCTCGGCATTACCCATATGCTGGACTCTCCCTTAAAAAAATAAAAAAATAAAAACAACTTTTCTTTCAATCAAAATCGCAGCAAGTGCTTGTGCGACCGCAAAAAAAAAAAAAAGAGCTGCAATAGGCAGGCTCGAACCTAAAATATAAAAGAGGAAAAGAAGGGAAAAAGTTACTGACAAACGCTTTTGCCCATCGGACCACAATGACTTATGACGTCATGACCCTGCAAAATAACATTTTTAAACATAGTCTCAATTTGATACTTATGCATGACTTGCAAAAATCACGAAGCGAAAAGTGACCCTCCTTGCAAGAAATGGTCCAGTTGACCATCACAGAATTATTATTTTTTTTCTAATTTTCACATATTATGCATCCAAGGCATCACTCTTTCAGATGGTACCAGTTTTGACCCAGTCCGATGTGGCTGACGAGAGTTTTTAGCAGACATACAAACACACAAACACACCAATGTTTGAGATTTATATAATAGACTAATGGGGGTACCTGGCGTTGCCCGGGTGTTTGGCGGTGTGTATGTAGGAGAGGGTGACCCTGTTTTAATATTATTAAACACGATGTTAAAAAAAAATTGGAAAAACCAAAACAAAGCAAAACCGCGAACAAATATAAAAAAAAAAGAAGGAAAAAAAGGTGTAAAAGAGGAAGAAAACGTTTAGGTAGAAAGACAGGCTCGAACCCAAAGCATCGAGGCTTAGACAGAAAAAAAAATGCCCAACACGTTACCCTTACACCAAAGAAACATACACATAATATCGGATAAAATTAAAACTTCAAAAACACTTGCAGGTGGTTGAAACTAACGTCAACGTTTTCTAGGTCAAACATGACGTCATTGTCGTAGTAGCAGGATGAGAGAAAATGAAGGAACGATATTTTCGGCACCCCTTACTGTACAAAACTGATGATTTTAGGGTAAAGGAATTAATGTTTTTGGCCAATTTTTTTATATTTGTCGGGCGAAGGTTCCAACTTTAAAATGATATCTACGTGGCAAAAATCCATGGCCCGTGTCGATAGTTTTTGCGAGACATACAAACACACATACATACACACATTTTCGCTTTTATATATATAGACTAGCCTGGGTGCCCGGCATTGCCTGGATGTTTGGAGGTGTGTGTTGAGCAAAAAAAAAAAGAAAAGGATGTGAAAATAAAATGTGACGTCTTTGACCCGAAGTGGCAAAGGTTTAAATTAAGGCTAGTCAATCAAAAAGAGGTGAGTTTAAAAAAATATCAGCAAAAAAAGCGACCACATTCTTGTAGAAAGTGTCCTGTTGAGGGTGAAGAAATTATTGTTTTTAGCCAAATTTTCGATATTTGTCATCCAAAGGGTTGTGCTTCAAAATGATACTGATCTTGTGAAAATCCGTCGGCTCTGTCAAAAGTTTTAGGCGTATACATACATACATACATACATACATACATACATACATTTAAACAGACAGCTGAGATTTATATAATAGAAGAAGATGTTATCACAAAATATTTATAACTTTTCATTCTGTGTTTTAGGCTTTTGGGACACCCTTTATATGTGGCTTTGCAAAGGCGGCCACCTAATGGACTTTTCAGAGCCAAATGCCCTCACATATCAATATTTTGTTGTGTTAGGTGAAGAGATCGTTAAGATAAAACCTTGTCATGGTAGATGTGAGGGATATAATATTAATAATACGTGTTTACTCGGTGTTACCTTTTAATGGCAAATAAATAGGGATATTTTTTCATGTGGGGAAAAGGCTCCCTTCCCCACACCAGGTTCCAAGTAAAATACCAACATCTTCACTATAATAAAATAAACTTTATTTAGCATTTCGTTAAAACAGAGACACAAGCATGGAAGGCAAGTTTGCTTAGGCTAAAAACAGGATATTGAATTCTGGAGTTCAATCTCATCTTGCCATTTTCTGGCGAAGAAGCGAAAACATGTTTTTAGCATCTTATCTCCACAACGTCTTGTTCAGGAAGTGAATTGTATATTCCCCAGTAACAAAGTGAGCTAAAACACAAATTGTCTGAAAGTCACATGCAAAAGTGTTTTGAAATACACACAAGTGCTCGTCTGAGCTTCAATCTATGGTCCCTCCCTTGCCAAACTTTCATGAAAAACACTTGTCTAGCCAAAACCACTATCAATAATTTCCCACACTCTTTATCTGTGCCTAAACCTAAACGTAGATTCCATGAACAAAGCTTCTTTCTTAGAACTGCACGCCTGTGGAACTCTCTTCCGTTTGCCTGCTTTCCAGCTGACTACAATTTGATTGTCTTCAAGTCCAGTGTAAACAAGTTCTTGATGAACTGTCCCCCTAAGTAATCCAATTTACAAAATTTCCACTACTTATGATTACTATGCTATAATCCCATTGACTAATGTATACCCCCATTAACCCTTATCCTCGAGTGGCCTCCGGGCCTTGATAAGTGGTGACTCCTTTGTGTAAAAACACCACAAAAATATGGAACACTCTAGATTGGCAATGAAATGGTTTTTGTTTCTTGAAACTTTCCGACATTGTAATCACTGATTTGTAAAATATCGCCGATTTTAGCACAAATCTCTTTACAATAAAATGTTTAAAAAATTTTTTAAATTTGAATTTAATATTTATAAATATTAAAATTATTAAAAGATCTCAATTGTATATTTATAAATATAAAAAATTTCCAAAAAGTCTGAATTTAATATTTATAAATATTAAATTTTTTTTAAAATCTCAATTGTATATTTATAAATATAAAAAATTTCCAAAAAGTCTGAATTTAATATTTATAAATATAAAAAAATTTCCAAAAAGTCTGAATTTAATATTTATAAATATAAAAAAATTTCCAAAAAGTCTGAATTTAATATTTATAAATATTAAAATTTTTTTAAAATCTCAATTGTATATTTATAAATATTAAAATTTTCCAAAAAGTCTGAATTTAATATTTATAAATATAAAAAATTTCCAAAAAATCTGAATTTAATATTTATAAATATAAAAAATTTCCAAAAAGTCTGAATTTAATATTTATAAATATAAAAAATTTCCAAAAAATCTGAATTTAATATTTATAAATATAAAAAATTTCCAAAAAGTCTGAATTTAATATTTATAAATATAAAAAATTTCCAAAAAGTCTGAATTTAATATTTATAAATATAAAAAATTTCCAAAAAGTCTGAATTTAATATTTATAAATATTAAAATTTTTTTAAAATCTGAATTTAATATTTATAAATATAAAAAATTTCCAAAAAGTCTGAATTTAATATTTATAAATATAAAAAAATTTCCAAAAAGTCTGAATTTAATATTTATAAATATAAAAAAATTTCCAAAAAGTCTAAATTTAATATTTATAAATATAAAAAAATTTCCAAAAAGTCTAAATTTAATATTTATAAATATAAAAAAATTTCCAAAAAGTCTAAATTTAATATTTATAAATATAAAAAAATTTCCAAAAAGTCTAAATTTAATATTTATAAATATAAAAAAATTTCCAAAAAGTCTAAATTTAATATTTATAAATATAAAAAAATTTCCAAAAAGTCTGAATTTAATATTTATAAATATAAAAAAATTTCCAAAAAGTCTAAATTTAATATTTATAAATATAAAAAAATTTCCAAAAAGTCTGAATTTAATATTTATAAATATAAAAAAATTTCCAAAAAGTCTAAATTTAATATTTATAAATATAAAAAAATTTCCAAAAAGTCTAAATTTAATATTTATAAATATAAAAAAATTTCCAAAAAGTCTAAATTTAATATTAATAAATATAAAAAAATTTCCAAAAAGTCTAAATTTAATATTTATAAATATAAAAAAATTTCCAAAAAGTCTGAATTTAATATTTATAAATATAAAAAAATTTCCAAAAAGTCTAAATTTAATATTTATAAATATAAAAAAATTTCCAAAAAGTCTAAATTTAATATTTATAAATATAAAAAAATTTCCAAAAAGTCTAAATTTAATATTTATAAATATAAAAAAATTTCCAAAAAGTCTGAATTTAATATTTATAAATATAAAAAAATTTCCAAAAAGTCTAAATTTAATATTTATAAATATAAAAAAATTTCCAAAAAGTCTAAATTTAATATTTATAAATATAAAAAAATTTCCAAAAAGTCTGAATTTAATATTTATAAATATAAAAAAATTTCCAAAAAGTCTAAATTTAATATTTATAAATATAAAAAAATTTCCAAAAAGTCTGAATTTAATATTTATAAATATAAAAAAATTTCCAAAAAGTCTAAATTTAATATTTATAAATATAAAAAAATTTCCAAAAAGTCTGAATTTAATATTTATAAATATAAAAAAATTTCCAAAAAGTCTAAATTTAATATTTATAAATATAAAAAAATTTCCAAAAAGTCTAAATTTAATATTTATAAATATAAAAAAATTTCCAAAAAGTCTGAATTTAATATTTATAAATATAAAAAAATTTCCAAAAAGTCTGAATTTAATATTTATAAATATAAAAAAATTTCCAAAAAGTCTAAATTTAATATTTATAAATATAAAAAAATTTCCAAAAAGTCTAAATTTAATATTTATAAATATAAAAAAATTTCCAAAAAGTCTGAATTTAATATTTATAAATATAAAAAAATTTCCAAAAAGTCTGAATTTAATATTTATAAATATAAAAAAATTTCCAAAAAGTCTAAATTTAATATTTATAAATATAAAAAAATTTCCAAAAAGTCTAAATTTAATATTTATAAATATAAAAAAATTTCCAAAAAGTCTGAATTTAATATTTATAAATATAAAAAAATTTCCAAAAAGTCTAAATTTAATATTTATAAATATAAAAAAATTTCCAAAAAGTCTGAATTTAATATTTATAAATATAAAAAAATTTCCAAAAAGTCTAAATTTAATATTTATAAATATAAAAAAATTTCCAAAAAGTCTAAATTTAATATTTATAAATATAAAAAAATTTCCAAAAAGTCTGAATTTAATATTTATAAATATAAAAAAATTTCCAAAAAGTCTAAATTTAATATTTATAAATATAAAAAAATTTCCAAAAAGTCTAAATTTAATATTTATAAATATAAAAAAATTTCCAAAAAGTCTAAATTTAATATTAATAAATATAAAAAAATTTCCAAAAAGTCTAAATTTAATATTTATAAATATAAAAAAATTTCCAAAAAGTCTGAATTTAATATTTATAAATATAAAAAAATTTCCAAAAAGTCTAAATTTAATATTTATAAATATAAAAAAATTTCCAAAAAGTCTAAATTTAATATTTATAAATATAAAAAAATTTCCAAAAAGTCTAAATTTAATATTTATAAATATAAAAAAATTTCCAAAAAGTCTGAATTTAATATTTATAAATATAAAAAAATTTCCAAAAAGTCTAAATTTAATATTTATAAATATAAAAAAATTTCCAAAAAGTCTAAATTTAATATTTATAAATATAAAAAAATTTCCAAAAAGTCTGAATTTAATATTTATAAATATAAAAAAATTTCCAAAAAGTCTAAATTTAATATTTATAAATATAAAAAAATTTCCAAAAAGTCTGAATTTAATATTTATAAATATAAAAAAATTTCCAAAAAGTCTAAATTTAATATTTATAAATATAAAAAAATTTCCAAAAAGTCTGAATTTAATATTTATAAATATAAAAAAATTTCCAAAAAGTCTAAATTTAATATTTATAAATATAAAAAAATTTCCAAAAAGTCTAAATTTAATATTTATAAATATAAAAAAATTTCCAAAAAGTCTGAATTTAATATTTATAAATATAAAAAAATTTCCAAAAAGTCTGAATTTAATATTTATAAATATAAAAAAATTTCCAAAAAGTCTAAATTTAATATTTATAAATATAAAAAAATTTCCAAAAAGTCTAAATTTAATATTTATAAATATAAAAAAATTTCCAAAAAGTCTGAATTTAATATTTATAAATATAAAAAAATTTCCAAAAAGTCTGAATTTAATATTTATAAATATAAAAAAATTTCCAAAAAGTCTAAATTTAATATTTATAAATATAAAAAAATTTCCAAAAAGTCTAAATTTAATATTTATAAATATAAAAAAATTTCCAAAAAGTCTGAATTTAATATTTATAAATATAAAAAAATTTCCAAAAAGTCTAAATTTAATATTTATAAATATAAAAAAATTTCCAAAAAGTCTGAATTTAATATTTATAAATATAAAAAAATTTCCAAAAAGTCTAAATTTAATATTTATAAATATAAAAAAATTTCCAAAAAGTCTAAATTTAATATTTATAAATATAAAAAAATTTCCAAAAAGTCTGAATTTAATATTTATAAATATAAAAAAATTTCCAAAAAGTCTGAATTTAATATTTATAAATATAAAAAAATTTCCAAAAAGTCTAAATTTAATATTTATAAATATAAAAAAATTTCCAAAAAGTCTGAATTTAATATTTATAAATATAAAAAAATTTCCAAAAAGTCTAAATTTAATATTTATAAATATAAAAAAATTTCCAAAAAGTCTAAATTTAATATTTATAAATATAAAAAAATTTCCAAAAAGTCTGAATTTAATATTTATAAATATAAAAAAATTTCCAAAAAGTCTAAATTTAATATTTATAAATATAAAAAAATTTCCAAAAAGTCTAAATTTAATATTTATAAATATAAAAAAATTTCCAAAAAGTCTAAATTTAATATTTATAAATATAAAAAAATTTCCAAAAAGTCTAAATTTAATATTTATAAATATAAAAAAATTTCCAAAAAGTCTGAATTTAATATTTATAAATATAAAAAATTTCCAAAAAGTCTAAATTTAATATTTATAAATATAAAAAAATTTCCAAAAAGTCTGAATTTAATATTTATAAATATAAAAAAATTCCAAAAAGTCTAAATTTAATATTTATAAATATAAAAAATTTCCAAAAAGTCTAAATTTAATATTTATAAATATAAAAAAATTTCCAAAAAGTCTAAATTTAATATTTATAAATATAAAAAAATTTCCAAAAAGTCTGAATTTAATATTTATAAATATAAAAAATTTCCAAAAAGTCTAAATTTAATATTTATAAATATAAAAAAATTTCCAAAAAGTCTGAATTTAATATTTATAAATATAAAAAATTTCCAAAAAGTCTAAATTTAATATTTATAAATATAAAAAATTTCCAAAAAGTCTGAATTTAATATTTATAAATATAAAAAAATTTCCAAAAAGTCTGAATTTAATATTTATAAATATAAAAAATTTCCAAAAAGTCTGAATTTAATATTTATAAATATAAAAAATTTCCAAAAAGTCTGAATTTAATATTTATAAATATTAAAATTTTCCAAAACGTCTGAATTTAATAATTTTTGGATTATTTGGACTACATTTCTCATCTTGAATGTTATTCTTATGCTGTTTCGGCTGATGTAAGATCCATTCAAGCCTTTTCAGGTATATCTTGTCAAACTTCAAGAATCTTTCTGTCGAACTCAGCTTCTAAGTTCAAAGTAACACTCTTCTGGAGGTTGGAGGTGCAATCCACAATGAGAGCAGTAGTGAAAATACAATTGAGAATTACTTAAAATTTCTAATGTGGAACAAGAGCATGTTATCCCCGGGGATTAAATAAAAGGTTCCATTCGAAATTCTGTGTAGATTCCCGAGTTCGACAAGATACATTTTAGGAAGGTTGGAGATTACATCGATGGAAACGTTATGAAAAAAAAAAAAAAAACACTCAAGGTGAGAACTGTAGTCCAAACATTACAAATAATATCCAAATAATATTAAAAATCTCAACATGTAAGATAATTTGATTCTATTGTCCTCGTCTATCAGCTAAAAAAATTTATCATCCCCCCCTCCTTTCTCTCTCTCTCTCACTCACACACACACACCCATAAACATGCACACACACACACACATATCTATTTATCCCCTCTCCCTCTTACAAAATGATATTTTTAAAGAAATGTCAATATATTAATTCATTAACTTTATCACGGAAGGCATGTGTGATACATAAAGAACTTTTTAATCGACCCGGATCAACACTTAAACCAGTGCTTCTCAACTCTTTCTCCCCCCCCCCTCTTTGTGGCCCATTATGAAAAGAAATCTCAGGCCCACCACATAAGCTATTCATTCTACTGCCTTTGTGTAACTCGGTGAATCATTTCCATACTTTCCATGTCATTACAGAGTTTCCCTTCTCCTTGATTAGCTGCTCTAACCAAGTCCTGGAAGTTTAGTCTATTATACTATCTCACTCATAAACAAGCGCTTCTCAACTTTTTTTTTTTTTTTACCTTGTGACCCATTTTCAACATCAGAAGAAATCTCAGGCCCACACAACTTTGAATAAAAATTTGAAGTAGCATGAAAATTATGTTTATTAGCATAAAAAAAATGCAGTAAAAATTGTAAAACACTAAACTACCACTGTTGTCTATCTTCAAGGTCAACTACTACTGCTGTTCAAGGTCAATAGGGTTATACTATAGTAATTTCATGAACCCACATCAGTAGAAAAACCATAGCACTTGAACCCTCTTACATTTGGGGGGGGGGCATACTCTAGAACCATTTAAAGCTTGAGGCCTATTCCAAAATTCCTCAGGTTCACAAATACCCGTATGTTCCTGCTATCTATTTACAGCTTGTCAAATTGAATTTCCAAACCTCGATTCAACCTCAAGCATAAATCTCCTTTCTTTTCAATCTGCAGTTAGTTGCCCATTTTCAACATCAAAAGAAATCTCAGACCGACATAACTTTTAATAAAAATTTGAAGTAACATGAAAAAGATTTTTATTTAGCATAAAAAATGTAGTAAAGAAACTAAACTACTCCTGTTGTCAAATTGAATTTCCAAACCTTGGTTCAACTTTAAGCGTAAATCTTGTCTCTTTTGAATCTACAATTAATGATGTTTTTTTATGAGTAAATCTAACTTCAAGGTCAATTGGTTTATACTACAGTGATTTCATAAATCTACATCAGTAGAAAACCCATAGTATTTCAATTCTCTTATATTTTCCTTGTGGTCCACTTCAGGCCCAATAAAAGCTCCAGGCCCATTTCAAAATTACTCAGGTCCATGTTGAGAAACACTGACCTAGATAGATTACTATTCAAGAGAAGCTTTTTTTTTTTTTTATCTCTAACAAAAAACAAGTGAAGCATGTATGGTCCCCCATGAGGGCACAGTGAACGAGGCATAAAAAATAAGTTCAGCATTTAGCCCCAAAAGTCCCCTAGGCCTTAACATATTTAAATTTGAGTTCAGCACCATGTAAAACTGCTAAATAAACATACACAGAAAATTTTGGACAAATATAGCAAAATAATCCCAAAAATGGAGTGTTTTTATTAGCCCTAAAAGAGCCCCTGGGGCACACCCAAGAGTTATTGCGAGGTATAGATAAACAAAATCATATAGAAATCGGTTAGTTACAACTTTTCAGAAAGTTTTATAAAAATCAAAGGCATCAATTTATTTTAATAAGCACAAAAATGTTAATGTTAGCCATTTTAACCCGAAAGGCACCTCTGGGGTGGGGATGGGGGTGGGGGCAACCAGAGTTTTCTCAGAAAATCCGTTTTGTTGCTTTTTTACTCATATCATGTTTAATGTTTGTACAAAATTTTTTTAAATTCCTAGGCGTAGTTATTGAGAAAAGTGTGGACGAACAGACGAATGGACAAGGGTGAATTAACAGGTCCACCCTCCTCTTGTCAGGGGACCAAAAAGAGAATGATTAACAAATAAAAAAAAAAAAAAGTCGCTTGACAAGAGCCAATTAGGCTGAAAGCTTCCTTGTTCCTATCTTCCAGATAGCACAAAAAATTGAATTTTTTTTTAATTGTCATTTCATCCCAAACAAGGCACAGAGCCACTTAGTCGTGAGGGGCTACTATTTGGGACCAGATGTGCAGGGATATTATTTAAGGAGTTGGACAGCGAGATATCTGTTTACATTACACTTGAATTTGTGCATGTCAGTATAGTCAGGAAAACTGGGGCCCAAGAGGGAATTCCAAAGTGCAGCAGTCCGAGTGAAAAAGCTATCAGATTAGAAGGCTTTATGGCATCTAGGGATCTCTACAGTATAGGGGTGGGATTTTGCTGCTTGTCGGGGTTTGTTGAGGGTATTGTCGTCGAGGGGGATACTAGTTCGTTAGAGCATTTGCCATTGAAATTGCTGGACCTATCAAGATTTTAGCATGCTAATGATTCTATTGGTGACATTTTTTATTTATTTGGGGAAGGGGGGGGGGTCACCCTGTAGTTATTTATAGACCTGACTCGCTGGAGTTGAAATTGATTTACCGATTCCGTCGTCTGTGATATTAACCTTTGAGCCACGAGATGGATGGAGAACAAGAAGAAAGGAATTCTACAAGAATAATAACTAATAGAATAAAAATAAGTTCTGGCTGTTTAAAAAAAAAAAAAAAATGAAAGCCAATGTCAGAACTATGAATCATTGCGAAAGGTTACAAGGTTTTTTTAACACCTCCATCCGGATGAGGATGAGGATGGTGTTCATGATGATGGTGGTGGTGGCTGAAGGAAACAGTTGTTGTTTTGCAGAATTTTTTTTGTCTTGTTTTATTGTTGTTTTCTGCCTCCTGACCGAAGGTTTTGGCAAAGCTTCCTATTTTCAAAAGCTTGGCAAAATTCCTGGTTAGTAAGAAATATTTTATTACAGTTTAAAAGAAAAGGAGAGAGAGAGAGAGAGAGAGAGAGAGAGAGAGAGACAGACAGACAGACAGACAGACAGACAGACAGACAGAGAAAAGATCCGAGCTTTATAGTATGACTGACATAAGCGGGAACTACGTCATTAATCTCTGACGTAAAAAAAATTCCCATCACAACAGGAGGGAAAAGGATATCAAAATGGTGTGAGTTAAATGACGTAAGTAAAATGATTAGTATTTCAGGATTTAGATTCAAAAACTCTCCAAGAAAAAAACTAAAAAAAAAAAATACAATCTTATAATGCGCCCCTTTAGAGGGGGCCATGAAAATACGGGTGGGGATGTATTAAATTCGTTTCCTCTGGCCTTCTTCAGGTGGTTAACCGCAACAGGATAGGAATGCTGAGTCTCTTAACTTTATCCTCAGTAATTACTGCCTTCCATAGTTGTTGTCGTCTCATCACGTTTTGGCCAACTAATCCTCTGGCCGGCTTGGGGTGGGATTGAAACCGTTATCTTCAGACAATGATCACCTGGAGCCATAGAGATTCAACGCCTCTATCCACAAATAAATAAATACACAAATTACTCATTTCAAAAGGATTCCAATAAAAAAAAAGAAGAATGTATAATAGTTTTATATATTCTTTTTATTTTTACATATGAGTCACCACTTATCAAAGTCCAAGGGCCACTCGAGGATAAGGATTAATGGATGTACTGTGGTCACAAGAACAGTATAATAACCGCTAGTGGTAGAAAATGGGTATAATTTAATGATTTAAGGGGCCGGCTCCACAAGAACTTGTTTACATTCGACTTGAAGACGACTGTATTGTAGTCAGCCGGAAAACAGGCAAGCAAAACAGAGTTCTACAGGCGGGCAGTTTTAAGAAAGAAACTTTGTTCATGGACTCTGCATTTAGATTTAGGCACGAGTAGAGAGTGGGGGTAATTGTTGGTAGTGGTAGTAGCTAGGCGAGGGTTTTTTTTGTAGTAAACCTTCAATGAACGAGACTAAAACTTTTTATGGCATAATCATGTTTAAAGAATGAGTGAGAGTTCTTGTGTTAGAAATATACGGCACTAGCAAGCTGTTCGGCATTGCCCAGTCATAAAATATGTTTAAGTATGATATTTTAATTTATGCAGATTTCATATTTATTATTATAGAGCAAATTCTTTATTGATTATTATATTGTACCTAATATATATAGTAATGATTTCAAAAGTTAAAAAAAAAAAAAAATGACTTCAGTGCCATCAGCTAGAATCGAAACCAAAACATTCAGTCTCCAGCCATAATCGTTATTAGCGCTTCGGCCGTCATCGTTACCATCTGAGTTATCACCAGATGACTAAGCGACTTCCAGCTAAAAAATGTGTCCAAATGTTCAGAAGTTAGCTGATTTACTCCCGATTTTTACAAGCTAAAAACCAAATCAGAAGTGTTCCCAAGGTCCAAATACCCTATATATCAAGTTTCAAGTCTGTAGATCAAATATTCAGAGAGGAATTTGGTAGAGACGTTTCGCACACACACACACACACACACACACACACACACACACACACACACACAGACAAGGTCACTTTTATATGTATGTGTGCTAGAGAATTTTTATTCCAAATTTTAACAATTATGCAGAATGTAGAAACTATGCATAAAAGAATAATAGTTAAATGAAACCAATCATCTAATAAGAAGCCATAAAGTATGAATAATTAATTAATGAACGCCCGTTTTTCAAAGGAATATGCAAATTAGTTAACCTTCATGTAGTCGCTTGCATATCCATGACTGAGTATATTAACAAGTTTGTTTTAATAATTCTTAAATAGAAAAAGTAGGCTTTTAATATCAGTGTCAGAGCAAGAAAAAACTCAACTTTATAGATAATCCCGTTGACACATCAGTTATGTTGGATTGCCGAAGTTAAGCACTGTTAAGCCTGGTTGGTACCAGATGGGTGACTGTTTAGGAATAGCAAGCAATATATGTAGGAGGATATCGACACCTCACAACGGAGATATACACGCAACTGGGGACGGCTTGTGAATTTCATACTCTCGTGAAACTTCATCCTTTGGAGGAAGATGGTTCAACCGAGACCGCCGAGATATATTAACATTAAGGCCGGTCAAATATGAAATATGAAATGTTAATAATATATCTTGGCGGCCTCGGTTCAACCGGCCTAGAGTGAGTGCTGCTTAAGTACGGTACTTTGGTTAGAAAATGTAGAACAGTTTAGGTAGCAAGATCAGTTGGCAGGGAAAGACCAAGGAAAATATGGAGGGAAGTTATAAGGATCGATTTCAGTGAAAGAGGGATAAATAAAGACTTAGTCAGAGATAGGTTAGTTTGGTAGCCAATTTCTAAAAGATGCCTGCAGTGTGACACGTTAAACCGAATATGATGATGAAACAATGAGTGAGAGTGCTTGATTTAGTAGATGTGGAAGACCAAGTAAAAGATGGGGAGGAGTGATAAAAATGAGTTTGAGAGAAAGAGGGATAAATAAATACCTGGCCAGAAAGAAGTTAGTTTGGAAATCAATTTCTAAAAGCTTTTTAAACTATAGTAGTATGTAAGATGGCAGTTAGAATGATGATGGTGATGATGATGATGAGGAAGAGGAGGAGGAGGAGGGGAGGATATTTAAGAATATGCATGCACATTACCATAAAACTGTTTTTTGTTTATGATGGCCGTGTAATGTGAATCTTAATCGCTGACCTAAAAGAGGAAAATGAAATCTGGACAGGAGACTTCATTGGTTTGGTCACATTGAAAAAATGGGTGAGAGTCTTCAGTTAGTAGGGATAGAACAGTTGAAGTAGCTGGGTCAGTTTGTAGAAGGCCAAGGAAAAAAAATGGAATGAAATGGTAAGGATGCATTTGAGAGAAAGAGGGATAAATAAAGGCCTGGCCAGAGAAAATAGAATTCATTTCGTAAAAACCGTTCAGGGCATGCCACCATGTAAAACTATAATGATGATGATGTTTTTTGTTGTTGTTGTTGTTGAGAAGGAGGCAACGCATCATCATTCATGATGATTTGTTGTCAGCATCATTAACCCCTAAGTCATCATCGCCTCCCCACGATTACGGTTGCGTACCAGTTGAAGTTCTGAGCTTGATAATCTGTCCGGCAGAACTGGGCCATTTGGATGGACGTCTATATATCCAACTGGTGTATTTGTCCTGGGCAAAGTTCACTTTTCCAGGCCTTGCGTTCATGATTTTAGGGTGAAGTACGTTAATTGCTTACTGCCTAAGATGCTTTGGCCTAAGTATGTCAATGGAGCTGCTATTTTTAATAAGCCTGAATATACTTCCTTTAGAGATGCTGACTAGATTATCCTCATCTTCCGACTTTGTGCCACATCCTACTGCAGTGGGAATGAAGAAATACAGCAACCACGTGCCATTCATTTGATGTCTGGTTGCAATTGCCGTTGAGCATCATTCATGATTTTTGTTGGCATTCGTTTCCTTGATATCTTTCTGTTAAGAATTCTTTTGAGAAGAATATCGAGTACTTACACATGACGGTTGCCAACATCCTAAATAAAAATGTTTCTGTAGAACGACTTGAATTTGAACTTGGCACACCCAAATTGTCAATCCATATAATTAATTACTTAGGTACCGTCATCTTCCTGTTGTTGTCGATGCTGCTGCTGTTGATGACGATGATGATGATGATGATGATGATTGTGATGATGATGATGAGTAGTAGCAGTAGCAATATCGCCTATTCATTTCGTGTGATGGTTTTTATTGGCATTCATTTCTCTGATATCTTTATAGTTAGAATTCTTTCTAGAAAAACACTGGATACTTATGGGAGGGACCACATGAAGGTTGCCAACATCTTTAAGTAACAATGTTTCTATAGAATGAACTGGATTCGAACTTGGCGCATCCAAGTTGTCAGTCTGTGTTGGTAACCACTTAGCCACCATCATCTCACTGCTGCTGCAGCTGATGGTGATGATGCTGTGGATGATGATTTTAGAGTGAAAGTGTCTTCAGTTTTGTTTTTTTTTAAATCAGATAGAACAACCCTTTAGCTTTCATTCCATCAAAGAACAAATCGCTTATGGACTTTGTGACCCGTCAGTCGTTTATCATCCCACTTTAAACCACCTTCTTTACACCGTTTTTTTTTTTTTTTTTTACATTTTTAAACCCCTTTTTTCTTTTATCCTCCATTTTTTAATTTTTTTTTTTTTTACATTTTTAAACCCCTTTTTTCTTTTATCCTCCATTTTTTAATTTTTTTTTTTTTCTTACCCTTAATGCCTGCACCCATAAAACTGCATTCTTTGTCTTCTTCTCTTCGCAGGGGACTGGGGAGCAGGGGGAGAGTTCTGGAAAGAAAAAGTCCCTCAAAGAGTTGAAGGCAGAGGAAGAGGCGAATCACAGACTCTCGATTCAACGCCTTCTTGCCGACGCCATCACGCATTCGGCTCCGATCGACGATCTCAAGATCATTATCAAATATGGCGGAGACGTGAACGGTGTCGTAAACCGCGGTCTCCGCCCGCTTCACTATGCCGCCTACGCAAACAATATCGAGGCAATCAGGGTGCTGCTGAGGTACGGTTGCAACATCAACATGAAGGACAATGTCGGTTACACGGCTGTTCATCTGTGTGCACGGAAAGGTCATTACAACTGCTTGAAATATTTGATAAAACACGGAGCTAATGTAAACACTGACGGCGTTGATTATACTCCAAAGCCAAGAGAAAAACGATCCGAAAACGAAGACAAAAAGAAAGAAGATGGAAACTTGGATGGTCCACAAGAAGCAAAAGATGATGCTAAGGACAATGCAGGTGCTTGTGATCTATCTGCAAGATCAACAGAGAGTGATAACGATAAAAAAACTCAACAATCATCCATTCAGAATGATGACGTCAGACAAGTTCAAAATGAGTACTCGGTACCCGATGCATCAGCAGCAGCTCTTTCTCTAAACCTACACGATCTAACCATTGAGCCGATTAACTTAGCCCTGGAAAACAACCACGTCAAAATCGTGGAGCTACTCTTGGAGAACGGCGCCAATCCGAACCGTCGTTATTTTATGGGTTATGAAATAAACCTGATGCCACTAAAGAACCTTGAGTGTCTTGAACTGCTCCTGAACTATGGTGCTGATCCGAATTCTGTTAGCCGGACGGGCATAACACCCCTAATGAAGGCAGCGAAAGAAAACTTATCATTGGCGCTCCGTCTGCTAATAAAAAAAGGAGCAGACGTCAACCAACAATCACCGCCAAAGTTTGAACAGAAAACTGCCCTTCATGTGGCGTTAGAAGCTGGTAACTGTTCTATCTCTCGGACCCTTCTTCTACAAAACGCTAATCCCAACCGGATGCCAAACTACAAATACAACGCTCTCCATACTGCCGTTCTCTCGGACCGTGTTGATCTTGTAGAACTCTTACTTCATTTCAAGATTGACATTGACGAAGTAACTGACGAAGACTGCACCGCACTGATGTTGGCTTGTGCCGAGAGCGGACTTAAACAGCAGAAAGAGATTGTTAGCATGCTGCTGAAGGCTGGCGCCAACCCAAACGCCCATGCCAAAAATGTTAACTACATCGCTCCGTGCTTCTCCCCTCTTATCGAGTACTTACGGCAGCAGGAAACTTTCGATTACGACCTTGTCTTTGAGCTGATTCAGTACGGTGCTATTGTGCGTTTTGTCGGATTCACAACGGTCACACGAAAGAAGGACCCGTATGGCATCATGTTCTACATGCCCAAGATTGAACAAAATGAAAAACTTATTGCTCTCTTGACCGAAGCCAGCCGTGAGTTCGATCCGTATGCTATATCCAGGTGCAAAAATTTTACGGAGCAAGAGAAAGAAATGTTTTCAGAGATGGGGAAACGACCCTTACCATTAAAACGTCTTCTGCGGGCGTTTTTGCAAGACCATTTGCAGCCGCTAATTGTTGACAAAATCAAAAGGCTACCGTTACCAAGTTTCTTGATACGATACTTGCTTTTTAAAGCGGATTGATTTCTTTATCGTCATTAAAAAAGGGACATTATTATTTAACAAGCGTACCAGTGTCATAAAAAAAATGACTGCAAACTGTTAAATATCTTCTAACATATAAAGTTATCACGTGGGATTGAAAAAGTTTGACCTAAATAAAATTAAAACTGACATATCAAACTTCATTTTGTTTTTACTGTTTACTATTGTATCACATTATTGGCATTTAAAAAAAAAAACCCATAAAACTGTAACAGTTTATTTATAAAATTATTTAGTCTTGCTTGCATAACTAGTAAAATGGAAACATTTTTCGATTAATGGGAAAAATCAATCTCTAGACCTCTATTATTCCTGATATTCAAAAACGAACTCCCTGATAAGATTGTGTCCGAGATGGGTACATTTGCTGATGGCACCATACTCTATAATAGACATGAGGAAAAAACGAATGCACACACATACAAGACAATGGCAGAAACTCTAGAAAACGACCTTCAGTAAATGGATGGTAACATTTAATACTATTAAGACTAAACTTCTTTCTTTTAACAACAAAAAGAAAAACAACCTTCACAACCAACGATTGCCATGACAAATAACACACTATCTCAAAGCTCATCGTTCAAACTCTTCAACTTAACATTCACAGGCAACATGAATTGGAACAAATACATTGAGAACATTGCCAAGGTTGCTGCAAAGAAAGTAGGCTCTCTCTACCGTGCTAGAAAATTAACCACGCCTGACATATATTTCTATAAAGTCATCATTCACCCAAGCATGCAGTATTGTTGCAATATCTGGACTGGAGCATCAGCCATTAGTCTCTCCCTTTTTGACAGGGTAAAAAAAAAAAAAAAAATCTCACTATCAGTCAAGCTCCAACCTCTGTCCCATCGCTACAAAGTTACATCCATGTGCCCGTTTTATAAGTATTTTAATGGAATGTGCTCTGATGAACTGTTAAGGTTCTTACATGCCGGGAAAGCCTTCTATTCCGATAGTTTCTTCCCTCGGACTGCTAGATTTTGGAATTTTCTCCCTATTTCCTGCTTCCCTGACTGTACTAACCTGCAGAAATTTAAATGTGAGCAAACATCTTACTGCTCAACTCCCCACGGTCCCATGTTAGATATGAGTCCAAATAGTAGCCTCTTACGTCCAAGTGGGAATATGCCTTGCTTAAGGTGGAAAAGAGTAATAAATAAATAGATAAATAAATTTTATCTATATAATATTCTGCACTTTTCTTTCCTTAGTTAGTCTGTACGTTACGTTTCGAGAACGGCCAAATACAATTTTTAAAGTTCAAACTGCTTCAAAAAAAGGTCAAATTCGCAAAACTTGGCTTTAAAAAGGACAATCTGGTAACCCTAAACAAGAATATGGGAGCGACATCCCTTTGATGTAGCTTCGTTTTCAAATATCCTTATAATAATTTATGATCATTGTTGTAATGGTGTGAGCATCAAAGAAAGAAATCAACAAAGTGTTATGTAAAAAAAAAAGGGAACATTTGAAAGAAACAGGGTAAACAAAAGAATGTTGTTCGCCAAGAGGTGCTGGACTGAAAGAGTGGATTACAATGTGGTTTTATTATATGTATTGAACTATGTAGCACAATATTACTTTCTGTGTATTTATTAATACTTATTAAGTTATCTCATTTGGGTAAGCTCTGTATTTAAAATATGTTGGAAACTATTTTCATAGAAATGTTGATAAACTCATATTTGCTGCGTGCTATTGGTTTTTCCAATCCAAAATAAACTAATTTTTTACGCTATCAAGGAAAATATCAGCTTTATCAAAACATAGTTGTTGATTAAATATATTTCTTATTCCGTGGAATTTCCACAGGTCCTGCTAGTGAAGATTATATTTTAAGAAAAGTTATAAATAACGTATATATATATTCACCTTTTCTTCCCCCCCCCATCTCTTCCCCTACTTCAATTCTCTTTCACGTTTACATTAATGCGCTGTAATTCCTATTCTCTCTAGTAAAAGTTGAAAAAAAAAACTTTTATATAAAAAATAAGTCTGTAATTTGGCCTTGAAAATGATATTTGGCCTGATGATGTGGTCTCTCTGAAAAGAAGCACTATTGAAACATGTATGCACATGTGTAGCTAATAATAAACTATACAACCATTATATATACAGGGGTTGGACAAAATAATGGAAACACCTTGTGATTTTTTGCATGAATTAATAGGAGTTTTAAACTGAAAAATTACCAAAATGTTGGTTTCATGCTTTCATATTAAGGACTAGTACAGGGTGACCCCCCCCCCCCAAAAAAAAGGGCCCCAACTCTAATTAGGCCCCGTTTCTTAGTGTTTTGTCCGAATGAAATGAAACTTTGGTCATAACTAGTTTATTATATTCAAAACATCACATCAAAACACTAGGGTCTTTGGCCTTTTTTTCTCTGTTGACTGTAAAATGCTCAGAAAAACAACTGAACATCCTGGTTTTTTTTTTGGTTTTTTTTGGGGGGGGAGGGGGGTCACCCTGTATAAATAAAAGGTGAAATATAATTAAAAAAACCCAACAACAACAAAAAGGAATAAACACACAAGTAATTACTCATCTTCAAAATAATTTTCTTTTATTGGTAACAACCTGAAACAAGTGTTTCAGCCTCCGTATGTATATATATACATGTATATATATATGTATGTATGTATATACATGTATATACATATATATATATATATGTATATGATATACATATGTATATATGTATATACATATATATGTATATGTATATACATATATATGTATATGTATATACATATATATATGTATATACATATATATATGTATATACATATATATGTATATGTATATACATATATATATGTATATACATATATATGTATATGTATATACATATATATATATGTATATACATATATATATGTATATGTATATACATGTATATATGTATATGTATATACATATATATATATATGTATATGTATATACATACATATGTATATGTATATACATACATATATATATGTATATGTATATACATATATATATATGTATATACATATATGTATATGTATATACATATATGTATATGTACATACATATATATATATGTATATGTATATACATATATGTATATACATATATGTATATGTATATGCATATATGTATATGTATATGCATATATGTATATGTATATACATATATATATATATGTATATGTATATACATATATATATATGTATATGTATATACATATATATATATATATGTATATATATGTGTATATATATAATATATACATATATATATATATATATATATATATATAATATATATATATATATATATATATATATATATATATATATATTGACCTGGCCAAAATATCACATCAATTGAATTATCAGAAAACCATTTTTTGTGATTTTAGCAGTGTGTGCTGGGGCATTATCACGTTGAAAAATAATGTTCTGGGATATTCCCAGCTTCTGGATACTTAGTAACAGTCCTGTTTCTTATATTCGAATGTATTCCTTTGCATTGATTGACTTCTCACATCTAAAAGGTTCCCCAACTCCTACTGCAGTAAAAGTTCCCCATTATTCCTCCAGTGTTTAACTGTCGTTTTTATGCAACTTGGCAAAAATCTTTCTCCAGTTCTTCGATTGCACCATGTTGGAGCATCGAAAGCATCACTAACAAAAGAAAATCTTGATTCATTTAACCAGAAAACTTTCCTGAACCAGTCTGTACTTAACACAAGAAAAGTCTCTTTCTATCTCTGGTGTTCTTCTTAGATAAAAATGGCTTCTTTGCACACTTTTTAGAAGAAAATCCCATTTCTTCCATTCGTCTAGATATTGTATATCTAGAAAGAGAATTTCCAGTCCCTGTTTTGAATTCTTTGCTATGGTCAACATAAGATTTTTTTTTAATCCTTCAAAATAGTTAATTTAAGCCTGTGGTCATCCTTCAAAGCGGATGCTCTAGGGCGACCAGATCCAGATTTCCCTTTTACCAAGCATTCGACTTCGAACCTTTGACCAATTCGCTTCACTGCAGAAAGAGATGTTTTCATATTTTCTTTTCTTAAAATATCAAAAATCCGCTTTTAAGTCATTTTGGATTGCCTTAATCCTGCAATTCGGTTTTTTATATCCTCGCCAAAATTCATTCTTACCATTTTTAGGATTCATTTTTCCACTTATTATAATATGCTATAATAATAATGATCTATAAAACAGAAATTTTCAGTTAAAATTAACAAAAATTCATGGAAAAATATTGAAAAATCGATTTCTTCCTTCTTTCACTCTTGGCCCATTTTTTTTTTTTTTTTGCTCATGTGTGTATATATATATATATATATATATATATATATATATGCAAAAATAGTTGTATTATTCAGATTATTCAGACTGCTGTTCTAATCTCAGATGTTATTCTCACAACGTTTCTGCCAATGTAACGTCCAACCTTCTTTAGGTTGTTTTGTTGAACTTGGGAATCCATATCTCTTAAAATTCTGTGCAGATTCCAGAGTTAGTGGAATCTGCACAGAATTTTGAACAAAACCCTTTATTCAATCCACGGGGTTGTTTTTTTCTCGTTCTGTCAGCCATGACTGAGTAGAAGTTTTAAATAATTTGTACGGTGATACTAAGAATACAATTACTAATTATTTAAGACTTTTATGAGTGTTCAATGGAAGAATAATCTTTCGCCAATGTTCGAATTCAGATAAATGTGTGAATCAATAAAGTTTAAAAAATACATGTAAAGTTTAAAGAGAAAAAGATCAGAAAAAACGTATAAATCGGTATAGGAATCATAAAGATTTTTGATTATCATTATAATAATATGTGATCATTGTTGTAAAGAACTCATAGTAAGAAAGAAAATATCTCAGTTTGGAAATAGGATGAAGGTGGGGGAGTTTATATAGATATTCCGGCAGCCATCTTTGTTTATATTGTCTGACAATAAAAATAAAGATGGCTGACGCAGCAAACACACAATGTCGAATTTTCTCTGAACTTTATTTTCTTCTTGCAGCATTATATTGTCATGCATTTTTTTTCCTATCTAAGCAAAGAATTTCTAATTTTTCTGAAGAGTATATGCACTGAAAAATACAGTATTGATATAATAATAACCGTTTCTTTATTCACTACAAAACGGATCTGTAAAAGATGTACCGCAATTTTAACTTTAATACTGGAGGAGCTATTTTGCATGAAAAATAAATATTTGGATCTTGGAATGTAACTTTACTGTTATTCTTTTATATATGCTCTGTTGTAATATTTAACATATATTGAGCTTCTAAACAAAAAGGATTGGTATACACAAAGACATTTTACTAAAAAACTTATATATATTAGTATGAACGTATACTTATGGCAAGTAATCTGCAAATAAACGTTTCTTTGTGTAGCTTACTTGCCATGCATATATTTTTATAGTACTAAGCTATACAAACAATCATAAATAATCAAAATAATCAATACTCATTTTTTTAAATCCGAAATATACGAGGTGCCTTCAATAAGTTTCCAGACTTTTTTGTACAAGCATTTAAAATTGTTGTAAATTAGTATGTATATATTACTATATATTTTATGAGATGGCTGACCGATTTTTATGATTTTAGGTTCAAATGAACAACTACAACAGGAATCGGAATACACTCTACTAAAGCCTGATTGTTACCGCTGATGAATTTAAAAAATGCAATCGGGATGCGAGGACACATCAGAAGAACGATATGCAATAAAATTCTGTTTTTAACTTGGAAAAAATGCCACAGAAATGTATGGAATGCTTCAGACTGCTTATGGACCATCTTGCATGAATCCAGTATCAGTTTTGGAGTGGCATAAGAGATTCAAGGAAGGCAGGGGGGTATGCAAGGGATGATGAGAGGTGTAGGAGGAGTAAGGAAGTCAGAACACCAGAGTTGATTGGCTAAATAAAGAATTTCATGGATAAAGACCGTTGTGTGTCTGTAGAGACATTAAGTGCACAGTTTGATGTCAGTGTGGGAACTGTACATATAAATTATTCTTGAGGAACTGAAGATGCAGAAGATTTGTGCGAAGTTTGCCACAAGGTGATCAGAGAAGAAGATCAGAAAAATGGACGTTGTCATGACAGCAGGGAGATGGTCGAGCTGATCAAGTCAGATCCCGCAGTTCTTAATGATCTGGTAACCTGCGATGAAAGCTGGATCTAACGCTATAACCGAAAGACCAAGAAACTAAATTCCCAGTGATTCTCTTAGACCTAAGAAGATCAGACAAAGCCAATTCACACAGAAACTTATGATGATCCATTTTTTTTTTGACAGCATAGGCACTGTGTTCCCATTGGACAGAAAGTCAACAAGAAATACCATGTTGAAGTTTTAAAGGAGTTTAGGAAAAGATTCCACCCGAAGAGGCCAGCACTCTTCCAATCAGGTCAGTGGCATTTCCATCAGGACAATGCAGCAGTTCACAACTCCATAGACTATTTGACCAAGATGGATATCAAGACAGTTCCTCACCCTCCCTATAATCAAACCTTGCTCCATGTGACTTTTGGTTATTCTCTAAGCTCAAGGATAACCTTAAAGGCTGCTGTTATGAGACAATTGAGGAGCTGAAAGAGACTGTGTTACGAGGGTAATTGATATGCTCACACAAGAGGACTTTGATAGGGCGTTCCAGAAGTTGTTGAAACGGTACAACAAGTGCATTGCAGCCGGAGGAGATTACTTCGAAGGGGACTGGAGTTTCATGTGTGTACTATCAATAAAAGTGCTCATACCCATCAGCAGTGAGAAAGGCTCTGCTATATAAAAAGCACACCCGGGACTACACAGAGGACCAAGTCCCTTATCTACCACAGCTTCACCTACAGTGGCACAAGAACATTCAACTGTATTCCAGCCTCAATAAGGAATACAAGGAGAGTGTCCCCTGACACCTTCAAAAAACATCTGGCTGGAAAAGATAACTGACCAGCCACCAACACAAGGCTACCCTAGTCTTGACCTCAATTGTCTAGTGGACTGGACCTCTGTATTAGTGAAACTCCAGCTCAGCTGAGTCACTAACCGATGGAATAACAAACTATGAAAAAAGTCTGGAAACTTATTGAAGGCACCTCGTAATATTAGCAATTTCCTGATTCAGAATCTACTTAGAAGAGTAGAAAATTAACCTTGGGTTTACTTTTGGTAAATTTTGCCCTTTTGTTCTCACATTCCATAAGGGATGTTTCTAAGAAAGGGAGGAAGATTAGGTCGCAATCCATCCATACATCATTATTTACTTTTTTTTTAGCTCCTTATATCAAGTGGCTTCATGTCTTTTCTCTATTTTATGATGAAACAAAGATCACATGTCTCACTTTGCCATCTTTAAAATTCATCATTGGTTACCTCCCCCTTAACAACTTCTCCAGAAATAAAGATCAAAAGTACTTTATAATGGCTACGATTAATAGTCAATAGCTAAAAATCATTAAAAAAAAACCCTACTTGAACAATTTATGTGATTTTTGGAATATGACATTTTCGTTCCGTGACGAAATCATACAAAAATTTTCTGTACTTTTATTATTATTTTTTTTATAGGGTAAAATTCTGGACACGCACATATACCTTTGAATGTTTCTTGCGTTTTGTCAATATCTCATGATGCCATTTTTTGTTGTATATTTGATGTATGCAAAGTTCTCTGTTGTCTTGTGTTCTTCGTCAGTGGTGCCAAACTTCGTCTCGCATGTGATTCACTCCAATAATAAGAATCGTCTCTTGCTTTACACAAACCATGGGGTACTTCTTAGTCATTGTAGCAAAATCTGACAGCCAAAAAAATTGAGTTTTCATTAAAAAACAAACAAACAAACAAAAAATAATAATGATAACTACTTACTTTTTTGTTAATTTCGACAATAAGCAATGTTATCTATCTCATTGTCATGTCACAATTAGTTAAATATTTCTGAAATATTACATAATGATAAAACACCTATTTTCATTATTCAGAGAGAAAAAATGATTTCGGCCATGTTTGCTTTGTCACATGTGACGTACACAACAAAATAATTAAAATCAAAACGCGTAACAAATAAAAAAAATGAACATATCGTATAACTCATAGTTTGCGTTTTTTTCTTTGGAATTTTTTATTAGCTGAAAAAAAAAAAATAAATATCCTGCTGATTCAATACAAGTCCATTTTAAAAACTTTTCCGAAATTGTCCTAAATTTTTTATACTTTTCAAACAATGAATTATTTCCCCTGTTAATATTTAGCGCTCTTTAGTTTTATGTAAATGAAAATTGCGAATTTCTTCAAAAACTATTTTCTCTAATAATTAATTTTCTATCTTATCGTTTTTCGTAATTTTTGGATATGTTCATTACTGTTACATGAAAATTCAGTAGATACCATTGGTTTTACTTGAAATTCAATATTTGAACTTTCGCTACAATAACGAAGAAGCACCAACCACGATTATGTTAAATAATCTTATTACATTTTTACTTCAGCTTTCCGTATATCAAAAGTGTTGCTGGTGTATACCGAGGAAAAGTCCCTTCTGATTAATATTTACGGCATTCCAGTTTAATTTTAAAATTCTTTGTTAAAAAAAAAAATTGTCTTAACTTCGAAATGTTTGTTTTTTTTGGAATGGTTTCATATTTAATGAAATATATTATAATCAAAATATTTTGTTTAGTCTTTACTTGGTATTGTTTTATGTAATAAAAAATATCAAGATTTTTATCGCAACTACTGGCCTGAGCTTCAATCGATGGTTCCCCACTTTGCCAAACTTTCACAAAAAACATTCGTCTAGCTACAATGACCATCAACAGTTTCTCCCACTCTCTATCTGTGCCTATATCTAAATGCAAATTCCATAAATAAAGCTGGTTTCCTAGAACTGGCCGCCTGTGGAACTCTGTTCCCCTGACCTGCTTTCCAGCTGACTACAATATGGTCATCTTCAAGTCTAATGTAAACAAGTTGTTGTTGATCCTCCCCCCTCTAAACAATCCATTTCTACCCCATTCCCACGACTAACTATTAATACACTGTTGTCTCAATGACTACCATACACTTTGTAACACTTATCCTCGAGTGGCCTTTAGGCCTTGATAAGTGGTGACTCCCGTGTAAATATAAAGCAGTTTACATAACAAATAAAATAAAATATTTTTCATGTAAACTTAAAAAGAAAACAAATCATTTCAATGAAAAAAAAAAAATTTTTATTGCCAGACTAGCAGGGGGACTTGCCCAGTCGTAAAGTATGCTTAAATATATTCTAATTCATGCAGATCTTGTATTTATTATTGCAAAGGCAATTCTTTATTGAATATTATATTGTACCTAATATGTAATACTGATTTAAAAAAAAAAATGACTTTGGTGCCATCAGTTAGAAACGAAACCAAAACATAGCGCTCCAGCTGCGTTCCCTACTGTGTGAGCTAATCTGACAGACAGCTAAGAAAGTTTTAAAATTAAACCACTACTATTTTTTTTTTTTTTTTAATTTTCTTCCTTTGAAGATTGTAACACTGGGTATGGGGCAGCCAAACCAGCTGCCAACGTTGCCCTGCTTTTTATTGAAACCAACCGAGAGCTCTTTTTAGTATCCTCGTTGTTCCCTTAAGTACAATTGTCTGGATCTCTTTTGCACTTGGTTCACCAGGAATATTAGTTAGGTAGGACATCAAGTTCTTCTTCATAAGCCCTGTGGCACCTATAATAACTGGTATGATTGATATCCCCTTAAGATTCCAGTTTCTTTTCATATCATACATGAGACCTTGATATTTGGTCTGTTTCTCCCTTTTAGCTCTGTTCAGACCTCCATCATTAAGGACACTCACTTCAACCAAGGTTGCTACTCTCTCTGACTTATTCCATTGATTAGTTTTACACATGCACAAACTAATACAAATATATCAGCAAGTTGAAATGAACATCTTTTCATTTCAACTTGCTGCCATATTTCTGTACATGTTATTCGTCCATTGAAACAAATATTTTACTTATTATAAACCATCGTTGGTGTATGATTGCTATTTCCTGTTTATTTCAGTGGTTTAAGAGTTTATCGGTTAAATATTATACACAGACAGACAGACACACGCATATACATCTGCTTTATTTATATAGATATTTAAAAAAAAAAAAATAAGGTTTAAAAGTAAAAACTATTTTATTATGTAAACTTGTGAAATATATTTTTATTATATAAAACAATTCTGAAAAAAAAAATTCAAATTAAAGACTAAAAACATATCTTTTAATTATAACATATTTTAGTTCTCCTATAGGAGACGTCTCCCTAGACTACTATTCTGAATTCGTAGCAGTAGGCCGATATCAGTGGACTTTTTTCTACCAAAACGGTCATTAGCAATCCTTTTTTTTTTTTCTTTTTTTTTTTTAATGTTTAACATAATTCAAACTGATATAAACTATTGCACAGTAAAAATAATTTAAAAAAATATATCTTTTCTTATTTCAAATTATTTAATCAGGTAAAAATTTCTATTTTCTACTTGATTAGCAAATTTAAAAAGCTATTCTAGCAAATCATCTAACAGTTTAATGAACAAAAAATATCATAAAAACTGAATTTAACTTGAAAATGCCAAGAAAAACATAGCTTTTTAAAATTTCCAGTAAAAAAAAAAAAAATGAAATTTTTACTTGATTAAATAATTCAAAATAAGAAAAAAATTGATTTTTGTTTTAATTTAATCACAAACTGATTTATTGTGCAATAATTTATATTAGTTTGAAATAGGTTAAACATTAAACAAACAAACATTGTTAGTGACCGTTTTGGTAGAAAAAAAGAAGCCCACTGTCATCGGCCTGCTGTTATGAATTCGGAATAGGAATACGTGAGCAAGAAAATGCAAAAGTAATTCAGGGAGACGTCTCCTACAGGAGAACCCACATTTTATTAAAAATAACACCATTCCGAAAAAGAAGCATTTCAAAATAAATTTTGTATTTCTGCTGTGTTTAAAAGAATGATGTAACACTGCTATATGAAAATATGACAATATATATCAGTGGCGATTATGGATGGTTGGTTGTTAGGGAGATGCCCACATAGGAATTTGACCCAAATCATCAACCAACCGTGATATCTATTTCCAGTTGTTATTATATAACCATTTGTGATCACCTCAAACGTCGCCTTGGAACGGCATTGTCACTGTCACCACATCCCCAAAGATGTTTTATTCAGCCATTGTAATTTCACTGAATTGACCTGACTTTGGTTCAACTTGATTACACCTGTGTAAACTTTTGACGAAAATGACCTTTCAAACATCAAACATTTAACCTATCTTTTTGACACTTGATCATGTTTGTTGTTTCTTCTCATACATGTGCCTGGTGTTAGGTTCAATATTTTTATTCAAATGACTTTTTGGTACATTTGATAATTATTTTATGTTGTTTCTTGCATATCGTTGACAGATGCAACTGTTCTTATCAAAAATGATTTCTCACTATACATTGGATATTTAACATTGTGCAGTTCTAAGAGAGCCATCCTCCCAGGCTTTGCCTTCTCGCTCTTTGAGAAGGGGTATAAAATATCATAAACTCTTCACTGTAAAAGGGACCCTGATTGATTTTAGTGATCTTGCTTACTGTGGAAACTGAAAAAAAAAAAGGATTTATCCTATGATTCCAGTTGATAAAAAACAATAACTTTAGGTAATTGTTCTTTGCGTAATAACCTGTCTGTTAAGGTCCAAGTAATCCTATGACCAAATATCCTTAGATCGTGCATTGTCCCCCTCCCCCCCAAAAAAAATGTCTGCACAAATCGTCTGTATGTTCAAAGATTTTCCTAGATAATTGTGCTATTTTATTGTATTTTTTAGGAGACTAGTTTACTGCATTTACTTATGTGATTTACCATTTCGTCTCTTTGTCCATAGAGTTTACTTGATTTACAACCAGAATGCATAAAATATCATAAACCTTTCACTGTAAAAGAGAGACCCTGATTGATTGTGGTGGTCTTCCTTACTGTGGAAAATGAAAAGAAAAGCGAAAAAAAAAAAAAACCATGATATCAGTTGATAAAAAAAACAACTTCAGGGTGTCCTTTTCATAATGACTTATCCGTAAAGTCCTCAAGTAACCTTATGACCAAATCTTACAGTGAAAACTAAAAAAGAAAGAGGTCTTATTCCATGATACCAGTTGATAAAAAATGTTCAAATCATTTCTAAATACACACAGCATTATAGTTAAACTAACAATTTCTTGGGTAAATTCGACACACTACTGTCAAAACTTCCAACTCCAAAACATTCCAAAACTTGACACTTTGTTGTGAAAACTTCCAACTCCAAAACTTGACACTCTATTGTGAAAACTCCCAACCTCAAAACTTGACATTCTGTTGTTAAAACTTCTAACTCTACACTCTGTTGTCAAAACTTCCAACTCCAAAACTTGACACTCTGTTGTCAAAATTTCCAACGCCAAAACTCGACACTCTTTCAAGTTGACTTGCACACGACTACGTACGCCTTCTTCTAACTCGTCCCCTTGTTCGCTTCATGTCTGTGTTTATTCACCTGTCTTATTTGCATAGAAACGGCGACAGTCTGTGTCGCTCACGTGACCGTCAACCATAAAACTGACTGGGTTTCGCCATTTTAGCCTTTCTTTCTTTTTTGGTTACACGACCGACCCTTTGAAGCACATACACATTACAGCACGTACACATTACAGCACGTACAGCAAGTTACGCACGTACACATTACAGCATTACAGCATGTACATATTACAGCACGTACATATTACAGCATTATAGCAAGTTATGATTTTCCTTACAGATATCTAACATAAAGACTAGTTTTTATGTGGAATTTTAAAATTAAATTGGAATTACATAAGTATTAATCTGAATGGACTTTTCCTTGGTATATACCGGCATGACTTCCGCTAAACAGAAAACGGAAGTCAAAAGAAATAAGTTTATTTAACACAACGCAAATCACAACTTTACGTGTATTCACTCTTTTCACATTGCAACGCAATCCGTCGGGTGCACAATATGTAGTTGTTTCGTGCTTTGTTTTGTTTAATTGTGTTTCTTAAATATGAATATATCTTTTTTTTTTCTTTTCACTGTTGGATCATTATTTTGGATTTATTATTTTGGAGCATAAGGGTTAATGAGATGGAATGATAGTTATTGTTTCTGAATTTTTGCGATGAGGATTGATAATTTTCATTATTTGGATTCTTCAGACAACTATTCTCAACTTGATTATTATTAATGCAAGGTTTCGGCCGATGTAACCTCCGACCTTCTTCAGGTGTATCTTGTCGAGTTTAGGAATCTTTCTGTTGAACTCAGAAATCTGCATTGAATTTTGAACGGAACTCTTTATTTAATCTATGGGAGTAACATGCTCTATTTCCATAAGCGATGTTCACAAGGAGCTATGGCATAGCGGATAAAGTATTTGATAAAATTCTGTTGTAAAGTTACACTCTTCTGGAGGTTGAAGGTCCAATCATTGGTGCAAACTAGTGATGGGACAATTCCAATATTTTTCCCAATTCCGATACAATTGCCGATTCCATACTAAATTCCCAATTCCAACACAATTACCGATTCTGATTCCGATTCTTTATAAATCTCAAAGTATTTAATATATAGTTGTATTTTTTCTCTAATTACCGTAAAAATACACGTGTTAAATTTGCATATATTTTACTAAATGTAAAAATATACTTATGGGGGGGACGGTCTATGTATTTTAACTTCACCGGTGGCTTAAAATCAATAAATATTTATTACTAGCATGGGTGCCCGGCGTTGCCCGGATATTTGGAGGTGTATGTTGAGCAAAAAAACCCCAAAAAAACAAAGCGGTCAATTTTTTTAAACTTTGACCCCTATTATGACCCCTTAAAATTTATTGTTTTGGGCTCAACTTAAATTATTAAGTTAGATCCATGTCCAAGGAACCGATATCTAAAATTTCAAGTGTTTAGACCCAAAATTGTCGGAGAAGTTTGGTAGAGTTCTCAAAGGTCAAATCGTTGAACTTTGACCCCTTAATCGCCAAATTTCTGGCCGAAAATGAATCACGTCGATTTTCCCAAATCACAGTACCCTGTATATCAAATTTCGAGTTTGTAGACTTAAAATTGACACAGTTATTGCGTATGGAAATGTACACACATAGACACACACACAGACAGACAGACACTTTCACTTTTATAGATATATAGATTGTATCATTATTACCAGCAATGGAAGATTTTGATTAAAATAAAATCAAATAAATAAGACAATTATAAGAATCGTTTTGACATCGGAAAATCAGTACAAATTTTTCCAATTCCGACACCAACTCCGATACCCTCAAATATTCCGATTTTTCCAATTCCTGATCCCGATTCCGATTAATCGTCCCAACACTAGTGCAAACGACACTTAAAATACAAGTGTGAATTACTTAGGACTTCTACGCCGGTCATGGCTGATGGAATGAGAGCATGCTACCCTTGTGGATTAAATGAAAGGTTTTGTTTCAGATTTTGTGCAAATTCCCAATGTTTGACAAAAAGATTCTTGAATTCGATAAGATACACCTAAAAAAGGTTGGAGATTACATCGACCGAAACGTTGTGAAAATAACACTCAAGATGAGGACAGTATTTGGAAGAATCCAAATAATACAAGATGGTATTTATTTCAAAGAAAAAAAAATATCTTCTGTTAAAGAAAAGGGTTTATGATTCAGTAAATTGACCAGAAAAGAAAACGTTGTTAGAATGATGTTTATCCTGGCTGAAATGTCCTCTCACCTATTTACTGCAAGTTGTTGACTACTGATGTAATTGCTACTGTCGTTGTCTTGATTGCTGCTGACGCGAGATAAGTTGTAGATCGGAGGTAAGCAACCTTTTGAAGCGTGAAGGTCAAAAAGTTATGTTAATCATTGGAAGTGGGGGAGGGGGGTTAGACATCTTTGGTTACATTGCAATGGAGGACAACAGTGTTATTAAATATGCAAATAACCTTTTAATAATAATTTTAGTAAAAATAGTAAAAAATAAATAATAAAACAATTTATCACAAATATACATTATTTTTAGGTACGGGCAAAATGAATGCCGATGCTCAAAATGTATAAACATTTTGACCCCTCCCTTTACTTAAAAATTCACCAAAAATCAGAGGATTAACCAATTTTAATGAAATTTTCAATATTTAATGAAATATTGATCACGGAATATAAGGAACTAATTATTTTTTATTTAAATCTTAGTGGAAATGTATTATTTTGTTTAAACAAAAAATACCTTTATTAAAGTTATGCTTTTCTATAGTAAAAAAAATATTAAAGAATTTATTTTTGCTTTTTTTATGAAAATGAAGTATCGTAAATTATAATAATCTTTAAAAAAATATTTAATTTTTACAGGAACATTACGAAGAAAGCCCCTAAAGTCCGTATTAATGAATTCGATATAAATCAAAGAAAAATGAATTTCTCGAACTACCGATATTACCATTGAATTAAGCATTGTTTATTTCATATTTTCACACAAAAAAATTATAATAGCAGAAATATTTTTACTTTGTTTTTTAAATTACAGATTTTGCATAATTTTTATATGCAAGATTTTAATAATTTCGATTGGCTGAAATTTTGGGCTTCCATACAATCGTATTTACAACCCTTTATTTGTTGTGTTTTGGCGGACAGCAGAATTACTTGCTTTTTGAGGGCTTATTAAGCTTTATTTTGTATAAACAAGGTGTTTTTTTTTTATTTAATTCAATATCTTAGGACTTTACTAATTATCTTTGAAATAGACCCAGAAAACTAATATTTATCTTTTAAAGGATTTTTACAATGAATTTATTTAACTTCAAAATTTAGCTGAATTGGTTAGCTCGCCGTGAAAACATTTTTCATAACTTTTTTTTTTTTCATGTGTACAAATATTTTTTTCCTTAAGGAAATTAACTTTAGTCTTTAATCTTTCAAATACAATCAAAAAGTAGTCGGAAACCTACAAAAAAATTATGATGAATCGCCTTTTAAAACTAGGTCCCTCTATCTTTATCTGCCCATTTTTTGTCCGTACCTATTATTTTTGAATAAAGATGCAATAAACAATAAACTAAAATGAAAGTATCTTAAGATGGAGGAACAATTATACCTCTTGCTGTAACAGAGTATTATGATGGCTATATAAAAATACCGAGTTATGACTGAAAATGACGTTATGGTAAGGGGGTGAAAAAAGACTATAAAATATGGAGAGAGAGAGAGCACTTTGAGAGCACGTTTGAAATGATGTCCGAGAAAAAAGTAGTCAGCGAGAAGGAACATGATCATGGTTTATTCGGGAAAGTATCCGGGAATAAATGAAGAGCTGTGACACAGTGAAACAGCCTGTCTGTAGATGAATATATATATATATATATATATATATATATATATATATAATTAGTTACTATAATAATTATTAAATACCTACAGACACTAGTGTTTCATCCTTTCTGGAATCTTCAGTACAGGGTGTCACGATTAACTTAAATTAACAAGCGAACACGTTATCGATGGGACCATGAGGACACAAATGTTATCATGTTGCAAATTTAGCTTTTTAAAATGAAAGAATGAAATGACGGTTAGCATATGCGCAGTTTGCAAACAGCGTTGAAAGCAAGGTTTTTATCTGACCTATCTCCTTCAAACAAAACGACATTTCTACACGAAATAATTGACAATTTTTCAGTATTATATTTCCGAGAGATCACACTTTCTGGTGGTGCCACATTTGCACCGTCCTAATGCGGAAGACAAAAGTTTTTAGCAGATATACAAACACACAGACATTTGCCCTTTATATAATAGACAAGTGGGGGTACCCAACATTTCCAGGGTGTGGAGAGGTTTTATGGTAAAGGTATGATCAACAGAGTCCTAAAAAAATGTTTCAAAACCCCCTAAAAAGAAATGAAAAAGCAGCAGGTATTCGTGCGAGCGCAAAAAAAAAAAAGAAAAGAAAAAGTAGTTGGCGGGCAGGCAGACTCGAACCTGTAACGCTAAGAGGAAAAGGAAGTGAAAAAAAAGTGAACAGTTTAGTTGCTGCGCACACCGCGCTATACGACGTCGCTGCCATTCAAATTAAGCTTAGTCATTGCAAGGCAAATGATGACTTTGCAAAAAATGTCCATGAAAAAACTTACCCCTCTTTGTAAAAAACGGCCCAGTTGACGGTGAAAAAAATTAATGTTTTGGGCTAATTTTTTAATATTTGTCGTCCAAGAGACTGAGTTTTCTAAACCATACCAATTTTGTCAGTGTTGGTTGCATGTGTCGAAATTTTAGCAAGACATACAAACATACACTCTAACAGACAGGTGAGATTTATATAATAGATTTAACTGCTCTTCAAAAATCGATTAAAACAATAGTTTGAAAAGAAACTTTACAATATGTGTGTTGAAGAAGGCTGAAAACAATGTAGGACACCAGGATGATGAAGTGACGTAACGTATAAAGAAAAGCAGACAACCGGAAACACCATTTAAATCTTCGTATTTATTTTTCAAAAGATCGTTCATATATTAATCAGCAAATATGGAATTACTGTTAAGTATGGTATAAAGTCTTTGATGATTTCGAGAGTTAATATTTCTTTTTCAAAAGGAAAACGAAACAAAAGAAAATTTTCTTCTTCTCTCCTCTTCCCCTGATTCGGGTTTTTTTTTTTTTTTTTCAGCTGAAATTGCATTTTTGACTGCTTCACTGCTATTTCTTTCTCCTTACTCCTCATAGTTGATTTGCATGCTGTTTCATGGGAAATCCGGTTTCCAGCCTGTTGTTTTTTATGCTTGCAGCTTGATTTGCTTTTTTGCACTGTTTGCTGTGCCACATTGAAATGATTTGATTTAGTCTGACACAAGGTCACCAAAAAAATGCAAAGCGATATTGCATCTCCTTTTGTAAAATTGCCTTGAAAAACAAACTTTTGAAATTCTTGTTCTCTTCCTAAGCTTGAACCCAGGCCATCGGCAGCACCACGACTACTGAACAGATAGTTGCTGGTTTCGCTGGGAATAAACAGTAAAGAGAGACATGCCAAAATCAGCAAATTTGGCAGAGTGAAAAAGATGGAAAATAAATTAAGTTTGAATAAAGATTCAATTGAAAAAAAAAAACCTGAAAAACGCTTGCATAAAATAAACTTTTAATTTAAAAATTAAATTTTAAAAAGTTAAAATAAAAATTTTAATTAAATGGATAAAAGTTTAAATAAAATAGACATTTTAATATTTTTAAAAAAGTTTAAATAAAAAATAAAACTGGAATTTTAATTTCAAATCGAATTGATAAAATTTTTTATATAAAAATTAAAAAGGATATTTTAATTTTTTTAATTAATTTGCAAACGTTTAAATAAAGATGTAATTTAAATAAGAAAAGTGCATATTAAAAAGCTGATTAAAAATGTAAAAGTTTTAATAAAACTAAATTAAAATTTTAAATTGAAAATAAATCCAATAATTTAATTTAATTAAGATATTAAATTGAAAAAATTTGGAGGAAAACTTAATTTTAAATTGGAAAACTTGAATAAACATGAAATCGAATTGAGCGAAAAATGTTATTTTAACCTTTTTTTATCTATTACACCGAGCAAAGTTGAATTATTTGAACAAAAATTTAATAGAACAACATACTCTTTTTTTTTTAATGAAGGCTGTTTTAAAAAACATCTGAAGAATTTTTAATGTTTCTACCTTCAAGTCTAAACATAAAATTCAGTGCATATTTAGAATTACTTATTTAAACAAATAAAAATACAGACAAATCTTTATTGTGTATGCACTCGTAATGGAACAAAATGTCATATTCCAAAAATCATGTTGGAGTGGCTATTAACTTTTCTATTTGGCTAGTAAACGAAAATATTTAGTTGTCAAAGGTAAACTAAAGATAAATTTGTTCCTTAGAGCCCTGCCTAAAATGCATTTTTGGAATTTTTGCCTAAAATGCATTTTTGGAATTTTTGCCTAAAATGCATTTTTGGAATTTTTGCCTAAAATGCATTTTTGGAATTTTTGCCTAAAATGCATTTTTGGAATTTTTGCCTAAAATGCATTTTTTGGAATTTATACCTAAAATGCATTTTTGGAATTTTTACCTAAAATGCAATTTTTTTAACGTCCCATTATACGGCACAATCACCAAAAATTCTATAAAAAAAAAAAAAAATAATAAAAATTTGTCCTTTTTTTTTAAGGCATTGGAATAAAATCAACTTTTCTTGGGATGATACAGAATGGAAATCACTCTAGACAAGGCATGAAGCCACTTGATGTAAGGATCTAACACAAATGAAAGATAATTATCGCAAAAACAAGAGATGTCTATTAGGCTTAGTCTCCAAAAAAATCCAGGACTATAAGTAGAAGGAAACCAGTCAGCAGGAAGAGAGTCCCACAAGCCTGCAGGTCTTAGAAAAAAACTACTAGAATAGGAACAATGAATGGATGAAGACCATTATACTAATTCAAATAATTTTGACCAAAGGAACCGGATCAAACAATTCTGAAGAACACATGCCATAATAGTGGGCTTTTCCTCAGGAGCCCTTCACCCTGGATCTCAAATAATTTCTTATTTATGTTAATCTTGAAAAAGACTATAAAGCTCCAGGTAGAATGAAGACAGTGAGCAGAAAGAGAGTTTCTCAAGCTTGCAGTTCTTGAAACTATATTACAACGCTGTATCAAAACAACAAATTGATGGAGACCACTAGACTAACGAGTCAAACGAGCTGGAACAAAAGAAGAAGAGAATTTGGAAGAACAAATGCCATAACAGTATTTATAAAAAAGACTGCAACTAGCAACATCACGTGTGTGTGTGTGTGTGTGTGTGTGTGTGTGTGTGTGTGAGAGGTTGCAGTGAAGAAGAAAGGATGGGAGCCAATCAAATTACAGATACATTTCTGCATCTTATCAAGAACCTCCAAGTGGAATAGCGATTGTATGTCTGTAAATTAACACCATCTCAGATTGGGCATTACTTTAAAGTTTGGCTTTCTTGAAATATACAAGGTGGCCTCTACTCAAAAAAAGGAGTCTAATCTACACTTTTTGTATAAATCCTTCATTATTTAATCACTCACACTCTGTTTGCAGAATATGGTGGAATCGTCTTAGCCAGGGGTTTCCAAACTACAGCCCATAGGCAAGATTCGGCTCACCAAAGTTTTAATCCGTCCTGCAGAGCTCCTATGGAAAATGTAAAAATATCCATGATAAATTTAAAAAAAAAATGGAAAATGGAAGTGTGTGAAAATAGTGATGTGTTTTTTTTTTTCTTTTTGTTCAGAAAATAATCAAAAGAATGAGGTTTGGGAGAACCAGTTTCAATAAAAAGCAAAGCTAATGAGTAAAAGAGTATAAACCACGTCCATAAATTATTATTTTTTTAATTATTTTCGCCCATGTAGCTCTAAAAAGTCAGAAATATGGCCTCCCATTGGAAAACGTTAGAGACCTCTGATCTAATGAGCAGGAACGTTTTCGACTAAGTCATTCAAGACAATGCCAGAAATGTACAGTTAATCTAATTAATAGCATAAAAGAGTCACTTCCGATAATACTTGTATTAGCCATGCACAGGCTATGCCATCTTCCTTTCAAGAAGGAATTTTGCAGAAATACAATTCACAAGCGCCCCCCCCCCTCCCAGCTGCATGTATATCCCTGTCATGGGAAGATGATATATAATGGTCTAACATTTCCAAATCCCAACCTATCTGATATTGGCGAGACTACATGTTGTTCAACTTCAGTGATTTAACGAGGACTCAGACGTCAATACAATTATGCAGTAGTCAGTTCAGCAGAGTCTAAAAGATTCTGCGCAAGAATGAGCTGCAGACCTGTCACTTATTATAAAGTTCAGCAAGATGGAAAAGCATCACACCTCGAATGGGAGTTTTGAAGAATTTTTAAGGCTGTGCGATTAGTTTCAAGACTGATTCTATGCGGGGAACTTCACAGTGCAGATCTTAACACTCATTCTGATTTCTGCTTCTGGGGCTATGATGATGCATGGAGATCCAGGACCATCGCAGAACTTAAGAGAACCATCAGGAAAGAGATGAGAGCAAGATCGGTTTGTAAGGATATGAGGAAGCACCCTGTTTTGACAAGTTTCTGGGACTGACCTTAACTCCTGGTCTGAAATTGAAGACTTACATCAAATCCATCGGCAAGGTTCCCAGAAACATGGTTGGATCATTCTACCACTCCAGAAGGTAACTCATTCCCAACACAATTCTCTACCTGTATAAGAGCCAAATGTATTCTAAGATGGAGTAAACTTGCCACATCTGGTGAGGTGCTGTTCAGAGCACACTTTTCTGCCTGGACAAAGTACAAAACCAGCTTTGAAATCTAGTGAGTGATATCTCTTTTTTCTCCCTGCTATCTCTTTCTCATAGAAAAGACGCTGTGAGCCTATCTCTGCTCTATAGCTATTTTCATGGCAAGTGCTCGACTGAGCTTCTCTCTATGGTCCCCCCCTCCGATAAAACATTCATGACAAACACTTGTCTAGCTACAACAACTGTCAGCAATTTCTCTTACTTTCTATCTGTGCCTAAAATTCAATGAAAATTCTATAAGCAAAGCTTTTTTTTTTTTTTTTCAGAACTGCTGAATGACTCTGTCCATGTCAGAGGGGATAATTCTTTACAACTCTGAGAAAGTCTGAGATCATTTGCTGCCGAACTTAGACATTCCATAGACATTTTGAAACATTTTTTTTTTTGACAAGGTAGTCACCACTTATTAAGGCTGGAAGGCCACTTGAGGATAAGGGTTAATGAGTGTAAGGTAGTCAGTGAGATAGCAGCGTAATGATTGGTAATAGTGGAAATTGAGTGCAATTTGATTATTTAAGAGGACAGCTCAACAAGAACTTGTTTACACTTGATTTGAAAACGATCGTGTTTTAGTCAGGTGGAAAGCAGACCAGCGGAACAGAGTTCCACAGGCGGCCAGTTCCAAGAAAAAATAGAATGTGCGTTTAGATTTAGATACAAACAGAGAGTGAGGGAAATTGTTGACAGTGGTTTTAGCTAGACGAGTCTTTGTTTTGAATGTTTTACCGGGAGGAAGACCATAGATTAAAGCTAAATTGAGCACTTGCCATGAAAATAAGAAAAACAGAGCAGAGAAAGACTGGCAACATCTCTTCTTTGAGAAAAAGGTTGCAAAGAGGAGGAAAAGAACATTTCCCACTAGATTTCGAATTCGGTTTTAAATCCTGTCAAAGCAAGAAAGGGTGCTATGAGTAGATCCACCCTAGATGTAGCAATAGTATTCCATTTTAAGGACGTATTGGGGCCAAGTGGGGATCAGTGTTGGTGGTGAAAACATAGAAACTTCATTTTGGATGCGTTAAAATTAATCAGCCACGTTTTACCCTATTGCAGCACGTGCTCAAGGTTGGATGATAGAGACTCAGATCTTGTCATTGCTGGCCTTAGAAGTGTTGTCATAGATGGTAGTGTTGTTTGCATATATGTCGACGAATGAATTCAGAATGTGATTTGGGAGATCATTAATGAAGATCAGGAAGAGAGTTTACATATTTTAGGATATATTTGGCTATTATACAGGTAGAAGATTGCATTGGGAGTGAGATACCTTCTAGAGAGATAGAATAATCGAACCATTTTTCAGTGACCCTAAAAATGACAATTTTAAATTAAAAAGAAATGTTACGGCTAATGTGTGCTGAATTTGTGCATCTTGTGGGAGAAATATTGGGTTCAACTGTTGTATGCTAAATTGCATTTCGTTAATTTGTTTTATTGTTAAAACAGGGAAGAACAATACAACAAAAATGCTTTGTTCTGATTCACGTTTTTTTTTTCTTTTTAATTTTTTGCTTTTGACATGTTTTTTCTTTTTAATTATTTTTTAATTTTTTGTGTTTTTTTTCTATTCTTTAATTTTATGTTTTTCCTTTACTTTTAATTCTTTCGTCTTTTTTTTTTCATTGAATCTTATTTTATTTCCTTTTCCTCTAAAATTTTTTTTTGCTTTTCTTTTCTTTTTTTATTCATTTTTTTATTTATCATTTTTTTCATTCTTTTTCTTTTTTATTCTTTTTATGTTTAGTTTTTTTCATTCTTTCTTCTATTTTCATCCATTTTAATCTTTTTCATCCATTTTATTTTTTAATTTATTTAAAAAATTTATATATTTTCATTCTTTTTCTTTTTCATTGCCTTTTCTTTTTCATTTCTTTATCGGTTTTATTTTCTCTTTGAATTCGCTTCTTCTTTTTCATCCTTTTTCTTTTTTTCATTCCTTTTAATTATTTCTTCTATTTTCATTTTAATTTTTAATTATTTAAAAATATTTTTCATTCTTTTTCTTTTTCATTCACTTTTATATTCATTCTTTTTCTTTTTATTCTTTTTTGCTTTTCATTTTCTCTTGGAATTCAATTTTTTCTTTTTCATTCTTTTTTTCCTTGAATTCGTATTTTAAATTCTTTTATCATTTTCATCCTTTTTTCATTATTTTTTTACTTTGAACTAACTTTTTAAAAAATCATTTATTTTTTTCTTCTTTCTTTTCTTTGAATTTAGTTTTCTTATTTATTCATTTTGCTGTCTATCTTGTTTTTTTTTTTGTTTTTTTTCTGAACGTTTTTATATGTTTCACAAGTTTTTTTGTTTTTTTTAACAGAACTTTTGATTGACTGGATGAAAAGCATAATCGCATGCGATTTTCAATTACTTCCAATTGTTGTTGCATATGAAATGTCAGATTTTTAAATAAAACTAGCACACCACCCGACGTTGCCCGGTCGTAAAATATGCTTAAACATGATATTTTGATTAATGAAGATTTAGTATTTATTATTATATTATATTGGACCCAATGTATAGTAATGATTTTAAAAGTTAAAAAAAAAAAAAAATGACTTATGCACCACCACTGAGAATCGAAACCAAATCGCTATATATATATTAAGTGATAAAGTGGAGAGACCTAAGATGTTGACGAAATTTCGCCCCGTTTAGTGCAGGCCTTTCAAGAGTAAAAAAATATTTGTTGACGAGAAAGTTAGTCAATTAGGAATACATATATTAAGGGATGGGAAGGAGATAAGCATATTCATTTCCATATAAATAAAGAAATTATATATACATATATACATTATACGTATATGACTATTAATTAGTAAAAAAAAATTCATTTAAACAGTTGTTTAAAATTTCTTGAATTATTATTTTTAATACCAATGTACTAATGTATGCCGGATTTTTACCCTTGTTCATAATCACACACACACACACACACACACACACACACACACACACACACACACACACACACACACACACACACACACACACACATATACTAGCATTTCAGCCCGGCGTTGCCCGGGTGTTTGGAAGTGTATATTGAGCAAAAAAACAAACAAAAAAGCGGTCAATTTTTTTTAACTTTGACCCCTATTATGACCCCTTAGCATTTATTGTTTTGGGCTCAAATTCAGTTATTAAGTTAGATCCATGTCCAAGGAACCTATATCTAAAATTTCTAGTATTTAGACCCAAAATTGTCGGAGAAGTTTGGTAGAGTTCTCAAAGGTCAAATCGTTGAACTTTGACTCCTTAACAGCGAAATTTCTGGCCGAAAACCGATCACAAAGATTTACCCAAATCTCAGTACCTTATATATCAAATTTCGAGTCTGTAGACTTAAAATTGACAGAGTTATTGCGTAGGGAAATGTACACAGACACACATACAGACACGTTCATATATATATATATATATATATATATATATATATATATATAAGAGAAAAAAATTAAAGCTGTACGTTGAACTTTACAATAAAAATTTATTGTTCGACTGAATACTCCAAAAAACAATTTACAAAGTCCTTATTCCGCGAAGTATCAAAGAATATATATATATATATATATATATATATATATATATATATATATATATATATATATATATATATATATTTACGTCAGTCAGAGTTATCTAATCATTATATGATGATCTATGCATAAGAGCTAAATTGACCGACTTAATTCAATATATATAATTTTATATATAAAAAATTTAATTTAATATATATATATATATATATATATATATATATATATATATATATATATATATATATATATATATATATATATAACTATTTACTATAATAATGAAATACCTACAGACACTAGTGTCTCATCCTTTCGGGAATCCGCAGTGCAGGGTGTCACAATTGACACCAGTCGATAGATTCGAACACGGCGACACAAACCATCTCTGTTAACCACGTGAAATAACGTTGAAATTTAAACATTTTATTTTTAAATGTTTTTTTTACGACAGTTAGAGTGATCTAATCATTATATTATGATCTGAGCATAAGAGCTAAATTGACCGACTTAGTTCAGCTGAAAGTGCTCAACAATAAGAAACGAGTTTCTTAAAGGGGCTCACACACACACACACGCGCGTGCGCGCGCGCAGAGGGTTACAATAATTCACATTTAAAGTCCAAAATATAAAGTGGATAACGTTAGAATTATTTTTAATCCTGTATTAAAACAATTTCATGAAAGCAAAGATTTTTTTAAAGAAGGGGATTCGTTTCTTTTATTGAAATCTTTTAAACAAAACAAAAGAAATCTGACATAATGTACAACAATTGATTTATTATTTGCTATATTTTAAATAATTTTGTTTGTTTTATATTTAGCTTTAAAAATGTTTTTATTTTTTTTACCTTGAAAGCTTTCTCTTTAAAGAATTTGCTTTTTTTTTTCTTTTTTTTTTTTACATTTGTTTGTTTGGCAGACCTATACGGTACACACCTTCCTTGTCCGTCTGTATAATACGTGCCTTCCAACTTTGTGTGTCATCTCCTTTCCCACATATGAAAATGCAAATCTATCTATCTATCTATCTATCTATCTATCTATCTATCTATCTATCTATCTATAAAAGTGAACGAGTGTGTGTGTGTCTCTAGCAGTATCAGAATTTTTGTAGGAATTTTTGACACCCCTAACACGAAACTGCGAATACAATATAAAAATCTCGTAATTTCTCTGTTAAAAGTGGGTTATTTATTTTCTTTATGGATTATACTTCCAAAATAAACTATTACAGTTGTTTTAAAAGTAATAAAAATATTTTTTTTTTTAAAACAGTAATGAATTTTCCGAACTCAATATTTTTCAATTTTTAAACTCAATATTTTTCAATTTTTAAATTTTAAAAATCTATCAAAATTTTTCTATTGATTCTATTTTTACGATATTTTCAGGGTCAATGTGAAATTTTATGTTCTTTCCAATAAACCGAATATAATATTTTAGACAAACGTTTTTTTAAAATTCACGCCCCCCCCCCCAAGTGTCACCCATTTTCAACTTTCTCTTAAAAAGTAAATAATTAATTTATGTCGTGGAGTTTTATATATCACAAATTGAAGAGAAAAGGTCAATAAATAATATATTCAAATTTAAAACAAAAAAAAAATCGCTTTTTTAGAAATTTACCTGTAAAGTCCGAAGTTTAAAACCTTATTTTATAAGAACACATTGTTTCTTTTTTGTCTTTTTTTTTTTTTTAATGAAACCTTGGTCCTTGCTCCTTTAATTGAAAAAAAATTAGGGCTTGAATTACATTTTTCGAGGAGTTATAAGCTTAGAAAGATAGGGGGTCGAATAATTCACGCCTCTCATTTTGAAATGTCTATTAAAAAGTAAATAATTAATTTATGTCGTGGAGTTTTATATATCACAAATTGAAGAGAAAAGGTCAATAAATAATATATTCAAATTTAAAACAAAAAAAAAAATCGCTTTTTTAGAAATTTACCTGTAAAGTCCGAAGTTTAAAACCTTTTAAAAAAAAAAAACACATTTTTTTTTTTTGTTTTTTTTAATAAAACCTTGGTCCTTGCTCCTTTAATTGAAAAAAAAAAAATTAGGGCTTGAATTACATTTTTCGAGGAGTTATAAGCTTGGAAAGATGGGGTGGAATTATTCACTATTTTCACGAAATTTCTGACACTGCTAGTGTGTCTCTGTGTGATGTGTACATTTCCCTACGCAATAACTTAGTCAATTTTAAGTCTACAGACTCGAAATTTGATATACAGGGTACTGAGATTTGGGAAAATCGATGTGATCGGTTTTCGGCCAGAAATTTCGCTGTTAAGAGGTGAAAGTTCAACGATTTGACCTTTTGGAACTCTACCAAACTCCACCGACAATTTGGGGTCTAAACACTTGAAATTTTAGATATAGGTTCCTTGGACATGGATCTAACTTAATAACTTGATTTGAGCCCAAAACAGTACATTTTAAGAGGTCATAATAGGGGTCAAAGTTAAAAAAATTGACCGTTTTTTTTTGTTTTTTGTTTTTTTTTTTTTGCTCAGCATACACCTCCAAACACCCGGGCAACGCCGGACTGAAATGCTAGTATATCTATAAAAGTGAACGTGTGTGTGTGTGTGTGTGTCTGTGTACATTTCCCTACGCAATAACTCTGTAAATTTTTAGTATACAGACTCGAAATTTGATATACAGGGTACTGAGATTTGGGAAAATCTATGTGATCGGTTTTCGGCCAGAAATTTGGCTGTTAAGGGGTCAAAGTTCAACGATTTGACCTTTGAAAACTCTACCAAACTCCTCCGACAATTTTGAGTCTAAACACTTGAAATTTTAGATATAGGTTCCTTGGACATGGATCTAACTTAATAACTGAATTTGAGCCCAAAACAATAAATGTTGAGGGGTCATAATAGGGGTCAAAGTTAAGAAATTGACTACTGTGGTCTCTACCAAATTACTCAGACAATTTCTGGTCTAAACATTCGAAATTTTACATAAAGGTTATTCAGAGATACACCAAGCTTTTTAATCGGTTTGGGTCGAAAATTTTAGTTACCAATATATAAATGTATGTATGTATGTATGTATGTTTGCATGTCTGCCTAAAACTTTTGACAGAGGCAATGGATTTTTAGAAAATCAGTATCGTTTTGAAATTCGACCTTTAATATGACAAATATCGAAAAATTGGCTAAAAACATCAATATCTTCACCTTCAACTGGGTACTTTTCTACAGGGGGGGGGGATCGATTTTTCGCCGATATTTTTGAAAGTCATCCTCTCCTTTCGATTGTCTAGCCTTAATTTAAACATAAGTCACTTCCAGTTTGGTGGTAGTCGTAACAGCAAAAACGTCAGGTTTTTTTTCCCGTTCTTTTCCTCCTTCGCTGTACGGGTTCGAGCCTGCCTTCCTACTACCACTTTTTTTATGCTGACCAGACACATTTAAACACCCGGGCAATGCCGGGCTGAAATGCTAGTATATCTATAAAAGTGAACGTGTCTGTGTATATGTGTGTCTGTGTAACTGTGTGTCTGTGTGTCTACATTTCCCTATGCAATAACTCTGTCAATTTTCAGTCTACAGGCTCGAAATTTGATATACAGGGTACTGAGATTTGGGAAAATCTTTGTAATCCGTTTTCGGCCAGACATTTGGCTGTTAAAAGGTCAAAGTTCAATGATTTTACCTTTTGAGAACTCTACCAAATTCCTCCGACAATTTTGAGTAGAAACAATTGAAATTTTAGATATAGATTGCTTGGACATGGATCTAACTTAATAACTTGATTTGAGCCCAAAACAATAAATTTTAAGGGGTCATAATAGGGGTCAAAGTTTTAAAAAAATTTGACCTCTGCGGTCTCTACCAAATTACTCAGACAAATTCTGGTCTAAACATTTGAAATTTTACATAAAGGGTATTCAGAGATAAGGCAAGCTTTTTAATCGTTTTTGGTCGAAAATTTTTAGTTACCAATATATAAATGTATATATATGTATGTCTTCCTAAAACTTTCGACAGAGGCAACGGATTTTTAGAAGATCAGTATCGTTTTGAAGTTCGACCTTTCTGACGACAAATATCGAAAGATTGGCTAAAAACATCAATATCTTCACCTTAAACTGGGCACATTTCTACAAGGGGGGGGTCGCTTTTTTTCACCGATATTTTTGAAAGTCATCTTCTCCCTTCGATTGTTTAGCCTTAATTAAAACCTACGTCACTTCCGGTTTGGCGGTGGTCTGGTCGTAACAGCATAAACGTTAGGTTTTATCCCCATTCTTTTCCTCCTTTACAGTACGGGTTCGAGCCTGCCTTCCTACTACCACTTTTTTTTTTTTTTTTTTGCTCAACACACACATCCAAACATCCAGGCAACGCCGGGCTGAAATGCTAGTATATCTATAAAAATGAAAGTGCCTCTGTGTGTGTATGTCTGTGTGTCTGTGTACATTTCCCTACGCAATAACTCTGTCAATTTTCGGTCTACAAACTCGAAATTTGATATAAAAGGCATTGAGATTTGGGAAAATCTTTGTAATCGATTTTCGGCCAGAAATTTGGCTGTTAAGGGGTCAACTTTAATCATTGTTAAATCTTCTATTTTTTTTGCGTGATGAATAAATATACTTTTCTCTGGCGATTTTTATGTTTGCATTTTACCATGGGTCAGAAGTTAGAAGTTCTGAAGAAAATAATTTGTGTTTTTAGTAAACTATCAGAAATTTTATTTTCTGTGCTGTCTTTTATTTTTTTCAAACATTTATAAACCATAAACCAGATAACTCGTATTTAGTATAAATTATAACAAAATAATCTAATAATAAATTTTGAAAATGAATAAATATATATATATATCTTGGATTCTCAGTAGTTGGATAACAAGACCCCTTGTTTGAGACGAAGTAGGTTCATTCCATACAGATTTTGTCGCAGTTTGCTTGATCTGTGTTAATTAATAGACTTTCTTGTGTGTGGAGCACTTGCTCAAATGGCAGGGCACATGGCTTGCATGCAAGAGATTCTGGTTTAGAATCCCAAGTTAAGATGTGTTCAACTGATGAATCCAAATGAGGGTGAAACTCGAGTCTTAGACTTCTGGTTTGTTGGCTGTCATGGCTTATGTGAGCTGCGACATTGTTTGATTGTTGAAATAATTATTCTGAAAATTCTAGTACATACGCACACACACATATGTATTTCTTCTTCTTTAAGAAATAAGTTTATTAATAGTTGAGCACTGTCTGTTGAAATGAAAAAAAGTCAGTTATTTAATCTGTGTGCGGTTAGAGACAGCTTGATCGCTCAATCACTGTAGACTGTTCTTGCATAATGTTTATGTCTTTATAAATGTTTGATTTTACTTGAATATTGTTATGGTTGACGGTAACCCTGTGGTTTGTTCCTTGCTTTTATATGAAAGGGAAAGGTAGTTTGATTGAAGCATTGTTGGTAACTAAGGTGTAAATGTATAAGAAGGCTGTTAACAATGTAGAATACCGAGAGACAAGGTCACTATTGATTGATTTTAAGCTACCAGTAATGCTAAAATCTATAGATCACCTGCAAGCGTGTTTTTACATTTCAGAAAATATATGCACAGTTAACATGTCGTTTTACGATAACCGGGAGAAAATGACAACTCTGTAGTTAAATACTTAGAGATTTGTAAAGAATCGGAATCGGGAATTTAGTATGGAATCGGTAATTTTATTGAAATTGGTAAAAATACTGGAATCGTCCCATTACTAATAGATAGATAATCCGAAAATTAATTGTTTCAGAATTTTTGAGATAAGAATTAAAAATCTCGATTACTTAATTATTCGAACCACTATTCTTGGAGTGGTTGTTATTCTTGCAACGTTTCAGCCGAGGTAACCTCTGACTTTTCGTTTTCTTGGTCCCAAAGCCAAAAAAGTCAACACAAGTCTTGCAACGGCCTTTTCTCAGCTGATTGCCGTATGTTGCTAGTCCTATGCAGCTCTAGGGGGTCCATACTCCCAGGCTTTGTCTTTTACTCTTTGAAAATGGGTTACATTTTTTTTTATTAATCGCCTGAAGCGCCCTTACCAGGGAAAACCGACAGGGCTTTCCAAGCTCTTTTCTCTAGAGGCGCTGGCTCTTCAATCCCACTTTATCGCCCCTTGCATAACATTTTTATGTTGTAGAAGGAAGATAAATACCACCACCCCCGACCTTCTTTGAGCGCATTTTAAATTTTTTTTTTTCGAAATTGGGAATATTTATGTCTAACTAAAGAATCTGAGAGAACCGCTTGAAATTCTACATAGATTGGTATAAAGATTCTTGGTATATAAAATTCCTGACTTTAAAAAGGATACGCCTCAAGAAGTTTGGAGATTACATCGGCCAAATCGTTGTGAAGATAACAACCAAGCTAAGAATAGTAGTCCAAAAAAATGCAAATGAACTGCTTAATCGATAATAATTTAAATAATTTTCAAAAGCAAAAAATTTTTATATAAAAATGGAGGGATGAATGTGCATTTAAGGAGCATAAACTTCAATAAAACTATGAATTTTTTTTAACCAAAAAAGGGCTAAAACTAGGGATAGCATAAATTATTAAACTTCAATAAAACCATGAATTTATTTATTTTTTTTTTGGTAAGACTTAAATGGAACCAAAAAACTGATAGAGCTAAGGATAGTAGTCTAAAAAATGCAAAGGAACTGCTTAATCGATAGTAATTTAAATAATTAAAAAAAAAAAATTTTTTATATAAAAATGGAGGGATAAATGTGCATTTAAGGTGCATAAATTATTAAACTTCAATAAAACCATGAATTTTTTTAACCAAAAAAGTGATAAAGCTAGATATAGCAGTCAAATGAACTGCTTAATCGATAGTAATTTAAATAATTTTCAAAAAAGAATTTTTATATAAAAATGGAGGGATGAATGTGCATTTAAGGTGCATAAATTATTAAACTTCAATAAAACCATGAATTAAAAAAAATTTTTTTTTTTTGGTAAGATTTAAATAAAACCCAAAAAGTGATAAAGCTAGGGATAGCAGACTAAAAAATGCAAATGAACTGCTTAATCGATAGTAAGTAATTGAAATATTAAAATTTAATATTAAAGTGTAATTTAAATATTTTTTTAAAAATTTGATAAAAAGGGAGAGATAAATCTTCATTTCAAGTGCATAAATTATTAGGCTTTAAAAAAAAAAAAAGCATAAAAAGTTTGGGTCTTTTTTTTTTTTTTTTTTTGGTAAAACATTTTATTCAAAGATTTAAATGAAACTATACAAATTTTCATCATTAATATTATTTATAATTTATTATACAACACAATCTACAACATTAAACACGTTAAGTGAAGCATTGGGCGTCATTTGTTTATTATTAGACTTATATAAACCCATAAAAAGCTAATTTTTTTGTAAAACATATTATTAGACCCGAAGACTTAAATAAAACCATAAAAAGTTTCATGATTATCATTATCATTAATAAAAATAAATAAAAATACTATTAAAACTGTTTTACAAGTATTTTAATGATAGGTGCTCCAATGAATTACAGGTCCTTGTACCCCCTCGACGTTATACCCCCGCCAAACCTCACATGCAGCAAAATCCCACCCCTACACGATAAAGATCCCCAGATGCCAGAAAGCATTCTACTTTATTTTCTTTCCTCAGACTGCTAAATTTTCAAATTCCCTTCCGAGTCCCTGCTTCCCTGACTGTACTGACATCCAAAAGTTCAAGTGTAATGTGAACAGATATCTTGCTGCTCAACTCCCTACATGGTATCCCTGCAAATTATGTTGCAGATAGTAGCTCCCTACATCAAAGTGACACTATGCCTTGTTTGAGGTGAAAATGCAAAAAAAAAAAAAAGAAGCATTTTAAAGTTTAATAATTTATGCACCTGAAATGTACATTTACCAGGGGAGGTGTGTCTTATGTGTTTGCCATTTGTTTTAATTGTTGTTCATTTTTTTCTTTTTCTTTTTTTTTTGTTAAAACTTTTAATAAATAAATAGAATCCTTGGCGGATCCCAAAATTCTGAGAGCCACACCTTTATCCCTCTCCCCCATTGTTCGCATTCGTTCACATTTGTAAATCGTTACTGTCTTTGTCTTTTCTTAACAGGAAATGGGGAATCACATTAGGTTAAAGGGGGAAGAAGGAGGAGGAGGCGAAGAAAGTCTCGAGAAAAAACTAAAGACTCCTGAAGAAGTAAAAGCCGAAGAGGAGGACCGCGAGAGGAGACAAGTTCAGCGTCTTCTGGCCGAGACGGTGGCCCATTCGATGCCTATGGATGACGTGAAATTGATTCTTAAATATGGCGGTGACGTTAATCGGCCCGTGAATCGGGGTATGATGCCGCTTCACTATGCTGCATATGCAAACAATTTGGACGCTATGAAACATTTTATCGAGTTGGGCTGCGATGTCAACGCTAAGAATAAAGAAGGCCACACGCCTGTACATACGTGCGCCAAGAGAGGTAACCACAAGTGTTTAAAGTACCTCATCCAACATGGCGCTCATGTTAACATCGACAACAAAGAATACACACCTATGCCAAGAAAAAAATCTGTTATGCTTGTAGAAGACACCCTTGCCGATACCATGGAGAACGGCATCACTATCAGCAAATTGGAAGCCATCCAAGAATTTCCGAGAGAGGAAGACACGATCAAACCTTCAAAGGATGATGAATCGGAAACAGCTCTGTCATCTTCTGAATGCAACGGTTATACTGCTACGGAAACTGACATTGTATGCGATGCTTCCGACGATTCCAGTGAGTACATAAGCCGAGATGCAACCGTGGAACCAATAAATTTGGCGTTGGAAAACAACCACGTCAAAGTCGTCAAATTGCTCTTGGAGAGCGGTGCGAATCCCAATCGGAGGTACTTCATGGGCTACGAGATAAACTTGCTCCCGCTCAAGAACATAGAATGCCTAGACCTTTTGCTGAAGTACGGCGCGAACCCGAATTGCGTGAATCGGTTGGGGTTCACGCCATTAATGATGGCTGCCAAACAAAATGAGACCCAGGCCTTGCGCTTGCTGATCAAGAAGGGGGCAGACGTAAATCAGCAACGTCCGGAAAGGTTCGAACAGAAGACGGCCCTGCATATTGCTCTCGAAGCTGGCAATCTCTCTGTGACAAGAACTTTGCTTTTACAACACGCCCGCGTTTTGAGATGTCCGAATTATGAATACAATGCTCTTCACACGGCTGTCCTTACGGATCGAGTTGATTTAGTTGAGCTCGTTCTCTGTTTTCCGCAGGATGTTGATGAGACCACTGATGATGACTGCTCGGCCCTGATGCTGGCAGCCGCTTCAACTGAGTTGAAGAATCAGTTCCAGATTATTAAACTACTGCTGCAAACTGGTGCCAACCCAAACTTCCATGCTGGCGTGATTAACTATATAGCTCCCTGTTTATCTCCCTTAGTTGAATATTTAATGAACAATGACAACATCGACTATGATATTGTATTTATGTTGATCCAGTATGGAGCTCAGGTGAATTTTGCAGGGGCTTCTACGGTTTTCAGAAAGAAGGATCCTTATGGCGTTCTCTCATACATACCCAAGATTCGTAAGAATATACGACTGCTTAAGCTTTTGATAAAAGCCAGCAGCTTTTTCGACGTCTACATGATTTCGAAGTGTAAAGAAGTCACTGAAGATGAGAGGAAGTGGCTTGTGGCACTCGGAAGCCAGCCATTTTCACTCAAAAACTTGGTTCGTCATTTCCTTCGCAAACAGCTGCTGAGACCATTCGTGGAAAAAATCAAGAATGTTCCGTTACCAGAAAACCTTATAAATTATCTACTTTTTGAAGTAGATTAGATTATATAAATATTTTTTAAAGGAACAATATTCATAAAAAAATGATTTAATTTCTGCTGTGATATATTTATATTGAAAAGATCAAAAAAACTTTATTGGTGCTTCTGCAGCTGGAGATGTTATGTTCTATGCATAAGTGATCAACAAAATAAACAAAGTCTTTTTATACGTAGGTGTCTATATGAAATCTTTTTTCCACGAGTGCTTCTTCTTATTGTCGTTTCATGAGTGGCCTTGTCGTCTAGTGGTTGTCGATCATCTCGCCTGTTTAACTAAATGAATAAAACTTTTTATGAATGACGGACACAAGGAGACTTTCGCCGAGTTTTCTTCAAGGTTTTATTGGAGAGAATGCACTTAAGGAGAGAGGTTACTGTTATCTCAGCTGATTGTTAACTTTTTAACTTAAGAAATGTACCACGCACAGATGGACAGACATCAAAGTGAGATTCACCTGTCCCATCTGCACAGCTTCCAGTTTTTAGTTTTCTCTCATTCGAACAATGTGACGTCATTCGCCATCTGTGATTGTATGACTTTGTTTTATCTATCAAATCTCTGCCCGTTTCTTTTCACATCACCTAAAAGAATTTACTTGGAGAGAGATTACATAACTAATATTACTTCCTTCTTAATTTAGTCTTCTAACTTGAGAACTAAGAGATACAGACGGACAGACATCAAAGTGAAATTCCCTTTAAGCTATTCTATATCATTAGGTTGCGTTCCATCTGCACGGCTTCCTGAGCAAGAATGACTAGAAAATCTTTGTTTTTGTCTCTCAAAAACAAGACACCATGTCATATTGTAGTCGTTCGACTATATGCTTTGTCTACAGAGTTTGACCACTTGCATCCCCACTTCAACTCATGTCACTCATCTCTGGGTATAATTTTTTTTTTTTGCAGATAAGTTATAGTGACATGCACTAAAGGTGACTCTTATCAAAATTCATACTAGCTAATTTAACTGCTACTTATGTTGGACCCCTAACATGTAACAGAGATACGTATCAACGTGAATGTTCTTATTGCGATTTATGAACAAATCAGAAATGGACAAAGAAGTTTACAATTTGAAAGCCGTGTAAAAATAAATAAATAAATAAATAAAAAAGTAGTAAGGCAGACGACAACAAAAGATGTGACTGCAAAACTAAAAATGATTTAACTGCGATGATAGCAATTGTTCAGTTTCTCAAAAAACTAATCATATTCTACAGACCCCCTCCCAAAAAACAGTTTCATAGCATGATGTTCTGCTAAAAGGATATATTCGTTTGAAGTAGCTGAGTGGTCTTGGCTACATATTTGAGTAATAATCCTGTAAGTCGCCTATGGAATGAGTGTTCAGAGCTGGTATGTCCTTAGCGTTAGGATTCGGCGTATCTTTTGACGTCTCTCCCAGGCGGCTAAAGCAGTCAGTATTTTTGGTTTAACCACCTAATCATGTTATTGTAAGAAGGAATCCGGATATACTCATTTATTACATCGATATTTTTTATAAAAAGCTGAAGGGGAGGGGCGCCTGAGCTTACCCAGTCGTAAACTATGCTTAAACATATTTTAATCCATACAGATTTCGTATTTATTATTACAAAGCCAATTCTTTATTGAATATTATATTGTACCTAATATATAGTACTGATTTCAAAAGTTTAAAAAAGTATTACTTGTGTACTATCAGCTACAATCGAAACTAAAACATTTATCGACTCAGTAGCGTTCCCTACCGTTTGAGCTATTGACAGATAGAGGAGAGAGATTTAAAATGAAACCTCTTAAGCTATGAATTTGCACGTGCGCAAAAGTAATAGAAACAATAATAATCTTACTGAATGGGTGTTCGTGGTCAGAGCTGGTATATCCTTAAACGTGGGGATTACGGCGTATCATTCCACGTCTCTCTCAAGTTAAGTCGGTATTTATTTATTTATTTATTTATTCTTGTGAGGAGGAACCCGGATTTACTCAGATTCTTTACAAAATCATAAAATTGCAACAAATATAATACGTAAGGTTAAGGCTAGCAGTAGGGGTAAGAAAAAAAAGCTCATAAAAGTAAATTGAAGAAAAAAAAGTTCATTCACTTAATGACGTGAAGAAAATTATTAAAACAATTCTTAACATGGAGTGGAGACGGAGCAGTTAATTAATGCTAAATTTAAGTCAGGGAGAAAAATTTTTTTTAAGTTGTTTAATTTAATACCGGTATTAACTGTTTGACGACGGCTCAGCCATTTCCGGTCTGTTCTATAGATTACAATCAGAAACATCCAGGTCGATATGTATCCCCAGTTGTAGAAGTACCTTTTTTATTAGATGTCAGTTTCAATGTCTGTCTGTAATGTTCTGTAGTTCTGTAAAAGTTTGAATTATCAATGTTGAATTATGTGATCCTATTGTGGGATGTGGTTATCAATGTCGTCTTTGTGAAGTTCAGTGTTATTTATTTATTTATTTATTTATTTATTATTGTATCATTATCTGGCAAAACAATAAAATGATTACTTCCGGTTTATCGTGGATTCAGAAACAAATGTTCAAATTCTAAAATGATTTTGGAAAATGGAATTGAAAAAAAAAAAAAACCAAAAAAAAACAATAAAATGATTACTTCCGGATTTTCAGAACCAAATGTTCTAATTATAGAATGATTTTTGGAAAATGGACTTGTACAATTTTTAACTGGAGAAGGGAGGCTTCTGTTTGCTATCTTAAATCCTCCCCCCCCCCATCCCCGCGCCCAGGGCACTTATTTTTCCTTCTCTTAATGTTTTATTATCTAGTAGCAGGGATAGCTGGCTTTGCCAGGGGCGATAAATAATGTGTAACATCTTTATATTAAAACTTCTATCACCTCTCTCTCTCTTTCTCTCTCTCTCTCTCTCTCTCTCTCTCTCTCTCTCTCTCTCTCTCTTGTTACTCTCTTTCCCCCTTCACTATTTTTTCCTCCTTCTCCTTAAACCTTTTCTTCATCCTCTGCCTAACACATTTCTCTCTCTTGTTTTAATGTGCTGGAAACAAATGTAATTCACATACTGACGCTATTCTTTTTAAATATGATACTGTAATCTCATATTTATTGCTCCTGGACAAGGAGGAGTAAAGCAAAACACTGATATTCTTAATCCTGAGTAATTCCGTTCCCTTCAACCCATCCACTTTCATAATATGAAGAGAAATTATATTGATAATGAAAATAATCCAGACAGATTTACATGTAATATCGTCATTCACATTTATTGATCTCAGACAATTCAAAGTAGAACCAAATATAATACAATAATGTTAATAATGACAATTTTATTGCTCCCTGACAGCACCATTTACAATGTAACTTTAACATTAAATACAATAGCATTCTTAATCCCAGGTAATACTGTTTTTCCCACCCGTTTTCGCAATGATATGAAAAGAAATTATGTTGATAATGAGAATAGTCTAGAAAAATCAAAATGTACTTCCATAATTTACATTTATTGCTCCCTGACAACTCCAAATAAAAAAAAGATTTTGTTATTTCTACTCACTAACCTAATGTAATACATTAATGTAAATAAAGACAAATTTATTGTTCCCTGGCAACGCCATGTATTACCTAACTCTAGCATTAAAATGACTTCCTCTTCTCCTGTCACCCAGGGAACTCATAAATGTTCTATGATTTATTATATAAATGTTTTATTATCTATCCTATAAATGGTGGTTGGCTGTTTTTTGCATGTGTTTGTGCCCCTTCCTCCCACTTAAAAGTCACACTACACAAGACACATAAAATTAATATATTCTTTTTTTCAGCATTGCTCCATACAAAATATGGTGACTTTTATTTTTACAGTGTTCATTGGTTTGAAGTGGGCCGACAGGAACAAAATTAGTTTGTTGCATGGTCCCTGGCCTTGACGATTTTGGGTATTGTCTAGAACCACACAAATATTTAATATAAATTCAATATAAAAATTATGTTTTAGCGAAGGAAGAAAATGAAAAAAAAAAATATATAGAACATGCACACATATAAGAATGGAAATAAATGAAACATTGAGAGGTTAAAAGGGTCACCAGTTAGTAAGTGCTAACTGTTGCAATATTTTTAATATAATTAAGATTCTACTTAATTAATAGGTATGACTAAAGAAAATTAGAAGGTTCTACTTATAGACACTGGTGATAGGAACTGACCAATCAAATGGAGCCACGTTCTGCTAGCAACCAATCAGAAACCGGGATTGCTCCATAAAAATATCAGATTGTTTAGAATTCCTGCACATAATTTTTCGTGTCTACATGAGAAAGATCTTTGCTTTTTGTCTGCAAATTTTTACTGTTCAAGATTTATACAAATTAGCTATCCACTGAAAACTTTATTTTTTTTTTATTTTTGAACTTGTACAGATTAGCTACCCACTGAAAACTTTTTTTTTTTTTCATCTTTGAACTTGTACAGATTATCTACCCACTGAAAACTCTATTTTTTATCTTTGGACTTGTACAGATTAGTTACCCATTGAAAACTCTATTTTTCATCTTTGGACTTGTATAGATTAACTACCCACCAAAAACTCTATTTTTCATCTTTGAACTTGTACAGATTATCTATCCACTTAAAACTGTATTTTTCATCTCCGGATTTGTACAGATTAGCTTGCTATCAGAAACTCTTCTAAAATTAAACATGGCTTTCAATTCAAAACTAACAGGAACAGAATTTTGTAAATGAAAAATGGAAGAAAAGCAAAATTCTATGACAAAACATATCCGTACATGAGATAAATATATAAAAAATAATTTCAATAATGATAATTTATGCAAATTCGTCCTATAAATAGTCACAAGGCTTAGAAATGTGTATGTCAATAAATTCCGAGTGTGATTATGTGTGTGTTAGTAATATATGTATATGAGTATTTGGCAGCGTGGCATTGTGTGCGCAGGTGCGTTGGTTTGCCATGTTCTTGTTAGTACGTGTGAGTGTGTAGTAATTCTTCTCTGTTTGCCTGAATTTCGCTAGTGTGTGCAAGAGATGAAGAAAACTGGTATGTGAGGAAAAAAAGAAGTGGAAAGATAGAGAGGGAAGATAAAGAGGATGATAAAGAAAAAGGGAGTAGTAGAGAGAAGGGGGAAAAAAGAGGGGGATAGAGAGAGAAAGAAGAAGAAAAAGATGGAAATGGAGAAAGGAAGGGGTGATAGAGAGAAGAGAAAGAAGAGGGAGATAGAGAGAGATATCGATAGAGAGGGGATGGGGGGGGTAAAAAGAGAAGTTTTAAAAGAAAGATGTTATGCACACTTTAAAAAATTTTTTCACTTTGTTGGCCGCCCTCCCGGATAACTCCAAGTAGCCATACTAGCTTGATTAAAAAAAAATCAATTTATGTAAACTTTACGTGGGAACTTCAACTTCCTACTAAAAATTAAATGGAGTGGTGGGTAGCTATCTTCCTTTTTTTCTTTTAACAAAGGAGTCGCCACTTATCAAGACCCAGAGGCCACCCAAGGATAAGGGTTAATGAGTGTACGGTAGTCAATGGGACAATATCGTAGTAATCGTTAGTAGTGGAAATTTGGTAAATGTGATTACTTAACGGGAATGGCTCATCAAGAACTTGTTTACATTGGACTTGAAGACAACCATATTGTAGTCAGTTGGAAAGCAGAAAAATGGAACAGAGTTCCACAGGCGTGCAGTTCTAAGAAAGAAGCTTTGTTCAAGAAGTCTACGTATAGGTTTAGGCACAGATAAAAAGTGGGGGGAAATTATTGATAATGGTTTCAACTAGACAAGTGTTTTTGTGAAAGTCAGATAACGGGGAGGGACCATAATTTGGAGCTCAGAAGAGCACTTACCATGAAAATATCGATAAAGCAGAGACAGGCTCGCAATATCTCTTCTGTGGGAAACAGGTTGCAGGAAAGAGAAAAAGGCATCACACACTAGGCTATGAAGTCTATTTTGAACTATATCAAGGCAAGATAAGTGCTTCTAGCACCTCCTGCCCAGATGTGCCAACTGTACTCCATCCTTGGACATACTTGGCTCTTATACAGGTAGAAAATTGCATAGATATCTACTGGAGCAGTAGAACAATCCACCATTTTTCCAGAAACCTTGGCAATGGATTTGATGTATGTGTTCTATTTCAGATCAGGAGTAAAGGTCAGACCTAGAAGCTTGTCAAAACATGGAGCCTCCCCAAGACGAGAGTTATTCATTTCAATTGATACCAGATGGAGATCAGAGCATTGATGATGTAAAGATAGAAGCTTGGTTTTAAATGCATGAAAATTGACCAGCCACCTTTTTCCCCATTGCACCCCGTGCTCAAGATCAGAGGAGAGAGAATCAGAGAGAACTTGGTCTCTTTCTCTGTCTGTTTCTGTCTGTCTGTATGTATGTATGTATGTATGTATGTATCTCTCTCTCTTTCTCCCCTGTCTCTATTTACTGAACCCCTAACACCAACTACCTTTACCTGAAGCATTATCAAAGATGCCATTTCTTATAGTACAATATGCAAAATAAACGCCACCATAGAATGCATCGTGGAATAGTAGGTAGCTTTCTGTGTGAGTATATACAGAGACAGAAATATAAGGGAAACAATATTTTTATGCAAACAGTCAATGAGATGAATGGCTTCCATCATGTTGAGTAAATAATTAAATTTTTACTTACTACAAGCCACATTTTGTCTTTTTGTGTTTTTTGCCCCCTCCTTTGAGAAGTCGAGTGAAATTTTTTTCTTCTTAATTTAAAGCACCAGTAGGGCAGCCAGAGATAGGCAGGCAGGCATTTGCCTTGTCGTAAATAATTTGCCTGCTAATGGGGAAATTATTTACTGCTTGCGAATCGATTTTGTCTGCCATTTCATAATGAATGGCTCAAAGTTTACCTTCCTATAAGGGAATGTAGCAGGGTTAGATTCGTTTCATTTCGTTCCGTTTCTTTCAAAATATTTACTAATTTATTTTCGTTATTTTGTATGGAAACGAAACAAAACTTTTCATATCGTTTCGTTTCGTTCATTTTTCGTTTTGCTTCATACATCTGTAAGTATTTAATTACAACCATAATGTGGCAAAAAGGTACTTAACAAAAAACTATGAAACATGAAAAAGTTATAATTAGGGCAACCCAAAAATTGCATTTATTAATCAGGTCGAGTAATTTGACAAAATAATTTTATAAAAAATTTAAATCAATCAAAATATTTAATTTTCATATCATAAGAATATTCAGTAAGCATTAATTGTAATTTTTAGGTTGCCCGAATTATAATACAAAAAAAACAAAAAAACGAAACGAAACATTACTGAAACGAAATGACCGAAACATTATATTTTGTAAAATTTTTGCTATGAAAGTTTGCCACCCCCTCCTGTCCACTTGGTCCCTTTTGGCTACACCCTTGATATATGAACAGATATCTTGCTACTCAACTTCTTGCATAGTGCCCCTGTAGACATAGTCCTAAATAATAGCCCCTTACGTCCAAATGTAATATGACTTGGGACCATGTCTATAGGGGTACTATGTAAGGAGTTGAGCAGTGAGATGTCTGTTCTCATTACACTTAAACTTCTGCATGTCAGTACAGTCAGGGAAAGAAGAAACTATAAGAGTAGAAGGCTTTCCGGTATCTAGGAACCTCAGCAGTAAAGAGGTGGGATTTTGCTGCTTGTCAGATTAGTCAGAGGTGTGTAATATCTGTTATTAGTGCATCAGACTGAAGATTTATAGAATCTGGTCTCTATCTTGGATATCAACACACCTAGTCCACATTAGTGTCTGTTGGGGACGCACCCCTATTACTAGGAATAATGAACTGCTCCATGACGCCACTTCCATCCATGACGTCACTTCCAGAGAACGAGAAGCGGTTGACGACACAGACGCGAGGCGGATGGTCGTTCACAACTAGTCTTGACATGAGCAAAGATATTGTTCAATTACCTCTTTTATGTATTTTTTTAAATACATATTTATTTAATTGTTACTGTGTTTTTCTCGGTATTTATTCAGCCACTCATACCACAAGAGTGTCCAATTTAGAAATGGCGTCTTTTATATTGCTTTTCTAACAAATAGGCCGCTTCCCTTTTTCCCACCTGACTACAACTTGGACGTCTTCAAGTCCAACATAAACAAACTTCTGACAAACCGCCCCCTTAAGACACTCTATCAAAACCCCTAATACTAATGATTAATACAATACTATCTCATTGATTACTGTACACACAATAACCCTTATCCCTGAGTGGCCTTCGGGCCTTGATAAGTGGTGACCCCCATGTAAAAAATTAAAAAAAAAAGTTTTCTTACATTAGGGATACAATTGGAATGCAGGGAGAAGCAGGTGCTAGTGTGATTGTAAGAATTAAGAGTGGATAGAGTAACAGCAAGGAACTACTGTCATTACTAACCAGCAGAGCGTTACCAGTGTCAACCGAGGAAAAAGTCTATCAGGCACGTGTACGCAGTATGATTATGTATGGAAGTGAAACCTGGACAGTGAGGGTTAAGGACATGCGTTGCATGAAGAGAGATAATATGAGAATGATATGAAACGATGAATATGTAATGTGAGTCTTCAAGACAGGCTTGGTTCTGATGACCTCTGAAAGAAGGCTAAATCTAGGCAGAATAGGGAGATGTGTGCAAAACAGGAGACTTAAATGGTATGGTCACGTTGAGAGAATGGAAGAGAGTTTTTGGGTTAGTAGATGTAGAACACTCGAGGTAGCAGGGTCAGTTTACAGAAGGAGGACAAGAAAAATATGGGGAGGAGGGATAAATAAAGACATGGGCAGAGATAGGTTAGTTTAGAAATCGATTTCTAAAAGCAAGACATGCCAGCATGTAAAATGGGTGGCAAGTCGATGATGATGATGATGATGATGATGATGATGATGATGATGATGATGATGAAAAAGAAGTGGAGTGATTATCTTTAGAGAAAGAGGGATAAATAAAGACCTGGACAGAGATAGATTAGTTTAAAAGTCGATATTTAAAAGCCGTCCAACACATGCCAGCATGTAAAACGGCTGTTAAACCGTTGTTGTTGTTGTTGTTGTTGTTGGTGGTGGTGGTGGTGATGGTGATGGTTATGATGATGATGAAAAAAACAAGACTGCTTGCCAAACGTGAAGTGATTAATTGTTGTTCGCAGGAATTAAATGGAGTATACTTCAGAGAAGCTGGATCGCTGGAGAAAGCATCTGGAATTCAAATGGAAATGTTCAAACGATGTTTGCCGATCATCAAAGAAAAGTTCAGAGGAATAAAAATAAAACAAAATAAAACATAAAATCACATATTTCATATGAATGTGTTTTCTCTCCTTTTTTTTCTTTTCATTGTATGTCCTCACATATCAACAATTTCCCCCATTACTTGTGCCTTAATCTAAATGCAGATTCCATGAACAAAGCTTCTTTCTTAGAACTGCCCGACTGTGGAACACTGTTCCACTGACCTACTTCTCGACTGATTACAATATGGTAGCTTTCAAGTCCAATGTAAACAAGTTCTTGTTCAGCTGTCCCCTTAAACAATCCAAATTCTACCCAATTTACACCACTAACGATTACTACATTACCGCCTTACATTCATTAACCCTTATCCTCGAGAGGCCTGTGGGCCTTGATAAGTGGTAACACTCTCGTAAAAAAAAAAAAAAGAAAAGATTTCTTTTAACATTTTAAATGTCACATAAATGTTTGTACATAAGTTTTCACATAAACGTGTACTTTTGCACACCTGTGGTTTTGCCAGTGAGCGATAACCCCCCCCCCAGAATTTTTATACATACATGCGCGGTCGCCAGTTTTCCATTCTTTTAATAGTCGTTTTTCCATGCATGGGCTTAGCTGGACATGAATTTACTCATGCATGGAAATACAACTGAGACTTGCTAGCTTTCAAAGGTTTTATTTAGAGAGAGATTTTATTCATGGGAGAGTGGAGAGAGACTACTAAGGCTAAAATTAATTCCTTTTTATTTGTCCTTCTACTTGAGGATTGAGAGACGCAGACCGCAGGCAATGAGGTGACATTCACTTAAATTCTCCTTTTGTTTTTCTCCTCAAAGTTATGACGTCATCACCTCCTATATTTTGACACCTGCATTTCTCGTGCATTTTGTCTAGGGAGATAACTTTTGACTTCTTCCATCAATTACACCACCTACAGCTGGTTCTATTTCTGTTTGCCGCCAGGTTATCCTAACATGTACTTGATATAACCCTTACCAAAATTCATTCTAGTTAACATACTCTCTAATTACTGGCGTAGGGCCCCAATACATAATACATGTTTGATGATGAAAATAATATTGCAAATCCAAGAGTGACAGAGAGACGAAGCATCTTATAGTGATGCAAAGACACATCTAAAAAAAGTTTATATCATTTGGATTCATTGGACTACTGTTCTCATCTTGAGTATCATTTTCACAACGTTTCAGCTGATGTAACCTCCGACCTTCTTCAGGTGTATCTTATCAAACCCAGGAATATTTCTATCGAACTCGGGAATTTGGATGAAATTTCAAATAGCACCCTTTATTTATTTCACGGGGTAGCATGCTCTCCTTCTGTCAGCCATGACTGGATAGAGGTCCTAAGTATTTCGCAAATGTATTTTCTTGGTCGCCCACACTGAGAATTGAACCTTCAACCTTCAGGAGAATATCACTTTTATAATGGATTTTTCTAAGTACTCTAATCATTGTGCCATAGGTTCTTGTAAAAGTGATATTCTTCTGAAGGTTGAAGGTTCAATTCTCAGTGCGGCCGACCAAAAAAATACAACTGTGAAATACTTAGGATCTCTATCCAATCATGGCTGTCGGAACAAGAACATGCTACCCGTGTGAAGTAAATAAAGGGTTCCGTTCGAAATTCCATCCAAATTCCCGAGTTCGACAGAAACATTTTGATTTCGACAAGATACACCTAAAGAAACTTGGAGGTTACATTGACTGAAAGGTTGTGAAAATCAAACTCAAGATGAGAACAGTAGTCCGATGAATCCAAATAATACGAATAATCAATCCTCATCTCAAAAATTCAGAAATTTAAAAAAAAAAAAAGAAAGTTTTTTTAATGTGACACTGGCCAAAACCCATACTAGTTAACATAATCTCTATTTACTGGCATAGGATCCTAATATATAACGCTTGATTTCCTTATGCGTGCATTCATTTAAGATTCTTCTTACCTCTCGAACCTTGGGTTAGTTAAACAATAGAAAATATTTCTTTCTTTCTTGCCAATTATTAGAGTTCATTTTTTTTGTTATAGTCAAGATTGTCTGCTCTTTTTGACTTCCGGTTTCTGCTTTGGCTGGATAATTACGTAATTAAACATGGTCAAGCAAACAAGCCATTCTTAACATGGGGAACAGGGAGGGGGGAGGACTTTCACGTTATCTGAGGGTAAGACAATTGTTAATCAGAAGAGACCATATCTTGCTTGCTATTGTCGTCCTGTCTGCGGAGCCAAACCCAGAGTCAGAAAGAGCAAATAAACTTGATTATAAACATTTTTCTTGTGTTCTTCAAGGCAAGAATTTATTTCATTTGATGGTGTATCTATTTACCTTCTGTTCAGGAGGTTAGACCCAAGGTTAAGTGTACTAACTTGTCAAACAGAAAAGAAAGCCATTCTTAACATAGGGAAAAAAAGGGGAAAGGCTTTCATTATATTATCTGAGGGGAAGATAATTGTTAATCAGAAGGGACCATATCTTACTTGTTACTTACTTGCTTGTCAATTTTACTTCTCTTTCTTCCCCATGTCTGAGGGTTGGAAGTTCATTCAGAACCACCCTTGATCTATTGCTTGCTCAGGTTTGAAGCCAGTGCTCTTAAAATCCTCATTAATGCAGTCAGTCCATCTTTTTCATGGTGTAGGTTTGATAAGAGTGTTTCTGTGGATTCTTTCGATCCGTACTTGACACTCTGGGGTTTTCAATCCATTTTGTTAAACACTTAATCATCGTCACTGCCTTTGGATCTACGTGCTGTTATTTATTTTTTATGGAAATCACTCCAGACAAGGCATGAAGCCACTTAATGTATGGAGCTAAAAAAACTGCACGCCAGTGGAACTCCCTGCCGCTTGCCTGTTTCCCACCTGACTACAACTTGGACGTCTTCAAGTCCAACATAAACAAACTCCTGACAAACCGCCCCCCTTAAGTAAGACACTCTATCAAAACCCCCAATACTAATGATTACTACAATACTATCTCATTGATTACTGTACACGCAAAAACCCTTATCCCTGAGTGGCCTTCTGGCCTTGATAAGTGGTGACCCCCATCTAAAAAAAAAAAAAAAATACTATTTCAGGTTCAAAAATTTGCCAACGATATTAGAGAGGTGTCGATGTCCTCCTACATATAGCGCCTATGATTCTCAAATTGGTCACTAATTTTAGTAATGACCAGGCTCAACGTTGCTTAACTTCTGTGATCTGATGAGAACCGATGTGTTAACATGATTAAATTGTATATGCTGCAGTGTTGCAAAATGTGACACAAGGTTAGAAGGTGGGAGAATTAAGTCAGCACCCCTAAAGAAGGAGCAATCAGACCTAGCAAAAATTGCCTGGACAGCCCCGTCGGTATTCTCCAGTAGGCTCAAGGAGTAAGCAATGAACTTACTCTACCTGATTGCCAGGTGGCAAGGCATGGAAGGGTAGAACTTCTATGTAATACCCAGGCGGTGTACCTCAGTCCGACACGTAAATGGCCCAGCACCTGTCGGGCTGATTGTTGAGAACAGATTCTTAACTGGTGTTTCTATCCCAGTCTCCAAACAAACGAAGCAGCAAGGAGACCACCAGCATAATATACTGAGTATGATCACAAAGATTTGGACGATTATATTTAGAGCCAGGCATGATAAGAATAAACCAATCAGTAACCAGAATCGTTGTATATAATATACTGTAATCTCTATGAAGTTTTCATTTATAGCTTTTGTCTTCATATAAGACGAATGCCACTGCTGATCCTGACCGGATTAATACTACCATTTTTCTCCTGAAATTCTGTACAATTCAAAGCTTCTTCGATTGGATTGATGCTATAAATTTTTGCCTAAGACAACTAGATTTAATAACCGCAAATTCTTTATGGTAGAATTTTTTTTGTCATCCCATTTGTTTCTTTTTACTAATAATCACATCAAACAAGTAACAGTGCCACTTGAACGTAAGGCGCTAATATTTGGAACCATATCTACAGGGGCACTGTGTAGGGAGTTGAGCAACAAGATATCTGTTGACATTACACTTGAAATTGTGCATAGCAATATATTCAGGGAAGCAGGAGATCGGAAGGAAATTTCAAAGTCTAGCAGTCTGAGGGATGAAACAACTAGAGTAGAAGGCTTTTCAGCATCTAGGGACTTGAAGGGGTGGGATTTTGCTGCTTATTGGGTTAGTCAGGAGTATGTACGTTGAGGGGAAACAAGTGCTATGAGTTTGTCAGAACACATTCCACTAAAATAAATTTAAAACAGGCACCTGGATGCAACATTGTGGCAGTGGGTCAGGGATTGGAGTTTGGTTGATAATACATGACCTATTAGATAGGATACTCTTTTTTTGGACCCTGTTATAAGAGTGAGAAACTAATGATAGATGCACCAGCCCAGACGTAGCAACAATACTCCTCAAACCTGAACAAGCAATGGATCGAGAGTGATTATGAATGAACATCGGACCTGGTCGACATGGTAGAACTTCCAACCTTCGGACACGGAAGAAAGGGGACTAAAACTAACAAGCAAGTAAGTAACAAGCAAGATATGGTCCCTTCTGATTAACAATTATCTTCCTCTCAGAAAACGTGAAAGCCCTCCCCCCTTCAATTTTCCCTGGCTTTCTTGTTTGCTTGACAAGTAAATACACTTGACCTTGTGTCCAACCTCCTGAACAGAAAGTAAATAGATACGCCATCAAACTGAAATGAATTCTTGCCTCAAAATCCAGCAAGACCGTAGGAAAAATGTTTATAATCAAGTTTGTTTGTTCTTTCTAGCTTTGGGTTTGACTTCGCAGACGGGACGACAATAGCAAGCTAGATATGGTCTCTTCTGATTAACAATTGTCTTATCCTAAGATAACGTGAAAGCCCTCCCCCTCCCTGCTCCCCATGTTTAGAATGGCTTTCTTGTCTGCTTGACCATGTTTAATTGCGTAATTATCCAGCCAAAGCAGAAATCGGAAGTAAAAAAAAAGCAGACAATCTTGACTATAATCAAAAAGATGAACTATAACATGCTTAAGTGGTCAATTAGCAAGAACGAAAGAAATATTTTCTATTGTTTTACTAATGCAAAATTTGAGAGGCAAGAAGAATCTTAAATGAATGCACGCATAAGGAAATCAAGTGTTATATATTGGGACCCTATGCCAGTAAATAGAGATTATATTAACTAGTATGGGTTTTGGCAAGGGTCACATTAAGTACATGTCAGGATAAGCTGGCATGATTGGAGCAAGTGGTCGAATAGTATATGAATAGTGGTTTTATAGAGATATAGGATACTTTCGGGTGTGAGTAATTTTCTAGCACAGTAGAGAGGGCTAACCTGCTTTGCAGCAGTCTTGGCAATGTCTTCAATGTATTTGTTCTATTACAATAATGCATCTACACTACAGCTTATATCCTTTGTTTCTATTGTTTCATTTTTAATAAAAATTGTCCATTGAAAAACCGATTCCATGCAGTCTTCATCTAACATTTTTTATGGTTTTTTATTTTTGTTTTGATTGAAATTTTGGGTATGTTTTACAATCCACAGAGATTCGAAAAAGTGGTCAAAAATTCCAATATATAACAAATAAATGTTATCAAAGGCAAGATAAGTTACTCTTCTGCCTATCTGGAAAAGTTTTAGCGGTTTTACTCACTTTAAAACTTTTATTCGGTTCGAAAAACATATAATGTTGAGAGCCAGGTGGGAACAAGAAAAATGGCTGCAAATTGACACCAAAATATTTGAATTGTTGGAAATTACTTAAAACTAAAAAATTATTCAAAATAATGTTAGAAACATACGCAATATATGTTACCGTGGCATATATTAGGCAGGTTTTTAACAGTATTTATTTCATTTTTATTTTTAAGTCATTATCAAAATTTTAGGTGTCAATTCGCGGCTATTTCTCTCGTTCTTACCTAAGGCTCCACATTATGTTTTTCGAACCGAATAAACGTTTTAAAATGAGTAAAACCACTAAAAACTTTTCCAGATAGGTAGAAGAGTAATTTATCTTGCCTTTGATAACATTTATTTGTTATATATTTGAATTTTTGACGCTTTTTCGAATCTCTGTGGATTCTAAAACATACCTGACATTTTTTGTTTTTTTTTATTTAAGAGGGTTAGGGTTTGGGTGTAAGGATTTTGTTTTTTCTTTATTTATTTATTTATTTGTTCAACATTTTTTTCTCTATTCCAAGATTTTGATTTACCTACTAACCCACATTATTTTATCTTGCATTGTCTGTGATTTTGTGTGTGTGTGTGTGTGTGTGTGTGTGTGTGTGTGTGTGTGTGTGTGTGTGTGTGTGTGTGTGTGTGTTTGGGAGGGGGGGTATTTTCTTTTGCATAAGTGCCAAAATACAAAACATGAATAAATGTAATATGTAATTAAAAAGAAAAAAAAAGATATCCTCATCTCACCGCCATTAAGTCTTCCCTCCAGATAATAAACTTACTTCAAACATTGATTTTTTCCCCCTGTACTTTTGTATTTAATTATTTCTCACTTTTTACATCTGGATTGACTTTAATGTTAAAGAAATTCCGTTTTGCTCCATTTCTCAGTTTGTCTGTTTTTTTTGTTTTTTTTTTTTTTTTTTTATTATTATTATTATTCATTTTCCCACCTTTTCATCTTAGTTTATTTTCTTTTTCTTTAAAATGGCCATTTTTTTTCTTTCTTGTTCTTGTTCTTTTTTTAATTTCTCTTTTATCGTTTTCCTCTTTCTTTTACATTCTCCTTCATTTTTATTCTGTCTTTTTTGTCTTTCGTTTTTTTTGTCTTTCTTTTTTTTCTTTCTTTTTTTTTGTCTTTCTTTTTTTTGTCTTTCTTTTCTTTCTTTCTTCACTATCCTTTTTGTCAAGAGACTTCTTTTAGTTACCCTTTATTCAATATCTATTTTCTTTTATTGTTATCTCTCTCTATCTATCTAGTTATATATCTCTCTTATTATTCTTTGACTTCTTTTTATTTTCTGCTTTATTCTGTCTTCTTCTTCCTTCCTTTCTTTCTTTCTTTTTTCTTTCTTTTTTGTTCTTTCTTTCTTTCTTTTTTCTTCACTATCCTTTTTTGTTATCCTTTCCCCACCGTCTCTTTTCTTTTATTGTTCAACCTCTCTCTCTTTCTCTCTCTCTCTCTCTCTCTCTCTCTCTCTCTCTCTCTCTCTCATAATTCTGTCTTCTTGTTCTTTTTATTCTTTGTTTTATTCTTTTTATTCTGCCTTTTTATTATTATTTTTTCCTTCTTCTTTTCTTTCTTTTTTTCTTTACTATCCTTTTCCTAATCGACTTCTTTTTTGTTATTCTTTCTTTGCTTTCCCTTTTCTTTCACTGTTTAATCCCCCCCCTTTGTCTTTTATTATTTCCTTCTTTCATCCAGTTTCCTCCCTCCCTTAAACTTGCTTCAATCTCCCCTTCAATTCCTCCTCTTCTGCCTTTTTTTTCCTATCTTTTTGCACCACTTCTTTTATTTCCTCTTGAATTCTTTCTTCCTCTCCTTTCATCTCTTTTTTTTCTCTTTTTACTTTCTTCTCATCCTCTCACCTCTACTCCTTCCTTTGAATCTCATCTTCCTTCCTCTATTCCCCTTAAACCCCTCCTTTCCCAATTTCCATCCCTTCTTTCTTTCTTTCTTTCTTTCTTTTTTACTTTCTTCTCATCCTCTCACCTCTACTCCTTCCTTTGAATCTCATCTTCCTTCCTCTATTTCCCTTAACCCCCCCTTTCCCAATTTCCATCCCTTCTTTCTTTCTTTCTCTTCCCTCACCCTTTTCTTTCTCTTTCATCCTTCTCCTGCTTTCTCCCTTCACTTCCATCGCTTTCTTCTCTCTTTCTTGTACCCTCTCCTACTGTCTCTCTTTGAATCCTTTCTCCCTATTTTTCTACCCCATTTTAGATGAATGAAAGAAATGGGGGTTCTTGCCTAAAATTCCATCTTTATTAACAAAACAAAATTAAAGAAAAATCTGTATGAGTTACAGTATATTAAATCATGGCTCCCCAGCAGTGTTGATCAAACACCACCTCCCTCAAACAAAAGAACAAATACGTGACGAAACGAAAATATCATATTCTAAAAATCACTTAAATTGATCAAGTAGTTTTATTTTAAAATACCACCAGCTCCACCTCCTCAAACGGTGTTGAGGAGAAAAAGTACAAGGGTGAAAAGAAAAGTTAACCGACTTAGCCCCAGGTCTAAAAACAAACAGTATTAAGCAAAATTCTCCAAGGAGAAATTGGCTTGGGGGGGGGGTTATGTGGAGATAGGTAATCAACCCAGAACATTCTACATAAGGAACCGAGTCACTGGTTTTCACCAGATTCTGGTAAAAAACAGAGACTTCCTCCCTGGACATTAACACACTGTATTTGTCTCTATGTAAATACGTAAATAAACATCTCTTTCAGTATTCAAACCACAGTGCATATTTATTTATTCCTTTCATGGCATACTTTATCTTTGATATGTCCGAATAATAGGCCACCTTAGGACATATCAAAAATCAAATTTTATAAGTAACTGAAGAGCAAAGGGCTTGTCCACCATTTTGAAAACAATCTTAAAAAACAAAGAAATAAAAAATAAAGGAAGATAACTCAACAATAATAAAAATTTGTTTGGTTTATGTTGTAATGCCTATGGATCCCTATTAATTCCTTAAAATTATTTTCTTTATAAAAAATATATGTACTTGATCAATTTACGAATATGGTATTGGAATATGATATTTCCGTTTCATCACGGGTACATGTAACATAGTACCAATTTACATACGCTATAACATGTAGACACAATCACAAGGCAACCAAGACAAGGAATACCTCAACTCACTTTTTTCTATTGAAACAAAGGCATTTATTTCTAGGTACTCTCTTGAATATGGCCTTGTCTCTTGTTCAAATTGGTCGCTTTCAGCCGATGTGGGTAACAAATCTTTCTGTCCGTCTCTAACATTTTTTTTTTTTTTTTTTTACATAGGCATCACCACATTATCAAGGCCCAGAGGCCACTCAAGGATAAGGGTTAAAGAGTGTACAGTAGAAATTGGACAATATAGTAATCATTAGTAATGAAAATTTGGTAAATTAGATATGGAACGGCTCATCAAGAACTTATTTACTTTAGACTTGAACACAACCATATTGTAGTCAGCCGGAAAGCAGGAAAACGGAAGACAATTCCACAGGCGTGCAGTTCTAAGAAAGAAGCTTTGTTCATGGAATCTACGTTTAGGTTTAGGCACAGATAAAGAGTGGGGGGAATTATTGATAGTGTTTACAGCTAGACGAGTGTTTCTTGTGAAAGTTTAGCGAGGGGGGACCATAGATTGAAGCTCAGTCGAACACTTTCCATGAAAATAACGATACATCAGAGACAAACTCGCAACATCTCTTCTGTGAGATAGAGGTTGCAAGGAGGAGAAAAGGACATCTCCTACGAGGTTACAAAGTCTATTTTGAACTCTATCAAGGCAGGACAAGTCCTTTCTAGCAGCTCCTGCCCAGATGTGGCAACAGTATTCCATCCTTGGACGTATCTGGCTCTTATATAGATAGAGAATAGCATCAGCAGTGAGATATTTACCGGATCGAATAGAAAGATCCCACCATTTTTCCAGCGGCCTTGGCAACAGATTTGATGTACGTGTTCCATTAAAGATCAGGAGTAATGGTCAAGCCCAGAAGCTTGTCAAAACTTGAGGCCTCCTGAAGACGAGAGCCATTCATTTCAATTGATGCCAAATGTGGATTAGAATGTTGATGATGTAAAGAGAGAAGCTTGGTTTTAGATGCATTAAAGTAACCAGCCACTCCTTTCCCCATTGTACTACGTGGTCATCAGTCTGCGCACACGTTCTTGTTTTTATAATCTTTTTTCTTTTTCTTTGCTGTGACGTCACTTTGCACATGGTTTGGTATTTGTATACAGCTACCATACACACATCCGCGATATGTTACATATTTTTTTTAATATGAGGGAATTCTAGATAAAAATAATTTCTTTCTCTCAGTCACTACTTATTTCCTGCGCCCCCTCTTACTCCTCCATTATCTCTTTCTCTTCCTTTCACCTTCTCCTTTCCTCCTTCTTCCATCCACCCACCTCTCTTTCTTGCACCCCTTCTCCTATGTCCTCTCGAATTCCTCCTTCCCACTCGTACACCTTGGTTTTCTTTTTTCTTTACTTCTACCTCTTCCTTGCTCCTATTTAGCCCCTTTCTTTCAACCTCCTCCTTCTACCTGGCATCTGTTTCTCATCTGACCGTGGATTTTATGATAACCGCTGGAAAAAATATTTTTTTTATTCATTGCTTTCATTTTCTTTTTGATGAAATAATGATGATTCCAGGCTGATAATGCTTTATTTATGCTTTTGATCCAAGAATTGTTAATCTCATTGTTCCAATTTTTGGTTTCATACGAATTCATTCTTTATTAATGTTTTTTTATACTAGCACCCCGTCAGGCGTTGCCTGATCGTAAAGTATGCTTAAATATGGTATACGGTGGGTTCCCTCTATCGTGCTAGAAACCTACTCACACCTAAGAGTATCCTGTACATCTACAGGGCCACCATTTGTCCATGTATGTATGGGCTGGTGCATCTACTACTAGTCTCTCCCTCTTGGATAGAGTCCAAAAGAAGAGTCTTTAATTTAATAGGCCCCACTTTGTCAACTAAGCTCCAACCCCTGTCCCATCTCTGCAATGTTGCGTCTTTGTACCTGTTTTACAAATATTTTAATGGAATATGCTTTGGTGAACTCGTTGCACTTGACTTATGCGCCCTTGGCGTACATATCCCCAACAAACCTACTTAGCTACAAAACCATGCCCATTTCACTGCTGAGGTCCCTAAATGCCAAAAAGGTTTCTATTCAAATAGTTTCTTCCCTCAAATAGCTAGACTTTGGAATTCCCTTCCTGCTACCTGCTTCCCTGACCGTACTGATATGCAGAAGTTTAAATGTAAACCAACATCTTGTTAATCTTTCCTAGACATGGTCCCAAATAGTAGCCCCTTACATTCAAGTGTTAGGGGTGAACATGAGTAAAAAAAATTAAATTAAATTTATGAAGTTTTTGTATATATTATTATAGAATCAATTCTCTATTGATTATTATATTGTACCAACATGTAGGAGTGATTTCAAAAGTAGTGTATATATATATATATAACTACTTCATTTACTCACATAAAATTAATATACAAAAGTATAAATTTATGCGTAAACTTTAAGTATTTACTTCAAAAGTGCTCAATACGTAGGTAGAGCTAGTTAGTAATTTATAAAATATATATGGCAATTAAGCTACACCGAATATTCCACATTTCATCCACTCTAGGATTCTTCAGGCTTATGCGCTATATATATATATATATATATATATATGTATAGTCATCCACATACAGTACTGTTTCACTGTTTCACAGCTCATCAGTGCAGCTAGACAGACAACTACCTCAAGCCAGGATTGAAACCCGAGTGCCTGTACGATAGTCAAGGCTCCTAACCATTACGCTAATCGGCGGCTACTGTGTGAGTTGTGAATTAACAATGTTTTGACATCGTCCGAAATACCTAAGCTCAATTTGTTTATACAAAGAGCATCGCTTTAGACACGAATGGTAATTTGTGTAATGATAAAAAACTGTATTAAAAAATTCATGATGTTGACCATCTTATAATTTATTCATTTAATTCAGTTGACATTTGCAATTCTTGACAGTATCTGACTTATATATATATATATATATATATATATAAGTGTGTGTGCGTGGTAATGGTGTGTGTGCGTGTGTGCACACACACACACACGCACACACACTAGCAGCCCATGAGACGTTGCCCGGTCATAAAATATGCTTAAATATGATATTTTAATTTATGCAGACCTCTCTATCTCTACTATTATATAAAAGGAACTTTGTATGTGTGCGTGTGAGATCGTTCCCTATGGACTCAAAAACGGCCGAGTCATTTTTATTAAATTTCACATGAAGGTGCTTTATGTACCTGACAATGGTCTTACATAGGTTTTGTATCAGAATGTCTTTGATAAGTATTGGTAATCATTAATTGAAATAATCCGATGAAAAAAGGAACAGGCGATTTTGATCAAAGTTAACACCTTACACAGCCTAACAATACAAGCGCATTTGAGAAGTTTTATTCTCACACAAGCTGAAAGGCCTAACATATAAAATCAGCAGTAGATTCTTTGATATGACAGAGGCGCATTTGAAATGAATATTTCTGTTTAAAGCATAATTGCATTATGATACTTAACTTTTTTATTTTAAACTTAAATTCAAGTTATTATCACCACACAAGCAGTAAGGCCAAGCATATAAAATTAACAGCAGCTTCTTTGGTATGACAAGGGCGCGTTCGAAATGGATGTTTCTGCTTAGAGCACAACTGAAGCATGATACTTGACTTTCGCATTTTAAACCTTAATTCAAGCCATTATAGATAAAAAAATCTTTTTATAAAATCTACAGTAGGTTCTCTAGAGTGCAATGTAGACTACAATGTATTGTGGACTAGGTCATTGTGGGGAAGTATGTGAAGTTTTCTCCCAGTGCAACGGTAATAGGTCTTTGAACAGAGCAGGTAATCAATCGGTTTGATTGAAAAATAGGTGATTTTTTTTAAGTCGCTGGTATATTCACCACAAAGTATATATGGAAGTTGTAAAATGTTTTTGACTTCTAATGGGTGCACGAGACGAATGGATTTGCCAATCATTTTTATAACCAACGGCTGTGCTAAACAACCAATCAAAACGTCGCAAAATTATTATAAAAATCGTCGAATTTTGGATTCAATCAGTTCGCCATTTGCTACGTCACGGACCGCATTTAATTCTTCACCGCCATCTTGGTTACTGATCTGAACTACGCCGCCATCTTGGTTACTGATCTGAACTACGCCGCCATCTTTGTTCAACATAATATCTCAGAACTTAAGAGGTTAACAACGCGACGGCCCGCATTTGAGTCTTGGTCGCCATCTTGGTTACTGATCTGAACTACGCCGCCATCTTTGTTCAACACAATGTCTCAAAACTTAACAGAAGTTGTATTCACTTTTAAGCTCTGTTAATTCCTTCAGCACTCTTTGACAAACACAAAAGTTTCAGTGGATCTACATCTGGGAAACCAAACCTGTACAACCATTATATTAGTAGATTACTGCATTAAAATATAATAAATAAATAAAATATTATTTGTTTACGTCCAAATAAAAATATGGGCAATTTTCTAAGAAACCCGAGTTTCAAGGTGAAGACGCTCAATTAAGCGTATTATCGTTTAAAAAAAATCAATAACAAATTTACGTATATATATATATATATATATATATATATATATATATATGTCATCCACATACAGTACTGTTTCGCTGTTTCACAGCTCATCAGTGCGGCTAGACAGGCAACTACCTCAAGCCAGGATTGAAACCCGACCGTTTGTACGGCAGTCAAGGCTCCTAACCATTACACTATTGGCGGCTGCTTGAATGAGTAGTGAGTTTAACGAGTAAAATTGTCTATGGCTTATATGTATATGTGTGTGTGTGTGTCTGTGCGTCTTTATATATATATATATATATATATATATATATATATATATATATATATATATATATATATAAGAATAACAGTGTAGTTACATGGCCAGATCTAAATATTCAGATCTGTTTCGTTATGCAGAAACAAACGGTTATTATGATGTCAATACCGTCTCTTTTCATGCATATACTCTTCAGAAAAATTAGAAATTCTTTGCTTAAATAGAAAAATGCATGGAAATATAATGTTGCAAGCAAGAAGAGAAAAAAAAAAGACTCAATACCGTGTGTTTGTTCGGCAACCAACATTGTTCTTGTACATGTATATATATATATATATATATATATATATATATATATATATATACTGGACGCCTGGTGTTGCCCGATCGTACAGTACGCTTAAGCGTGATATATTAATTTACGCAGATTGTGTATGTATTATCATAGAATTAATTCTATATTGAATATTATATATTATGAGAAATAATTTGCTCAGTGAAATAATTCACAAAACAAAAAAATAAATAAAAAATAGTAATGATAATGTCCCTCCTCAAATTTCATCTGTATTTGTTTACAATATCACGTCAGCTGATATTTGGCTTTGGCGATAAATGCCCTGGAAAAGTCACTTCTGATTAATGTGTTGTCTTAAAATATGCAAATGAAGAAATGATTTGCGGTGATTTTAAATGGTAGGTCATCTTTTATCGTTAATTGAACTCATTAATAAGAAAATATTAGAATAAAATGGTGAAATACACTCAGGCTTGAACAGGGGACCATTAGATCAGTAGTTCAATACTCTACCACTAAGCTATATCTCCAGATGACAATAGTTCTGGTTTTTTCTTTTAAGAAGAAATGATTTGCTGAGAATTGAATCTTCCTTGATTTGTTGAGAATTATCTCCCTTGGCCGGTGTAACTGAACAATATTCTCCACTAAAAATTCTTTTTTTGTCTATAAAAAAAGAAACACTATTTTTGAGATTAGATTTTTTTTAGATTTTCGATACTTATCAGATGAATTTCTGTACAAAACATATCTAAGAACACTGCCAGACATATAAATCACCTTTGTGTGAAATTTGAAAAAGATAAGCTCCGCCGTTTCGGAACCTATGAGGAAGAAACTCACACACACACACACACACACACACACACACACACACACACACACACACACACACACACACAAAGTGACTTTTACATAATAGTAGATATGTGTGTGTGTGTGTGTGTGTGTGTGTGTGTGTGTGTGTGTGTGTGTGTGTGTGTGCACTATTACACAATGATTGTATTATTATTATGCCAATTTCAGAAAATTATTTTTTTTATTTCACTGATCGATGTGTTCAGTATTAAAGATGGTGAAACAAAAAAAAAACATTTCTGACCTTTTGGTTGGGAGTAAAGTGTAGTATCTGATTTGATGGTACACTTCATCTTTTCTGTCCTCGTCAGTGGATCAGAAATTCTTCTATACTAGAGGTAATTTTAATTTTTTGTCCCAATCCAGAGTGCCACTTTATTTTGACGGGAGCTGGATTTTGACCCCCCCGCATTAAAAGCCGACCTTGTGTCTAACTCTGTCCTTGTGGGGAGGGTAAGTAAATAGTGTCCGAGGCTCTGAAATATTATTCCACATGATACAAAACTATAAAGCTGCTTATAGTTTGGCGCTTTGCCAAAATGAGTAATCGCGTTGCCAGACTCATCTGAATATTCTCCCTGCGAGAAAGTACCAATTTTCTGCCAAATTATTTTGCTTCACACACGTAGGCGTCGCACACATGCACACATGCACACACTCGCGCACTCACCTACACACACACACACACGTGTAAACACACGCACACACACATACACAGACGCACTCGCACACGTACACAACATATACATACACACACATACAACATTTTAATGTAGGCATGTTCAACAGTAAATATCTTGATACTTATATGAAAATCGGTATTTGTCTTATTTAGATTTTTTGGACTACTGTTCTCATCTTGAGTATCATTTTTAGAGCGTTTTGGTCGTGGTAACCTCCGACCTTCTTCAGATGTATCTTGTCACACTCGGGAATCTGCACAGAATTTTGAACGGAACCCTTAATCCACGTGTGGTAGCATGCTCTTGTTCCGTCAGCCATGAGTAGGTACAAATATTAATTAATTCACAATTGTATTATTAGCGTCGCCACATTAAGGATTGATCAAGAATCAATCCTCATCTCAAAAATTTAGAAACGTAAAATTAGGTATGTATATATGTGTGTGTGCGTGTGTGTGTGTGTGTGTGTGAGAGAGAGAGAGAGAGAGAGAGAGAGAGAGAGAGAGAGAGAGAGAGAGAGAGAGAGTTCTCTATTAACTCCAAAACGGCTGGGGCTGATTTTTTTTTTTTTTTGAAATTTCACACAAATATACTTTATGTGTTTGGAAGTGTTCTTAGACAGGTTTTGTATTAGAATACCTCTGGTAAGCATCAGAAATTGATAATTGAAAACATTCCATTAACGAAAGAACAGTCCAATTTTGACCAAATTTAACACAATCCTAACCCCGCAAACGTATTTGAGAAGTTTTATCACTGCACAAGCAGAAGGGCCTGGCATATAAAATCAACAGTAGATTCATTGATAGGACGCGGGTACGTTCGAAATGAATATTTCTGTTTAGATCACAATTTAACCATAATATTTGACTTTTGAATTTTAAACTTTAATTCAAGTCATTATATAAAATAATTTTGGACAGCAGTAAGTTCTCTACAGTGCAATGTAGACTACAATGTATTGTGGAATAAATTACAGCAGGATACAAAGATAAGCCATGTCAATAGAATAAAATATCTTATCTATTATCTATCATACCCGGCGTGTATGTGTTTGGAGAGCGAAATAAAAGCAGAATAAAAAGAAATTGTCTTGGTGTTACCTTGCATGCATCGACATTGGAAAGATATTTATTCCAGCGTCTCCAAGTCGAGTGCTGCCACAGAGGAAGCAGGGTAAAACAAAAGATATACCTGTTTATATATCTCTTTGTTGTCCAGGAACATTTTGAAGATTATCCAAGTTTTAAATAAGAAAATAATAATTATTTATCAAAGTATTAAAAAAATTTTATGAAAAAAAAATACATCCAAACTTTTACCTCTCGCGGTGTTGTGTATTCGTCGACTGGTTCCAATATGGGGCTCGATACGCTAGAAAGTTGTATTAGAAACTGAGCACTTCCTAAAAATCTTTAAATATTGATGAATTTTTTTTTTTTTTTTTTTTTTTTGCATAATCTGGTTAATTAGTGTCCAATCTATAATAATCCGCTGAAAAATTGAAAAAAAGACGAAAAGAAAAAAAAAGATATTGTGGGGGGAGGGGGAGTTTTATAGGTCCGCCAAACTCTAAATTGTTTTAATAGAAATTATCCTTGAGGTAACTCCATCGATAAAAAGCTGTGTTGGGGGGGGGGGGGTTAAGGTCCGTTAAATGTAAAGCGTATTAAGGATCATACCTTATACTGATGAAATGGTCAATAAAATCTCCCAAATATAATTGTATAGTGATAAAAAAGAAACTGTTGGCATTTTATTGAAACTTGATGGGCAAGTCAATTTATTTGTACTAAATATGCTTTGATTGCAGAAAGGGATTGTGAATCTTATTAACCGTTTTGGGAGATGGTCAATCCTATTATTAAGAGCCTTTTATCTTCTATTTTTAGACTATTAATATTATGAACTTGAAATTTTGTAAAGAAGTAAAAGAGAATTGGTATCTATTAATTGGAATCAGGAATCGGAAAAATCAGATATTTTGAGGTATCGGAATCAGAAAAATTGGTGCCATTTTTCGATTCTAAATGATTCCTTTCATTTTTTTTTTTGTTTTTTTGGTTTTAGTTTTGTTCAAAATTTTCCATTGTTGGCACTAATGATAAAACAATAAATATTTATTGATTTTTTTTTTTTTTTACTTGGAAGTCACCACTTATCAAGGTCTGAAGGCCACTCAAGGGTAACGGTTAATGAAAGTAAGATGGTAGTTTAGTAATTGTTAATGGTGTAAATTGAGTAGAATTTGATTATTTATGCGGACGACTCAACAAGAACTTGTTTACATTAGATTTGAAGGCTACCATATTGCATTCAACCAGGAAACAGGCCAGCGAAACAGTGTTCCACAGGCGGATAGTTCTGGGAAAGAAGCTTTGTTCATGGAATCTGCGTTTAGATTTAAACACAGATAGATAATGAGGGAAATCGTTTATAGTGGTTGTAGCTAATCGAGTGTTTTTGTGGAAGTTTAGCAAGGGGAGACCATAGACTGGGGCTCAGACGAGCACTTGCCATGAAAATTATGATAGAGCAGAGACAGGCTCACAATGTCTCTTCTGCAAGGAAAGAGGTTGCAAAGAAGAGAAAAGAGAATCATCTACTAGGTTTCAAAGTCTGTTTTAAACTCTATCAAGGCAGGAGATGTGGCAGCAGTATTCCATTTTAAGGCATACTTGTTGAGTGTTTTTTTGTGAAAGTTTGGCAAGGGGGGAAGTACCAGTAAAACTAAAATCGACAAGACGCACCTAGAGAAGGTCGTAGGTTACATCAACTGAAACGTCGTGAGAATAACAGTCAAAATGAGAGCAATAGTTTGAATGATCCAAATTATCAATCCTCATCTAAAAAATTCTGAAACACAAGATTTTAAAGAATGCATTAATAAAAAATTTTTACGTTTCAACATAAAAATTAGCATTCTTTATTTTTATTGATGTTTCAAAGTTTTTCGTGTTTTTTTGTTACAAATGATCCCTGTTTATTGAGATTGTCGGACTGACTTCCTCATCTTGGTTGTTATAGTCACAACGTTTCGGCCGTTTTGCCATCTGGCCTTCATCAGGTGTTTTGTATCGAACTGAGGAACCGTTTGTTAGGAGTCTCGAAACCAACCCTTTATTATTATTACGGGGGTCCCGTGTTCGGACTCCAGCTAGGCTCTGGGACATAGTTGCTGATTCTCTGTTTTGAATGTTACTTTTCACTGCCTTCGTTCAGGATTGAACTCAGCACCTTTGGGTAACTGTAAACTTTGATACAACGTCTAGGACCACTCGGCCATATGTCACTAGGCCGAAACGTTGTGACTATAACAACCAAGATGAGGAAGTCAGTTGGACAATCTCAATAAATGAAAACACCTTATCTCAAAAATACAGACAATTACTATGATCCCTGTTGTCCAAATTATGCCATCTATGAACAAAGGTTGTGTACAAACTAGTGTTGGGACGATTAATTGGAATAGAAAAAAATTAAACCCTTTTGGAGTATCAGAATCGATATCGGAAAAAATTTGTGCCTATTTTCTGATGCCAAAAACGATTCTTTTGATCGATTTTTTTTTTGTTTGTTTCAAATGTTATTTTCTATTGCTAATAATAATGCGATGATAAATATTTATTCATTTTAAAATGCTAGTAAAACTAAAATATATAGGTCACATTCACAGGTGTATTTTTTTGCATTTGCAAAAATATGTATGCGTTTTTACAGTAATCCGAAATTAGAGAAAGGACTCGGAATCGGAATCGGAATCGGTAATTGCATCAGAATCAAGAAAAAAATATGGAATCGTCCCATCACTAGTATCTATACTAGTAGAAAATGGATACAAAGATAAAGAATTTCAAGAGATCAAAGTATCCATTCATTTTATTATTGATATGGTTGAATTACAGGTTGTGAATTTTATTAATGATTCCATGGGTAGCATTTTTAGGGGGGTCACCTTGTAATCGCTTTCAAAAGTATAAAAAGACACCCAAGATGTTTTGTCTTTTTGTCTTGAATAATTCTTCTCCCACCCCGAGAAAGTCTGAGAGTCTTGAAAACAATATTAAAAAGAGAAAAAGTAATTTGCCATTTCTGATAGCATCTGTCTAAATGGCCAATCTTCTTCTGCCTTTTATTCTCAGGAATCGGAGAGACGGACAGAAGAACCAAACCACGGTGCCGAAGAGAATCCAGAAACTGGAGTAAAGAATTCGGAAATCTTGAGCAACTTTATGGAAGAATACCAAAGACGATCACTCCAGAGTGAGCTGATCAAAGCCATTATTCATAAATCGCCGCTGGAGGAGATTCAGAAGCTAATTCATCTCGGAGCCGATATTAACGGAACCTTTGAATATGAAATGCGCCCGATCCATTTTGCTGCATCTGCTGATAATGTAGAAGTTTTAGAGCTTTGTCTTAACTTTGGCTGTGATATAAATAGTAAAGATTGTTGTGGTCTAACCCCTGTTCATCTAAGCACTCAGAAGGGGCACATTGATTGCTTGACGTATCTGATAAGCCAGGGGGCCAATGTTAGAGTAGACGAGATGGGGTACAAAGCAGCTAAGAGAGTGAAGGATAAGCCAGACACCCTTCTTGCAGTTGGGGACAAAAATAAAAATGCCGGAAGTAACACGGAAGTTGATAAAAAGCCGATTGAAAGTGATGATGAAAGTGAAGACAGAGCAAGTAATACTTCCGGCAAGGCCCCTAAAGGTTTCACAATGGTCATGGCCGTTGAACCCCTTAATTTTGCTCTAGAAAACAACCACATAGACGCAGTAAAATTGCTTCTGGAGAATGGCGCGAATCCAAACCGATGGTATCCTGTCGGTTACGAAATTAACCTTGTGCCACTGGAAAATATCAGGTGTCTGGAGCTTATGCTAGATTATGGCGCCAACCCAAATGCCGTCGACAGGTGTGGATACACGCCGTTGATGATGGCAGCAAAGACAAACCATATATCAGCCGCCAAACTCTTGGTGAGCAGGAATGCAAACATTAACCAACAGCGGCCTGACAGGTTTGAAAAGAAAACAGCGCTCCACATTGCTCTCGAATCTAAGCACCGTGATATCGTGAAACTCTTGTTATTAAATGAAGCGATCATTTTAAAACTACCTGGTTACAAGTATAATGCACTTCACACCGCCGTCCTGACGGATCAGGTCGATCTCGTAGAACTGATCCTTTTTTTCACGATATATATCGATGAAATGACAGACGATAACTGCACAGCGCTAATGTTAGCCTGTGCCAATACAGAGTCCCGCAATCAGATGCAGATAATACATAAATTGTTACAGAACGGTGCTAACCCAAATTACCATTCAGGGTTCACGAACTACAGTGCGCCTTGCTTATCTCCCCTTGTTGAGTACCTGAGTAACCAACAGATTATCGACTATAACATTGTTCTTAAGCTTATTCAGTATGGCGCCAAAGTTCACTTTTCCGGTTCTTCTTCAGCTATCGGAAAGAAGGACCCTTTCGGAATCCTTCCCTATATCCCATGCCTAAAAGCCAACGAGAACACGTGGTGTCTTGTTATTAGTGCGAGTAGCTTGTTTGATGTGAGTGCTATTTCACAGTGTAATTATTTGAGTGACGAAGAGAAAAAGTTTCTACTGATGCTAGGCAACAGGCCGTTTTCACTCAGGCATCTTGTGCGGCGTACGATCCGGGGAATGTTAAAGCCACCTTTAACAAAAAGAATCTTCTCCTTACCTCTGCCAACGTTCTTGTTAAAGTACCTACTTTTTTTAGTGGGTCAGTAAACGCCACTCCAACAAAATTGAACTGGTACAACTGTAACTTATTTTGAATGTAGTTTTTTTTTTTTTTAGCATGGCGCCAAGGTTTGTTTTACAAGGGTTTCTTAAGTTACCAGAAAAACTTCTTTTTTTTTTTAAATTTTTTTTTCAATTATATTCTATGCTTAAAAGGGGATGAAATCGCAGTTATAAGAAACCTGGATTTATGCCCCTTGTCCACAATTGCAATTCCACAAGAGGAGGGGTGGTGCATAATTTTAGGTGTTCGCTCCCTCACAAATTTATGTGTTTTTATTTAGAGTTGTAGTGAGTTTAACGATTTAAAAAAATTTTTTGCAGAAAAAAAATAAATAATAGACTATAAAAAAATAATCCATCGGTTGTTTCGTGAAAAAAAAAACAAAAGATAAAATGAGAAAGAGAGAGAAAATAAAATAAAAATAAAATAAAAATAAAATAAAAATAAAATAAAAATAAAGAAATAAAAATGTTAAATTGTTAAAACTGCAACGCATTTATCTAAGCTAGCAGAGACGCCGTAAAGTATGCTTAAATATGATATTATAATTATATTTCGAATATATTATTATAGAGTTAATGTTTTATCGATTTTTATATATTATAAAGTTGCGATTTCAAAAATAAAAAAATATGTCCACATGAGTAGGGTGCATTAGCTTGAATCGAAATCAAAACCAAAACTTATGAAAAAAATATATGTATCTTGAGTTCCTTCAGCTATAATCGAAACCAAAATTAAAACTTATGAAGAATTCTTGGTAAAATTATTTATTACAAGAAATGGAAGTCCATAACAATTAAACGACATTCACTCGGATGTAAGCGTTACACACAAAATAAATAACACGCACGCTATCCTATTAAGATATAGATAATAAATTCCCAACAAATATAGCAGTGCCGTCATCAGAAATCGAAACTGAAACTTTCAGAACTTCAGTTTAAGGTTCTATCGACTAACCTGTTGTAACTTTCTTATAAATAGAGCTTAAAACATTACCCTAACAAAATAATTGGAGAATTGGTATGACGTCATAGATTTATGATTTACGTCATCAATTCAAACATAAGCGATAATATAAGGATTCCAAATTCGATGCTAAAAATTTATTTATTTCTATTCAATAAATGAAAACATTATAAATCAAATATTTCGGTCGACTCCGACCTTCTTTTGTGAGTTATAGACACTGTTATTTTTTTATTTTATTTTATTTTTCTATAACGAATTATAGCTATAAATGGCAATGATTGCCGATCTCTCCTGACGGTTTTGTGTGTGAGTGTGTGTGTGTGTGTGTGTGTGTGTGTGTGTGTGTGTGTGTGTGTGTGTGTGTGTGTGTGCGTTTGTGCAGGTGCGTGTATTTGTGTGTGTGTGTAAGTGTGTGTATTTGTGCATGTGTGTAAGTGCGTATGTTTGTGTGTGTGTGTGTGTGTAAGTGTGTGTGTAAGCGTGCATGTGCGTGCGTGTGTAAGTGTGCATGTGTAAGTGTTTGTGTGTGTGCGCTTACATATGTGTGTGTGTGTAAGTATGTGTGTGTGTAAGAGTGTGTGAGTGCAAGAGTGTGTGTGTGTGTAAGAGTGTGTGTGTGTAAGTGTGCATGTAAGTATGTGTGTGTAAGCGTGCATGCATGTGCATGTGTAAGTGTATATGTGTAATTGTGGATGTTTATGTATGTGTGTGCGTTTAAATGTGCGTGTGTCTAAGTGTGTGTGTGTGTGTGTGTGTGCGTGTGTGTGTGTGTATAAGTGTGTGTGTGTGTGTGTGTGTGTGTGTGTGTGTGTGTGTGTGTGTAAGTGTGTAACGGGTCCTATATTTCTACATTGAAAAGCACTGTAGAACTGAAAATATAAGAAATCATTTTTGAAGCCAAATTCTGTGCTTAAAATTTATTTATTTTTATTTCCAATAAATGAAAATATTGTAAATCAAATATTTTGCCACAACTCCGACTTTCTTCAGTGAGTTCGAGATATTGCTATTTATCTATTTTCTTTGTTGTCCAGCTGTAATGATGAATCCCAATGATAGCAGATCTCTCCTGGCGTCACATGGCGATGGTTAATAATGTTTTTGATTTTGTTTAGAGAGCACGCTCGTGGCCATCATGAAGAAAGCCTGGTCACTGAAAAATGATGTCATGAAATGATCCGAGCAAATAAGATCTGTCGAAAAGAAAAGAAAATATAGTCCCTGGGAGATATAGAGTATAGAGCTTCAATCTATAGTCCCCATAATAAAACTTTTGCAGCAAGCACACGTCTAGCTACAACCACTGTCAATAATTTCTTCCACTATCTACCTGTACCTAAATATAAGCCCAAATTCTATGAACAAAACGTTTTTCGTAGAACTACTTGCCTGTGGAACTCTGTACCAGTGGCCTGCTTTCCAGTTGACTACAACATACATGGAGACGGTTATTAATGCCAATTTTTTTTGCGTAGATAGAAACTTTCAGTCTTGACAGACTATGAATATCCACTGTAAGGGTGCCTGTAGGTGGATTTTTTGTGGCAAGAGTTGCACAATCTCCAACCACACTTCTCCTGAGTTTGCGTTGTTAAATGCCAGTGGCAAATGGAGGTTCAATGCCGAGATGAGCAAAGAGCACCTAGAATTTCCAAGTAGTCACCCGTCTGGTACTAGCCAGGCTTAACGTTGCTTAACTTCTGTGATCTAACGAGAACTGGTGTGTCAACGTGATTATGCCGTAAATACCACACTGGTGACGTGTGTAAGGGTAACAGATTCAATATTGGTGAAAATCACCGTAGAATTGAAAATATGAAATCATATTTTTTTTAATTCGGATTTGTATTACTGTACACATAGATTCGAAAAAGTTGTCAAAAAACAAATATATAACAAATGAATTTTATCAAAGGTAAGATAAGTTACTTTTCTACCTAACTGGACACTTTTTTAGTGTTTTTATTTAATTAGTTTGGGAAAAGTAGTTAAAACTAAAAAAAAAATAACTATCCAAAATACTGTTATAAACTCGCTCAATATGTTACCGTGACATAGGCTCACATATATTTGGTGAGTTTCTAACAGTATTTTGTATGATTTCTTATTTTTAACTACTTTTCCAAAACTTACCGTGTTCAAGAGAGAGTCGGGCGCCATTTTAAGTTTTTCAATACATCGGTAAACACTGTACGTTTTTCGAGCTGAATAAACATGTTACATTAAATAAAAACACTAAAAAAGTATCCAGTTAGGTAGAAAAAGTAACTTATCTTGCCTTTGATAACATTCATTTGTTATATATTTGTTTTTTGACAACTTTTTCGAATCTATGTGCATAGTAATACAAACCCAAAAATTCTATTCTAAGAGACTTTTTTTTTTTCAATAAATGAAAAGAATAAAAATAAGTAAACATTGGAAATTATTTTAATTGTCCGAAACAATTTATTTTGCTTTAAATAATGTACTTACATCAAAAACCATTTTAGATTTACCATTCTAGAGTAAAGGTCACCTGAAATGACACTTTTATGACCTTTGACACAATATGGTGAGTAGTTGTGGAGTGGGGGGGGGGGGAGAAGAATATCTTTCTCACAGAAAAGACGTTTCGAGTATATCTCTGCTCTTTCGTTACTTTTATGGTAGGTCATCGACTGAGCTCCAATCCATGATCGCCCCATGTAAAACTTTCACAACAAACATTCGTCTGGCTACAACAATCGTCAACAATTTCCTCCCCCCACTCTCTATCTATGCCTATAACAAAACGAAAATTTCATGAACAGAGCTTCTTTCCTACAAGTGTTCGTCTGTGGAACACAATACCGTGGGGCTGCTTCCCAGCTGACTATAACATGGTCGTCTTCAAGATCAATGCAAATAAGTTCTTGTTGGGCTGATCTCTTATATAATTAAACCCTATCCAAGTTCCACAAATACTGATCGTCACGGTGCTGGCTCATCGTCATCTACCCAACACTCAATAACGCTTATCTTAGAGTGACCGCCGGACCTTGATAAGCGATGACCCCCAAGTCAAAAAAAAAAAAAAAAAGAAAAAGGTCCGCTTGCAATTTGCTGTGGGTCTTCACTGCTTCTCCAAAATCGGTCCTGGTCCTACTAGATTAGGCTGTCTGAAGATACTGGATTCCTTACTTTAAGTGCAACAAACATTTCCTTTCCTTTTGCGAAAACTCAATCATGTTTCTTTCCTTTTGCGAAAACTCAGTCATGTTCTGCAAAGTCAAAAATAGAAAAGAAAAAACAATTTTCCTTTAAAAAAAAAAACCAACACAAACACCATGAATTTGAAGATATAAAGAACTTGAAGCATATAAACCTCTTTCCAAAATTATTGGATTCGGCATTAGATAATCTGAAAAAGGGTTGATATGCCATAAAACAAAACAACCAAACTAAACTCCATGAATAAATATTTACAGATATAAAGAACTTGAAGAATTAAAAAAATTTTACCAAAATTACTGCTCCAATCTTACACCCCGTAGTCCACAAAGCCATCGGAATAATTCTAGTATTTCAAATTATATTTCCACAGACAGGACATTTTTTAGTGATGGGTCATCATTTATCAAGGCTTCGGAGCCACTCGAGAATAAAAGTTAAAAGGATCGTCATTTGGATGATGATTACCACCATAAGAGGACTAGAAACAATGGTTTACTTTTCTAAAAGAATTGCTTAACAAATATTTGTTTATATTAGATTTGAAGATGACCAGGTTGTAGTCGGTTGGGAAGCAGACTTGTGGTATCTGGTTCGACAGGTGAAATGGTGTAGAAAAGGAACTTTGTTCATGGAAGTTTCGCTTGGTTGAGACTCCATGTTCTGTAGACTCTCTTTCATCCATTAATTTTTTTTTTTTTTTACATTAGAGTCACCACTTATCAAGGCCCAAAGGCCACTCAAGGATAAGGGTTAAAGAGTGTACATTGGTCAAAAGGACAATATCATATTAATCGTTAGTAGTGTAAGTTTAGTAAATTGGATTACTTAAGGGGAACGGCTCATCAAGAACTTGTTTATGTTGGACTTGAAGACGACTATATCATAGTCAGCTGGAAAGCAGGAAAACGGAAGACAGTTCCACAGGTGTGCAATTCTAAGAAAGAAACTATGTTTATGGAATCTAAATTTAGGCTTAGGCACAGATAAAGAGTATGGGAAATTATTGATAGTGGTTTCAAATAAACGAGTGTTCTTTTCGTGAATACACCCATATAATTAAGTACCCCATTTGTTTACATCTACCACTAACAACTAGATAAGCCCCAAATCACAATAATAATCCATAATAACGCCAAGCCAACTAATATTACTAGAACACCCTCAATAAAATAAATACCTAAACTCTGATCATTATTTCTCTAATACACCTTCTGCAGTATTACATTCGCACTTAATATATCGGTTTAAATAGTTAACTGTAGCTATTCCCTAACATATATTGGAAAATATCCAACTAAGGGGTCCCAATAATATAGTTCAAAGTACATACTTTCAAAGATATACAAAATATTAAGAAATGGCGTTTTTACAAGGATAAATAAAGTTCCTAAAAAATACACTGTAAAATTTTAGAAAAAAAAAAATCAAACTGTAGGGATATAAGGTGACCTTAGGTGAATTTAAGAAAGAAGCTTTGTTCATGGAATCTACGTTTATGTTTGGACACAGATAAAAGGTTGGGGAAATTTTAGACATTTTCCAGAATCCAAATCATGTAATAGCAGCGTTGGGGCGATTAATTAGAACCAGAATCGGAACTTTTACAGGTATCAGAATCGGAAAATTTTTTAACCTATTTTCCAATACCAAACACGATTCTTTTATATGTTTTTTTTTTTTTTTTTAAATTTTTACTTACTTTTCCACTACTGGTACTAATGATAATTATTATAAATATTTATTGATTTTAAACAATTAGCAAAACTAAAATCAATATATTCCGACATACATGTATTATTTACATTTGCGAAAAGATATGCAGATATGAATATTTACAGTAATTTTAAAATAAAAAAATAAAAAACAAAAATATATAGCAATTAGAGGTTTTAAAAGAATTGAAATCAGATTCAGCAATTTAGAACAGAATCGGTAATTGTATCGGAATCAGAATCGAAAGAAAAATATTAAAATCGTCCTATCACTAATGTAATGGATTTTATGTCAAAAATTAGAATAAGGATTTAGCACCAAAAATGAAAGAGAGAGAGAGAGAGAGAGAGAGAGAGACAGAGAGAGAGAGAGAGAGAGAGAGACAGGAATTTAGAACAGAATCGGTAATTGTATTGGAATCGAGAAAAATATTAGAACCGTCCTATCACTAATGTAATGGATTTTACACCAAAATTAGAATAAGGATTTAGCATCAAAAATGATAGAGAGAGAGAGAGAGAGAGAGAGAGAGAGAGAGAGAGAGAGAGAGAGAGAGAGAGAGAGTTCTCAAGTGGTTTTCTAGGTAAGGGTTTTTTTTTTGTACCACCATTTGTAAAAAAAAATAAATAAATAAAAATGAATCGATTTCTCTGACATCACAACTTGAAAGAAGAAAAACAAATGAACTGCTTAATGCCTATTTTTAATGGAATCCCTATTTTTAATGGAATCCATATTTTTAATGGAATCAACTGTTCTATGTTAATTAAATCCATATTTTTGTATTTTTTATAAAATGCAAATAAACTTTACTCGTCCTTATTCATATCTTCCTTTTTTTCTCTTGAACGTAGAACATGAATTGTAACTAGTAGTTTAATTTGATTTGGTTTGATTGTTTTGTTTTACGGCATATCAACCCTTTCCTGGTTATTTTACGGCATATCAACCCTTTCCTGGTTATAGAGTAGAACATGGATCTTGGGTTTACTTTCGGCATCTGCATAACTCTCACTTCTCTTATTTTGTCCTCTAGTCCTCACATTCTGGGACCAATGTTTCTGACAAAGAGGGAAGAATTGCTGTTTTCTGGGTCAGAATCCATTCCATCTAACACTTATAGTTTGCAAGTTTTTGACCTTGAAGTAGTATTTTTGTTTTAGGTCCTTACATCAAATTGCTTCATGCCCTGTCTAGAGTGATTTCCATAAAAATAAATAAATAAATAAATAAATAATTCCAAATCCGGTCATTTTGGTAAAAGTTTTTATACTTCAAGTTATTTATATTTTCTAATATTTATTCATAGTGTTTGGTTTGGTTATTTTATAGAAAAAAAAAAGTTGTTTTTTTCTTTTTTGGCTTTGCAGAACATGATTGAGTTTTGCATAGATAAAGGGGAAAATAACTGAATAACATCAATTTTTGGTACAGTTTAAACCAGGAGGCTATTATCTTCAGACAGCCTGATCTGGTAGATACAGTCGTAACGAGTGTAGTAAAATAGTGCATTTATGAGAAATAGTTATAGTTTATAAGAACATCTTCATCTTCTCATGAACTATAAGACAAACTCAACATTTACCCTACCCTCCTTGAGCCAAGGATCAAAGATCAAAGTGTAGTATCTGTTCCGGCTGATGCTGTACTAAAAGTTATATGTGGGAGGGGGCCCACATATCAGATCATTGCTCTTGTAGCAATCAGTTTTGGTCAATGTAGGGAAAACCCTTCATACCAATTATCCCCCTTTTCCCTTCCACTCCCCTTTCTCTCCACATTAAAAAACGGCCTTGTGCCTAATTTGCTCACTGGGTAAGCAAATAAATACCAACTATAAGACAAACTCTTATAATATTTTGTATCATTCAACCACTACCGTGGTTGTCATTCAACCACTACCGTGGTTGAATATATGCTTAAGTCCGAAATTGAATGAATCGAGACACATTCAAACCCCCACCACTAATTCCGTTCGCAACCAAATTTCAAACACGTTATATAGTTGGATAGAACACCTCATTAGCTACATTTTGAAAAAGAAATTTCGAAAATTGATTCAGTAGAAAAAAAGTTACAACAAAATATGTGGGTTCACAAACAGGAGAGTAAGTACATAAGTGACTAACGCTTTTTTTTATTTTGCATAACTTTTTTTGTATATAAATATTTTTTACTGCGATTTTGCTAATATGACATGTTAGCGTAATGGTTAGAGTACCGGGGGTTGTTGGAAAGACTTTAGGTTCAATCCCGTGTATCGTTTTTTTTTATAATGAAAAATTCGAACTTTTTTTTTAATAACTAATTTTTTTTTAACTCTCTTTATGATTTTATAGCAAAAAATGGTGAATTTATCGATTAAAAATATTAGTGAATTCTATGATATACATATTCTTTGAATGAACTCAAATTTTTCGTTATCACATTTGATGAAAAATGTAGTCCCATTTTGGCAATGCGTCTGACCAATGATGCTTTTGAACCCGCGACCAGCACTGCGATGTCATCAGCAGCAGCCTGGGCATAAATATTCCTATTTTTAAACTCCTTTAAAAGAGGATTCAGCATAAAGTTCTATAGTAAAGGTGATACAATCCCACTTTGGGGGTTTCATTTAACTACTTCCCTTTTAACAGTTGCCCTCAGTAGTTCTACTTAAACTGTTCTGTGCCTCACCATATACTCAATCCATCGGATGAGTACTGGTGGCACATTGAGTTCTCGTAGCGACTTGAACATACTACTGAAGGGTATGTTGTCAAAAGCTCCAACGATATCTAAAAAAACACCAAGTGCCATCTTCTTTTTTTGTTAGTTTACGCTCTATACAGATCACAAATTCATGAACCGCAGTCTCGGTAGAGACCCTGGCTCGGAACTACTGTGATTGAATGATAAATATTGCATAAATGTGTGTTTGAGAGCTAATTTTTTTTTGACAATCATTAATAAATATTATGAATTTATATATTAATACAATAGCAATGCCTGGAAAAATCATGGATTATATGGAAAAATGCGCGCATGAAAAGTAATATTCTTAAGATTTTATTAAACCTGGAAAAGTAAAGGACAAGAAATTCAACCTGGAAAAGTAAAGAACAAGATATTCTAGTAAAGTAAAAAATAAGAATTTTTTAGACTTAAAATACTGCAGCTAAAAATAATTGAGTTAGAAAGAATTAAATGATCCTAATTATGATATAATAAAATTATTAATTTTTATGTAAATTATAAAATTATTAATTCCATCTACTAACTAACTAACTAATGAATTAATTTTATTCAAACAATTTTCACTACATAAATATATGCAAATAATAGGGGGGGAAATAAGTTCAATCCAGCGACTGACACCCTTTCTAACTCAACAATAAACAACAACATATGCAAATAATAAATAAAATATTTATCAATATTCAAATTTTATTTTTAGCTGCAATATTTTAAGTCTAAAAAATTCTTTATTTTATTAATGCGAGACTGGCCATTGGGCTGGATGTCTTTGCATTTCTCAAATTAAATAAAACAAAGCCTAATATTCAATGCTTGTTCCAAAGAGAAAATTCGACCCATCCTATGAAATCTATTATTCATTCACAATCATAGTATTACCCATTCTTTTTGGGAGAAGCTCTTTTATTCCAGCTTATCTCTGAATGATTCCACAGATCATGAATGGATTCATCGGGAACAGAACATATGAACTAGATCTGACATCACTTTAAAACAGCCAACAAACATCCACTAAAACAAAGGGAGGTAATTCATCCACATTTGACACAGCAGTAGTATAAATACAGCTTTACTTATACATGTGTAAACAGGAGGATGACAAATTAAAAAGATATACATATATATATATTGACGAATTCAGAGTTATATCCCCTTTTTTAATTTGTCGCCTGCTTCTTGTTTAAATATGCAAACAAAGCTGTATTAATACTACTACTGTGTCAAATTTTGATAAGACGCACCTGAAGGAGGTCGGATGTTACATCGGCAGAAACGTCATGAGAATAACATCCAAGAATCCAAATTATCAAGCCTCATTTAAAAAATTCAAGAATGTACATTTTATTGTTTAGTTTCTCCATTTGAAGAAATTGGATTAATCATGTTTTTGTATGTATGGAAATGAAACTTGAGAGGTGAGGGTTGAGGACATGCGCAGCATGGTGAGAAATAATATGAGAATGATATGATGGATGTGTAATGTGAGTATTAGTTCTGATGTCCTCAGAGGAAGATTAAATTTGGACAGTATAGGGAGATGTGTGCAGACGGGGAGACTTGAATGATATGGACATGTTGAAAGACCCGATTACAGTTCTTGGGTGACTAGATGTACAACAGTTGAGGTAGCAGGGTTAGTTCACAAGGGAAGGCTGAGAAGGACATAGAAGGAAGTGATAAAATGAATTTGCGAAAAGAGGGATAAATAAAAACCTGGCCAGAGATAGGTTAGTTTGGAAGTCAATTTTTGTAAAGCTGTCCAATACATGCTAGCATGTAAAATCGGCATTAAACCAATGATGACGATGATGATGATGACGAGCTAAAATCTTATCAGATCCATTGCATTCATTTATGACCATTGCGAAAGGTATGAACCCACAATTTCTCTTGAGTTATGGATCAAGTTCGCAACTTGTATTAAATTAACTGTATATAATGAATCGTTTACAATGAAGTACATTGTGTGTGAAATAATGTTAAAAATGGAAATTTCAAAATGTGAATTTTTCATTGCAAGACAAGTTAAATGTTAGGATGACGTGTACAAGAAGTTGTGTCATGGGAGGAAGTACATAGCAGAGAAGTGAGATTCATTCTTTCTCTTAGGTATTTAAGATTAAAGCAAGCGGACGTCTGTTTTTGAGGCTTTTTTTGTCATTCTGTGGAAGTTGGCTGTGAAGCTGCAGTTTATCCAGATGTACTTGCTGTAAAAAGTAAAAAACCCAGAGCAAAAAATGGAGTTTTTGATGTTGTTCCTTTTTATTTTTATTTTTACATTATTACAGCCGCAAGGGAAAGGATAAAGACACAGAAACTTCTGCTGCTACATCACTACAACAACTACTTTTACGGTTAGATGTAGTTATTTTTACTTCCTTTCCATGCGAGAAACATAATTTCATTGAGCTTGTTATTTAAAACAATTTGAACGTTATTATAAGAAATATATCCCTTAAAAAAGTATATATGATGTAAATAGAAAATATTTAATCTTTTATATATAAACTAGCAGGCCATACCCGGTGTTGCCTGGGTGTTTGGAGGTGTATATGATTTTAGGTAAATCAAAACAAAAGAATAATAAAAAATCGTTGCCCGAGTGTTTGTGTCCGGGGGGGGGGTTAAATTTTAAAAAAAAAGTTTTGGTAGGTAAGTATGAAGGATCGAACCCGAACCCAACCCTTGAGACGAAGTTGGAAATTAAAGTGTGAAAAAAAAACATGCGACGTTAACCACTGGGCCACCACGAAATAGTGACAGAACCATGTTTGAATTTATTTAAGTATTAAGAATTGGCAGGTGCCCGTACTTAATGACTTAATGAGGTCAACTTTCACTGCGGGGCAGTATTTTATTTACTGCGGGGCAGCTTTTTTTAGTTTTTTTTCTCCCAAGATGTTGGGGGATGGACCAATTCCCCATAAAAAGGGGATGTCCAAATTGAATAGCAATTGTCTGATATAAGGAGAAACTCCACATTGATCAAAGCTGATTGCTTTCGGACGTTCCCAGCGGTCCCACCGGGAACGATGTCTTAAGCTTCATTTCGCTTTTATTATTATACAAAAAGGCCCAATCCAAACGCGGCGATCAAAAAATGTTAAATATTTAGCTTTTCAAACTCAAGCAAATTAAATAGACAGGCGACCCCCATTATTAACTCATAGATATTATCATTTAGATGTGATATAAAAAGTTTTAAGAAGTGAGCCGACTGATCGCTTCTCAGAAAAAAAGCCTTTCTCAGACAAACACAAAAACGAACATACATATACACACACATTTTCGCTTTTATATATATATATACTAGCGGGCGGGGGGCGTTGCCCGAGTGTTTGGAGGTGTGTGGTTGGGATGGGTGGGGGTGTTAATGAAAACCTAAGAATAAGCGAAGTAAAAAAAAACAAACATGAACGTTAAAACTTATCTGAAAAATAAAGCGAGGGGTACCCAGGCGTTGGGAGGGGGGGGTAATAAAAACAAAAAACAAAAAAAACTAACGTAAGGCAAACGAACGATGTTAAATGTAAAAATCTGAAAAAAGAAAACAAAAAAGAAAACAGAAAAACGAACGTTAAAACTTCTGAAAAATACCCCCCCCCCCAAAAAAAAAACACATGAAAAATGGCTTAAATAAGCCTGTTTCGATATTAAAATTTAAAAAATCGGTGGTTACCCGGGTGTTTTTGGGTGTGTGTGGTCGGTCGGGTGTGGGGTGTTAATGAAAACCTAAGAATAAGCGAAGTAAAAACAAAACAGAAAAACGAATGTTACGTGAAAAATGGCTTAAATAACCCTGCTTCAATATTAAAATTAAAAAAAAAAGACATCTCACACCACGATTCGAACCCAAAACATTTAGATAATGACCCAACGCTCTAACCAACTGAGCTAACACGACGTACATGAAATTGTGTCAGTTCTTCAAATATTTAAACTAAATCAGATTATGACGTCATCTGATGCATGCGTAGAACTGATCTCGTCATGAGAGGACGGTTTCTGCTGACCCCTCCCGCCCCTGTAGAAAAGTATTGATTTCAGGGTGAAAAAATTAACGTTTTTGACCAATTTTTCGATATTTGTCGGGCGAAGGATGGGGCTTTCATATGAGACCAAATTTGTGAATTTTTGTTCTGTCTGTCGAAAGTTTTTAGCAGACACACAAACATACAAACATACATACATACATACATTTTCGCTTTTATATTTATAGATAGAAGATAGATAATCTAATATACAAACAGCTATATGTCTGTCTGTCTGTTAGTCTGCCTGTCTGTCAGTCTGCCTGTCTATCTGTCTCTCTGTCTGTCTGTCTGTCTCCATATTTTCTAACTCTATCTCCTCCGAAACTAAAAATCGCAGAGCAGTGCTAGGGGCCTCAAATGATTGGATTTCTTATGAACTGTTCTTTTATGGGTCTTTGGCTGATGAAAATTGCTTTTAAAGGGTCCAAAATGGGTTAAAATTGAAAAAATCGTCATACATTTTGTACATTTATACAGTAGTAACGTCACCAGCTTTGAATGCTACAGTTTTGCTTTCGGCTTTGACTCTAGCTGATGGCACCCAAATACTTTTTTTTATTTTTTATTTTTGAAATTATTGAAATGATATAATATATAAACAGCTATATGTCTGTCTGTCTGTTAGTCTGCCTGTTTATCGGTCTGTCTGTCTGCCTGTCTGTCTCCATATTTTCAAACTCCTCCAAAACTAAAAATCTCTGACAGTATAGATGCAGCTCTCTACTTAGATATGAAGATCATTTCAAAAGTAAGGCTTCTTATTTCTTTTGACTCAAAAAGTCGAAGAACTACAAAGACAGGAGTGGTACCATTAAAACGAGACACCTTTTGTGTTCCAGAATTTCTTTTTCTTCATAGTAACAGCCATTCTTAATGCACTTTTGCCAGTGATGAATGTCGGCTGTGCATGGGCGTCTGGAGCAACGCTAGAGGCCTTAAATGATTGAATTTCTTACAAACTGTTCTTTTACGGGTCTTTGGCCGGTTAAAATTGCTTTTAAAGGGTCAAAAATGGGTCAAAATTGAAAAAATCGTTATACATTTTGTACGTTCATACAGTGGTAACGTCACCAGCTATAATGCTGCAGTTTTACTTTCGGTTTTGACTCTAGCTGATCGCACCCAAATATTTTTTTAAATTTTTTATTTTTGAAGCTATCGAAATGACTCTATAATAATATATACGAAATCTGAACAAATTAAAATATCATATTTAAGCATATTTACGACCGAGCAAAATCGGGCGCCCCCTGCCCCAGCTAGTACATATATGTATTAATAAAAGGTGAATTTACACAGCTCATTCCACCGTTATATATCTTAATTTGATTCAGTTCGTGTTTATCCGCTACACCTCTGCATTTTATTGCCTTCTATAAATTACCTTTATATATCTACTTAGATGTTTTCTCAAATGAGTGTCTAAACTCACTTCCCGATTTCTCCCACCTATTCACATCACTGCATACTTTTCCAACAGAATTAGTGAGTAAATAACTATCGTTGATCTGATGGATTTGAATTCAGCCAATCGTCTTTTACTTAATTAAGCCAATCAGTTTGCATCTTCTGAAAATTCTGTCCTTGAATTTTACAAACTTTCATAATATTTAACCTTTCCTCACCGTGGTAAAGAAGTTTTTTTTTGTTTTATTTTGTTTTTTAATAAATAAGTAACCGCTTATCAAGGTCCACAAATCACTCAAGAATAAGAGATATTGAGTTTGACAGGTGGTCAGTGAAATTAGTAGAATTAGTAACGTTCTAGCCTTTCAAGCCGGTAATGATCAAGACAAACAATGATACAGTTAACAAAAAGTGTATTAGCAAAAGTATATTACAGAAGTATACGTTATGATTCTGGAACCATAACTGCCACGTATCGTTACAAAATAATGTGCGAATTGCAATTATATTTATAGTCTCTAGGTGAATCCATTATTCATAAAATAGGTAGATCAGCTTACTACATAACAGTACTGATGGTTGTATCTTGTCAGAAAGCAACTATCTAAAAAGACAGCTCAATAAGAACTTGTTTACAGTGGATTTGAAAACAGCAGTGTTATAGTTAGCCGAGAAGCAGCCCCATGGTACTATGTTCTGCATATGGACAGTTCTAGGAAAAAATTTTGTTCAAAGAATTTTCATTTAGTTTTAGGAATTTTCATTTAGTTTTAGGTGCAGATAATTACTGAATTACTGATAGTGGTTGTTTTTAGGTGCAGATAATTACTGAATTACTGATAGTGGTTGTAGCTAGATAAGTGTTTGTTGAAAATTTTTTACAAGAGGAGGGTGATCATTGATTGAAGTTCAGTTGAGTACCTGCCATGAAAATGATGATATAGTAGGAATTGATATACAGTGTCTCTTCTATAACTATTTTAACATAACAGGATGCCTCCCTCTCTGCGGATAGATATATGCATGGACTTGGACTCTATATTCGTAACACTCTCCTCTTCACTGGAGAGTGTAGTCTAGAATTACATGATCAGATCTTCATGTGCTTAAGACGACTTTCAGCATTGTATTAGTTACTTGTATTTCCGATACCATTCTCCTTTGAATCAGAACTGTATCTTAATCAACCAAGTCTCTGACAGTATAGATGCAACACTCTCCTTAGATATGAAGATCATTTCAAAAGTAAGGCTTCTTATTTCTTTCTTTTGACTCAAAAAGATGAAGAGCTACGAAGACTGGAGTGGTACCATTAAGACGAGACACCTTTTGTGCTCCAGAATTTCTTTTCCTTGCATAGTAACAGCCATTCTTAATGCACTTTTGCCAGTGATGAATGATGGCTGTGCATGGGCGTCTGGAGCATGCTTTGTCATATGAGGGTTATTTCAAAAGTAAAGCCGCCTATTTGTTTTTGTTTTTTTTTGTGTTTTTTTTAACAAGACACTTTGCAATTCTCTCTGATCTATACAGGCAGAATAAAAAATAGGAGACACTACATTTGGAACACCCCTTACAATAATAATTTTGACTTCAGACAGACAGATATCATATCTCCATTATTGATAAAAGTAATAATATAGTTTTGGCTTCAGACAGATGCAAAATCTCCATTATTAATAGATATATCTTAATCAGTAATATGTTCAAGAGTACAAAATTAACTGAAGTAACAGTATAGTTTTGGCTTTAGGCAGAGAGATCCATTCAGGAGGAATAAAAAATAGTAAACATTACTTTTGGAATGCCCCTCGAACTAACACCCAGGTACATGCATTTGGTGATTTTAATGTTCATCGCAGTAGTTGGCTTGGTTTATCAAAGTTACATAGGCACAACTGGTGACTGAACACATAGTTTCTCTATAGCTCATTCTCTAATACAGACAGTCATGTTCTCGACCCATCTTCCAGATGATGAAGATCAGCAAGCTCTACTTTTAGACCTATTCTTAACCACAGTATCCAAGGATTGTGTGACGAATGCCCATAGTTCACTTGGAAATGCTGATCACCTTGTGATATTGGCAAACCCCAAGTTGAGGATCCATTGCTCAAATCGACAATGTACTAAAAAAAAAAGGCTGATTGAGTAGCCATCAGAGATCACATCTGAGATGCCCCATAGACTAATATCTTTTCTCTTTCTGCTGAAACAGTGTGCCAATGAAATAGTTGAATTGTGCAAAGCAGGCATTGAAGCATATGTTCACATACGACAGTCCCACTCTCCTCAATGGTTCACTTCAACGTGTGTAGCTGCCATTACACAAAAGCATCATGAAATCTGCCGATTCCTCTGCCATAAGTCAAGTACAGATAAGCAAAAATATAAAGATGCTGAAAATCATTGTAAGAGTGAAATATCCACAGACATGTTGAAATGATGAGGCAATGTATTGAGTCGCAGAAATTAGGAACTCACGATTTCTGGAAAATCTATATAAATAAAATGAACTCATTTTTTCCCGTCTGATTTTGACATTAATCGGATTAAAAATCAAGATATTTTCATGCAAATATAATATGCACAAACGGCAGAACAATATCTGAGGTGTGTTATAGGCTTATTATTTCTCAAATTCATCGATAATCTTAGATTTCTATACTTTTTCTGCTGAGAAGTCACGGCCAAAATCGGTTAAGATCAATGGAAGTGGTAAAATATTTTCTCTCTAATAAATTCCTCCTCCCCCTGCCACCACTTAACACCGTTTGGGGATCGTTCACAAGGAACAGTTGAGAAGAGAACACCAGTTTGGCTTCGTAGTTCTTTCATGTGAAGTTATTTAAAATCACTAAACTAAGCTGCAGTGCTCTGTGGCGTAGTGGTTAGCGTGCTGGACAATTCACATTATATTTTCACGTTCGCGCCGACCTACCATAGTCGTTTTTTTTGGGGTTTTTTTCCTAAACAACTGGAATGGACTTTTCTTGGTGGCCGAACTGTTAACGTTGCAGATTTTTTTTTTGTTTTTTTTTTTTTCACACTTTATTTTCTTACTTTTACTCATGACTCCGGGTTTGATCCTTCCTACTTACCTACCATAACATTTTTTAAAACTCCCCCCCGCCCGTCCCGGAAACAAACACTCGGGCAACGCCGGGTACCCCCGCTAGTTTATAATATAATAGTGTGGTGGGTTCCCTCTATTGAGCTAGAAGACTACTCACACCTGAGAGTATCCTGTACCTCTACAAGGCCACCATTCGCCCATGCATGGAGTATTGTTGCCACATCTGGGCTGGTGCATTTACCACTAGTTTCTCCCTCTTAGATAGGGTACAAAAAAAAGTTGGCAATCTAATCGGTTCCACTTTATCAACTAAGTTCCAGCCTCTGTCCCATCACTGCAATGTTGCATCACTGTGCCTGTTTTACAAATATTTTAATGGAATGTGTTCTGATGAACTCGTTGCACTTATACCCCCTCGACGTACATATCCTCGACAAACCCGCTTAGCAATAAGATCTCACCCCTTCACTGTTGATGTCCCTAAATACCAGAAAGCTTTCTATTCTAATAGTTTCTTCCTTCGAACAGCTAGATTTTGGAATTCCCTTTCTGCTGCCTGCTTCCGTGGCTGTACTGATATGCAGAAGTTTAAATGTAACATAAACAAATATCTTGTTAATCTTTCCTAGACATGGCCCCAAATAGTAGCCCCTTACGTCCAAGTGGCGATATACTTTGTAAGGAGTGAACATGAGTAAAAAAATGAAATAAAAAACAACCATGAGGCTGTTGTCATGGCAATCTAGAAGGCTGACCTACTTGCTCAGTGATTTACCTCCAATTCCACCTTAGACCCTCCACAAACCACTCCCTCCCAAATTTCCCTTTACAAACGGAATCCACACTTGTAGATCTGAAAATGACTCTTTCTTAAGTATATGATATCATAAAACACCCAGACACCTCTAGGGCATGCGGGCCTCATCTCATCCCTTTTGTACTAACAAATGATCTTCTGAGCTAGCCCCTGTCCTCTCCAAACTCTTCAACAAACGCCTTACTGAATCTTGCTTTCCTGATTGCTTCTGTTGTACCAGTATTCAAGAATTCTGGCAAAAGAACAAACCTACTCAATTATCGCCCATCTGTCTTCTTCTCATTTTTGCTAAAATCTTTCATCAATCACGCTTCTTTCTGACCAACGGTATAGATTTAGACAAGCCCATAATACTGTGGATATTTTACATCTCTGAATACATATTATCATGCACTAAATAAGGGAGGAGATAGATCAAAAGGTTTGACATAAAGAGCTTCTCATGAAAATTATGATGGCAACCTTCTGTCTGATGAGTAGATCTATGACATCAGCATATTCTTTTCATGACTCTCGTGTATATATCTGACACAGTTAATCAACTGAGAACCACATCACTCTATATAAAAGTATATAAGATATCAATGGATACACACTAAAGAGTCAAAACAATGAAAAGAATATGCTGTTGTCCTAGCCCTACTCATGAGACAATTGCTTTCTGCATCTTATACACTGCAGCATCTGTTGTGACTATACAGTCAAAACTGGAGTTGCCTCTCCAGATGCAGGCCAGGGCGGGTAATAAGGAGAACTAGGTTTGGCCAATTACTAGTTGGGATTATGTCTAACAAATTTTAACAAAAATTAAACAAATAAATTTTTTTGTTTCACAAATTTTGGATTTTTGCTCAAAGTGCAAATTTTCATCTCAGAGCAAACTCATCGAACCTCCTCTGTATCATTAGTTTTAGTGAAAACTAGCTGTCTGAACTCGGCATTGCTTGGTAGTATTTTCATTAGCAGTTTTTTTGTTTTTTTTTTACTTTTTCAAAGTATTATTTTTCTATTCCAAACAAAGGGAAGTAAATCTGTATCATTAGTTTTAGTGAAAACTAGCTGTCCGAACTCGGCATTGCTTGATAGTATTTTCATTAATAGTTTGTTTTGTTTTTTTTACTTTTTCAAAGTATTATTTTTCTATTCCAAACAAAGGGAAGTAAATCTGTATCATTAGTTTTAGTGAAAACTAGCTGTCCGAACTCGGCATTGCTTGGTAGTATTTTCATTAATAGTTTGTTTTGTTTTTTTTACTTTTTCAAAGTATTATTTTTCTATTCCAAACAAAGGGAAGTAAATCTGTATCATTATTTTTAGTGAAAACTATCTGTCCGAACTCGGTATTGTTTGGTAATATTTTCATTAATAGTTTGTTTTGTTTTTTTTACTTTTTCAAAGTATTATTTTTCTATTCCAAATAAAGGGAAGTAAATCTGTATCATTATTTTTAGTGAAAACTATCTGTCCGAACTCGGTATTGCTTGGTAATATTTTCATTAATAGTTTGTTTTGTTTTTTTTACTTTTTCAAAGTATTATTTTTCTATTCCAAATAAAGGGAAGTAAATCTGTATCATTATTTTTAGTGAAAACTATCTGTCCGAACTCGGTATTGCTTGGTAATATTTTCATTAATAGTTTGTTTTGTTTTTTTTACTTTTTCAAAGTATTATTTTTCTATTCCAAACAAAGGGAAGTAAATCTGTATCATTATTTTTAGTGAAAACTATCTGTCCGAACTCGGTATTGTTTGGTAATATTTTCATTAATAGTTTGTTTTGTTTTTTTTACTTTTTCAAAGTATTATTTTTCTATTCCAAACAAAGGGAAGTAAATCTGTAAAGAAGAATATAAAGAAATCGCCCTTTTTATTATAAAGCTGAATTAATCATTGTTATATGTAATATTTCTCTTAATCTACTGGATTTATCTGTATAATATTTCGATGATCTTGAGAACATAGTACAATGGGGAAAAAGGTGGTTGATTAATTTTAATGCATTGAAAACCAAGCTTCTCTCGATTCATCATAATCGCTTTGACCTCCATCATACCCCAATTTAAATGAATGGCTCGTGTCTTGGGGAAGTTCCATGTCTTGACAAGCTTCTGGGACCGACCTTAACTCGTGATCTGAAATGGAACACATACATCAAATATGTTGCCAAGATTACCGGAAAAATGGTTGGATCACTCTACCACTCCAGTAAGTATCTCACTGCCGATGCACTCCTCTATCCCAGGTACGCCCTAAAATGGAGCTGCTTGACATGCCATATTCAACCTTAATAGAGTTCAAAACCAGCTTTGAAACCTAGTAGGTAATGCCCTTTTCTCTTCCCTGCAACCTCCTTCCCACAGAAGAGATGTTGCGAGCCTGTCTCTGTTCTATCATTATTTTCATGGCAAGTGCTCGACTAAATTCCCATCTATGGTCCCCTCCTTGCCAAGCTTTCACAAAAAGCACTCGACTAGCTACAACCACTATATACAATTTTCCCCACTCTCTATCTGTGCCTACTAAATCTAAATGCAGATTCCATGAACAAAACTTCTTTCTCAGAACTGCTCGTCTGTGGAACACTGTTCTGCTGGCCTGCTTCCCAGTTGAATACAACACAGTAGCCTTAAAATCCAATGTAAACAAATTCTTGTTGAGCCGTCCCCTTAAATAATCAAATTCTTCCCCATTTATACCATTAACGATTACTACACTTACCACCTTACAGTCATTAACCCTTATTCTCGAGTAGCTTTTGGGCTTTGATAAGTGTGAATTCCAAGTAAAAAAAAAAAAATTGTTATGATAAAATGTAGTAAACTAAGTTTTATAGTATCTGTTCGATGCACAATCAGTGATTAATAGAGATCTGTTACCACAATACCGCATTTACTCTAGAAGTTTTCTTGGAAACTACTGAGCCAATCTGACTGAAATTTTGTATAGACCTTTTTTATGGTAAGGTGGAGCAAACGAAGCATTATGGTATCCATTTGATGCGCAGTTAGTTATTAATAGGGATTATAAGAATTCATAATTCGGATTATTCAGACTATCATTGTTATCTTGGATATGCTCACATTTTGGCCGATCTTTTTTGAATTCAGCAATTTTTATGTCGAACTCTGGAATCTATACAAAATTTGTAACTAAACTCTTTATTCAATTAATGAGGTTAGATTCTTCTCGTTCTGTCAGTCATGACCTGGTTGAAGTTTTAAGCAATTTTTATTTATTCTTAGTATTGTGGGTGCGTGGAGCAATGGATAAAGGTGCTAAAGCAATATTCAGTTTTAAGTGACAGTCTTTTGGATATTAACATTAAAGGATTAATTCTCATTGCAGGTGATACTACCTAATCTAAAATAAAAACTGTGATATGGGTGATAATAATTAATAATTATAATATATAAATGATGCTTATGAAAATATTTATGGAAATATTATGGAAAAATAAATAAATAAAATAAATAAATAAAATAAATAATAAATAATAATAATAATAAATAATAAATAAAATAAAATAATAAAATAAATAAAATAAATAAAATAAAATAAATAATAATAATAATAATAATAATAATAATAATAATAAATAATAAATAAAATAAATAATAAATAAATAAATAAAATAAATAAAAAATAAAATAAATAGAAATAAATAAAATAAAATAAAATAAATAATAAAATAATAATAATAATAATAATAATAATAAATAAATAATAAAATAAATAATAAAATAAATAAATAAATAAAAAATAAATAAATAGAATAAAATAAATAAATGAAATAAATATAAAATAAATTCCAAATGCTTATTCAGTTTTAAGTGACAGTCTTTTGGATATTAACATTAAAGGATTAATTCTCATTGCAGGCGATACTACCTAATTTAAGATAAAAACTGTGATATGGGTGATAATAATTAATAATTATAATTTATAAATGATGCTTATGGAAATATTTATGGAAATATTATGGAAAAATAAATAAATAAAATAAATAAATAAATAAATAAAATAAAATAAATAATAATAATAATAATAATAATAATAATAATAATAATAATAATAATAATAATAATAATAAATAAAAAATAAATATATAAATAATGCTTATGGGAATAGTAATCCAACGTAATAATAAAAAAAAGTGTTTAAACATTTATCAACATTTCGTCTTTATTTCAAGACTTTTTTAAGATGACTGATTTGAAGTTAATAGTTAAAAACATTGGGTAACGGGACATTAATACTGTCAAAGGGAAAGTAAGATGTCTTCTTTCCTCCACTAATCTGTGGGAGACCCTTGGGCATGGTCAAGAACCCACTTAGCCCCACCCCCCTGATTAGGATAACATGAGGTCATGGAAAGCAGGTTACTGAGGTAATACGGAAGTAAACAGAAATAGTTCAGGGTTTCGTATTTCGTTGTGCTGAGCAGAAGCTACCTCTGGGTACAATGGTCAGGACAATCATCCAGTATGGACACTGCTCGGACAGAAAGAAACTGCAGCTTACTGTCTGTACAACTGCAAAGAAAGCTAGGGCAATACATCAAACTCTTTATTTGAGAAACAGCACGAATAGGGTTCTGAATCAGAACACCTCACTTGGTAACGATTCTGAAATATATTTTATTTTAATTCACAATAAAAAATATTAGATTTAATAGGGGAGGGATTTTCATAGTTGGATATTAAACCATCGGCTAAAATTTTTATCGTTTTCTAAAATGAAAAAAATATTGTCAATGGTGGGAGTTCCATATAGAAACGCTGATTTAATTTGAATAAAATAAAATACGCATCTAGTGCGCTTGAAAGCCAAATCACAACTTAATAGCAGGAAAATAAACAAATATTTTACTTGTTTGAAATTTATAATGTAAATATATTTCGGGGCTATACTCCATCCTCAGTATGTTGTTTCCTTTCTTTTTTTTTTCTTTTTCTTCTTTCTTGCAATGTTGTAAAGTTGGAGAAAAAAAATATATTAAAATGTAAAATATGTGTTGAGATTTGAAATTCTGAATTCTTTTTATTTCTTCCTGTCTTTTCAGGAAGCAGAACAAGAATCCAGAATGTTGGAGGAGGAGGAGAGGAGACCTGCTGACAGTTTGGAAGAACTTACAGATGCACAGGTTCAATTAACTGTGGAGGTAAATGAATTCCACCAGAAGTCTCTCCAGAATCTGCTCGTCAAAGCCATCTCTCAGTTGTCTTCGGTGGAGGATATCGAGGTAGTCATCAACTTCGGAGCTGATCCAAATGGCCACGTAGGACGGGGCATGCGGCCGATGCATTATGCAGCTTACGTCGACCACCTCGATGCAATGGATCTTCTACTCAGACATGGCTGCGAGGTCAATCCTAAAGATAACTTTGGTTTTACCCCTCTTCACTTGTGTGCTGACAAAGGGTACGCATCCTGTTTGCGCTTTTTGATCGAACACGGAGCGTCGATCCAGGAAGGGATAAATTACACAGAACCTGAAAACAACAAAGATCCAGCAGAGAAATCAGAAACTGAAGATGGTAGAAGCATGGAGAACGATGTTGATGGAAATAACTCTGATGTGGCAGAAACAGCAAATGATGAGGATGCTGCTATGGAAGGAAATAGAACAAGAGCAGCAGATTCCGAGGACACCTCAAACAAAACCCCCGAGGAAATAATCAACGATATAACAGTTGAGCCCCTTAATCTTGCCCTGGAAAACAACCGAATTGAGATTGTCAGAATTCTACTTGAAAAAGGTGCCGATCCAAATAGACGGTATTTTGGAGGTTATGAAATCAATTTGATATCCTTGAAAAATGTTGAGTGCTTAGAACTTTTGCTCGACCATGGAGCAGACCCGAATGTGTTCAACAGGCGTGGATTCACTCCACTGATGACAGCAGCGAAAGACAATGAAAGCAGAGCGCTCCGGCTCCTGCTTAGCAAGGGAGCAAATATTGATCAGCAGCGCCCTGAAAGATTTGAGCAGAAAAGTGCCCTGCATATTGCCCTTGAAGCGGGTCACCGGGGCATTGTGAGAACCCTCTGCTTGCAGAATGCGAACCTTTCAAAACTGCCAAACTATAAATACAACGCCCTTCACACCGCAGTTTTAACCGACCGCGTTGATTTGATCGAGATGATTCTGCTGTTTCCAATCGACATCGAAGAAATGACAGACGATAACTGCACCGCCCTTATGATGGCTTGTGCATCCACGCAGCTGCAGAACCAGAAACAGATAATATACAAGCTGCTGCAGTTCGGTGCTAACCCAAACGCTCACTCTGATATCGTCAACTATTCAGCACCGTATCTCTCACCATTGGTTGAATATTTTGACAATGAACCACTTCCAGATTATGACATCGTACTTAAGCTGATTCAGTATGGAGCGTTGGTTCATTTTTCAAGGCGTACATCTGTTGTCAGAAAAAAGGACCCCTTCGGGATTCTTGCCTACATACCGGTCGTGAGGAGGAAACCAGAAATATGGAATTTACTGGTCAATGCTTGTGATTATTTTGATGGTAATGCCCTCTCAGTGTGTATGCATTTCACGAATGAAGAAAAGGAGCTATATACTTCGCTCGGCCAAAATCCGTTTCAGCTTAAACACATAGTTCGTCTTTCGATTCGGCAGTTATTACAGCGTCCATTAATCGAAAACATTCTCAAATTACCACTTCCTGTTTTCCTGCTAAAGTACCTTTTTTTTCTTACACCGTAACTGATTTTCATTTGACGTAACATTTGAAGAGTTCAATAAAGTTTTCGTTTTTTTTTTTGTTGTTTTTTCATTTTTGGGATGTTATTTCTCTTCTTGCTCATTCTCAATTAGTTATTTTTTTTTTTTTTTGCCATATTTTTGGTCTTTGTTATTTCATAGCGGAGGTAATGCCTTGGAGGATGGTATCATTATAACAAAACAGATACAGGGTGGAACGATAAATTTGTCGCCCTAAAGAAAACAACACTACAGCTTTATTTTTAAACTTTTATTGAAAAAATCAATTCAATTGTAGTAGAGCTGACATCTATTCAATGTAGCCGCCTTCACCCTCAATCATCACCTCAATATGTATTCAGAGCTGGGAACATGCCTTTTCCACAAGCGCTGATGGGAGTTTGGTGGATACTTGGCGATCAGGCTGGCTTTGGCGTTGTGGGAGGTCACATTGGTGATGTTCTCGATGTATGACCAAACGATGTAATCCAGCTGGTTCAGGTTGTGGGAGGAGGTGGGGGTCAGTGAGAGAAGGGCATAAAGTCGTAGCACTCCTTCTGAAGTCAAGCCTGAGTCTCTTTGGACTTGTGGGCGGCACCGAATCCTGCTGCCACTTTTAAGCTGACTTTGAAGATGTGAGGTGCATGATGTGGTCCTCACTTGAAACCATACCAAAGACCATAGCCGTGGCCGAAAAGGATTGTCTGATACGTTGAGCTGTGCTTGAACCGTCCGGATTTGCATTTTGAGGGTGCTGGCAATGGTCCTGTTGTCATAACTTGGATCGGTAGAGATCATGAGTTGTACAGCAGCACATCTCTGATCTTGCTCGTTGAACATTGTGTCACTTTCAGACATTATAGAAGGCTCCTATCACTCTTGGGATTTGTACACAACTGGCCAACTAGTAGATAGTTTTCAAAAAAAACAAACAGTTTTAATCAAACGGAAATGGAATCATGTTGCCTTTTCTAGAGTGACAAGTTTATCATTCTACCCTGTAGTACATTAACCCTCCCCACCCTCCAAAAAATCCTACCTCCTTCCTCCAAATAAATAAAAAGGTGGTAATGTCTAGGAGGATAGTACTATGATTAAGGAGCAAATATTACACTATCTTCTCTCTCCTCCAAAAGAGGAGCTAATGCCTGGGAGGATATCATAACAGATCAGATACTACTTCTCCTTGAATTGAGTATTGAAAGATAGTGGAATAGTACATTAGTACATTAATAGAAGTAACAGTATAGTTTGGGTTTCAAACAAACAGATACCAAATCTCCATTGTTAAAAAAGTACAATAGTACAATATTAATAGAAGTAATAGTTTATAGTTTCTCCATTAATGATAGATATATCTTCATTGGTAATAAAAATATATTAATAGAAGTAATAGTATACGAATTGTACTGACATAAATTACATCAGCTTTGTAAACGTTCAACAGGCGCCGGCGAATGTTGATTGGTTAAATTTTATCTGCATTGAGGAATTCTATGATGCATTCCTGCTTCTGACACACGTCCATAACAGGGGTTGCCTTCTTAGAGTCTCACACCATCAAAATCTGCAACAGAGAGATGAAACTTTCAGATCATGAACGCATAAGTTCAGTCATCATAACAAAGCACTTTGCAATTCTCTCTGATCTAGTGGGGCGAAATAAAAAATAGGAGACATATTCGGAATGCTTCTTGTAATTTTGACTCCATTATTATTAGAAGTGATAGTATAGTTGTGGCTTCAGACAAATCTCCATTATTAATAAATATACCTTGATTAGTAATAGAGGTACAAGAGTACAACATTAACCAAAGTAATAATATAGTTTGGCATGAGACAGACAGTTATCAAATCTCCAATAGTGAGAGATATATACAATAGAAAAATGCGAGCAGTTTAAACATGGAAAAGTAAAGGACTAGTTGTTAACACTAGAAAAGAAAAGGACAAGATACTCTAGTAAAAAATATAATAAATTTATAACTTAAAATATTGCAGCATTAAGAATTGATTATATAATGTTATAAACTGAATTAAAAAAAAAATCCTAATGCTGCAATAATTGTTTGAAATTTGATCGAAAAATGAGTGAGCGGTGAAGCTTTAAAGCAGTTCTAAATGACTAAAACTGCCACTTAACCATATATTCAAACACTACTACATTTGAATAATATATGTATATATTTATATACGGCATAATCCCGTTGACACACTGGTTCTCGTCGTATCACTGAAGTTAAGCAACACTGAGCCTGGCTAGTACCAGATGGGTGACCATTTGGGAAGTCTGGGTGCTGTATGTGCTCTCTGATTATCACAGCATTTATTTCCAGTCGTCTTGTCCATGCACTTCACTTGCAACTGTTATTTGACAATGTTGAGTCAGGAGAGGTGTGGTTGGAGATTGCGCACCTCTTGCCACAAAAATTTCACATGCAAGCACCCCTTCGTGGGTATCCATAGTCTGTCAAAGCCTGTGATATTTTTATGTATTAATTGGTCTATTGTTACCATTTTTCATGTTATTTTCACGTTTTAATCAATGTAACCTCTGACCATCTTCAAGTGGATCCTTTTGCATTCAGGAATCTTTCTGTCAACCGCAAGAACCTGTGGCGTAACAGATAAATTCAGTTGTAAGATACACTCCTCTGGAGGTTGAAGGCTCAGTCCTCAATGTGGGTGATACTCAAAATACAATTGCAAATTATTTAGTCACGGCTGATGAAACGAGAGAATGTTACTCCACCTCAACCCTGCAAATTAAATATAGGGTTCCATTCAAAATTCTGTGCAGATTCTGAGTTTGACAAGGTAAACCTGAAGAAGGTTAGAGGTTACATCAAGCAAAACTTTTGAGTTGGTAGTCATTTTAGTTTCAGAAGAGAAATGTTGTTTCAAACAAAATAGCAGTATCAATCGAGAGAAGCTTTGAATCATCCCATCTGGCATCAATTGAAATGAATGGCTCTTGTCTTGGGGAGGCCTCATGTTTTGACAAGCTTCTGACCTTGACCTTTACTCCTGATCTGAAATGGAACACATACATCAAATCTGTTGCCAAGGCCGCTGGAAAAATGGTGGGATCCTTCTATCGATCCAGTAGATATCTCACTGCAGATGCAATTCTCTATCTATATAAGAGCCAGGTACGTCCAAGGATGGAGTACTGTTGCCACATCTAGGAAGGAGCTGCTAGAAAGACCTTATCCTGCCTTGACAGAGTTCAAAACAGTCTTCGTAGGCTAGTGGGGGAATCCCTTTTTTCTTCCCTGCAACCTCTTTCTCACAGAAGAGACGTTGCAAGCCCCTGTCTCTGTTTTATCGTTATTTTCATGGCAAGTGCCCGTCTGAGCTCCAACCTATGCCCCCCCCCTTTGCCAAACTTTCACGAAAAACACTCATCTAACTGAAAACACTATCAATAATTTCCCACATTCTTTATCTGAGCCTAAACCTAATCGTAGATTCCATGAGCAAAGTTTCTTTCTTAGAACTGCACACCTGTCGAACTCTCTTCCTTTTGTCTGCTTTCCAGCTGACTATAATATGGTCGTCTTCAAGTCCAACGTAAACAAGTTCTTGATGAGCCGTTCCCCTTAAGTAATCCAATTTACCAAATTTTCACTACTAACAATTATTACGACATTGTCCCATTTACCACTGTACGCTTATTAACCCTTATCCTCGAGTGGCCTCTGGGCCTTGATAAGTGGTGACTCCTTTGTAAAAAAAAAAAATGTGAAAATGAAAAGTTAAGAGATTCAGTAGATTTTATGGAGTGATTTTGATCGGTAGCAGAGCGTCGTTTCAAAGACAGTCATTCTGGGTCGTTTCAAATTTCAGGTTGTGACTGAATGACTTTATGTCATTTATTAATTTGTAAATAATCCAAAACTTTCACCTGCAAAAATTTGAATTTCGATTCTGATTCGATCGAAGTAAAGTGCTTATAACCTTTCAAATTGTAAGTCATTTTAGTTTCAGAAGAGAAATGTTGTTCCAAAAAAAATGGCAGTATCAATCCAGAAAAGATTTGAATCGTAAAACAATAATGAAAACGTCCTGAGAAGAAAAGTAGAGTTCCTTTCCGTGTGAAAGCGAAAAGTTATGTGCAGGAATTCTTAAGAGATTCAGTATATTTTATGGACGTGAGCTGGAGTTGTAGCAGGTTCAAGAACTGGAGTTGCAGACTGTGAGGGGGAGTCCCAGAAGGAAGTCAGCAGTAGAGAGTAGATTGTGCATTGTATTGCAGGAACTGGTGACTGGAAGTGTTAGAGTTGCAGGAGTGAGCTGGACATTCTGGAAGCTGCAGGAGTGAGCTTGAGTTGCTGGAAGCTGCAGGAGTGAGCTGGAGTCGCTGGAGGTTGCAGGAGTGAGCTTGAGTCGCTGGAAGCTGCAGGAGTGAGCTGGAGTCGCTCAAGGTTGCAGGAGTGAGCTTGAGTCGCTGGAAGCTGCAGGAGTGAGCTGGAGTCGCTGGAGGTTGAAGGAGTGAGCTTGAGTCGCTGGAAGCTGCAGGAGTGAGCTGGAGTCGCTGGAGGTTGCAGGAGTGAGCTTGAGTCGCTGGAAGCTGCTGGAGTGAGCTGGAGTCGCTGAAGGTTGCAGGAGTGAGCTTGAGTCGCTGGAAGCTGCAGGAGTGAGCTGGAGTCGCTGGAGGTTGAAGGAGTGAGCTTGAGTCACTGGAAGCTGCAGGAGTGAGCTGGAGTCGCTGAAGGTTGCAGGAGTGAGCTTGAGTCGCTGGAAGCTGCAGGAATGAGCTGGAGTCGCTGGAGGTTGAAGGAGTGAGCTTGAGTCACTGGAAGCTGCAGGAGTGAGCTGGAGTCGCTGGAGGTTGCAGGAGTGAGCTGGAGGTTGCAGGAGTGAGCTGGAGTTGCTGGAGGTTGCAGGAGTGAGCTGGAGTCGCTGGAAGCTGCAGGAGTGAGCTAGAGTCGCTGGAGGTTGCAGGAGTGAGCTTGAGTTGCTGGAAGCTGCAGGAGTGAGCTGGAGTCGCTGGAGGTTGCAGGAGTGAGCTGGAGTCGCTGGAAGCTGCAGGAGTGAGCTGGAGTCGCTGGAAGCTGCAGGAGTGAGCTGGAGTCGCTGGAGGTTGAAGGAGTGAGCTGGAGTCGCTGGAGGTTGCAGGAGTGAGCTGGAGTCGCTGGAAGCTGCAGGAGTGAGCTGGAGTCGCTGGAGGTTGCAGGAGTGAGCTGGAGTCGCTGGAAGCTGCAGGAGTGAGCTGGAGTCGCTGGAGGTTGCAGGAGTGAGCTTTAGTCGCTGGAAGCTGCAGGAGTGAGCTGGAGTTGCTGGAGGTTGCAGGAGTGAGCTGGAGTTGCTGGAGGTTGCAGGAGTGAGCTACATGTTGCAAGAATGAACTGGAACTAGAATGACAGGATGTGAGGGGGAGTCTTAGGGAGCAGGCAGCAATAGAGAGTGGGAAAAGAATTGAGTTTTGTGCTTTTTTTTTCTTGGTTGTTAAAGAAAAAGTTGTTGCTATTTTTAGTACGCGTGGTCACAGAGTATTTCTGGAAGTGTCAAGTTTCAGCCAATTGCGTGTTTCTGTTTACAAACATGGAAGTGGTTAGCTAGCACCTCATAACAATACCACATGAGCTCTTTATGAGGTTAGATCCATAGGTTGATACCAGTCATGCTGCAAGCAGTAAATCACTTTGTACATACTCAAGTGGGGTCTTCAATGCACCCTCGTACCTGAAGTATGCTACTGAATTGATGCAGGAGATGGGATGCTGTACCATCTGAAACACGAGTAACACATTCAAAATCACACCAATACCAATCTTCTGAAAGAGCATGGTTGAAAGTATTTTTATTTTTGCTGCTACATATCATGGTATGATGCTGTTGGATGCACTGAGCAGTACCAAATATACCTTGCTTATGAGCTAAGGGTTATGTGGTGTGTTTGACACGAGGTTTAAGGGAGCTCAGATTTGGGGAAATGACAGAAAATTATTAATGAAAATAGTTTTCCCACTCTATATCTGTGCCTAAATCAAAACGCAGATTCCATGAACAAAGCTTCTTTCTTAGAACTGCACGTCTGTGGAACTCTGTTCCGTCTGCCTGCTTCCCTCCGGACTACAACTTGGATGTCTTCAAGTCCAATGTTAACAAATTCCTAATGAACCGCCCCCTTAATTAAACACTTCATCAAATCTCCACACTAACGTAATGTACTTGCAATAACCCTTATCCCTGAGTGGCTTCTGGGCCTTGATAAGTGGTGATCACTTTGTAAAAAAAAAAAAAAAAGTAAATTGCAAGTTTTACTTAAATAGTAAAGTTTCCAAACTGAATTACTTCCCTTGTTTACGTCGCATTAAAAAATAATATGATAGCGTGTGTTATTTTGTGTGTCACGCTCACATCTTTTTTTCCCCAGTGACTGTCATTTAATTGTTACAATCTTTCGTTTCTTGTAATGAATAATTTTTTCAAGAATTCTTCATAAGTTTTGGTTTCAGTTTCGATTATAGCTGATGACACTCAAGTCATCATTTTTTATAAATAATTTTTCCAAGAATTCTTCATTAGTTTTGGTTTCGATTCAAGCTGATGCACCCAAGTCATATGGATATATTTTTTTTATTTTTGAAATCACAACTTTATAATATATAAGAATCGATAGAAAATTGACTATAATAATATATACTAAATCTGCATGAATTAAAGTATCATATTTAAGCGTATCTTATGACCGGATTATGCTGGACGTCCCTGCTAGTTTAGACAAATACTTTTGCAGTTTTACCAAAGAGCTACAATGATATCAGGGTGTCTCTATTTATGCTGAACATCCACAGAATGCCAACATCAATATATTGCATATGAAAGAGTCCACCGTGGAATTTCTACAGGTTCCACTAGTGTGCTTTTATTGCGACATTGTAGAAAAAAAAAAATTTCTCAACAAAGTAAAATGCACATTTGGCACCATAGGGTCAGGCTTGACATCCCTGAAGATATCAGCAGTAGACAACATGTTTTTTGTTAAGTGACAGACCACCTTGCAGGTGATAACAATTAACTTGACAGACAAAAAAAAAAACTCGTGAGAGAGAGAATGAGAAAGAGAATTAAAGAGAGATACGGGGTAAGAGAAAGAGAATAGAAGGAGAAATGGTAATATTGCCTAGAGAGGGGAGAGATTACAAATCTCATAAAAAACCATTGGTTTAGCAAATAGAAAGGACTTGCCTATTGCCTGTTGGCCTATCCGCATTGGAGACACAGAGGAGCTAAGTGGAAAAGGTCTTTCTTCCATCCTGCTACTAAGAAGCTGTCTGAACGAATCTAAGTTGAAAAAAATCCTGCATCTTGAAACTGCTAAAAATCCAAAGAATTTGACTTTCTTTTGCACCAAGTGTCAGATGTATAATTATTCTTGTTTATAAGCATGGATACCCAGCATGCCGGGGCGGACATGAAATTCGGTTTGGAGAGAGCTGCTATACTAACGATATTGATAAACCCCCTGAAAAGAATGGAAGAAATAGGTGACAACCTGGACCCCTTCCAAATGAATCAAAATGCAAAAAAAAAAATAAATAAAAATTAGCCACGGTAGGCAGGCTCGAACCTAAAACGTGATAGAAGAGAAAAATGTAAGTGGCAAACGTTTTAGCCCACCAGACCACGACAACTTATGACATCATGACCTTGAAAAAATAACGTTTATAAACATAAATGCATACGTGACTTGCAAAATTGGCGTCGTGAAAAGTGGCCCCCCCCCCTTTGCAAGGAATGATCCAGTTGACCACTACAGAATTAATCTTTTTTTTTTCTAATTTTCAAAAATTATTCGTTCGAGTGATCGCTCTTTCAGATGGTATCGGTTTCAACCTGGTCTGACAAAAGTTTTTAGCGGGCATATGAATACACAAACACAGAAACCGACATTTGAGATTTATATAATAGACTAGCAGGGGTGTCCGGCATTACTTGGGTGTTTAGGTGGTGTAGTAAGGACCCCTGGGGTGGGGGGCAAAACAACAGTAGCGGGGGTGCCTGGATGTGTGTAGGTGGTGTAGTAAGGAATCCTGAAAAAAAAAAAAAGAAAGTGATGGAGGAATCAAAATAACAGTAGGCAGAGGTGTTAAAAAAAAAAAGTAGCAGTAGGCAGGCAGGCTCGAACCCGTAACGTGAAGGAGAAAGAAAAGGTTAAAAAACAACGTGACATCTTAGCCGATGTCTCCATGGCTCGACCAGAAGTGGAGAGCATTGAAATTAAGCGTAGTGAACTGAAAAGAAGACAATGACCTACTAAAATGGCAACGCAAAAAATCGACCCCTCCTTGTATAAAATGGCCGAGTTTAATGTTTTGGGCCAATTTTTCAATATTTGTCATCCGAAGGACAGAGGTTTAAAACGATACCAGTTTTGTCAGGTTCCGTCGCCTCTGTTGAAAGTGTTTGTGGGACATACAAACACACACACACACATTTTGCCTCTTATATATTAGATAAAGTTTGAGTAATCATTGATTATTACATTGCTTTGATTTGAAACCACAGTTTTTTACAGTGCTGACACCACAACCAGCCCAGATTGCATGGAGAGAAATGATATACCAGCAACACCAGAGCATTTATTAAAAGGAACTCAACATGACATCAAACCAATGTATAGTCGGCCACAGTTAAAAGTGTTGCCATCCAGACTTAGGGTCGTGCACGTTTTGTGTGCTTTGAGCATCAGAGCAGTACTTCCAATAACAAGTAAGTGTCTGGTTACATTTTAAATGGTCCATCACTAAATGAAAATAAGAGTGTAGCCACAAGGACTTAGGGTTAACTCCTGGGTTTAGGGATTGGGAACAGCCTTGTTACATTAATTGGTCCCATAAAGCAGGATTACGACAACAACCCTCCCCCCATCTGATTACAATGGCATGGTCATTACAGTGAAGCTGTTGCAAAGCGGAAGCGTTTGGGAGCTATGTCACGTCAGACTACTATGCAAGATGGCAGAGTGAACACAGTCCAAAAAGACTTTCTGCAGAATCCTGAAAGAAATGTGTCTAGATGTAAGAATACACAGAAGTTTTCTGAACTTTTCCTCCGCAATACAACAGTGAGCAGTTATAGCATGTTTGCAATCATCATCGCCAGCATTTATCAGGTCGCCAAGGTAGCAGAAGATAGTTCGAACATCAAGTGGAGTGCCATCCACATCAGTAAGTGTCACTGTTCGACCATCAATCAGATGAGCAACATCTAGACATAAACCGGGTCAACAAACAATCTCCTAGCAAGACAACTACATATTTTGTTCCTGCATAGTTAGCATTGAAAGCATTCAATGGAGTTTAAAGCTCTGCAACGGATAGCATAAGTGTTGTGAGACTGAAACTTACCTGCATCTGGATTCTTCCAGTACTATATTAAGATGTGAGGTAATACTCACAGGGGACAGTGTCATAATATTGTAGAATCAGCAGGAGTACTAGTAGTGTACAGTGCATATGACTATCCATATTGGGCACTACCAGATTGTAAGCTCCATTTACTCTCTATCCTATCCTTTTAACCTTTTCGGTTAATATATCTTTCTTACAACTAATCCATGTTTTCCTTGTGGTCCCAACTATGGGATCCATATCAATAAAAAGACATACCAGCATCCTGCAAGAGATTAAGACTCACATCGGAGATAGGGGGAGGTTTTTAGTTCTCTTCCACTGCAAGAACTTAGACACCAAGGTCGCAAAAGGGGACTGAGAAGCCCCTGCCTCTTCCGAGGAAGGGCACTCTGACCTGCAAAAAGTGCCCGGGTTTCCCCATTGGCATTTCCCAATAAAGGCGCTTCAGGCGATTAGCAATATACTAACCCCTTCTCAAAGAGAGAAGGCAATGCCTGGGAAGGTGGACCTCTTATAACTGCACAAAACTAAACTTCCACCGCAAAATCAACGGGGACCAGATCATTATAGGAATGGTTTAATCTGTCTTGATTTTGGGGGGCCAAGGATAAAAATCCAAATACCAGAGATAGGAAATTTTGTCTTCTTATCAAACGAAGTAATGTATAAGTCATGTATAGGCGAGAAACACATATACACCGAAACACACAAAGTAGTTACAAAATTTTATTACTAACAAAAAGAGAAGATGAGATAAAAAAAAAAAATGCTCAATAATAACTCAAATAATGTAAGGGAGATAAATTGTATTTTAAGCTTCTAAGATTTATCTCTCTTACATTATTTAATTTTTTAATAAAAATTTTGTCACCATTTTAACAATCCTTCAGACCAGAATAATTTTTGTTTTCAAAGAACTTGAAGCTAAAGAAAAGTTCACTGGTTCCTTATACTTAATACAATACAGCCCCCATTCAAATTGGAGTTAAGGAATCAGCTAGGAGGTTTTCCCTCACTATCAAAGCCTAAAGAGTCTCGGCCATTGTTGAGATAGATTGTTCTTTGTTGGCTGAAGTATTTCCCTAGTGCTATACAGTTCTTTGCCTTCTCTCTTTGAAAAAGGGTTAGTTTATAGCTAATCTTCTGGGAGTGTCCCTCCCAGGAAATGTTAATGGGGTTACTCAAGCATTTTCTGCAGATCAGAATGCTCTTCTTCTAGGGTGCTGGCTTTTGAAATCCTACTTTCCGACCTTTGTGTCACATCATTCTATCATGGAAGGGAGATAAATAACTTGATAAGTCCCAGGAGGCACGAAACTAATTGGTATGACATATTCCAACATGTAATATCTTTTTTAAATTCATAAATAAATAAATAAATAAATAATAATAACAATAATAATAATAATAATAATAATAATAATAATAATCTGTGGAAATTCAACAGGGTCGGAAAGTGGTATTGAGAAGTCAGAGCCTCTGTGGACCTGCAAAAAGTGCCTGGATAGTTCTGTCGGTATTCTTCAACAAGGGCGCCTCAGGCGATTAGCAATACACTAACCCCCTTTCAAAGAGAAAAGGCAAAGCCTGGGAGGGTGGACCTCCTAGAACTGCACAGAACTAAACTCCCGCCGCAAAATAAACAGAGATTGGATCATTAGAGGAATGGTCTAATTTCTGTTGATTTTTTGGGGCCCACGAATAAAGACCCATGTCAGTTTGTAATATGAGGAAAAATCCAGCTCGCCAATCCCCAAAATAGGGCACTCTGGATTGAAGTAAAAATTAAAATTGCCTCAGTCTATAAGAACTTCATTTTTATTGACAAAATGGATCATTATCAGCAAAACAGATACTATGTTTTCGTTTCTAGTCAAATTGCCAAAAATAAAATGTGTAATTGTGTTAATTGCAAAGAAAAAGAAAAAAATCCCCTATTATTTTAGACAGCGTAGCTTTTTATAGAAGTCTTATCACCATAAAAATGTTTAATTTATTATTTGTTAATAATTGTTTTTACTTTGTAATATAACTATATTTGATCAATTGAACTATTTAAAAAATATTTTAAAAATTCCAGTTATAAAACAAGTTTAATTTGATTATTTGTTATAACAAAAATAAAAAAAAATATTTCTTTAATTTTGAAAATACTCGTATTTTATAAAATACGGATATTTTCCAAATTCATTTTTTTAAAAATTCCAATTAAATATATATAAAAAAACAGTTTTTATTAATTATTTATAATGAAACAAATTGTTTAAAAGCACCTTATTATTTAAAAAAAAAAACAAAAAAACAAAATCGGTCGAAAATATAATTACGGATTTTATGACGATTAAAAAACCCTTGTTCGCAATTTCCGATTTCAGATACGGTGGCCATGATGAAGTGGGTAGTTTCTATTTTACCAATTCTTTCATTGTTTGTTTTATTGTTTGAACAATTACCACAATACCACATTTACTCCATGAATTAGCTTACTTAAAATATTCCCAATGGTTTAAAATCAATTTTATTTACAAAAGATATTTACAATTTAATCGAAAAAAAAATGTTAGAATATGGCAAAAAAAAAAAAAACACAAAAAAAAGCAAGAACAAAAAAAACTAAAATTCTACACTTTTGAAATATTTATTTGCAGGAAAAAGTATTTACAACAAATTAGGCACAAGGCCATTCAAAAGTGTGGAAAAAATCTGTGTCATTGGTCATCCATTTTCATCATGATTAAAAATGTCTGGCCAACTAGTCAATAACAACCATATCAGATTTAGTTTTAGGGTGTGTCTGATTTTTCCCAAATGGTTAAAAAATATCTATTGAAAATAAATATGTCTATATAAAAAAAATTAATCGGGAAATGGAGAAAGCTAAAAATAAAATAATTTTTTTTTAATGGTTAGTAATACCCTCCCATCCCTTTCTAAATAATGCTACACTTTGATCCCGGACCAAGGGTTAATGTTATCTAAATAGTATTTTTTCCAAATTTTCAAAACGCAAGAGAGTTCCACGAACTAAACAAGGGAGTTAACTCGTCTCTCATTGCACTCTTCGTCCCTCTCAAAAAACAAAATGGCGTTTTAAATTACCTCTTGTCTTTGTTGACTATAATTATTATTCATTCAAAATTTGGCGGCTTCGTTCTTCTAGAAGTATGCCTTTTGAGTGATTTATTTAGTTTAATAGCTGCCCTGCAACTTTATTGTTTTATACACTGTAAGTATCGCCTTGTTTTCATTTGTTTCTTTATTTCGCGATGTTCTTTCGTAGCTATTCCGCTTGAAAACATGGACGAAAAAAAAAAATCACACTTCGTAAGAAAACCGCGAAATAAACCTTTCTTTTCACATAAATTTAACCTCTTTGTAAATGTCGACATGTTCGTCCTGATTGAAGTTAAATATTTTAAAGTTTTATTTTCGTTGGTTAATGGTTATATTTTCGTTTTATTTTGATCGAATGTTTTGCGATTTTCTAAACTTTCTATGTGCACTTTCTGACTCAAAAACTGGGAAAACGACTTATATTTATTATTTATTTATTTTAACACAACCGCTGATTTTTATTTTTCATGTGTATGTTGTAAAATTAATTTTTTAAAAATATTTAGTGCTTGTATAGATCAGCCTCCATGGCTGCCAACATTTTGTTCTGTAAAACGCGGTAACGAGTTATGAAAACACTCCAAAGGCAAACACAAAATGAAACTCTGGTTCCTGAAACAGCCAATAATAGTAATGGTGGCGGTAAAAATAAATAGTGATTTTGTTTGTGCTTATTTATATTGTATATGTTTTTTTTTTTTGTTTTTTTTTTGTAAATTGTTTTTATTTATTTTAATTATTGAATTGTGTTATTTTATATTTTTCAATCGCACGGACATTTTATTTATAACAATAAGAATATAAAAACTTGGTACTAGTGCAGAGTGATCCGGACGTAAATAATAACGTTATTATTTAAAAAGCCATTCTTAACATGGGGAGGGTGTTTCGTACCTATTCTATACTTCAATCTTACAATTGAAGAAAAAAAAAAACCATATAAAACTTTAATTAAACTTGGAAATACGATTTAAAAAATAGCGCGGATCACTCTCTGTACTAGCACCAAAAACTTATGATACTCATGCAGTTATTGATCCGTGCTGCTGCTGAGCTGAAATAATAACGTTATTATTTAGAAAACCATTCTTAACATGGGGGCGGGAGGGTGTTATGTACCGATTCTGTACTTTCACCTAACAATTGAATAAAAACAGGCATCGTAAAACTTTAACTAAACTTGAAAATGCTATTAAAAAAAAAAATAGCGCGGATCAGTAAGTGCATTAGCACCAAACTTAGAAAGAAAATAAATTGATCGCGTCACACAAAAAAAGAAAAACTAGAAAACAATTATAAAATAAAAAGCGATGATTTACAAATAATTTTGGTACTCATGAGTGATCCGTGCTGAAATAACGTTATTATTTAAAAAGCCATTCTTAACATGGGGAGGAGAGGGTGTTTTGTACCTATTATTCTGTACTTTAACCTTACAATTGAATAAAAAAACATAAAACTTTAATTAAACTTGGAAATACGATTTAAAAAATAGCGCGGATCACTTTCTGCACTAGCACCATAATTTTTTGGTGCTTGTACAATTCAATCAAGACATTAAAAAAATGAAAATATTGGGGAAAAAAAGTTATATTATCCGTGCCCGTTATGGAATTAAGTTCTCCGAAAAAAAAAAAATCCCTTAATTTGATCAAGTAGTTTTTTTAATACAGCGAAAAAACAATTTATGATGCCAAACAAAACGTAGCCATGTTTCGAGTTTTAGACCACGAGGAAGGAAAAGAAGCAATTATTACTTAACATGAGTATGGGTAGGTGTGTCAGAAATTTCGTGAAAAATAGTGAATAATTCCACCCCGTCTTTTGAAGTTTATAACTCCTCGAAAAATGTAATTCAAGTCCTAATTTTTTTTTTCAATTAAAGGAGCAAGGACCAAGGTTTCATTAAAGAAAAAACAAAAAAAAAAAACGAACAACGTGGTTTAAAAAAAAAAGGGTTTTAAACTTCGAACTTTACAGGTAAATTTCTAAAAAACACTACTTTTTTTGTTTTAAATTTGAATATATTATTTGTTGACCTTTTCTTTTCAATTTGTGATATATAAAGCTTTTACTTTTTAATAGACACTTAAAAATTAGGGGGGGGTGCGTGAATAAAAAAAAAACAACGTTTGTCTAAAATATTATATTCGGTTTATTGGAAAGAACATAAAATTTCACATTGACCCTGAAAATATCGTAAAAATAGAATCAATAGAAAAATTGATAGATTTTTAGAGTTTAAAAATTGAAAAATATTGAGTTCGTAAAATTCATTACTGTTTTTTAAAAAAATAAAAAAAATATTTCTATTACTTTTAAAACAACTTTAATAGTTTATTTTGGAAGTATAATCCATAAAGAAAATAAACAACCCACTTTTAAAAGAGAAATTACGAGTTTTTTATATTTTATTCGCAATTTCGTGTTAGGGGTGTCAAAAATTCCTACAAAAATTCTGATACACCTAGAGGGGTGTCGGCACTTTAGACTGAGTTATCTCGCCATGTAGCCCTCCCTCTCTTCCTCGTGGTCAAAAAGTTCAAACATGCATTGCATTGCATGGCTACCTTCAGTTCAGTCATAAAAAATTATTTTTTCAGCTGTAAAAAAAAAAAAAGAAAAAAAAAATACTTGATCAAATTAAGTGAAATTTTTGGTACTACTACAGTTTATCGCCGAAAATGAAGACGGCATTTTTCAGGCATCTGTTGTCAGAATCAGAGGGAGAAATCAGTATTTTAAACTATGACCGAACCATGAAATAAATAGCAAAAAAATAAATAAATAAATAAAATATAAACTAGATAATGATTACTTCCGGAAAGAACTAATTACTTCGTTCCCCGGGTTTGTATTACTATACATAGATTTGAAAAAGTTGTCAAAAGAACAAATATATAACAAATAGATGTTATCAAAGGCAAGATAAGTTACTTTTCTACCTAACTGGATATGTTTTTAGTGTTTTTATTTAATGTAAAATGTTTAATCGGCTCAAAAAACAGTGTTTACCGATGTATTGGAAAATTAAAAATGGCGCCGTACTCTCTCTTTGACACGGTAAGTTTGGGAAAAGGAGTTAAAAATAAAAAAAAATTATACAAAATACTGTGAAAACCCCACCGAATATATGTCATGTCAGCCTATGTCACAGTAACATATATTGAGCGAGTTTCTAACAGTATTTTGTCTAGTTTCAAGCCAATTTACTTTCCCGTAAATTTGTGAGTTCAGTTAAAAAAACTTGCTGTAACAATTTTTTTTTTTCTTAAATTAAATAATACATAACCGGAATGGAATCGAGTAAAAGTTGAAACCAAATGTTCTATCTTTTACTCACTTCCGCACCGCCGCGACGGTTATGTATTTAATTAAAAATGGTTAGCGCGAATATACGATAAAATCAAATGGGTTGAAAAATTTGGCTTATCCGGCATAATTCATTGTTGGCTTACTCCCGTCGCTTTCTAGACGGTGATAGGTGATTTGACGTCCCCGACGAAATCTGTTTCAACAGATATTTTAACTGAAAGAATTTATCACGTATTTAATTATGGAGATATTCTTAGACGAGTTATTATTAGTAGTAAGTAGCAGTAGTTTTGCACATAAAATGTTAAGTTACAAGAAATAAATATTACACATTTATTAAATAAAAATAAGAATTGTTCACATTGTTTACATATGAACTTTTTTTTTATATGAAATATAAAGTTTTACGTACGTAAAAATGAATATTTTACACTACTACTAATAATAAGGCGCTAATGCACTTACTGATCCGCGCTATTTTTTAAATCGTATTTCCAAGTTTAATTAAAGTTTTATGTTTTTTTATTCAATTGTAAGGTTAAAGTACAGAATCGGTATAAAACATCCTCCCCTCTCCATGTTAAGAATGGCTTTTTAAATAATGTTATTATTTCAGCACAGATCAATAAGTGCATGAGTACCCATAATAATAATCACATTAAAAGTAATTAAACATTTTTTATAAAAAAGTGTCATTCTTATGTCAAAAAATTACTACTACTACTACTAATAATAATAATTTGTGCAATAATGTCTCCGTAATTAAATTCCTTCAGTGAAAATATCTGTTGGAACATGTTTCGTCGCGGACGCCAAATCAGCTATCACCATCTATAGAAAGCGGTGAAACTAAGGCAAGAATGAAATGCCTTGAGAAATATGCCGGATAACCAAAACTTCTTTTAAATATTAAATATTACAATAGAAAAATGCGAGCATGAAAAGTAATATGGTTTAGCTTAAACATGGAAAAGTAAAGGACTAGTTAAAACTGGAAAAGAAAAGGACAAAATATTCTAGTAAAAAATATAATAAATTGATAATTTAAAATATTAAGGATTGATTATATAATGTTATGAATTGAATTTTCCAAAAAAAATCTTAATGCTGCAATATTTTAAGTTATGAATTGATTATATTTTTTACTAGAATATCTTGTCCTTTACTTTTCCAGTTTTAACAACTAGTCCTTTACTTTTCCATGTTTAAGCTTAACTATATTACTTTTCATGCTCGCATTTTTCTACTGTAATCCATGATTTTTTCAGGCTTCCAATAAATTCACTTCTTCTTTGTTTAATTTCAGTCTTATTTTTTTGCCCCCATGAACACATGTAATAACAATGTACAGTACTCGTCTGCTTTCAACAAAATTTCCCCAATTATCTCCCTTTCATGCTTTCATTCTGTTTCACTTCTTACTTCTCTTTTAGCGACAGTAGTGAATTATTAGCAACAGTAGTCACTGAAGCAATGTGGTTGCTATGGAAACCAGTCATAAAAAGCGTTGCTCACCTCCTTACATATTTTGACAATTTTGAACACCAGAAAATTCATCATAACTTTTGTTTTACTGAACGAAAATTGAAAAGTTTTTTCTTCCACAATATAGCGGTCCTGGATATGACCTAAAACTATATCCGATGGTGAGGCCCCACCTTGCGGGCTTTGGGGAGTGTGGAGCCACCCTTTAATTGCCATTGCTCCCAGGTCCACTCTGACCCAGAGTGGTAGTACCTGTTAGGGTCCCAACTATGGGTTAAATAGAATCTGACGTAAAAAATATACTTCATTAAAAATCGTTCCTCAAAATAACTAGATTTGGCATTAAATAACCTGAAAAAGGTTGATATGCCGTAAAACAACCAACCAATCAATCCACAATATAGCTGAGAAGGTGATCTATAAACTGTAATAATTGTTTGAAATTTGGTTGAAAAATGAGTGAGCGGTGAAGCTTTAAAGCAGTTCTAAATGACTAAAACTGACACAACCATATATTCAAACACAGTAGTGTTTGAATAAAAAAAATTAACGCAAATAGGTCACAAATGAGTAGGTAAACCACACAAAAAAATTCTTTTAAACCAATTTCCCAACTGTTTCTAATTAAAATTATGTCGCCAATAATCATGATTGTGCTTTTACTTTATTTTTACATCTTAATTTTCAAATAGAATAACTTATATAATTGAAAGCTGTGTGTATATCCGCCTAAAAATCAGAAACTACATGAGATACTTATACACCATTTAAGCTAGGAACAAAGTGTAGTATATGTGTCATACTTCATATTTTCTGTCCTCGGCTAGTGAAGAAGAAGTCCTTCTACTGGGGCAATTTAAAAATTTTGTCGCAATCCATAGTATTTTTTTTTTTTTTTTCTTTAAAGATGGGGTGGATTTTCTCTACATTAAAAATTGACCTTGTGTGTCTAACTTTGGGGTAGGACACTTTACATCTGATTCAATATGACCTCTGAACTCGTTATGTTAAAGAATATACATTCCTTGGTGGTCACCTGAACCAAATTAGTATGTGTAGAGGCATGTTTTTTTTTTTTTATTTAATCCACTTTGGTATTTGTTTAAAAAATAACAATGAAATTAGGTCACACAGTCATTCGTTATATTTCTTTTTATTATATACTAGTGGGGGTACCTGGAGTTACTCTGGTGTTTGTAGGTGGAAAAGAAAAAAAAAAAAAGTGTTTTGAATCCGTGACGAACCTGAAGGCAGAAAAGAAAGTAAAAGAAATAAAATGTTAGTCGGGAGGGAGGTTCGAACCCACGACATGAAGGCAGAGCGGAAAGGAAACGTGAACTTTTACCGCTACTTCTTAAGCCATAGGAAGTGAAAAGCATTCAAATTTAGCAATGTCAATCAATAAGTTGATTTACAGAAATGAACATTGGCTGGAGGCCAGTTCAGCTTTCCACCGTTTCATTTATTTGTTTTCCCACTATGTTGGGGAAAACCAGCTCCTCACAAAAAAGGAGTGTTCAAATGAATAGCAATTGTCTGATATAAGGGGTTTCCTCCCAGTTTGATCAAAGCTGTTTGCTTTCTGGATGTATCGGCATGAAAGGCCGAGAAGCTGATTTTGCTTTCGATTTAGTTTCACTTTTATACGGAAAACATGCGAGAGGAAGGAATAGCATGAATTTTATTAAAGTCGATCAAAATAAATGTAGACACGACATCCGTTCACAAATTGTAGATATTATGATCTAGGGAGTATATAAAAAGTTCTAAGAAATAGTACCCCCCCTCTCTCTGAGGAGCCCGGCAAAAAAAGCCTTTACTGGACATACAAACACATGCGCGACATTTTTGTCTTTTATATATATAGACTAGTAGACCGTCTGGCATTACCCGGTCATAAAATACGTATAAATATATTTTAATTTGTACAGATTTCTTTATTATAGAGCAAATTCTCGTTTTTAAAGGAATCTTCATTTAGTAGCTTGCATATCCATGATTGAGTATATTATAGGCACGGCCAAAAAATGAAAAAAAAAAAAAAATTTTTTTTTTTTTTTTTTTTAATAAATTAAAATCTATTAAAAGCCATTAATCTTGAGCAACTTTTTTTTTTCAGAAAGATAAAAGCCTAAATTATTTCATATGAAAAGCAGAATAATATCAAACTTTTTCTACAATTTTTAATAGCATTTAAAATTTTCCAAAACCACATCACTCACCATCATTTTTGTCTCAATCAAAACATTTAAATAGTTTTTTTTCAAAGGTTTTGAATCAATTATTATTTTTTTCTTTATGTCTAAATAATATTTAGGATGATTTTCTATATGAATATGCAAAAATATATAAGTACCTGAATTTCAAATAATTCCAACTTTTTATATCACTAAAGATTTTGCATAATGGAATTAAAAAAAAAAAACGAAATTTAATGATAGTTTGAAATAAACTATGGTAGCCTTGATAGGACTAAATAAATTTCATTTAGCCATAAAAATATCCATGTATTTTTTTTAACGTTTGATTTGACGATTAAGTGATGGTTTAATTCTTTTTTCATAAGCGATATATGTATATTTGTTGCCTACCTAACCCCTGAAGTTAAGCAACGATGAGGCTGGCCAGTACCAGATGGGTGACCATTTTCGGAATGCTAGCCACCGTATGTATTGAAGACAACTCTTTCATCTCGTATTATGCTTGGTCTACCATAGGTGAGTTAATATTAATTAAGTAACAAGAAATTGCAGAAAGAAATTATCGTATTTTTTGCAAAATGCACAGTTAATTTTTTTTTTTTTTAGTATCGATTCTTCAAAGCATTTCCTATTTAATGGTATATTAGCAATATTGGGCTCACTAAAAAAAAATATTAATTTATTTTTCAATGATTTAAGAGTAGTGTTTTTTTGTGAAAATAATGAAAATATATAATTTTTTTTTTTCTAATCTGAAAGATAATTATTATATTCAATGAATTTCGCATTTCAAAACACAAAAGATGAAAAATTAAACATTTAAAATTCAGATTTTCAATCTTAAAATCTGATACGTGCGCAGTTTTAAAATTTTTTTTTTTTTCTACAATCCTAACACTCCCTACAATACAATACATTTTGTTCAGTTTCGGCTGATTATTTTAAGCATATTTGTACCCCAAATAAAGAAGGACGTTGTAGGAAAAAAAAATATACATATAAATATTGATTATGAAAAAAAAGTACACCATTATAAAGTTTATTCTTCACTTAATGATCGGTGAAAATTTCTTATTGATTTGGATAATTACTTGATTTTTGGTAGATTTTTAAAGAGAGACTCAGTCAAAAAATTCTCACTCTCCCCTTACGTTAGCATAATTTATTGTAAATTAGAATAGTACACAGCCAAATATTTATATTAACATTATTTTGTTTAGATGAATATCAAAACCAAATTAAAATATAATATTTATGCATATTTTACAACCGGGCAATGCCGGACGGCCTGCTAGTTTATATATATTTTATAATAATTGTGTAAATCTTAAAACCTAACAAAACTATAACAAAGATTAATTATTAATTGCAGTTTGAGAAAGAAGCATAAAGATTTAAAAAAAAATCATTTAAGTTGCTTTTGCTGTTCCATACTTATTGACAACTTCGTATAGTAAACACAAGTGCTGACGTCACCGATTTTGTGCTCCGTTCTTCACAATCGGCTGGAGGTTCCAATAGTCCCAACTTGGCCCAATCAAAACAAAAGCGTCGTGCATAAGTTTACAAAGTCCAAAATGTCAGAAAGTCAATTTTATTTTAAAATTTTTAGAGGAATTGGAACATATTTATTAAACCTTGATTTTTGTATTTTTGAAGATTATAAAAAAAATTATTAATTTCGATAATCCTATTTATTGTAATAAAAAGTGCTTATTTAATTAGAATATTTATTTACTTTTTTACATGATGAATCGATTTGTTTTCAAATGTGTTGTAACGATAAATTGATCTTTTTTTTAAAATAAAGTAAAAGTGCATTTAAAGTGTCCAAAAAAAAAATTCAACTAAAATCACTGATTACACTGACAATTTATTAATAACTAGCATTTCAGCCCGGGGTGTTTGGAGGTATATGTTGAGCAAAAAAAAAAAAATTTGGTAGTATGGAGGCAGGCTTGACCTGTATCGTAAATGAGGAAAAGAATGGGGGGGAAAAACTGGCGTCTTTGCTGTTACGACTACCGCCAAACCGGAAGAGACGTAGGTTTAAATTAAGGCTAGACAATTGAAAGGAGAGGATGACTTTAAAAAATATCGGCGAAAAAAGCGCCCCCCCCTTGTAGAAAAGTGCCTCGTTGAAGGTGAAGATATTAATATTTTTAGCCAATTTTTCGATATTTGTCGTCTGAAAGGTCGAACTTCAAAACGATACTGATCTTGTAAAAATCCGTCGCCTCTGTCGAAAGTTTTAGGCAGACATGCAAACATACATGCATTTATATATTGGTAACTAAAAATTTTCGATCCAAACTGATTCAAAAGCTTGCCCTATCTCTGAATGCCCTTTATGTAAAATTTCAAATTTTTAGACCAGAAATGGTCTGATTAATTTGGTAGAGACCGCAGAGGTCAATTTTTTTTTTAAACTTTGATCCCTTAACATTTGTTTTGGGCTCAAATCAAGTTATTAAGTTAGATCCATGTCCAAAGAACCTATATCTAAAATTTCAATTGTTTATATCCAAAATTGTCGGAGGAGTTTAGTAGAGTTCTCAAAGGTCAAATTTTTTAACTTTGACCCCTTAACAGCCAAATTTCTGGGCGAAAACAGATTACAAAGATTTGTCCAAATCTCAATACCCTGTATATCAAATTTCGAGAGTGTAGACTGAAAATTGACAGTTATTGTGTAGGGAAATGTACACAGACAGATACACACAGACACTTTCACTTTTCTAGATATATAGATTAAAGAGAATATGGTGGGAAGGTTGCAAATCCTGTCTGTTTCCTTTTTATTATTATTTTATATACTAGTAGTTCAGCTCGACTTTGCTTGTGTCCTATGTACGTTGTGCTATGTATATATATATATATATATATATATATATATATATATATAAAAATTTGGACTCGTGTCCAGTTAACCTGCATCTAAATTTTCAAGTGTTTAGACTCAAAAGGAGTTTGTTAGAGTCTGCAAAGGTCAACTCTTTCAACTTTGACCTCTTTGCAGCCAAGTTTTCGCCCTACTTGAATACCCTTGAATACCCTTTATGTAAAAGTTCAAATGCTTGCCTCAAAATTGGCTGAATAGTTTGCTAGAGACCGCAAAGGTCAAATCTTTTGAACTTTTACCCCTTAGCAGCTCAAATTTTCAGCCCCAAACCGATTAAAGGGCTTGCCCTATGTCTGAATACACTTTGTCAAATGTTTAGACCAAAAATTAGTTGAGTAATTTGGTAGAGACTGCAGAGGTCAAATTTTTTTTAACTTTGACCCCAATTTTGACCCCTTAACATTTATTGTTTTGGGCTCCAATCAAATTAAAAGGTTTGATCCGTGTCCAAGTAACCTACATCTAAAATTTCAAGTGTTTAGTTCCAAAATTGTCGGAGGAGTTTGGTAGAGTTTTTAAAAGTCAAATCGTTGAACCATGACCCCTTGATAGCCAAATTTCTGGCCAAAAACCAATTAAAAAGATTTTCCCAAATCTCAATACTCCTTATGTCAAATCTCGAGTCTGTAGACTGAAAATTGACAGAATAGTTTGGTAGAGAAATGTACACACACAATTTCAGTTTTATATATACTAGCAATTCAGCCTGGCTTTGCTCAGGCCCTATGTACCGTTCATAACTTTATGTGCATATGTATATATTAAAAAGTGTTAATATTTACAGTAATGCCTTTCTATATAATAGACTTCCTTAACTACCATAGAGAAAAGTTAGAGACTGCGGAGATAAAATTTTTTAAAACTTGGATCTCAATTTTGACCCCTTAACATTCATTGTTTTGGGCTCAAATCAAATTAAAATATTTGACCCGTGTCCAGGTAACCTACATCTAAAATTTCAACTGTTTAGACCCAAAATTGGTGGAGGAGTTTGGTAGAGTCTGCAAATGTCAACTATTTCAACCATGATCTCTTGGCAGTGAAACTTTCGCCCAAAAACTGATTAAAAAGCTTGCTGCATGTCTGAGTACTTTTTATGTAAAATTTCAAATGTTTAAACCAAAAATTTGCTGAATAGTTTGCTAGAGACCGCAAAGGTAAAATCTTTTGAACTTTGACCCCTTGGCAGTCAAATTTTCGGCCAAAATCTGATTAAAAAGCTTGCCCTTTGTCTAAATACACTTTCAAATATTTAGACCAAAAATTGGCTGAGTAATTTGGAAGAGACCGCAGAGGTCAATTTTTAAAAAAACTTTGACCTCAATTTTGACCTCTTAGCATTTATTGTTTTGGGCTCAATTCAAATTATAAAGTTTGATCTATGTCCAAAGAACTTATATCTAAAGTTTCAAGTGTTTAGACTTAAAATTGGCGGAGGAGTTTGGTAGAATTCTCAAAGGTCAAACCGTTGAACTTCGACCCCTTAACAGCCAAATTTCTGGCCAAAACCCGATTAAAAAGATTTTCCCAAATCTCAATACCCCTTATGTCAAATCTCGAGTCTGTAAACCGAAAATTGATAGTTATTGTGTAGGGAAACACACACACACACACACACACACACACACACACACATAGATAGATATTTTTCCTATCCGTTTTTTTGTCTAAATTATTATTGTTATTGAAAATATCAATTTTTAAATTATCTTTTCTTTTTTCTTAGTGATGCTAGATCTCAGTTTTTTTTTTTTTTTTTTTTTTTTTTTTTTTTTTTTTTTTTACAGGATTATAAAAACAAGAAAAAACTATCATGCGTACAAGAAAAATATATTACATTTTACATTTTTGTGAGAATTAAAATCGCATTAAATACTTTTTTCAATTATATTATTTTCTGGTGAAAATATTGATGATAGTTCAAGAAATTAATTTTTCTTCAAGTTATATCGAATTCTAATACGGACGTTAGGGGCTTTTTTCGTAGTGTTCCTAAAATATTAAAAACTTTTTTTTATTATTAACATCTACATTGCTTTATTTTATTATTTTTTTTTTTTTATAAAAAAGCAAACAGAAATGCATGCGTCTTTTTTGTTTAGTACTTAAAACTTTAACTTTAAGGTGTTTTTGTTTACAAAAAATAATACATTTTCACTAAAATGTAAAATAAAATAATAGGTTCATTATATTCTGTGATTGTTAATTAATAAATACTGAAAATTTCATTGAAATTGGTTGATTTTCTGAATTTGAGTGAATTTTTAACTGAAAGGAGGGGTCAAAATGTTTATGCATTTTCGGGATCGGCCATTCATTTTGCACGTACCTACGAATAGAAAAAGTAGGCTTTTAATATCAATGTCAGAACGAGACCCCCTCCCCTCCAAAAAAAAAAACTTGATAGGTGTATAGATATAGAGAGAGGACAGTCAAAGGGAAAGGTAGTGAGAGAAAGATTTTTTTTTTTTTTTTTTTTTTTAAATGCTTCTATTTTGTTGTTCCGTCTACCCGGGGCAACACCGGATAATACTTTTAGTCTTTTAGAAGAATATCGTCTTTTGAAGAGAGAATTTGGGATTCCGAAAATGTACTCTAATATGAATGTTTTGTCTCGGCTGAAAAAAAAAAAAAGCTGAGGAGAGGGGGGGGGGCATATTTTTCGAATGAGTCATAGTTTTTATCAAAACAAAAATAACAACTACGAAATAAGGGATCGTTCTAGAAGAAATGTCTATTCATAGTAAATTACTATTGCGTTATACTTAAAAAAAAAAAAAAATTTTTTTTTAATTAAAAATCTATTTATAAATCTTATTGAAAAGTTAAATTTATCCATGACGTAATATAAACGTGTGTAAGCGTAGAACATTTAAATCAACTTCCTTGTTCAGTTTCATTTTTATCAAAAAACAAACAAATAAAACAAACGCCCCCCCCCCCTCTCCTCCTTCATAAATTGTTTCACTTTGTTAAATAAATTTCAGGTTTATATTTTAATTGACTAATACTTTCCTTGTTTTTGATAATAATCGTTTCTGTTTCCGGAATCTTTTTTAGATGAGGATTGATAAGTTGTATTATTTGGACTACTGTTCTCATTTCGGATTTTATTTACACAATTTTTCTGTCGTAAAACCTTTAAGCTTCCTCTTCGAGTTCGTCTTGTCGAACTCTCTGGAATCTTTATAAGTGGCCCTCTTCGAAATTCCGTACGGATTTCGGAGTTCGACGAGGTTCGCTTGAAGAAAGTCGGGAGTTTTATCGTTGGGAGAATAACACGAGAACATTAATACCAAAACAAATAAAACATCCTTTTTTTTTTTTTTTTTTTTTTTTTTTTTTTTTTTTGTACGAGTTTTATGTATTGCGATGTAAATATATATCTTTCCACCTGGAGAGTGGGTAGGTTTTTATTACTCTAACTTTATAGGAATGAAGCCAATTTTAACAAATCAAAACAAAACGAGGTTTTTTGTTTTTAGGTGCATACTGCATGGGAGCACTAGCACTAGCACTACCGGGTAGTGCCACTACCCCCTTTGCGTTTTTTTTTTTTTTTAATTTCCGTTTTTTTTTTTTTTTTTTTTTTCAGCGGATTATCGAATGGACACTAGTTTACCAGATTGACTTATATAAAAAATTTTTTTTTTTAAGTCAATATTTAAATATTAGTATAGGTGCTCAGTTTCTAATCCAACGTTCTAGTAAATCGATCACCCAGTTTAGAACCGCTAAGTGATTTTAGGCCAAATTTGAATTTTTTTTTTTTTTCCGGAGATTATTTTAAAAATCGAAATTTAAAAAAAAAAAGTCTAAATACGTGAAATTTAGTTTAAAAACGTCAAGTGGTTCTAAACTGGGTGATCGATTTACTAGAACGTTGCATTAGAAACTGAGCACCCCCTACAAATATTTAAGTATTGACTTAAAAACTGGAACAGAAATCGGAAATTAGTACATGGAAATATTTTGCATTCATAACAGTGTATTGCTACTATAATTTTAAGAAAATTGAAATCATTTTTAGAAGATAGACCATTAGGATTTCTAAGTTAATACTTAAATACATTGTGTTGGTTAATGAGTTGACAACCCTTGCTTCACCAGAAATTTCAACATTACTTCGTTTCTTTCCTTCCTCACTATCGGTAAGAAAAATTATGTCATTTTTGGAAGATGTCTCAGCAGGATTTTCAAATAATGCATAAATACATTGACATAGTTTAGTGATAAGGCAACTGTTGCTTCATTATCAAATTCCATATTACAGTGTTTCATTTTTTCCCCACTACCGACAACAAAATAATAAGACATCATTTTCGGAAGATTACTCAGCAGGCTTTACAAACAAATAAACAAATATGTTGAGAAGCTTTGTGATTAGGCAACCCTTGCTTCACTACAAATTCCACATTGTGTTCTTTTCCTCCCTATTACTGACACCATCATTTTAAGTGAAACGATATCATTTGTTCACCATAACTCAGCAGGTTGACGGGAAGAGAAATTAGTTCATATATGTTGTACAATACCTGTCGAGAGTACGTTAAATTGTTTCATAGATGTATATAAATTACCCGTCCGAAGGTAGGTAAACATATTTTAAATATGTGTTGTAAATTACCCGTCCCAAAAAGGTAAAAATATTATATATACATTCTGTAAATTACCTGTCCTAGGGAAGGTACAGTTATGTCATACGTGTAATAGCCGTCCTAGGGTAGGTAAAATATTACTTTGCTCGAAATAGAAAATGATTCATAGACGTTAAAAATTCCTTTCTCCAAAAAATAGCAATTAAATTCAAAGTCAACTTCAATTTTCTCATTGTTTATACAGTCCCGAGCAATATGTGACACAAGATTGTTTTTAAAGTGGGGAGAAACCAGCTCCCCAAAAAAGGAGCATTCTGGCAGTAGGCAAAAATAAAAATTGCCTTAGTATAGAAGGGTTTCCTCTATATTGTCTAAACCCAAATTAAGTGTAGCATCAAATCGGATACTACACCTGGCTCTTAGCCCAAATTATCTGCAAATTTGGAAAATATGTCCTTTAAAGTTTTTACATTTTTGTTTAATGAGTAAATATTTTAACGTCTTTGATTTGAGAAGATTTTTTTTAACATAAGTAGGTAAGCCAAGACATTTTCTTTACATTAAAACTGTTAATGTGGGCACATAGATCTTTGTGAAACACAGACTATAATACTGAATTTATTTTGGTAACACAATTAGGCTTTGAATTATGACCATGTAAACTTCGTTGGAAATTAAAAAAAATTGCTGTCACGGGCCAAAGTTCGGTGACAAGCAAAAAATACTTTAAACAAGTATCACATGCTTAAAAATGTATGCAAAATGAAAACTAATGATAATGAAAATATTTTAACATGTAATTTAGATGGTGGCATGTGACATGCAGCTTTTAAGAAATTTATTTTCAAATTAACCGATCTCTAGTCAGGTCTTTATTCTTTTCTCTCCAGTTCATTCTCATCACTTCTTCCCTATTATAGTTAGCCTTCTCTTGTGAACTGAACCTGCTACCTCAACTGTTCTACATCTAACCCAAGAACTCCCATTCATTTTAATGTGGTTATACCATCAGTCTCCTGTTCTGCACTCATCCCTATATACTATCCAGATTTAATCTTCCTCTGAGGTCATCAGATCTAAGCCTGTCTTTAAAACTCACATTCATCATATTATTCTTGTATCATTTTTCTCCATGCAACGCATGTCCTCAACCCTCACTGACCAGATTTCACTTCCATACACCATCACACTTCATACACATGCCTAAGAGACTCTTTCCTTGATCAACATTAGTAACACAACAATGGCAGAAGTTCCTGAAATTACCACATCCACTTCGAATTCTTAGCACAAACTCCACCCTGTGCTCTCCAAAACTAATATCACCAAATTAAACTTTTGAACAACCTCAATAACTTCACTATCCAACTATCTCGAGATCCACTTAACCTCCAGTAAGTGATAAAATTTTAACTTAAAAATCAAAATCAAGAATTATTGTCCATAATCCAAAGAAAAATATTTTTTGACTGCTCCTTTTATACCTTTAAAACAAGAATATTAATTTATATTGAGGCATTTAAAATGAAAATTTTTTAAGTGATAACGTCAGTGTAGAAAACTTACAAATAAATAATCGATGATAATAATAAATAATATTTACAAATAAATAATCGATAATAAATAATATTTACAAATAAATAATCGATAATAAAACGTCAAATTGAAATTCGTTTCAGTTATTTTCCTTTCGTGGGCGAGCGGTAACTTATCAAGTTTTTTGCCTCAACGTTTCGGGTTCAATCCTACCTACCTACAAAACTTTTTTTTATTTTACTTTTTCTTCTTTTTACATAATGTTTGCTGTTTTTATTTATTTTTTTTTAAATTTTTTTACTTATTTTTTTAAAAAGAAGTTTAACATAGGGTTTGAAGCTCAAGCATTCAGACGACAAATATCCAAAAATTGGCTAAAAGCATTGTTTGCTTCACCCTCAACTTGGCACTTTTCTAAAGGGAGGGCTTGCTTTTTTCGCTGATATTTTCGAAAGTCATCTCCTCTTTCTTATTGACTCTCCTTAATTTAAACAATCATCACTTCCAGTTTGGCGATGCACGCAACAGCAAAGACGTCACTTTTTTTCTTTTTTTTTTTCTTCATGTTCTTTTCCTCCTTCATGGTACGGGTTCGAGCCTGCCTGCCTGCCTACTACCACGGGCACCCAGGCTAGTTAACAATATTTCTAACTTTGTTCAGTATGAGACAAGAAGAAAAAAATAATAATATAATAATGATTATACGTAAAAAAAATAATAATATAATAATGATTATACATAAAAAATAAAATAATGATTATACATAAAAAATAAAATAATAATGATTATACATAAAAAATAATAATATAATAATGATTATACGTAAAAAATAATAATATAATAATGATTATACGTAAAAAATAATAATATAATAATGATTATACATAAAAAAATAATAATATAATAATGATTATACATAAAAAATAATAATAATGATTATACATAAAAAATAATAATAATAATGATTATACATAAAAAATAATAATAATGATTATACGTAAAAAATAATATAATAATGATTATACATAAAAAATAATAATAATAATGATTATACGTAAAAAATAATATAATAATGATTATACATAAAAAATAATAATAATAATGATTATACGTAAAAAATAATAATGATTATACATAAAAAATAATAATATAATAATGATTATACATAAAAAATAATAATGATTAAAAGTAAAAAATAATAATGATTATACATAAAAAATAATAATATAATAATGATTATACATAAAAAATAATAATGATTATACGTAAAAAATAATAATATAATAATGATTATACATAAAAAAATAATAATATAATAATGATTATACATAAAAAAATAATAATATAATAATGATTATACGTAAAAAATAATAATATAATAATGATTATACATAAAAAAATAATAATATAATAATGATTATACGTAAAAAATAATAATATAATAATGATTATACGTAAAAAATAATAATATAATAATGATTATACGTAAAAAATAATAATATAATAATGATTATACGTAAAAAATAATAATATAATAATGATTATACGTAAAAAATAATAATATAATAATAATTATACATAAAAAATAATAATATAATAATGATTATACGTAAAAAATAATAATATAATAATGATTATACGTAAAAAATAATATAATAATGATTATACGTAAAAAAATAATAATATAATAATGATTATACGTAAAAAAATAATAATATAATAATGATTATACGTAAAAAAATAATAATATAATAATGATTATACGTAAAAAAATAATAATAATGATTATACGTAAAAAAATAATAATAATGATTATACGTAAAAAAATAATAATAATGATTATACGTAAAAAATAATAATATAATAATGATTATACATAAAAAAATAATAATATAATAATGATTATACGTAAAAAAATAATAATATAATAATGATTATACGTAAAAAATAATAATATAATGATTATACGTAAAAAATAATAATATAATAATGATTATACGTAAAAAATAATAATATAATAATGATTATACGTAAAAAAATAATAATATAATAATGATTATACATAAAAAATAATAATATAATAATAATTATACATAAAAAATAATAATATAATAATGATTATCCGTAAAAAATAATATAATAATGATTATACGTAAAAAAATAATAATATAATAATGATTATACGTAAAAAAATAATAATAATGATTATACGTAAAAAAATAATAATAATGATTATACGTAAAAAAATAATAATAATGATTATACGTAAAAAAATAATAATAATGATTATACGTAAAAAAATAATAATAATGATTATACGTAAAAAAATAATAATAATGATTATACGTAAAAAAATAATAATAATGATTATACGTAAAAAAATAATAATAATGATTATACGTAAAAAATAATAATGATTATACATAAAAAAATAATAATATAATAATGATACGTAAAAAATAATAATAATGATTATACATAAAAAAATAATAATATAATAATGATACGTAAAAAAATAATATAATAATGATTATACGTAAAAAAATAATAATATAATAATGATTATACGTAAAAAAATAATAATATAATAATGATTATACGTAAAAAAATAATAATAATGATTATACGTAAAATAATAATATAATAATGATTATACGTAAAAAATAATAATATAATAATGATTATACATAAAAAAATAATAATATAATAATGATTATACGTAAAATATAATAATATAATAATGATTATACGTAAAAAATAATAATATAATAATGATTATACGTAAAAATTATAATATAATAATGATTATACGTAAAAAAATAATAATATAATAATGATTATACATAAAAAATAATATAATGATTATACATAAAAATAATAATATAATAATGATTATACGTAAAAAATAATAATATAATAATGATTATACATAAAAAAATAATAATATAATAATGATTATACGTAAAAAATAATAATATAATAATGATTATACGTAAAAAATAATAATATAATAATGATTATACGTAAAAAATAATAATATAATAATAATTATACATAAAAAATAATAATATAATAATGATTATACGTAAAAAATAATAATATAATAATGATTATACGTAAAAAAATAATAATATAATAATGATTATACGTAAAAAATAATAATATAATAATGATTATACATAAAAAAAAACTTAAAGTGAACATTAAACATAAAAAATGATACCAACTTTTTTTGATAACGCAATTAGCCACCAAATTAGAACTATTCAAAAATTGTTTGAAATTAGCACGTTTACCATCTTGCATGCTATTGGTCCAGAAGCCCAATTTCGCAGACTATAACTAAAACTGCAGACTTTGAATGAGGCTTGATTGAAGATGCAAACGATGAGTTTCATGGTAGGTTTATTTTACAATAAGTATTTAGATTGATAAGGAAGTTCTTTCTGTGGCAAGAGATTTGAATGGTGATGTTGGAAAAGCCATCTGAAGATGGTGAGGGTTATCATGGAGGAAATGGATGTCGTCATAGGAACACTGAAGAAAAAATAATCTTAGCATTTAGACATGTTGGTTGTAGAAAGCCATCTTGTTATGTATAAATCTAACACGGCAAAGATTCAGGTAGTTTAGGAAAAGAGGCAGGAAGCTCTTGAATAATTGTCTAACAATTGTGATTCTGCATAAATTGGTTATTTGCAATTTCATGCTGAAGAAAGGTCATGGGGTTAAGAGAAAGTTAATTCTCAAGAAAAAAGATGTGGTGCTTAAGTGAAGAATGTTAAATGCAAGTTTTGAGACCAAGTGATGGAGTGTTTGGCTACCAGAAATTTTACAGGAAGTTTGGAAGAAAGTGAAGGATATACTGTTTGAGTTAATAGACCAAACTTGTGATTAGACGAAAGGATCACCAAGACATATGGTGACATGGTGGTGGAATGAGGAAGTTGAAAAGCGTATCACAGTGGGCTCAGAAGTGGAAATAGGCCAAAAAGTTGCCTCCTCAATTTACTTAAAACTTAGAAAATTCTAAAACTACATTAAATTTATGAACAAACAAACAAAAAAAATTAAGTCTTTAGCTTGTCTATAATTTTTTTTTATGATAATTTGAATATTGGAAAACATAGTTTGTTGCAAAGCAAGTGGTGCTATTATCCTGGCATCTGAAAAATACCCTTGTTTCTTGATGGGCCAACAATGGTGACGAAAATGACAGAACAATGTCAATTTAACATTAGTTTTGACATGTTTGTTAATGAAATGAATTTTTAGTCACAAAAAACATTTATTTATAGTAAAAGTTGTGAAATTTGACCTTCAGTAATCAAAAAAGTAAAGAATTTTGATCAAATTTTAGCATTTTTTCCAAAAAAATCGGACAGGTTTTTTTGGTCTTAACCCTCAATTATCTTGAAAACCCCTAATAGTCACATACTAAACCATATATGTTTTGAAAAATTTAGATTAAACCCATTTCAAATATGTCAAGTTCACTGTGTGACTAGTAGCGGTTTTAATCTTATTTCAGGACAAAAACTTTAGACCAATTCATTGCTTTACAAAAGCCAACATATAAACTGATACATTGACCCAACATGAATTTTCATGTTTTCATTACGTTCTCCTTAGCCATACGTTTCTAACAAGCTCACAACCGCTTTCCTATGTCAATCCAAACTGAAATAATGGTTATTTTAATATTTCTCTGAATTTAGTAAATTTCGGTAGATTCACAACATTTTGCGACACAACCAAAATAAGTCAATTTTGTCCCAAAACTGTTTTCAGAGACAAATATCAGTTAAAATCTAATTAAACTGTACACAAATTGATTATATACCTCAATAGTTTTGAAAAAGTCTAATAAAAGTCATTTGTGATGATGCTTCACCTCTCTTTCCAAACGTTGGCCATCTGGGCCCACTGTGTGTATCGAAGAAAAACAGAAACAAAGGAATCGGTGAATAAGAATATGTGCCTATTAGCAAAGAGAAGCAACAAGAACAATATAGAAATCCAAGAAAGAGGCTGAGCAATTTAGATTTCCAGATTTGCTACAAATTTAGTAATCAGAGTAGCTAAACAGATGAAAAAGACAATATGGATATTATTGGAAAGAATTACAATCGAAATAACAAACGAATATGATATGTGGGAGACTTGAAAATGGCATTATAAGAACTTGTTGAATGCTGAGTTTTGTGGAACTAAAAAAAGGGAGATAAGCAGTAGATGAAATGCAGTTTGATTTTATGTCGGGACAAAGCACCACTTGTGCTATATTTATCCTAACATGAATCTAAAAAAAAGTACTTTAGTAAGAAAAAGAACCCATATTTATTTATTTTATTTTTTTGAGAATCTGGAGAAAGCTTTTGACAGAGTACCAAGATAAGTTGTCTTCTGCAAACTAGGGGAAAATAAGTGGTTGGTAAAGATTTTTGAAACAACATATAGAAATGCTTAGTCATGTTAGAATTAACAACTTTAATGTTGGAGTAAGAATACAGGGTGGAACAATTAAGTTGTCACCCTAAAGAAAATAACACTACAGCTTTATTTTAAAACTCCATTCAGATAATTTGATTGTGTAATAGAGCTGACATCTATTCAATGAGGCCTTTAGCCTCAATCACCGCCTTGATACGAGTCTGGAACTGGGAGCATGCCTTTTCCACAAGTGCTGGCTGGAACTCCGCAATCAGGCTGGCTTTGGTGTTGTGAGAGATCATGTTGGTGATGTTCTCGACATATGACCAAATGAAGTCATCCAGTAAGTTAAAGTCAGTCCTGGGTCTCTTTGGACTTGTGGGCCGGCACCGAGTCCTGCTGCCACATCCAGGGTCTGCCAACAGCCACCTGGTTGCACAAGGGAATCAGCACATCCAGGTACACTTTGGTGTGGACTTTCAAACTGACTTCGAAGATGTGAGGTGGCATGATGTGGCCTTCACTTGAAACCACACCAAAAACCATAGCCATGGCCAAAAACTTTGTTTTCATTACCCTGGACACATTCCTGTGATTCGTGGCAATCCAGTGATGCATTTTGAGGGTGCTGGCAATGGTTCTGTTGTCATAACTTGGATCGCTGGAGAGCATGAGTTGTACAGCGGCACATCTCTGATCTCGCTCGTTGAACACTGTGTCACTTTCAGACATGATAGAAGGCTCCTATCGCTCTTGGGATTTGTCCACAACTGGCCAACAAATGATGGTCTGCAACACAAAGAAAACCGGTTTTCATCAAACGGAAATGGAATCCTGTTGCCTTTTCTAGGACAACAATTTTATCATTCCACCCTGTACGATCAAGGTTCTGTACTGAATTTGTTGATTTTCATTTGCCTCTTAAAAGTCAGAATCTTGTACAGATTATTTGGAAAAGATGATAATTTAATAATTGCCTGTGAAACAATCGAAGGTCAGTTTAAGTTATGGGGGAGGGGGAATTCTATCGAATGTAAAGGTCTGAGAGTGAATGTTATCAAGACCAAAGTGATAATCGGGGGTTGTTGAATTGGTTAACCCCCAAAAAGTCCCCCTGCTCAGTTTGTAGTAAAGGAGTTAGGTGCAACTTCATATTTTGTGTTTGTAAGCATTGTGTACACAAAAGGTGTAGTAGAGTTTGTGCACAAGAAGTGTGAGACAGTAGAGATGGATGAGAATTCAGATGTGGAGAAAATATATCTTGATGCTGAAGCTATCGAGAAGTTTTGTTATTTTGGTGATACCATCATTGGAGCACAGGATGGAGCAAGAGCTAGTATGATTGCAAAAGTGTCTGGAGTAAGTTCAAGGAACTTCTGCCATTACTAACCAGCGGAAATGTCACTGTTGACAAAAGGAAGAGTCTGTCAGTCTGATATATGCAATGTGATGTAGGGAAGTGAAACCTGACCAGTGAGGGTTGAGGACATGTGTTGCATGGAAAGAAATAATACATGAATGATACGATGGTTTGTAATTTGAGTGTTAAAGACAGATTAGATGAGGATTAAATTTGGACAGTATAGGGAAATGTGTGCACAGAAGGAGACTTTGATAGTATAGCCACATTAAAAGAATGGATAAGAGTTCTGTTTTTTGTAGACGTAGAACAGCTAGCAGGTTTAGTTCAAAGGCTAAGGAAAACCTGGAAGGAAGTGATAAGGATGGACTTGAGATGAAGAGGGATAAAGACCTAGGCAGAGATAGGTTAGTTTTGAAATCAATTTCTAAAAGCGGTCTAACACATGCCAGCCTGGTAAACCGAATATGACGATACCCATGTGGAGATATATTGCTGGTCAGAAGGTTTCTTAGGAAAAAATAGTTTTGCCTTGAAAGGAAAGTAAAAAAAACAAACAACAACAAAAAAACAAAGCTATGGATACAGTGATGTTTTGAAAGAAAAAGTAAGTTTATAAATAATTAGCAGGCTCCATTTCCCAGCAGAATTTAAAAAAAAAAAAAAAAAAAAAATTCTAATTAAAAAATATGAAGTATTCTTTATTTTATTAATATACTAGCAGTTCAGCCCAGCTTTGCTTGAGCCCTATGTACTGTTCATAATTTTATTTGCATATATATAAATATATATATTAAAAAGTTTGACTCATGTCCAAGTAACCACATCTAAAATTTCAAGTGTTTAGACCCAAAATTGGCAGAGGAGTTTGTTAGAGTCTGCAATGGTCAACTCTTTCAACTTTGACGCCTTGGCAGCCAAATTTTCGGCCAATAACCGATTAGAAACTTGCCCTATGTCTGAATACACTTTATGTAAAATTTCAAATGTTTAGACCAAAAATTGGCTGAGAGATCAAATTTTTTTAGCTTTGACCCCAATTTTGACTCCTTAACATTTATTGTTTGAGTCTCAAATCAAGTTAAGTTTGAGCCATTTCCAAGTAACCATCATCTGAAATTTCAAGTATTTAGACCTAAAATTATCGGAGTTTGGTAGAGTTTTCAAAGGTCAAATCATTGAACTTTGACCCCTTGACAGCCAAATTTGTGGCCAAAAACGATTAAAAAGATTTTCTCAAATCTCAATACCTTTTATGTGAAATCTTGAGTCTGTAGACTGAAAATGGACAATTTCACTTTTATAAATATATGCTTAAAATTAATTTGTGTTAATATGTAAACAACCAAAAATATAATTTATGGGCGTTATTTCCATGCTAATTCTTATTTGTGTCTTGTAAATTAGTTATTGTTAAGTAGTGAACGTAAAAGTTGCGTATAGCAGACATGTCAAACTCAAAGTCTCAGCATATTATATAGAACATGATTTTGTGGTGTGGTGTGGTCTAGTGATGAAGTGCAGCACTTTTGCAGAACTTAGTCGACTATAACCCATGTTACCATTGTTGATCAACGAAAGAGTTTGTCAGGGATGTGCATGCAATGTGATGTACGACAGTGATGATGGACATGCGTTGCATAAAAATAAACAATCGATATGTAATGTGAGTGTTAAGGAGAGACTTAGATCTGATGACCTCTGTGGAAAATTAAATCTAGACAGTGTAGTGGCGATGTTTTGTAAAACAGGAGATGTTGAAAAGAACGCATGGGTGTTGAGATGGCAGGTTCCGTTTATAGGGGAGACGAAGCAAAACACAGGAGAAAGTGAGAAGAATGGATTTCTGTAGAGGCTTAAAAAAAAAAAAAAACACCTGGCCAATTTCTGAAAACCACTTAATGTATGCCAACATGTAAAAGAGACATTAACTGAATATAATGATGATGTTTATAAATATTTTTTTTTATATATGTAAATACGAGCTGTCTTAAATAAGCTTCCAGACTTATTTTGTACAGGCATCTAAAAGTGTTGTAGACTCTTGAAAATTCAGTATGCTATTGCTATACATCTTATGAAAGGACTGACCAAGTTTTATGATTTCAGTTCAAATAAACAGCTACAGCAGGAATTGGAATACACCCTACTAAAGCTTGATTGTCACATCTGATAAATTTCAAAAATGCAATCTGGATGTGAGGACACTTTAGAAACATTATGTAATGAAATTCTGTTTTAAATGTCAAAAAAAATGCCACAGAAGCGTATGGAATGCTTCAGACTGCTTTTTAACCATCTTACATGAATCGAGTATCAGTTTTTTTGAGTGACATAAGAGATTCAAGGAAGGAAGGAAGGGAGTCTGTAAGGGATGATGAGAGGTGTGGGACGAGTAAGAAAGTCAGCCTCCACTCTTTATCTGTGCCTAAACCTAAACGTAGATTCTATGAACAAAGCTTCTTTCTTAGAATTGCATGCCTGTGGAACTGTCTTCCGTTTTCATGCTTTCCAGCTGACTACAATCTGATTGTCTTCAAGTCCAACGTAAACAAGTTCTTGATGAGCTGTTCCACTTAAGTTAACAAATTTACCGAATTTCCATTACTAACGATTACTATACTGTCCAATTGACTACTGTATACTCTTAACACTTATCCTCGAGTGATCTCTGGGCATTGATAAGTGGTGTTGCCTATGTAAAAAAAAAAAAAAATAATAAATAAATAAAACCACCATAGTTGATTGGCCAAATAAAGAATTTCATGGATAAGGACCATCGTGTATTTATAGAGATAATAAGTGCTCAGTTTGATATCTGGGTGCGAACTGTACACACAATTATTCACAAGATGTGGAAGATTTGCGTGACTGTCCACAACTCCATCCTTGTCACAAATTATTTGATTAAGATGGGCACCAAGACAGTTCCTCACCTTCCCTATAGTCCAGACCTTGTTACCTGTGACCTTTGCTTATTCCCTAAGCTCAAGGAAAATATTAAAGGCATTTGCTATGGGATAATTGAGATGAAAGAGAATGTGACGAGAATCATTGATGTGCTCACACAAGAGGACTTCGATTGGCCATTCCCAAAGTTGTTGGAAAGGTACAACAAGTGCATTGCAGCCGGAGGAGATTACTTTGAATGATCTAGAGTTTCATTTGTGTACTATCAATAAAAGTGTGCATACGAAAAAAAAAAAAAACTTATTGAAAGCACCTCATATTTAAAAAAAAAAAAAAAAAAAAAACTTATTGAAAGCACCTCATATTTAAAAAAAAAAAAAAAAAAAAAAAGAAATGTTTTTTATATAATTTCTTATTTTCCTTTTTTCTTTTTCTTTTTAGGTTATGTTTCATTTTGAAATTTTTTAATTTGAGCTGACCTCTGTTGAGACGACCAAATATGCCGTTCCAAGCACCTCAGTGGACAGATTTCCTCTCCTGCCCAGTTTGTTACAATTTATTCAATGAGCAATGCCACCGCCCTATTAGTTTGGGCTGTGGACATACAGTGTGCAAGACGTGCCTCTCGAATCTTCATTCTAAGAAATGCCCTTTTGACCAGAGCGTTATATCTCGCACTATTGAAGAACTACCAGTGAACTATGCCCTCCTCCAGTTGGTTGGGGCGGCCATTCCTGAGAAAGAGAGCGTCTCTATCAGCAATTTATCAGAGCATTGCAGATCCTATGAATCTGCTAATCGATGTATCGAACAGTTAGCTGTGTACCTAAAACCTTTTTCTGCAGGTAAGTTGCTTACTTCTTCCTTTTTTACATGTTGAGAGCACTGACAAGAGTTCTGGAATCTCAGGTCATTGATTAATTGTCTAGATTAAAAAAAAAAAGATTTTAATCAAAGGATTTTTGGTCCAAGTCCAAAGTACAACCTAATTAAAAAGAAAAAAATACAGAAAAATCATTGTATGTATCCATCACGGAACGAAAATGTCTTATTCCAAAAATCGTTTAAATTGAAAAAAAAATTTTTTAACAAAAAACTCAAATTTTATAATGAAGCCAAGACGTGTGATTTGCAATGTTTAATAAATAAGGGCAAGACAACTCAATTTGAACGGTTGAGATTGAAATCAGCCTTGTAATGGCTACAATTTACTATTAAAATTGCAAAATAATTATTTTCTATATGAAAAGCTAGATCAATTTACATGGTTTTTGGAATATGACATTTTTATTTTGTGACTTGTATGTAGATATCAAAGATTTTTCTGTATTTTTGTCTATTTTAATTAGGTTGAATTTTGGATGAGAACTGGATTTTCGAACATATATATTTATAATCGGCCATGTATGTATGTCTTGTTCTGTGGAGGCTGCCATTTTAAATCTTCTCTCAATCGTGTCCTCATCTCATTTACTTATGATTAAAAATGACGCAGCCCAGAAGGTTTAAAAAAATTAATTTTTTTTTAAACGACCATATTGCATTTCCTGTGGAGTGTTCAGTGGAAAGAGAAAAAAAATGATTGTATGCTTAAATTTTAAATTAATTCAAGTATTTTTTTCAATTAAAACTCTGAAAATATTTAAAGCAGATTTGGATTCTTCCAACTACTGTCCTCATCTTGAGTGCTATTCTTACAACGTTTCGGCCAATGTAATCTTCGTCAGGTGAATCTTTCTAAACTGGAATTTGTAACAGAACCATTTATTTAATCCACGAGTGTAGCATGCTTTTCTTACTTCAGTCATGACAATAATTCGCAAGTGTTACCCGCACTGAGGATTGAACCATTAACATCCAGGCATGTAACTTACAACTGAATTTTACCAAGTACTTATCCACTATACCATGGATCCTTGTGGACACTCAAGATGAGAACAATAGTCTGAAAAATCTAAATAATTGGAATGATTAATCCTCATCTTATTGTTTTCATCTAATTAAATTGCTTTTATATATTCTAACTAACGGACCATTTATATATATTTATGTACGTTGTTCAATATATAACAGACTGTTGTCTTCTTGTTCCAAATATCTATCTTAACGGCCCGTGACTCAACTAGTGTTGTAGGTGCCTCCGTCAACATATAATATATATACTCTTGACGACATACCTGTTTGCTGCTGGCTGCTTCTGGGGGATTTGCCAACCATCCTTGGGGGAGCCGGAACCTACTGTAGCAAAGATGCTGCAAGACAGAGACCTAAGATGGTGTGTTTCTATATATATATATATATATATATATATATATATATATATATATATATATATGGTTTATTCACTTCCAGACTTCCTATTGGCAGAAATGGAGTGACAAACGATCTTTGGCTTGTAGGTTCTCTATTTGAGACCGTCACCTCCCTCATGGGGAGACCCTCTTAACCTATCTTGCTTGTTCAATGTCTCAAATCCAACTCAACTAAGCTTAACTCAACTTACTCAAATTAGAATACCTGACACATCACATCTGGTCCTCGTTTGCATACTTCTGGTGCAAACTGACCAGTCACAAAGTTTGATACTTGTCAAAACATGTCACGCTTCAAATTCTCTGTTGTTTACTACACTAGATAGATAGATAATTAGATAGACAGATAGATAAACAGATAATTAACTGCTTCTACCTGGCTATTATCTACCAATCTTAAAAAATCAGAAACAGATATTTCTGATTGTGTGAATTAAAATTTTTAAAAATAAATAAATAAATTGGAAAATTTTCAAACATTTAAAATCTGCCATGCGTGTGCGTCTATTTCTTTGGAGATGACATTTTTTATCTCCTCTTCATCTTATTTGCTTACGACGATTAAAAATGGGCAAACCCAAAAAGTTTTAAAATTTATTTTTTTTTAAATAACCATATTGCATTTTCTCTGAAGAGCTCAGTGAAAAGAAAAAAAAAAAGATATGTTTAAATTTTACATTGATTCATTTTTTTATTTTTTTTTTTATTAAAGCACTTTGACAATATATAAAACAGATTTGGATTGTTTGGACTAGTTCTCAGTTTGATTATTATTACAATGTTTTGGCCGATGTAACCATCAATCTTCTTCAGGTGTACGTGTAAAACCTGGAAATCTTTCTATTGGACTTGGAGAATCTGTATGAAATTTCAAACGGAACCCGTTATTTAATTCATAGAGGTAGCATGCTCTTGTTCTGTCCTCCATCAACCATGACTGGGTGAAGTAATTTGCAATTGCATTCTTAGTTTTTTTCCAGGCTGAGGATTGAACCTTCAAACTCCAGGAGTATATCACTTAAACTGAATTATATTTAGTACTTTATCTTTTACGCCACAAGTCCTTTCAGAAACATTTCAAAGCAAATACTTCGTTCAAATTACAAACTACAAACAACCTTCTCTGCCACCAATAGCAATGGCCAGTGACTCCCTGTCTGAGAGTACATCTTTCAAACTGCTTGGCCTAACGTTCACAGGAAACATGAGCTGGAACAATTATATTGAAAACATTGCCAGGGCCGCTGCAAAAAAGGTAGGCTCTCTCTACCGTGCTAGAAAACTACTGACACCTGAAAGTATCCTGTATCTCTATAAGGCCACCATTCGCCCATGTATGGAGTATTGTTGTCACATCTGGGCTGGTGCGTCTACTACTAGTCTCTCGCTCCTAGACAAGGTTAAAAAAAAAAGTCGCCAATCTGATAGGCCCTGAACTGGTATCTAAGCTTCAGCCTCTGTCACATCGACGAAACGTTGCGTCCCTCTGCTTGTTCTACAAGTATTTTAATGGTGAATGCTCTGACGAACTGCAGACACTTGTGCCCCCCACGACGCAGTCACCCTTGACAAACCCGACAGGCAGCTAAATCCCACCCCCACACAGTAGAGATCCCTAGATGGAGAAGATCTTTCT
>NC_136507.1:30479464-30601964 GCF_053919585.1 Euprymna scolopes | reverse complement strand
TTTTGGCCAAGTTTGGTGACGATTGATCAAGCAACTATACAAAAGAAAACAAGCTTAACTGAAAGCATAACCATTATAGTGGAGACAAAAAAAAAAGCAACAATTAGCTAAAACTACAAAAAAGTTCTGGTGACTTGTCTATTTAAAAAATATAAGTTTCCATTTTATTTAACAGCATATAATTGCCCATTTTATTTAGCAGTATATAATTGCCCATTTTATTTAACAGTATATAATTGTCCATTTTATTTAGCAGTATATAATTGTCCATTTTATTTAGCAGTATATAATTGTCCATTTTATTTAGCAGTATATAATTGCCCATTTTATTTAGCAGTATATAATTGCCCATTTTATTTAGCAGTATATAATTGCCCATTTTAGCAGTATATAATTGCCCATTTTATTTAGCAGTATATAATTGCCCATTTTATTTAGCAGTATATAATTGCCCATTTTATTTAGCAGTATATAATTGCCCATTTTATTTAGCAGTATATAATTGCCCATTTTATTTAGCAGTATATAATTGCCCATTTTATTTAGCAGTATATAATTGCCCATTTTATTTAGCAGTATATAATTGCCCATTTTATTTAGCAGTATATAATTGCCCATTTTATTTAGCAGTATATAATTGCCCATTTTATTTAAGAGTATATAATTGTCCATTTTATTTAACAGTATATAATTGTCCATTTTATTTAACAGTGTATAATTGTCCATTTTATTTTTAAAAAAATGTTTGCTTTTCCTTTATTTCTGTTTAGGTGCTGGTACCACTAATGCAATCTTGAGCAGACCCATGCAGAGAAAGCTGGTAGCCTTGGTTAACTGTCAGCTAATTGAAGAAGAGGGACGAGCTCGTGCTATGCGTGCTGCTCGTTCCCTTAGTGAGAGGACTGTTACAGAACTGATTCTGCAGCACCAGAACCCACAGCAGTTGTCCGCAAACCTATGGGCAGCTGTGAGGGCAAGGGGCTGTCAGTTTCTCGGACCAGGTAAGCATTTAGTTTTTATCTTTTTTTTTTCTTCAGACTTTCTTTACAAAATATGATTCTGAAAATTATAAATAAAAAATGGATAAATGAAAGAAAAAGAAAGGTATTTTAGTTTTAAAAAATAGTTTATTGGAAATGTTTGGAAATTTTTAGCCGATTTCCCTCCTCTCTAGTTTGCTTGACAAAAACGTTGAAAATGTGTGTGGGTGTGTATGCACAGGAGATGATCCCATAAATGTCACAGGAGATGATCCCATAAATGTCACAGGAGATGATCCCATAAATGCAGAGGAATATGATTTTTGTCTGTCATTCAATTATCCTCAGACCTCAAAATCAACAGAGATTAGACCATTCCTGTAATGACCTGATCTGTTAATTGCTGTATAATGCTGTTTCTGTGCAGTTCTAGGAGGTCCACTCTCCAAGGCTTTGCTTTTTCTCTTTGAAAAGGGGTTAGTTTTATACTAATCGTCTGAGCCACCCTTACTGGGAAATGCTGACGGGGCTGCATAGGCACTTTTTGCAGGTCAGAGTGCCCCTCCTTGGGGGCACTAACTTCTCAATCCCATTTTCTGACTCTGGTGTCACAGTTCTTGCAGTAGGAGAGAACTAAATACCTCTAAATATACTTTCTCCATATCTGAGTTCTCGTCTATCAGCGTGCACGTTTTGCACACAAATTAGTTATCCTCTCTCAAACTGCCCAGTAATTCTATTGCACTTCTTGTCTACCAACGCTCATAACTACCACAAAAAAATTGATTTGTACTTGATTCCCTTTCTCCAAACTGAGCTGGGGAACTTTTGACACTTGCCCAGATCACCTCTCCCTCCTCCTATGGAGAAACAAAAATAAAGAAAAATCTGTATGCACCCATGATGCAAAGAAAGCATCATATACCAAAAAATCACATGAATTAATCACATAGTTTTATTTTTATAAAGAAAACTATTTATAAATGAATTTGAGTATTTTTCCAATGCCCCTATCCCCTTCTTTCTATATTTAGAATTGGGTTTCTAAAATTCTGCTAGTTTGATTTTTTTTTTTTTTTTTTTTTTTTTTAAGTTATCTCCCTTATTTCTTCAGTCTGTTTTCAAGATAGTATTACAAGATGGCCGCTCGCAGTTTAGCCATAAAAATTTGATTTTCTTTAAAGATAAAACTACTTGATCAATGTTACATGATTTTCTGTTACATGTATATGTATATCACATATGTTTTTCTTCATTTTTGTTTTTGTTTATGTGGGGCGATTTTGGACAAGCACGGGACTTACCTCTTTCTGGAGGCTTTTCAACATTATACCACTGAATCTCACTTTGATTTTGGTAACAATCAGTTCGGCCCAGATAATTTATATGAAAATTTGGGGTGCTTCTTTAGATGAACACACAAATTAAATAATGCAGTTTAAAATAAAGTGACAAGAAAACTATTTGATCTACTTACGTTTAAAAAATTACGAAAATTATCAAGTAGAATTTTAGTAATAAAGTTAATCAAAGTAAGAATTAATTTATTTTTTCATAAAAAAAAATCTTTTGTATTAAATATTCTAAGCAGCAATTTTCTTTGTTTTTTCTTATTCAGCCATGCAAGAAGAAGTGCTTAAATTAATTCTTCTTGCTTTAGAGGATGGATCCGCCCTGTCTCGTAAGGTTTTGGTTTTATTTGTTGTCCAACGGCTGGAACCTCAGTACCCGCAAGCTTCTAAGACAGCTATTGGTCATGTGGTACAATTACTGTATAGAGCATCCTGTTTTAAGGTGAGTTGAAAAAATACTTTTATGAATGGAGTTAATTTCTGTGATGTTTGTTGATTAGAGCCAAGGGGGTAGGGTTTTCTGATTTTTTAGTAGTTTTCTTTTTTTTTTACTTTTCTTTTTCTTTTTTTACTTTTTTTTCATCTCTTTTTCTATTTTTTTCTCTTTTTCTATTTTTTCTTTTTCTCTTTTTTCTCTTTTTCTATTTTTTTTATTTTTTCTCTTTTTTTTTACTCTTTTTCTTTTTTTACTTTTTTCTCTTTCTATTTTTTCTATTTTTCCTCTTTTTCTATTTTTCCTCTTTTTCTATTTTTCCTCTTTTTCTATTTTCCTCTTTTTCTATTTTTTCTCTTTTTTTTTACTCTTTTTCTTTTTTTTACTTTTTTCTCTTCTCTATTTTTCTCTTCTCTATTTTTCTCTTTTTCTATTTTTTCTCTTTTTCTATTTTTTCTCTTTTTCTATTTTTTCTCTTTTTCTATTTTTTCTCTTTTTCTATTTTTTCTCTTTTTTCTCTTTCCTCTTTTTTCTCTTTTTCCTCTTTTTTCTCTTTTTCCTCTTTTTTATCTTTTTCTATTTTTTCTATTTTTCTCTTCTATTTTTTCTCTTTTTCTAGTTTTTCTTTTTCTAGCTTTTTCTCTTTTTCTAGCTTTTTCTCTTTTTCTAGCTTTTTCTCTTTTTCTAGCTTTTTCTCTTTTTCTAGCTTTTTCTCTTTTTCTAGCTTTTTCTCTTTTTCTAGCTTTTTCTCTTTTTCTATTTTTTCTCCTTTTCTATTTTTCTCTTTTTCTATTTTTCTCTTTTTCTATTTTTCTCTTTTTCTATTTTTTCTCTTTTTCTATTTTTTCTCTTTTTCTATTTTTTCTCATTTTCTTTTTTCTCTTTTTCTATTTTTTCTCCTTTTCTTTTTTCTCTTTTCTCTTTTTTTTCTCTTTTTCTTTTATTTACTCTTTCTTTTTTTTTTTTTTATTTATTACCATATCCAGAATACTAAGATCTTGACAAATATTTGAAATAGATGCCACTGACAAAATTTCTTCAAATATGTCATGTGGTGAATTGCTTGTCAGGACTGAGAGATGGATCACCCACCCACCCACACACACACACACCCACAGCATTAATTAATGATTGAATTGTTTGCCAAAAGACCCTTTCCTGTGATTGAGGTTTTGATAAAAAAAGATTGTTTAATGCAAATTAAGAAAACCCATTTAAGATTTCGGAGACTGGCCCAAAAGCAGAAGAGGAACTTCCCATTCCTGGTAACAGGGTGAGATGAAAAATAGATGAAGGAAAGAGAATTACGAACCTAAAAATCCATTGACCACTGATGGTCTGATAATGTATGCTCCAGAGTTGGGAATTGTAGAATATTACCGCTAATGTATTATCAAGAATTATGAGTTGAATTCTAGTTGGAGGGGAAGTTGTGCTCCTCTGATTCTACTGAGTGAGCTTCAGTGACCGTTTCGCTTGCTTGCCAACTCCATGGTTTAATTCTCAGCACCAGTTGTATTATGAATACAATTATGAATTACCTTGGACTTTTACCTGCATATAGCTGATCGAACAATTGATGGATTAAATAAAGAATTCTATTCAAAATTTTCTACATGGACATCTGAACAAGATCGGAAGTTACATTGACCGAACCCTTGTGAAAATAACATTCAAGATGAGAACAGTAGTCTGAATAATTTAAATTATCGAACCTTATCTAAAATATGATACAAGCTTAAAAAAATTTTTTTTTTTGTATATACTTTTGCTGATATATATTTTTAATACTTTCATCAATATGCCATATTTGTAAAATATGTATATATATATTTGAAGAAATTCTAGAAGTTGCACTATCTTGCATATTTTTTTATCTGATTGGGATTGTCTTACTAATATTTATATAGGCTTTGATTTTGTAGTATTATACAATCTGTAATCTGAAAGTATTTAAAAATTTCAATTATATATATATATATATATATATATATATATATATATATATATATACTAGCAAGGAGACCCAACATTCTTGAGATTAAATAATGGTCAATGAATGTTTCACATTGCCATGTTTTCATTGTCATGAAAATCATTGAAATCACCCATTTTTCAATTAAATTGATTGCCTGTTCTAGTTGGGGGCCCATTTTGGTGTACCGGGAGGAAGCTTCACATACCTCCGCAGTGACTTAATCCATAATACATTGTAGTCTGCATTGCACTGTAGAAAAACTACTGTTGATTTTATAAAATTTTTATGTATAATGGCTTGAATTAAAGTTTGTCATTTTTTTTTTTTTTTTTTTTGCATCTATTTTTATTTTATGCTAATAGGTTACTAAACGAGACGAAGAATCCTCTTTAATGCAATTAAAAGAAGAGTTTCGTACTTATGAAACTCTCCGTAGAGAGCATGATGCCCAGATTGTTCAAATTGCTACCGAAGCCGGCCTTCGTATTTCTCCTGACCAGTGGTCATCTCTGCTTTACGGAGACACGGCCCATAAATCACACATGCAGTCCATCATTGATAAGGTAAATTGCTTGTATTTTATTCTAACATTTTTCTACTGTAAGTAGATTAGTTTTAGATTTAACTAGCAAGACCCATGTCCCAACGTTGCCTGGGAAAATTATCGCAATCTGTGGAAGTAAATGAATCATAAAAAAATAAAAAATGCTTTTGCAATCAAAATTAATGTATGAGCATCGTTCAAAAAGTAAAGACTCCTATATATATATCACTACTCTATCACTACTTTAATACCAAAAACAAAATATTTTCAGCATCTTTTCCAAATTGCTTTCATCTATTAAAGAGATATGTAGATACAATAAACGGACGTGGATTTTGATTCTGTTCGTTTTCACTTTTAACATATTCTAAACTCGTCTTCTTTTGAGCCGTCATTTTTTTATTCATGGTTTTTTAATCTTTCAGCTGCAGACTCCCCAGTCGTTTGGACAAAGTGTCAATGAATTAGTTATTGCACTTCAACGAACTGGAGATCCTGGTAACTTGTCTCGACTGCGGCCACATTTTGAGCTTTTGGCTAACATCGACCCTTCTCCTGGTAAGTAACCCACCCTTTTTTAATTAATATAGTTGTATTTTTCTCCCGTCTCCAAAGCGCTTTTTTCTTTTTCGGCTAGGGTTATGCAGAAAACAAATGGTTTAGAGACAAGATTTTCTATAAAAATGCAAATTTATTTACATTTCTGAAATTTTGGGGTAAGGAGTGATAATTCGGATTATTTAGACTCCTAGTCTCATCTTGAGTGTTATTTGAACAATGTTTTGGCTGATGTAATCTCTAACCTTCTTCAGGGGTGTCTTGTTGAACTCTGGAATCTTTATATTGAACTTGCAAATCTGTACAGAATTTAAAACAGAACCCCCTTATTTAATCCACCACCGGGGTAGCATGCTCTCATTCCACCTAACTGCTTCAGATGCATCCCAGCAAAACTCAGAAATTTGTACATAATTTTCAATGGAACTTATTTGATTCAGAGGCTGCTTGCTCTCATTCCAGCAGCCATAACACAAAAGTCCTAAGTAATCTATATATTAATACGATAGTGTGTGTTATTTTCTGTGTCACGCTTACATCTGGGTCGTTTCATTCTTATGCACTTTCATTTCTTATCATAAATAATTTTACCAAGAATTCTTCATAAGTTCCGGTTTCGATTATAGCTGATGGCACTTAAGTCATCTTCATAAGTTTTGGTTTTGATTATGGCTGAAGTTTATATATATATATATATATATATATAAACTTCAGCCATAATTAAAACCAATATACATATACACACACTTATAATTTTTCCATAAGTTTTTATTTTGATAAAAATAATGTACCCAAGTCATGTGAATATATTTTTTCCATAATATATGAAAATCGATAGAACATTAACTCTATTATAATATATACGAAATCTGCAAGAATTTAAATATCATATTCAAGCATATTTTACGATCAGGCTTTGCCACACGGTGCTAGTTTAGATAAATACTTTTGCAGTTTTAACAAAAAAGCCACAATAATATCAGAGAGTCTCCATTTACACTGGACATCTACAAAATGCCGGCATCAATATACTCAGTTCCAGCATGAGATCGTTATAACTGCAAACTCTCCATCCAATAGATAAATTTTGTGTTGTGAGATTATCCGACAGGTGAAATGTTTGCAACTTTTTTTCTCTCTCTCTGGTTTTATTCTCGTGACTAAGGTTGAAAGTTTCTCCATCTTGTGTGCAGTTTTCCCTGAAACATAAAGAAAAAATGGGAATGTTTTAAATCCATTATTTTTTTTTTATTTTATTTATTTTTTTTTTTTTAATTTTAAGTTGAGCTGTTTGAATATATCACACATTATCAGATTTTAATTAAACACTGATTAAATCTGCTAAGGAGTTTTAAGGTCACAATTCAGAGGCTTTTGTTAAATTTGGAATCATGTCATAGTTGCTATAATTTTTTAAGTTTACTCTAACCTGGAGTGGTTGTACATCCAGAGATATGCACATAAAATTAAATCATGAACAACAAATTTATGCAAATATTAATAAATATTTGAAGAATTTGAAATATAAAATGTGTTTTCCATCTATATTAAAAAACAAAGATAAAGAAAAATCTGTATGATGTCAGTGCCTTTGATGAAACTAAAATATCATATTTCAAAAATCATAAGTATTTTTTTATATATAAAAAAATCAAATTTTATGAGTATCTTAAGAGCAATTATCTTGCCTATCATTTTGAAAAAAAAAATGTCAAGAAAATGAGGTAACTCAATAATGCATACATACTAGATTTATGCTGTAATGCCTATGACTTCCCATTAATCATTTAAAAATGATTTTCTTTATAAAAATAAAACTATTTGAGCAATTTATATGATTTTTGGAATGTGATATTTTCATTTTGTCACACATTATTGGATTTTAATTAAACACTGATTAAATTTGCTAAGGAGTGGTAAGTTCATGTAAATTTTTCTTTAGTTTTGTTTTTTAACATCGGGTGAATTCCAGGCAAGAACCAATTTTTTTTTTTTACCATAATAGTTGCATTAAACATTAAATAATAATAAAAAAAAAAATGGGTGAGGGTTGATCTGCCATAAAGCATAATATCAATCTTGTAATGTTTGTGTAAATTTCTCTTTCAGATGCTCCAATTCCAACATGGGATAATTTGGAGGCCGTCATGAATGCTGTGCAAACTGTTGTGGAAGGACTTGTTGATTTCATCCACCATTACAGCCACAAAAAACACGAACCAGCAAACTTGCATAATACGAAATACAAGACAAATATGTGTCGCGATCTCACCCAGAAAGGAAGCTGCCCTCGTGGATCCAACTGCACCTTTGCACATACTCAAGATGAGATGGAGAGGTAACTACATTACGGATTTTCTTGAGCTGTACCGATCGTGATTGTTTTTTTGTTTTTTTTGGGGGGGGGGGGGGTAGCGTTCCAAATGTATTTTTTATTGAAGGATTTAAATTTATATATTGTTGATAATTCCGAATTTTACTTAAAACCCAAATTAATGATTCTACATAAAGTTTTGTCGATTTTGTCGTCTTCACTTTTTCTTAAGTGATTTTGTTACCTTTTACTTTTTTACTTAAATTCGGTTTTTCTTTTTTTCTTTTTGAATTCTGCTCATGGGTGGCGCTAAAAAACAAAACAATCTAGGTATCGTGCTCGTAACAAAAAGTTTGGCGGTAAAACTGGAACATCGTCGGTGGCTGGGCTTACGCCGAAGGAAAAGGCAGAACTGGATCAAGTCACAAAATCGACGCGGGAAAGGATGATTGCAAAGTCAGCGCGGCAAGTATCCTTCAACACTTTGGTTGTCAAGCAGTAAGTCGGGTTTTACATTGCTTTTATGATTTTTTATTTGTAGCAGTTATTTTAAGTGTGTCACATAAGTGTTAAAGACAAGCTTAGATCTGATGACCTCAGAGGAAGATGAAATCTGGACAGTACAGAGAGATGTGTGCCAAAGAGTAAACTTTTAGCCATGTTAAAAGTGTTAAAAGAAAAGCTGAGAGTTCTGTGGTTAGTAGATGTAGAACAGTTGAGGTGAAGGTAAACATGAGAAGTGATAAAAATAGACTTGATAGAAGGAAGAAAAAAGACCTGGCCAGAGATTAGTTTGGAAGACAATTTCTTAAAGCTGCCCAATGTATGCCATCATGTAAACTGGACATTAAACCAAAAAGTGATGTTTTTTTTATATAATCATGTCAAAACATTGTTAATTCACTGCCCACATAGCAGCAGCCGAATAGCGCAATGGTTAGAAGCTCCGACTCGTTTGGGTGATCAGATTTCGATCCTGGCTTGAGGTAGTTGCTTGTCTAGCCGCACTGATAAACTGGGAAACAGTACTGTAAGTGGATGACTAATATATATATATATATATATATATATATATATATATATATATATATATATATATATAATTCGCGATTATTATTTTCCAGAGGTAAAGTAACCAATGAAGTTTAACTGGGTAAATACAAAAATGCAAATCTTATTCCTTGTTCCTATTTTTAATGGCATCTGATGTAATTTCCTGATGTTGACTCCCTGTGACAAGGAAGACCTGATATTTTCATTGCAAACTTTGCTTTCGTATAAGCTGTATCACCTGAAGAGGTCTCTAGTTATTAATAACTAGCTGACCAAAACATGCTCATGACTGTATAGCAGCATATTACTACTTATGTAAAAAAAACAAATAAAAAGTGTGTGTGTGTGTGTATATATATATATATATATATATATATATATATATATATATATATATATATAGTGGAAATGGTAATTAATAAAAACTGAAGAAAGGGCTCAATACTGTTGTAGAGCAAATATACGTTTTATTTTTTATTACCGTATCTTTCTGTTAAGTTACATTATTGTTTCAGCTACTCGGTCGTTTTTTTGGCCGTCTGTAGCTTCCTCAGACTTTTACAGAAAAAAAAAAGTATATATATATATATATACATACACACTCACAGACACTGTTTCACTGTATCACAGCTCTTTAGTGCCGCTAGACTAGCACTTATCCCGAACCAGAGTTCAAACCTACAACCATCAAGTTATATATGTATAAAAGTGACCCTATCTGTCTGTATGAGAGGAACAGTCTCTATGAAATTCCTGTCGGTTTTTGGGCTTGAAACTTGATATATGTAAGGGATTTGGACTTGTGAAACAAATTCGATTTAGTCTTTAGTCAGTAAAAATAGCTGTGGAGTTGTTAAAATTAAGAAAAATTGGAACTTGGCAGGCATAAGTTTCTTTTACACATTCATAAATATACATTTGTTATTTTTAACTTTTTATATTCATATGGACATGGCTCAGAAGGTAATGAATAAGGTTGGAGAGCTATATGTTTTGATTTCGATTCTAGTTGATGATACCCAGGTCATTTTTTTTTTTTAAATCACTATTATTTATTAGGTACAATATAATAATCAATAGAGAATTGATGCTCTGATAGTAAATACAAAATCTATCAAAATATTAAGTATATTTTATGACCAACTTTCTAGTGCGTGCGTGTGTGTGTGTCTATATAATCAATAATTTATCTTAACCAAAGCTTTATAACAATAATTTAATTTAAAAAAGTTAAAATAAACCTCTTTTCCCGTTATCTATGACTCATTAGTGTTTCTAAAAATATTTGGAATTTGAACTCTATTTTTTTATAGAAAGTATATGGTACTGGTTAAGATAGTCAACAGATCGATTTTTTTTGTGTGTGTGTGTATGGTTTTAAGCAAAAACAACAGTACTTACTAAATTGTCACGTCGAAAATAGTAATATATCCAAGAATTATGAAAATTCATAAAGTAGAAAATTATTTATAGTTAACAGTGATTTTTTTTTTTTATGGAAAATTGGGGGGGGGGGGGTGCATTTTCCCTAAAATATAAACACCTTGAAAATTGTGAATACAGGGACATACTTATCTCCCTTTTCGACATTTTAATGGCTGATGTAACTGTTTTGAACCAGAGTAATAGACTTTTTTTTACTAAAAACATAACAGTTGTGCTAATTGAATTTTTGTAATATTGCTATTTTCGACACCAGTTTTGTTGTTTTTGCTTAAAGCCACATATTTAAAAAAAAAAAAAAAAAAAAAAAAAAAAAAAAATCGATTTGTCGGCTCTATCTTAACAAGGCTAAGATTTAAACTAACCCAATTTTTTTTTTTTTTTTTTCTCTTTTACTTAACTGTTTTACTTGGTTCGTAATGATTATATATAAACTGTAAACTCTACACACATTCCTTTGAAATTCCAAACCCTGGTTCTAAATAGTAAGATGAAATAATAAGAATAATAGGCTGGAGAAAAAAGTATAAATAAAGATCTGGCCAGAGATAGGTTAATTTGGAAGTCAGTTTCTAAAAGTCGTTGAATCAATCGCACGTCAACCGGATGTTAAACCGAAGATGGTGATTATGAAGGTCACTGCTGTTTGAGTGTCCAGCATAAATGTAGACACCATAGTATTAACAGAAAAAAAAGTTTCATTAAACCAATTACATATAGGCCACACTCGTTTAACATACTTGTACCTACTGGAAGGTGCTGAAGCCCCCATTATACACATCATTTCAGGAGAAACTGACCATCAAACTGGAGGGTGTTTACTTTATTTCATACCAAAATAAATACTTTCATATGTCCAACTTAAAAGATCTCTTCGATAAAAGAGAGCCAACCAAGATAACAGACTTTCTAAAAGAGATAAACCTATTCACCAAAATATAAACCAAATTCCCAAACTTGGTACACATAACACACCAAAATTTCCACAAAATCTGCATGACCTTAAATGACCATAGAAAGGTTGATAGGTTGTTAAGCACAAGCAAACAAACCACAATATTATTTTTAAAACTACAAATACAGCCAGTGAATACATACTAAAATTTTTACTTAAGAAAAATTCTGATTGATCTTGGTGTAGGTTTTTGTTTTTAATTGTGCCCTCACAGACACATCATTCATCTATTATACTTAAAATAGTTAATCGATTTTGTTTCTATAAAAAAAAAAAAATTATATATTTTTTACATGAAATACATATTAAAATATCCCTCAGTTTAGCCACAATTTGCAATTGCCAAATGATCCATTAAGTTTCTATCATTTTTTTTTATACGGTATCTATCACTCTCACTTCCAATTTGCTTTCTCTGTTTAACAATCAAAGGTAATATTAAAATAAATACAAAAAACATATTGGAATAGTCCATTACAAACAAAATGGAACATCACAAGTAATAATATTATTTAAAGCCTTAGCTATAGAGAAAGAGAAATAATGAGAGTAGGAGGAGATTAATTTTGAGCTTCATTTATTTTCATTTTTTTGAATTTATGTCTTCACAAATTCATTTTTATCCTTATTCAAACAATCTAACTAAAACTAAATGGCTGACCCAATGGGTCATATTTTTCTAGCATAGATTCTATGAAAATAGAAAGCAAAGTATGAAATGGACAAAGAAATAGAAAATTTAGCAAAAAATATCTGTTTTATTATTGTATGAAAATACTTAGAAGCTTAGGCAAAAAAAAAAAAAAAAAAAACGGGAAGAAACGCAAAATGAAAGTTTTTTTTTTGTTTGTTAGGATTCTTAGCTATTTTGCTTTTCATAACGAAAGACTGAAATGTTTGCCAAATTTTTCATATAGAAAGTTTTATAGCTTGATTGATTAAAAACAATTCTGTAGTCTGATATATTAAGAAAAAGGGTTTTCATAGGCTGATAAATTACAAAAAATATTTTTATAGGCTGATAAATTACAAAAAATATTTTTATAAGCTGATAAATTACAAAAAATATTTTTATAGGCTGATAAATTACAAAAAATATTTTTATAGGCTGATAAATTACAAAAAATATTTTTATAGGCTGATAAATTACCAAAACAAAATTTAATAGACTAATAAATTACAAAAAAATATTTTTAATGGTTGATAAATTACAAAAAATATTTTTTTATGGGCTGATAAATTCAAAAAATATTTTTATAGGCTGATAAATTACAGAAAAAAATATTAAATTTGAAAAATAATGTCCAGTGGATATTTTCAATGTTTAATGCTAAATCAATGAAATAAATACATAAAAAAAAAAAAACAAGCTATTAAAATTGTTTTTCTTTCTTTTTAATTACAGCCTCCCCATAACTGTGAAATTAAATACGACAAGTGAACCTATCAATGCGGAGAGCATTACAACTTGCTCGCTGTCCTCAGAATGTTCCAACAGTAGTGGCACAACAACTACTATCACCACATCAAAGTCGACTATGACATCTGTCTCCCAAGATCATGCTGCTACAACTATCACTACAACCGTCTCTTCTGTGCCGTATCCAAAGAGCAGTGTGCCATTTTTAAATGACTCAAAAGAGGAACGATTCTCGCCAGTGACTGTCACTCAGAGTATCACTGTCCCAAATTGCACACCACTCATTCAGTCGTATGAAATACCTTCAAATCACATCATAGATGGTAAGATAGTTTTGTATGTATTTGCTCAATTAAATGAAGTTTTTTTTGTTTTTTTTACACAGGCATCACCATATTATCAAGGCCAAGAGGCCAATCAAGGATAAGGGTTAAAGAGTGTACAGTAGAAATTGGACAATATAGTAATCATTAGTAATGAAAATTTGGTAAATGTTATAACTTACATGGAACGGCTCATCAAGAACTTATTTACGTTAGACTTGAACACAACCATATTGTAGTCAGCCGGAAAGCAGGAAAACGGAAGACAATTCCACAGGCGTGCAGTTCTAAGAAAGAAGCTTTGTTCATGGAATCTACATTTAGGTTTAGGCACGGATAAAGAGTGGGGGGAATTATTGATAGTGTTTTCAGCTAGACGAGTGTTTCTTGTGAAAGTTAGGCAAGGAGGGACCATAATTGAAGCTCAGTCGAACACTTTCCATGAAAATAACGATACATCAGAGACAAACTCGCAACATCTCTTCTGTGAGATAGAGGTTGCAGGGAAGAGAAAAGGACATCTATGAGGCTACGAAGTCTATTTTAAACTCTATCAAGGCAGGACAAGTCCTTTTTAGCAGCTCCTGCCCAGATGTGGCAATAGTATTCCATCTTTGGACGTACCTGGCTCTTATATAGATAGAGAATTGCATCACCAGTGAGACATCTACCGGATCGATAGAAAGATCCCACCATTTTTCCAGCGGCCTTGGCAACAGATTTGATGTACGTGTTCCATTTAAGATCAGGAGTAATGGTCAAGCCCAGAAGCTTGTCAAAACTTGAGGCCTCCTGAAGACGAGAGCCATTCATTTCAATTGATGCCAGATGTGGATCAGAATGTTGATGATGTAAAGAGAGAAGCTTGGTTTTAGATGCTTTAAAAGTAACCAGCCACTCCTTTCCCCATTGTACTACGTGCTCAAGATCAGAGGAGAGAGAATCGGAGAGAAACTTAAGCATGATAGCACAATGGAAATGCTATTTATAACTTAAGCATGATAGTGATGAAAATGCTATTCATAACTCCTTTATCTGTGATTTTTCACTCCCTCCCCTTCTTATGTAGCTTGTTTTATCTGTCTCTCTTGAATGAAATATATATATATATATATATATATATATATATATATACAAATAATAATAAGAACAGAGTTGCAAAGTAGAGTTCCTATTTACAATGCCTCCCCACGGGACAGAGAAACTGGGGTTGTTTTTTAATGTGGAGAAAAGGAACAAAAATTAAAGATTGTCTCAGTCGTGAAGGACTGCTTCTCCACTGAGAGAGAACAAGAAATTGAAGTGCAGCATCCGAAGAACAGATACTACACTGTGATGTCGCCACAAAGGCACAAACAGTTTTTATTATTATGAAGAATACTCCAAAGTTGGGTGCTCCTTAATCCGCAGAGTTTCAAAGAATGCTATTTCTTCTCATCAGAGGAAAAATTATTAGCGAAATATTTCCATGTATTTGCTGGTAGCTGCATAGGTTGAAACTTTTTATGATTTGTAGACACAAAACTTAAAAAGATAAGATATAAATATGTGAAACAGCTTATGTGGAAAGTTCATTCTGAGTTCAATGTTACAGAAAAGATGACTAACCGTGCTGAAGGAGGTCCGGTGTAGATGAGGTTAAAGATTTGCCAGTAAATTAAGTGGCCTGTGTACATTTCAATGGTTGAAAAACGAAAAGCAGATATATATAATTATTATTTAGTTTTAATTATAAAGCCCCTTTAAGAATACTTAAGGATGGACACTGTCTGTGGAATTATAACTAGGGCAGTCAGCTAGTGTTTATGTAATATTCATGACTTCCGCTTGTGTGAACACTCTGGATTGTCATTGTATTCGCCCAAATTCAGCATTTAATAGTTCTTAATTCCCTTCATTCCTGTGGAAAATCTTTGGTGACCCTGAGGTATAGGCTCAGCAAAAGGTTGATTCGTCGCTGGGTTCGAATCTCATGACCGGTAGGAATTGTCACTCCCTACACTGATGATTGTTGTCAGCATGAAACACTAGTGTCTTTTTTTTTTTTTTTTTTTTTTTTTTTTTTTTTTTTTTTTTTTTTTTTTTTTTTTACACAGTGATCACCACTTATCAAGGCCCGGAAGCCACTCAGGGATAAGGGTTATTGCAAGTACATTATGTTAGTGTGGAGATTTGATGAAGTGTTTACTTAAGGGGGTGGTTCATTAGGAATTTGTTAACATTGGACTTGAAGACATCCAAGTTGTAGTCCGGTGGGAAGCAGGCAGACGGAACAGAGTTCCACAGGCGTGCAGTTCTAAGAAAGAAACTTTGTTCATGGAATCCGTGTTTTGATTTAGGCACAGATACAGAGTGGGGGAAATTTTTCACAGTGGATTCAGCTAGACGAGTGTTTTTCGTGAAAGATTGGCGGGGGGGGGGCAGAGATTGGAGTTCAGGCGAGCACCTGCCTTGGAAATAACGATAAAACCAGGATAGGCTCGCAACGTCTCTTCTGTGGGAGAGAGGTTGCAGGGTAGAGAAAAGGGCATCCCCCACTAAGCCACAAAGTCTATTTTGTACTCTGTGAAGGCAGGATAGGCTGTTTTTAGCAGCTCCTACCCAGATATGGCAACAGTATTCCATCCTTGGACGTACTTGGCTTTTATATAGATAGAGAATTGCATCAGTAGTGAGATATCTTCTGGAGCGGTAGAAGGATCCCGCCATCTTTCCAGCGACTTTGGCAACAGACTTGATGTACGTGTTCCATGTCTGTAGGTATAAATGAATAATTATTATTTAATTATGTGTGTGTGTTGGGACAATTAATTGGAAATTGGGAAAATTTGAACTTTTTGGGATATTAGAATCAGAAAAAAAAAAATCTGTGATTTATTTTCCAATGCTAAAACCAATTCTTTTATATGTGTTGTTTTATAAAATTTAATTTTTCATTGCCGGTACTAATAATAGAATAATGGATATTTATTGATTTTAAATTTTCATTCAAACCTAAAATCTATAGATCCCAGCATTAATGTATTTTGTTTTTATGTCTGAAAAAAATATACGCACGTATTACGTGGGTTTTTACAATAATCCGAAAAATAAAATAAAGAACAACAAAACCAAATCCTCAAAACGTCCACTCAACAAAGCATCCATTTATAGTACAGAAGCCGCAGCAATCGACTTAGCCCTAAATATAAGCTCAGAAAATGTATTTAAAAGAAATGTATCGTCTTCTTAGATTCCAAACTGACACTTTTCTCGTTAAAAAAAATCAAGATATAAGCAACCCCTTTATAAACGGACTACTAACTTTAATAACCATATTGTCAAGGAGCATATACCTTATTTTTTGTTGGATATCTAGTCACACTGGCATCAAAGGAAATCAGCAGCTAAAGAAGCCATTAAAATGAAGCAATCTGATATGAAGTTCCTATACATGTCAAACAAACCATTAACAAATACATTTTCACAAAATAGTAGGAAGCATGAAACAATTACCCTAATAACAAATTATACCACATACACCCTACTAATAAAGAATGGCAACAGGGATATAGGAAGCAGAGAAAGGAAAAAATAATTCTAGCCAGACTATGTCTATGTCATACCTTCATGGCACCCTCTCACCTCCTAAAAGGAGAAGACTCCCTTTATGTATATCACGTCACAAACTTCTGTCCATTATACATACTAATTTGAATGTCCAGACTTTGAAACAAGATCCTGGTTCTTCCAAGTAAACAACCTAGGAAAACGTGTTTTCAGTGCTGTACAAAAAAAGATATATCAAATTTCTTTCTTAAAAAGTTGGACTGTACGGAAAATCTAAAACTAGAACAATATCCCCCTACCTTTCTGCTATAAACCAAAATGTCACACAAACCAGAAACACATATACAAGCTAAAAATGATTCCATAAACCAAAATGCTTCAATAAAAATTTGTTAGTTAACCCTAGAATGACTAGTGACCAATTGGGTGATGAGAACAAACAAACAGTGAGATAGTGTACGATATTCAATAAAACCTGCTTCAGAAGATTAAGTTCACCTTCTGCATCCCTGTGTTTACAAAGCTATTTGGCGGAAGTGACTTCCGGCAAATTTTTAGCTACGGATGACCACAACTGTATAGAATGTACCTTTTTTTTTAGATGCAAATATTAAAATAGAAGTTTTATTCAAACAGTCTTTGGTGAAAGTAAATTTTTACGGATTTTTCGGAATAACTCTGGTTTTACCCCTACGGGCCAGAGGGGTAAAATTGTCCCAAAATCGTTGATCTGTACATTTTGTTTGCACTTGTCTCAATAACCACACCTTGGATTTTTAAAATATTTTGTACAAATATTAGTCATGGTGAAAGTAAATTTTTCAAACGTGGAGGGAGACCTTGTATGCATGGCTCATTCTAATTGTTTTCAATTGATTTTTCTAAAGAGTAAAAGTGTCTTCTAGAAGTATCATTTTATAAGAGTATAAAGTAATTATCTCACCTATAGGATGTCCGTTTGACAACTTTATTCAGCATTAAGTAACTCGTAAATGATTGTGTTGTAAAACAAACTAATGAACAATTTCTTATTTCCATTTTTCCATCATTGTGTTTTTTTTTTTAACCTCACGTTATTCTCAATAGCACGACATGTTAAACATAGCAGATTTGTAATTGAAAACATTTTTTTTTTTTCATAATTAAATTACAATCATAAAACTTTTGTCCATTGTTTGTTTCAAGAACTGTAACTGTTTAATACCCATGTGACCTATCGGCTTTGGTCATAGCTGTGCTCAACACTATACTTGCCTGGAAGAAACACGGCACAAGTTGACGGGAAACTGTTAATGATGCTGATTGGTCAATACCATCACTGCTGATACACTAGTGCCACCACTTTAATTTTCTAAAAATAAAACTACTCAATGTGAGATTATTCTATTTTAATATTGTCAAGGCCAGATGACTTGTTATCTGTAAAAAAAAAGGGGGGGGGGATGAAAAAATAAAATGGATTTAGTCATCTTATTTGGATTCTTCAAATTACTGTTCTAATTTTTAATTTTATTTTCACAACGTTTTGGTTAATGTAACCCAAGATCTTCATCAGGTTTATCTTGTCGAGCTCAGAAATCTTTCTATACAACTCTGGGATTTACATGGGATTCCAAATGGAATCCTTTATTTAATCCATGGAGTAACATGCTCTCGTTCCGTCAGCCATGACTGGGTAGAAGTCTTAAGTAATCTGCAATTGCATTTTGAGTGGTGCCGATAATGAGGATTGAACCTTCAACCTCTAGAGGAGTGTAACTTCCAACTGAATTTTACCAAGTACATTATCAACCATGTTACAGTTCTAGTTTTAAACCTATTTTTGTTTTTAGATGTACATTTTTACTAATCACTACATATTATTACTTTATATATATATATATATATATATATATATATATATACACATATACACATATATATATATATATATATATATATATATTATAAATTATCTTACTCGCTACTTAATTTAGCTGAAATAATGCGAAGCTCGCGATTTGTTTACAAACAAACGTTTGAGCCCTCTACGAGTAGCGGACGGATGTTTATTTAAATAATCGTTCGGACAGGTTAATTTCGGCCACCGATTCCGTAGTCAAGAGGTAGGACTGCCGACTGTCATCACGACGGTTCTAAGTTCGATCCTCGGCTTGGGAGAGGTGTTAGTCTAGCGGCACTGATGAGTTGTGATACAACGAAACAGGTCTGTATGTCGATGACTAAAATATATTTTATAAAGCTCCCCTCTTTGGTAGAGCACTCTCGTAAATTATCTTACTCGCTACTTAATTTAGCTGAAATAATGCGAAGCTCGCGATTTGTTTACAAACAAACGTTTGAGCCCTCTACGAGTAGCGGACGGATGTTTATTTAAATAATCGTTCGGACAGGTTAATTTCGGCCACCGATTCCGTAGTCAAGGGGTAGGACTGCCGACTGTCATCACGACGGTTCTAGGTTCGATCCTCGGCTTGGGAGAGGTGTTAGTCTAGCGGCACTGATGAGTTGTGATACAACGAAACAGGTCTGTATGTCGATGACTAAAATATATTTTATAAAGCTCCCCTCTTTGGTAGAGCACTCTCATAAATTATCTTACTCGCTACTTAATTTAGCTGAAATAATGCGAAGCTCGCGATTTGTTTACAAACAAACGTTTGAGCCCTCTACGAGTAGCGGACGGATGTTTATTTAAATAATCGTTCGGACAGGTTAATTTCGGCCACCGATTCCGTAGTCAAGGGGTAGGACTGCCGATTGTCATCACGACGGTTCTAGGTTCGATCCTCGGCTTGGGAGAGGTGTTAGTCTAGCGGCACTGATGAGTTGTGATACAACGAAACAGGTCTGTATGTCGATGACTAAAATATATTTTATATTTTATAAAGCTCCCCTCTTTGGTAGAGCACTCTCATAAATTATCTTACTCGCTACTTAATTTAGCTGAAATAATGCGAAGCTCGCGATTTGTTTACAAACAAACGTTTGAGCCCTCTACAAGTAGCGGACGGATGTTTATTTAAATAATCGTTCGGACAGGTTAATTTCGGCCACCGATTCCGTAGTCAAGGGGTAGGACTGCCGACTGTCATCACGACGGTTCTAGGTTCGATCCTCGGCTTGGGAGAGGTGTTAGTCTAGCGGCACTGATGAGTTGTGATACAACGAAACAGGTCTGTATGTCGATGACTAAAATATATTTTATAAAGCTCCCCTCTTTGGTAGAGCACTCTCGTAAATTATCTTACTCGCTACTTAATTTAGCTGAAATAATGCGAAGCTCGCGATTTGTTTACAAACAAACGTTTGAGCCCTCTACGAGTAGCGGACGGATGTTTATTTAAATAATCGTTCGGACAGGTTAATTTCGGCCACCGATTCCGTAGTCAAGGGGTAGGACTGCCGACTGTCATCACGACGGTTCTAGGTTCGATCCTCGGCTTGGGAGAGGTGTTAGTCTAGCGGCACTGATGAGTTGTGATACAACGAAACAGGTCTGTATGTCGATGACTAAAATATATTTTATATATATATATATAAACACACACACACTAGCAGGTCACTCGTCATAAGATATGCTGAAATATATTTTTGATTTATGCAGATTTTGTAATTATTATGATAGAGCTAATTCTATTTTTAATTATATTGTACCCAATATATGTTAGTGATTTCAAAAGTTCAATATATACACTTGTGCCCGATATTATTCATACCCCCCCTTGAAAATTTAGTTTATTAGGTGTAACTTTGTAAGAATTTATTGTTTACGTCCATATTGATACATATTTTTAATAAACCTCTTCTGATCATTTTCGTCATTTTAAAATCTCGGGATACTTGTAATAAAAGAAATATACAGCTATTTATAAAATCTGCAATGTTCAAAAATAATCATACCCCCTTATTTTTTCAGTATTAATCGAGTTTCTGACTGTTTGTTTCCTGTTTGATTCCTATTTTGAATGCTTTTATACAACCTTTGATTAGTTTCATTTCGTTTTTTGCATTTTTCAGAAATTAAAATGATATCAACTGAAAACCAATAAAAGAATAACAATTATTAGAATGGGGAAGAAAAAAGAGCTTAGTAATGATCTTAGGACTAAAATTGTGAATTCGCATAAGGATGGTTTAGGTTACAAGTCAATTTCCAAGAAATTTGAGGTCCCTACAGCAACAGTACAGAGCCTCATCAAAAAATTCCAGAGCCACCACACAACAAACAACTTGATTGGTAGAGGAAGGAAAAGGAAACTGTCTGCTAGAGCCACCAGGAATATTGTAAGAAGTGTTAATGCAAATCCAACCACCACTACTAAGGACATTTTAGAAAATCTGGAGTCTTCTGGCATAAAAATATCAAGGCAAACATTGCAAAGGACTCTGCATGAAAATGGTCTGAAAGGAAGAAGACCAAGAAGGACTCCATTGCACACCGGAAAACACCTTGCAGCACGTCTAAATTTTGCTAGGACCCATGTGAATTCTCCAAAGTCCGTTTTCTCAACTATTTTGTGGACTGACGAAACAAAAATTGAATTGTTTGGCCATATGGATGCTTCTTACGTTTGGAGGAAGAAAGGAGAAGCTTACAACCCAAAGAACGTTGAAACATGGTGGTGGTAGCCTAATGTTTTGGGGCTCCTTTTCGGCTAGTGGTCCAGGTAGTTTGGTCAAGATAGATGGAACTATGAAGAAGGAGCAATATTTGGAGATAGTCCAGAAAAACATTAGACAGGATGCGGAGAAGCTCCATTTAGGACCAAACTGGGTCCTTCAACAGGATAATGATCCAAAACATACTGCCAAAATAGTAAAGAAATGGTTTGAGGATAATCAAATTAATGTTTTGGAATGGCCTAGCCAGAGTCCCGACCTGAACCCTATCGAAAACCTCTGGCACATATTGAAAACTGAGGTTAAAAAGCGGAAACCTAGAAATTTGAGGGATTTGGAGAACTACTGCATTGAAGAATGGTCAAAAATCAGTTGTTGATGCTTGTAAAAACCTTGTTGATAAATATCCAAAACGGTTACAGGCAGTTATTAAGAATAAAGGGCATGCCATTGACTATTAGTAAGAGAGGTATGAATAATTTTGAACTAGTGCCATTATTGTTTTTCTTTGTATAATGTTTCAAACTTGCATAATTTATTTATTTGTTGAGTTTAAATTAAATGCTTATGCTTGATTTATTGTTTGAAATCCATTTAATATTGTCTACTTTCTGATTTGAGCAATATTCTTATAGAAATCTCAAAGATCCGAGGGGTATGAATAATATCGGGCACAAGTGTATATATATGTGTATTATTTTTAAAATGTAATTATCCACTGACACGTGTTTCGTCGTCTACGACTCATCAGAGTGGCTGTATCTAGCGAGATTCGAAATCTGGACCCAACGGTAATGAGCCTAAACCCTTACCCCTGGACCATCTCGCGAACTGTCTGGATATATCGCGATTTACTTAGATGTTGTTTTGTTTTGGTTTTAGCGATATGTTTTGAATGAATTCAATTATTTACGAAAGTGCATTTTTATTTAAATGCGAGTTGGGAATAATTTTCCCTTTTTAACTAATTTGGTACCCCCACATGGGGAGCGGTATATATATTATTTTTAAAATGTAATTATCCGCTGACACGTGTTTCGTCATCTACGACTCATCAGAGTGGCTGCGGTGGCATCAGCAAGCATCAAAGATAAAACATTTAACTCTCCAAGATTATTTACTACCATATAACCTGATTTAAAAATTTACAAGCATGAAATGGATTTAGTCACAACTTTCCGTTATAAAGAGTACATGAATTGAAATATGGACCTAAGAAATGTTTGGCAAAAAAAATTCTTGATTTTGGGGAAAATTGAATATTTCCATTTACTATTTAAAAAATATTTTACTTTCTCTCTTTTCTTTCTTTTTTTTATTTGTGTGTGTTTGTGTTTACCATGATTAAAAAAGAAATCTGTATTCCTTCTGTTTTTTATTATTTTATTTAAAAAATTTTTTAGGTAATTATTATGCCCAAGCTCAGTATTGTATTCCTCCGCGTCATCCGAGGATGGCAGTGCCAGCTGCTCAATACCCGTTCAGTTATCGAATGGACCAAGGCTATCCTCATATGCAGTATCATACGTCGGGCATGTTTGACATCCACAGCATGCCAGTGCCTCCTCTTTTCACAGATCCCTGGAAGAAACCAGGCAGCCATCCTGATTCAAAGAAGGATCCAACGTATGTGCAGAAAACAGTGCCAACATCTGGTCCATTTCCTGACCACAGTGGTTGGGAGCAGTCTGTGACGACAGCAAAGGTCAGTCTATAACTATATTCTTAATCTTTATTTTTTTTATTTTTTCATTTTATAAGAGTATAAAGTAATTATCTCACCTATAGGATGTCCGTTTGACAACTTTATTCAGTATTAAATAATTTGTAAATGGTTGTGTTTTTACTCAGAAGTGAATGTGGTATTATGGTGACTGGATTCTAGCTAGAAAAAAATTTTTCATTTCCTTGTTGCAGTAGAATCAGACTTGTCATAATTTTTCTAAATAACTTTTTCTTTTTTTTTGTTAGGTGCTTCTTTACTTTAAGTCACGATTGAAAATTGTATTTCAAGTAAAAACACTTTTTAGATGATTTTACAATAATCGTAAAATAAATTTGGCACAGCATGATTCAAAAGTGTGAGGAGTGGGAGTGCTGGTCATCTTAGTTACGCTGCTAAAGGGTTGTCTACATTTTTTTCTAGCTAGAATCCAGTCACCATAATACCACATTCACTCCTGAGGTCATCCTGCTTAAAATTTCCAAACCCATTTTTTTTTTTTTTTTTTTTTTTTTTTTACATATACGTAAATAAAGTCATTTATATACAATAATTTTATTGGTGTGGGTGGGGAAAAAACAAAAAGTGAATAAAAAGGAAAAATGTCATGCTGAATGCTCATCAAAAATTCAAAATTAGAGCTGTGAAACATTGCCTGGTATTGCCCGATCCAGAATCTGGGACACTTGCAGCATCCTAAATACCAAAACTGAATAATGATGAGCTTATCATTATAAAAGATACAATTATTAATAATTTTTGTACTAATTTCCTCATCTTTGTTATTACAAGATTTTCAATGTTTTGTCCTGTGACCTTCTTCAGGTGTCTTGCATAAACTTAAAAACTGTGAAAATATTTTTAATTCAACCTGTTATTATTACCACTGTTGTATGAACGCTGTATTCTGAACAATCTATTCTCACTGATTAAAAGGTTCAGCTTGATATTCCATGGGGGATATTCCAGCCCATATCATCCAGCTATAACACCACCCCACTCAGATATTTTCTTATGAACTTCTCAGAAAATTAAGAGAAATCTGCATTATCAGCTATATTTGAATTGAGGAATCCATTTTTTTTTTTTTTTTTTAGAGGGTTGATTTTGGTTCAGAAATAAAAAAAATCGGTTCACCACGGCACCCTATTTTGAAACCTGGACGTTTTAGAAAATTTCCAATTTTGGAGCTAAAATAATCCTCTTGGGCCTAAATTTCACCCCAAAATTCAAAATTACATAGTATATGTACCGCCCAAAGAAGATCTACTTGGTGTGGATAATTAACATTGGCTTTTACAAGGAATAGTGCTCTTTCTCCAAGTAATCTTTATCTGTGCCAAAACCAAAACGTAGATTCTCGTGGTTCTCTCGAAAATGTGCTGCGGTCATTGTGCACAGAAATCACTATTTCCAATGCAGTAGATTTACTGTAACTAAAGCCGCCTTTAGGACTGCCAGCAACCACTGTAAAAGAGTAATAAAGAACACGAGAGTTGTATTCTCAGTCCGTCATGTTCAAAGTAGCTGAGCAGTGACTTGGTTTCCACCAGTTTTGGCAAATAACAAACAGGGTCCTGAGTGGAAGCGTATGCTCTATTCCAACTATCATCAATAGACCTGAGGTAATCTTGTCAGCATCAGACAAAGCCAAACTCTTTGCAGCTAATTCTACACTATGCAATATCTGATATAGCTGGAAATGTCTTTTCAATTATTAAATCATTTCTTTCTGATAGGTTCATATGAGTAGTGGTTGATGGGCAGAAATCAGAAACTCACAGTATTAATGCTGGAGACCTTCAGGAGTTCATCCTGAGCCCAACTCTCTTGCTGATCTACATCAATGATCTCTCAAATCACATCCTAAGATCATTTGTAGACATTTATTCTGACAATACTACCATCTATAGCAACACCTCAAAAGCTGTAAACAACCAAGTTCTCTCTGATTCTCTCTCCTCTGATCTTGAGCATGTAGTGCAGTGGGGAAAGAGGTGGCTGGTTAATTTTAATGTGCCTAAAACCAAGCTTCTACCTTAACATCATCAACACTCTGATCCCCATCTGGCATCAATTGAAATGAATGGCTCTTGTCTTGGAGAGGCTCCATGTTTTGACAAGCTTCTGGGCTTGACCTTTACTTCTGATCTTAAATGGAACACGTACATCAAATCTGTTACCAAGGCTGCTGGAAAAATGGTAGGATCATTCTACCGCTTCACTAGATATCTCATTGCTAATGCAATTCTTTACTTGTATAAGAGCCAAGTACATCCAAGGAAGGAGTACTGTTGCCATATCTGGACAGGAACTGCTAGAACAGCTTATCCTGCCTTGACAGAGTTCAAAATAGACTTTGTAACCTAGTGAGGATGCCCTTTTCTCTTCCCTGCAACCTCATTCCCACGGAAGAGACGTTGCGAGTTCCTTTGCTTTATTGTTATTATGATGGCAAATGCTCGTCTGAGCTCCAATCTATGGTCTCCCCTCTTGCCCAACTTTCACAAAAAAACACTCGTCTACCTGAAACCACTATTGATAATTTCCCCCACTCTTTATCTGTGCCTAAACCTAAATGCAGATTCTATGAACAAAGCTTCTTTGTTAGAATTGCACGCTGGTGAAACTCTGTTCCGTTTTCCTGCTTTCCATATAATCATCCTCAAGTTCAATGTAAACAAGTTCTTGATGAGCCGTCCCCTTAAGTAATTCAATTTACCAAATTTATACTATTAACGATTACTATGATATTTTCCCATTGATTTCCGTACACTCATTAACCCTTATCCTCAAGTGGCCTCTGTGCCTTGATAAGTGGTGACTCCTTTGTAAAAAAAAAAAAAAATCTCATAAAATTCTAAAACCATTAAAAATATTTTTTCTGCAGAGTGTGGAAGATCTACAAGAAAGACGACTTGAAATCTTGAATCTCCTTCATCGGAATGAGATGTCTCCAGGCAGAATCCCCACTACTGGTTCTCCGTGCACCCCCGTGACAAACGCCCCTGCTATCTACCAACACAATTATCACACGAACGTTCAGACCACATGTGACGTCATCAAAGAGCCTAAGACTATCACGTCGCCCTGCGTTGCAAAGTCGTCGGCTGAGACCTACATAGCTACTTCTACTACATCGTCTCTTTCTAACAGTGTTGCCTGTGGTGAGTTTGCCGTGAGGGTAGGAGCTCTGCAGATGTTGTTTGCTAACCAATTGCATGCGTTTGCTTGTCTATATATATATGTGTGTGTGTGTGTGTGTGTATCAGCAAATGTGGATGTGTATGCTGTATATTTTCATAGTCGGTATATATGATTGCGTGTGCTGCATTCAGGTGAAAGAAATTGCTATCAATATTGATGGTAAGTATGAACCTTTATTTAGGTACAGTGTCTCTGTTCCAAATCTTTCAAATGCAGCCTAACCGGCCCGTGGTCACTATGATATAATGGAAATCCTAATTGATTATCTTCTTCATGAGCTTCGGTGTAAGTACCATAATTTTATATGGGTACAAAGTATGGCTATTCCTATAACAGGCAGAGAGATCTAATATTTGGAGGCAAGATTTAAAATCAATCAGCGGATATTTTTAGTTGCTAATGCGTTTCTTCGTAGAAAATATAATTCTAAAAGAATTCTAACTATGGCCATGTTTAACCCTTGGCCTACGATGGTATTTTTACACACATTGCCTACGATGGGTGTGAATTCCTTGAAGACACCATTGTTGCAGTTGTTTGTAATAAAAAAAAAAACTAGGTGTTGAAAAATGAACAGCCAGCGTAGCCTAAGGGTTAAGTTTAAAAAAAAAAAAAAAAAAAAAAAAGAAAAGTTCATCTCAAATTGAAATATAAATCACTTAATTAAATTTGTATTTGTTTAAAGTTACACATCTCTTCATTCATAGCAATTTGTCAAATTTATCGATTAACATTGTGATTCTTATTATTTTATATGTAAAACGCATAAACATCAAACCAATCTTAGGAATTTTTCCTGGTTTTAACTGCTAGTTCAATTAGATTAGAAAATTAACATTGCCTTCATTAAAAGAACCTGAGTTACATGGTTGCTTCGCCTGTTATAGAGATGGCCATGGTGCAAAGACTCCCTGAACAAAAAGGGATTCTTTATTGCTTGCTCAGTTCGGAGTCCTCTATCAGGATGCACGAACAGTCTTTGTTTTATAAATCTGCTACTGAAACTTGTAGCATTTCTTTTTTGTGTTTTGTTTTTATTGTTATAATGATACTCATCAGAAAACTAATTTTGTCTCCTGGAAGATGTTCTTTTAAAGCAACCAAAATACTTGGTTCTATTGTCTTGAATTAAATTGAAAATGGATGGGTCAATTTCCAAAAGGATCAATTTTCAGTTTTAAAATTTTCATTAATTTAGTTTTCATTTTGGTAAACTGTTTTTGTTTTTTCTTTTTTAAAACCATTACAAGATTATCAATCGTTTTAAAGAGACATGAAATTCTAAACATTTATACGATGCTAAACCATTATTTACTTGGTGCTAAACCATTATTTACTTGGTGCTAGACCATTATTTACTTGGTGCTAGACCATTATTTACTTGGTGCTAAACCATTATTTACTTGGTGCTAGACCATTATTTACTTGGTGCTAGACCATTATCTACGTGGTGCTAGACCGTTATCTACGTGGTGCTAGACCATTATCTACGTGGTGCTAGACCGTTATCTACGTGGTGCTAGACCATTATCTACGTGGTGCTAGACCATTATCTACGTGGTGCTAGACCATTATCTACGTGGTGCTAGACCATTATCTACGTGGTGCTAGACCGTTATCTACGTGGTGCTAGACCGTTATCTACGTGGTGCTAGACCGTTATCTACGTGGTGCTAGACCGTTATCTACGTGGTGCTAGACCGTTATCTACGTGGTGCTAGACCGTTATCTACGTGGTGCTAGACCGTTATCTACGTGGTGCTAGACCGTTATCTACTTGGTGCTAGACCGTTATCTACTTGGTGCTAGACCCTTATTTACATGGTGCTAGACCGTTATTTACATGGTGCTAAACCATTTTATTGTCTATATTTGGTCTTTTTGAGGTCAATATTTATTATCCTCCCATGTTCACGTTAGTGATACTTCCTTCAGCTCCAATTTTGTTTTGCTACAGTTTAGAAAATAAGAGAAATAGCTAAGTGAAACATTTTTTTAGAATACTAATTATTACCATTATTTATGTATTTATTTTAAAAGAACACTGTAAAATCTTTTGTTCAGAGAAATATTTGTAAAAATAAATTATGACGTTTTCTGTGTTTGTTTTAAAATGTTACATTTTTAACTAAATTAAAAACATTGTAATTTTGAAAGAAAGAAAAATAAATTCTTTATTACACAGAAGCATTATCTTCTTGGCGTTGTCCAGAATGCACTTAAATCATTTTAGTTTTTAACTTTTTATTTGTTTACACAGTTTTTTTAAACTAATATGGAAAAAAGAAATAAAATTTTAGTTTTAATAGACAACTATTATATTTTTCAATTCAAAATGAGTAATCTCCCTTGCTAATTTTTATTTTCAAATAATTATTTAAAAATATTTTATATTAACAGTCATCTAAGTAAAACTATAATTTTTTTAAAACGATGAAAGATACATTACTATATTGCCAATAACATGGATAACAATAACAAATGAAAAATTAGTCAGTAGCAAAGTTTGATCTGTGAGTTTAAATGATACTTGGGCCTGACTTTGAAAATCGGAAAACATAACTTTGTTTTAGAAGAAAGTAATTTTCAGGTTTAAATATTCCTGAAAATTGATCCTCTTGCATTACTGTTGATTTGTTAAATCACTTGTTATGTTTGGAAATAATTATGCCATTTTTGTTCAAATTTATTTGTTTGTTAGTAATGTCTACCTTACATGCTGGGTATTTTTAAGAAGATGGCACCATTTTTCATTCATTTATTATTTTTTTTCAAATGATTTAATATTTTAAGGAATTTTTTTTTTTTTTTTTTTTTTTTTTTTTCAAACGATTTAATATTTTAAGGAATTTTTTTTTTTTTTTTCAAACGATTTAATATTTTAAGGAGTTTTTTTTTTTTTTCAAACGATTTTAATATTTTATGGAATTTTTTTTTTTTTTTCTTTTTCAAACGATTTTAATATTTTAAGGAATTTTTTTTTTCTCTGAAAAAAAAATTTACACAGATCTGAAGTATTGTAATTAAAAAAAAAATTTTTTTATAAAGGTCAAAATGTGTATTGTTTTATGGGTTTGAAACTGTGTCTGTTTTCAGTTTCAGTTGTAACCCTATGCATTTTGACTTAAATTATATAATGAAATCCCATAAAGCCAACAAAAAAAAAAAATGGCATTAGGATTAAAGGTTGTTATATAAAACTTTTGAAGACTGCAGTTTCGTCATTTCAACCCTGGAACCAGAAGCTGCAATGGCAGGTTGATGCAGATTGCTAAAACAAGCTGGACCAACAGAAAAATTTGTACGTGCCGCAAAAACAAAATTATTCCTAGAAATTCACAGCTGCTACCTCCTCTGGAAATACAAAGAATTCTCTTTGCATCGAGGTGAGTTTGAATGTAATTGTCAACATTTCTTTTTGTTTATCCTCTTCTTGAACAAATAGGTTTTCTAAGTTATCAAAACTTGTAATACTTGCGTAAATGTTCTGATATAGCTTAGTATTTTTATGTTCAAAAATTTTTTAGATGAGGATTGATAATTTAGATTATTTGGATTACTGTTCTCATCTAGGGTATTATTTTCACAATTTTTCAGCAGATGTAACCTCTGACCTTCTTCCAGGGTTTGTACAGACATGAAAAATCTTTGAATTTTGACTTTTGCCTTGAAAAGTCCTTACAGTAGAACTCTGGGATATGGCATTAATCTGTTCTGGGGTTGGTGAAATCGCCATATAGCGGGGCCTAAGCAAAATTTTATACAGTACAGTGGAACCCTGGGATACGGCATTAAAAATTAATAACAAAATACAGTACAGTGTATAATGCACATGTATATAATTTTTTTTTTACATGGGGATCACCACTTATCAAGGCCCGTAAGCCACTCAAGGATAAGGGTTATTTTGTGTACAATAATTGATGGGATAATATCGTAGTAATAGTTGGTATTGGAGATTTGATAAAGCGTCTTACTTGGGGGGGGGGGGCGATTAATCAGGAATTTGTTTATGTTGGACTTGAAGACGTCCAAGTTGTTGTCAGGTGGGAAACAGGCAAACGGAAGAGAATTCCACAGGCGTGTGCACTTCTCAGAAAAAAGCTATGTTCATGGAATCTACATTTTGATTTAGGCACAGATAAAGAGTGGGAGAAATTACTGACAGTGGTTTTAGCTAGACGGGTGTTTATCATGAAGGATTGGCAAGGGGGGACCAGAGATTGGAGCTCGGACGAGCACTTGCCATGGAAATAATTTCTTTTTTTTTTGTTTTTAAGATCAATTCTATATAATTTCATGAATTTTTTTCACAAATGTTTTTTTTTTTTTTTGTAGTCATTTCATCCATTTTTTTTTTTTTTTTTTATCACAGAATACTCATTCCAAGATGATCACTCTGCTAGTTAATAAGATTAGTCCCTTGAACAGTTTGCACCACTTTTATATTTCCTTACAATGATTAAAATCAAAATAGACGTCTGATTTTATTCCAATTTTAATCAAAATCAATTGCAGGATTTTGATTCTAGAAAGTGTCTCAAGTTTAAGGCTTAAGAGGTCTTTAAGAAATTAAAATTCAAGGGATCTTATTTAATTGACGTCTAAAGACAATGGATCAAATTTAATGCAAATCTGAAATATTTTAATTTTCAAATGGAAACTTCTGCCTGTATTATGATACCCTAAAAACAATTTAAATTATTTCAAAGAAACTAACTTCTGAATACAATTTCACAAAAAAATTTGGAACATCCTAATTTTCACAAAGGGTTTCCGTCCTTTTTTTCTTCCCTACATATAAAACTAAATATATCCCACATAATCCACCTTTTAACTGAGCAGCTGTGTTCCCAAATTCATAATGATCAGTTAATTAGTTTAGGAGTGAATCATGTACATACAAAACTATAAACATATAACAAACATATCTAACTTTGCATATTAATCATCTCGTTTTGCTAATGTTATGCATCTTTCAGACTCTCTTCCACCATCTCACTCTATCCTCCATCATAAATGCCAAGTCTTTATAGGTTCAATGCGAGTTATCGGCTAGTTTGATGTAAGGCCTGTGTGTTCCTCCTGTATAGTCATAGTTGTGACATTCATCCTGGGTTGGTTACGCAGACTCTTTCCAGCAAGTTCACTATGTCCTGAACACCAGCTGAACAGGCACATCAATTTAAGACTGATTCCGTTATGAGAACAAACCATTCACGGTTCTAGTGATGAACCCCCCGTAAAGATGAGCGCCCAGAATCAGTTCAACATCTTGCTTCACTGTTCTGAGCCAGGTTTTGAGTTGGCTATTGCGGCATTTCTTCTAGCCTGGATGTGTTCCTCCTACCAGACTGCATCCCTGTTTTGGCATCTATAAGTGGATAATGATTTCATCCTTAGGCCTCCTGCTGTGACCAGCAAATCTGGTTCTTCTCTCTTTGATAATGCTGAAATCTGAAGATGTAAGTACAGTTGTTCCTTGTAGGATGCTGTCTCCAGGAGATGCTAAAAGCAGCTCTTAGCATTCTGGTGTACACATCATCAATTTTCTTCTCATCTGCTGCATCCATATGAAAGAATCGATGTAACAATGAATTCCAAGAAGTCGTGTTTCATCTTGGTAGGAAGATTTGAATTCTAAATTGCTTTCACCTTGCCGAGGCCGTGTTGATTCGTACATTTATTTTACTTCCTGTGAAATTTTGTCGCCATAGGTAAATTCATCAATTTTGTCGCCGTAGGTAACAAAACTTTATTTGACCATTATTGTTTTTCTGCGTTGCTATCAGTATTCATAAATACCCCGCCCTCATATATATATATTTATTTTTATTAAATATTATATGTATAAAAGTATACTTAAACTCTTAAAAAATTCAAATATTTAATAAAAATAAATAGATAAATATGAGGGGCGTGCAATAAGTAATGCCCCTGACCCACTTCCCATAGCAGTAGAGCAACAAAACTTGGCACAGTTATTAGTCTTTCCCTACATAGGAACCACCCAGAGTTATGCATTTCTCCCATCATTTGATGCAGCTCTGGAGACCGTTTTTGTAGAACATCCCAGGTTGGTCCTCCAACCACGACGTGACTTCAGAAATCAAAGCTGCATCATCTGGGAAACGCTTTCCTTTCAAAAACAACTTCATGGCTGGGAAGAGGTGAAAGTCAGAGGGTGTAAGGTCAGGAGAGTAGGGAGGATGGGGAGGGTTTTCATAACCACATGCCCGTGCTTCTGATCTGCCGACATGCGAGTTGTGAACTGGAGCGTTGTCCTGCAGGAGGAGGATACCTTTGATGATCTTGCCCCGCCTCTTGATTTTGATAGCTTCCCTTAATTTCCTCAAAAGTGAAGCATAATAGGCTCCTGTAATTGTGGTACCCTTTGCCAGGAAATCTGTCATCACTACTCCATCCTGATCCCAGAAGAATGTGAGCATGACCTTGCCAGCGGAGGGCTGCACCCTTGCCTTCTTTGGAGGTGGTGAGTCCAAGTGCTTCCACTGCATTGACTGGGCTTTGGTCTCTGGATCATAGTGATGGACTCGGGTTTCATCCTGTGTAATCAATCTTTTGAAAAACTTTGACTCATCCTCTTGGCACATCTCCAAATTCATCGTCAAGCACTCGACGCGTTCTCACTTCTGGAATGGTTTGAGCAACCTGGGAATCCATCTGGCAGACACCTTATGCATATGCAAATTGTCATGAATGATAGTTTCCACAGACCCTGTACTAATCTTGACATCTTGGGCTATTTGGCAAATAGTAATGCACCGATCTTCCAAAATGGCAGCCTCAACTTGACGGACAGATGCCTCATCAATGGCAGAAGGGGGAGGGGGGGGGCAAGTCTGGGAGCTGTTTCCAGAGACTTTCGGTCATGTTTGAATTCACGATGCCAGCGTTTTACAAGGTCATATGATGGGGCATTATCACTGTAAGTTTCTTTCATTTCATCAAAAGTCTCCTGCCTGTGGTGTGCGTCCTTTCAAATACAGAAAACCGGACCACTGCTCGACATTCAACAGGCTCCATTTCACACCTGTAAAACAGAAACAACAATTAGTTCAGGGCTGTAATTTGCTACATAACCCGTAGAGATATAAATCATTGCACATGCATTTTTTCAGCTAGATCAGACAACTGGAAGTGGGTCAGAGGGATTACTTATTGCACACCCCTTGTAAATACACCCCATAAAAAATAAGGGCGATCGATCTATATATATATATATATATATAATATGAATAATAATAAATAAAAAATAATTAAATAATATATATAGCTCTTAAAAACCCGCTATGGTAGCAGAAAAGAAATTAAAATAACAGCGTTTCGAAGTTGTCAATATTGTTACACTATTTGGCTGTTGCTAAAATGCGTATGCAAAATTACAATGACCAAACATTGTCCAAATGCCTTGGCTCTATTTGTTTACACAAATAGCATTGCTTTATATGCGAGCGGCATGTTGTTATTTCACTCCCCAATATGGTCAACCCAAGATAGAGAGCATTTATAATATGACAAGTAACACTTGTTTCATTCTATGAAGGAATTCATCAGGTCAATTGTTTAAATTTACATTTTATCATCCCTTTTCTACGCAAATGATTTTTCACGTTCACCCACCAATTAAAATTTAGTTTTTATTTCTTATGCGAAACATATATATATATATATATACACCCCCCCCCCCCCCCCCCGTCATGTCATGATAATATATTTGAATTGGTTTCTACTAATATTCTTGTATCTTATTCTAAAGCAGGTTAAGCAGATTATATGCTTCTCAGTTTTTGAGATGAGTAATTATTTGGATTATGAGGACTACTGTTCTCATCTTGAGTGTTTTCACAACGTTTCGGTCAATGTCATCTCTGACCTTCTTCAGGTGTCTCTTGTCAATCTGCTTGGAATTTTGATGAGAACCTTTCGTTTAATTCACTGGGGCAGCATGCTCTCATTGGGTAGAAGTCCCAAGTTATTCACAATTGTATTTTGAGTGGCACCCGCGCTGAGGATTAAACTTTTCAACTTCCAGAAGAATGTAACTTATGAGTAAATTTTACCAAGTACTTGTATGTTATACCACGGGTCAGTGCTGGCGACACTCAAAATACAATTGCAAATTACTTAGGACCTACCCAATTATGGCTAATGAAATGAGAGCATCAACCCCCACCCTCCCCGCTGTGGTTCTGTTTGAAACTCCCTGCAGATTTCTGAGTTTAACAGAAATGTTCTAGAGGTCAACACACGGTACACATGAAGGTGTGAGGTTAAATCGATTGAAATGTTATGAAAATAACGCTTAAGATGAGAACAGTAGTCCAAAGAATATGAATCAGCAGATTTTGTTTACGTCGACTGTGGTTGTTATTTTTTTTACATTAACTTTTGCTCAGAAAGTTATAATTACTTTTTATTTAGTAGCTATCCAAAAATATAGTTTATTCCATGTCTACAATTTCGCTTCTGTGGTTTATTAAGTTGTTTGCATCTTTTAACATTAGAATTACTAGTTTCTCCTTTAGACATAATCTGCATGGGTTATCACAAAATCTACATATTTTAACACACCTTAAGATTTTCCACTCAACTACATTAAATTCACAAAATAAGTTAGATAATGGTACAATATATCTGTTAATCGTTATTCTTGTATGTATTTTTGTGATGTAATATTTTTATTTTGAATTTAATTCGTTTTCCTCAATTTTTTGTTATTCAGGTTTTAAATAGTGTATATGGTAGCTTGTTAGATTATGCTTCTTGATAAACAATGATTTTATAATGGGCATTTTACACTTATTTTATAATTATTTTGTTTTACATTTTACAATAATAAAAATAATGGTTTTGATGTAAATAAATTTACATCAAAACCATTATTTTTATTATTATTATCATCACAAATTGTCACTTTTTCTAATTTTATTATCTTTGCGGTTATCATTTACAATTTTATTGTGTGCCTAAATAATTAATTCTAAAATTTATGAATATATATTTTAAAGAGTGGTGTAGTTTGCCTGAGGCTTTTTGTGTATTGTACAAAGTATTTTATTGAAGGTTAATGTATGTATATATAATAAAATCTGCATCAAATGTAGGAAACAAATTCTCACAAATTCACTAAAAAAAACAATTTTTATTCGTATACAATTGTGTATATAGAGGTAGGCTGAAACAATTGTATGCAAATAAAAACTGTTTTAGTCGATAATAGGTAGGAATTTGAACATCGTTGTGGTTGACTTGATGTACTAGCTTCAAGGCTTACTTGCAGATAAATGCTTCATGGACGATGACCAGCTGCGTCCTGAAACACACCATTACTCAGGTGAGTCCTTTGGTGTCCACGTTCTATCGGCAGGATGCCTTAATGTGTTCAGCCTTGTTCTCTTCTTCAAAATTTTGCGAACTTGTGTTCCTTTAGAGTTTGATAAGTTAACCCTTTCCCTCCGTTTCGTTGTTGCACAACTCTGTTTTAAGTTTGGTCATTATTAAGAAATTGAAAAATAGATCACGTGTTTCATTTGCATAAAGTTTTCCTTTCATGCACCCTTAATTCATGCAATTACACTAGCACCTGCTCCGTTTTGTGCCCTAATCACTAAGGTAATAAAATTAATCAAAAACCTCAATAGCTTTGCCATCTCCACATCTTAGATCTCACCCATCTCAAGTAAATAAGTTAAATCAAATTTTGCCATCACTAACTAGCAAAGCATTAACATTGTCAACCAAGAGAAGAGTCTATCACAGTGTGATGAAGTATCGAATTGAAACCTAGCCAGTGATGGTTGAGAACATGAGTTGCATGGGGAAAAATTATGAGAATAATACGATGGATTTGTAATGTGAATCTTAAAGGCAGGCTTAGATCTGATGACATCAGAGGGAGATTAAGTATAAGGAAATATGTGTAGAAGAGTAAACTTCAATGATATGACCATGTCGAAAGCATGGATGGCAGATCTTGATTTAGTAGATGTAGAACAGTTGAGGTAGCATGTTCGGTTCACAGGGGAAGATCAAAGAAAACGTGGGAGAAAGAAATAAAAACGGACCTGAGGAATAAAGAACTGGCCAGTTTTGAATTTAATTTCTTAAAACCATCCAACACGTGTTAACATAGAAAATGGATGTTTTCAGTGATTTTGAGATAATGATCCCCAGTAACTATAAAAAATCTGGTTTCGATTACCTATTATTATATGATGACCAAGTTCTTCAATGTTCATTTATTCAAGACTTTTTTCTTTTTGTCTGTATACTTTAATGACAAAAAGAAATACATGCTAAAATATTCTTTGGTTCTGGGATTGAGTTATGCTTATAAAAAAATTCTTATTTTATTCTTCAAATTAGCCGTAGATTGTAATGAACTGTACAAGTCATCCATCTCCCACTTAGCTGTGGTCCTGGATATGACCTTAAACTATATCCTATGTTGAGGCCCCAGCTTACGGGCTTTGGGGAGTGTGGAGCCACCTTGTAATTGCCATTGCTCCCAAGTCTACTCTGACCCGGCGTGGTAGTACCTTTTAGGGTCTCAACTATGGGTTAAATAGAAACCGACTTGAAAAAAATATATATATATACTATTAAAAAAACTTTCTTCAAAATAACTGGATTCAGCATTAAATAACCTGAAAAGGGTTGATGTGCCGTAAAACAAAAACAACCAAACCACAGCTATCGATGTATTTCTCTCTCCCTCTTGCACTATTGATTCAACATGATAGTTTTAATGTCCGTGATCATTTAGAAAAAAAGAGTGACTTTATGCAAACCATAAACATGTATGTAAATTAAAATTAAACAGGAATAATTCTATTATTTTTAATTGGAATTCATTATTGAGATGAGTATTAAATTAATATAAGGAATAATTCTCTTCTGTATTATTACTAGCATGGGTACCCGGTGTTGCCCGGGTGTTGAGAGGTGGAATAGTAAGAGTATCGAGCAATCTAGTCCTAAAAAAAAAATGCTTCAATCAAAATAGTGCCTGTGTGAGTACAAAAAAAAAAAAAAAAAATCAGCCGCAGTAGCCAGGCTCAAACTTGTAACGTGAAAGAGGAAAAGGAGGTGAAAAAAAAAAAAAAAGCAAATACATTCACCATCTCACCATGGCGCACTTGTGATATCACAGGCCTTCGAAAAAACGTCTTTTAAACGTGCGCTGAGATCGTTTAGCGTATGATGCCTTGCAAATATGTCGACAAAAAAACATCCCAGTTGACGGCCAAAGAATCGTTTTTGGCCAATTTTCAGACATTTCTCAGTCTTTCTAACGATACCAATTTTGTTAGTGTTTGTTGCGTGTGTTTGGCAAACATACATACTAACACACATTTGCCTTTTATCTAATAGACTAGCGGGGACGTCCAGCGTTACCTGGGGTGTTTGGAGGTGCAAAGGCGGAAAACCTAAGATTTTACCACTGCGTTACGACGACAAAGGAAGTGCAAAGCATTTAAATTTAGCGATGTCAATGAAAAGCTGTTGACTCACTGATAATTAAGTCAGGAGTCGGTGAAGAAATGAAATCTCTCGTGGTATTTATTTTCTTCACCATGAGGTCGTTATGTGTCCAAATGAATAGCAATGGTCCGATATGAGGGGTTTTCCACACGGTAATCAAAGCTAATTACTTTCTGGACGTCCCCGGCATGAAGCTGGAAAATTGCCTTCGCTTTTGTTAGTTTCGCTTTTTTTATACGTAAACCACGAACAAACACACGTGACCACGGGATAGTGTGAATTTTATAAAATAAAAGTCGCTCAGATAAAAGATAGAAACAACCTCCTTTCGTAAATTGAAGATATTATAATCTGGGGAGTATGTAAAAAGTTCTAAGAATTATTCTGCCCCCCCTCCCCCCGAAAAATGCGTTTGCCGGACATACAAAAAAGCACACAAACACGCACACATTTTCACTTTTATATAATAGATTAAGCATGATCTTGCAGCAAAGAAAGTTATTTCTAGTTATGCAAGATGTATTTCTTTCTCACAGTTTTTGAATTTTTTAATAAAATCAAAAATCATAGTAAAATAATTAGCAACACTGGTTTGGCTTGTTACGCAATAAAGCGTCTAGTTGTATATATATATATATATATATATATATATATATATATATATATATAATATTTACTAGCGCGGTGTACCCAGCGTTGCCCGGGTGTTTGTAGGTATGTGTGAAAAAAATCCGAAATGTGAAAAAAAATAGGTGCCCGTGAAAAAAAAAACCGAAGCCTTGACGCGCAGTTGGAAAATAGTAAAGTGTGAAAAAAAAAACAGGTACGCGTTTTTGATTGACGTGACGGCGATAGGTATTCAGTAGTTGGCATTTTGTGCGAGACAGTTTTTAATGAGGTCAATAAATCAGTTTGTTTGTTTTTAAAAACCCGCTCCCTGTTTATTAGGGGGAGCGTCTCATCTCAAAATGAAAGCTACCCTCTGATATGATGAAGTCGACATTGACCAAATGTTACTTAGCTCTCTAGAAACCACTGGCTTTCGGCCAGTAATTAGTCGAGTTTCGCTTTTTGTTTATACCGAAAACCGAATGTAACGCGTGCCGATGCGGGGAAATGTGGAATAATTAACGTTTGAAAGTCAATAAAATTAAATAGACAGGCGAGCTCCGTGGTTAAGTGTGAGATATTACAATTTATAGATGATATAAAAAGTTTTAAGAAGTTGTGAAGCGAGCGAGCGAGCGCTTCTCTGAAAGAAGCCTTTTGTGGACATCGAGGAAAAGCATACATACATACATTTTCGCTTTTTTATATATATATATATATATATATATATATATATATATATGTAATATTTCAAATTTTAGTAAATCCGAACAAGTAGGCAGTTTTTTTTTTTTTTAGATTTTTTACGTTCATAATTTTCAAATTTTAAAATTTTTAATGAGTCAAACAACCATTTTTAACAAAATGTTAAGCACGATAATTCCATATGACTAAATAGGACTAAGATTTTTTATTTTAGTCAGATTGAATTACTCTCCTTGGCAGTTTCTTATTAGAAATGTTGGCTTGATCTGTTAAAGACTTGTGCAAGGTAGGACAATTAAAAATCTAGATAAAAGATGTCTGTGTGTTTGTACATCTACAGAGAGAAATAAAGACCTACCAAACATATCTACACATACAACTGAGTATAGTAAGCTATGTTTCACTTTAAAGGGTGCAAACCCTTTTTCAGCTGAAAATGTATTCATCAATTCAAAAACGACTTGGCAAATTGTTATGAAATTTGAAACATAAGAGAATGTATGAACGGCTATGGTTCATTGGGAGAAGAAAAACTTTCTTTTTACGTCACACCATATTTGTTTGAATTCTAACAACTGTCTTGTTTTAAAAAAAAAAAAAATTTCATGTCATAAACGCAACAAATATTTTCAAATATTGTACTTGTATGTTATGTTTTCAAATCAATCGTCTTGAGAAAGTCTTGAAATAAAGATAAAACATTGATGAATGAATAAAAGATTTTGATTTGACATTTTCCATATATATATCTATACTTCAATAATTTTTTTTTTTTTTTTTTATTGATATTCACATTAAAAACCTTTTTTCTATTTATTTAAAAAGAAAATACAACTTTATTGTATATGGGTCGTGGAATTGCGTTTATCTGTAAAGGATCTTGCTAATTTGCGTATTTTTGTAAACATTTATTTTAATTAATTCCCTATTAGTTCTTTTTTGGGGGGGTGGGGGTTCTTATGGGATGATCATCTTTTACATGTAATTATATTCATGCAGATATTCTACATGATTTATACTTGCGTAATATTTGCGTAATAAGTTTATATTAAACACAAACCTCTTTCTATATATATTTATATATGCATATATATATATATATATATATATATATATATATATATATATATATGTGTTTTAAAAAAATTGCCTACCAAACTCCTCTGTCAGTTTTTGGTCTACAGATATGGAACTTACTATATAAGATATTCAAACCCATGCGAAGGGAAAATCTGTGCGAAAATGTGAAAATTTAAAAAATAGAATTCACCAGGTGAAGGTCCACGACAGTATTATGAATATGCATGCATAACATAATAGCTTTTGGTTCATGTTTTAATTTTTAGCCTTGCAACAAACATGTCTTCATAGCTCAGGCATTGATATCAAAGGAAAAAGTAAATCGTGAGCTAAACATTTTGGTTTCAATTCTCAGTGGTGGCGCACAAGTCTTTAACTTTTTAAATCATTACTATTTATTGGGTCCAATATAATAATAAATATGAAATCTGCATTAATCAAAATATTATATTTAAGCTTATTTTATGGCCGGGCAATGCCAAGCAACCTGCTAGTAAAAATTATATATATAATTCCGATACAAGTACTGATTCTGTTTTAAATTTTCGATTCCAATTCTTTTAAAATCACTAAATATTTACTTAAGGAGTTTTTCTTTAGATTACTGTAAAAACCCATGCAATTTATCTTTTTGTGAACGTAAAAATACACTTGTGTGGCCGATCTATATATTTTAATTTAGTTCGTAACTTAAAACCAATATATATTTACCATTTTATCTTTGGTAGCAGTAGTAACTCACCTTGTCTGTCTGTCTACCAAGCTACTTTGTCAGTTTTTAGTCTACAGATGTGAAACTTGAATTTGAACCTATGAAAGAAATTTGATTTGGTTTTTAGCTAGAAAAAGCTAAGGATCAAAATTAGAACTGAGCAGGTAAAAGTTAAACTAATGTGTATTCTTTATGCATGCACAAATATACGTTTAAGTCAGTTATTTTTTTAAATTTTGATATATATGTGACCTTAGCAAATAACGCTGAGTTTTGGTTTCAATTCTAGCTGATGGAATCCAAGTTAGATTTTTTAAAACTTTTTGAATCACTACTATATATTGGGTACAATATAATAATCAATAGATTATTGGCTCTATAATATGAAATATGCATAAATTAAAATATCATATCTAAGCATATTTTCTGACTGGACAAACTAATTTCAACTAAAACTGGAATTATTGCTTTTCTACACAATAACAAATTTTTATAGCATCAAATTGGAATGGTATTTATGAAAGTTAGAGAGGATTTTTATGCCAGGAATTACAAGTTGTCAGATTTGCAATCCCATCAATGCAATACCTATAACAAGGTTTGGCAACCATGCAAGTAGGGGCAAGCATGATTATTTTATTAAAATATTTTCTTAAAATTTGTATATGTAATAACTAGGACTATGACAACAGCATATTCTTTTCATTGTTTTTACTCTCAAGTATATATCTGACACAGACACAATTAATCAACCGAGAACCACATCATTCTATGTAAAAACATATAAGATATCAATGGATATATACCTGAGAATCAAAACAAGGAAAAGAATATGCTGTTGTCATAGCCCTAGTAATAACATTCACACAAGATGAATATTTATGCAGAGTAGAAACCGGACTTTCAGTAGTCTTGGAATTTTCACCTCTCCCTATTTATATTGTCCATTAATTCTTACATTCCATGAGTGATGTTTATTGACAACTGGGAAGGAATTGCTGTTTTCAATTTCAGCTGTTAATTTTAGTGTGTCCTATGTTCGGATTTTCAATCATTACATAATATTAATCATCATTTATTTAACTGTCAGTTTATTCATCTGTATCTTTCTTTCTTTTTTTTTTTTTTTTTTTTTTTTTTTAAGACTTAATAGATTGTGACTTATTAGTAACATTTTTAGTCGCGTGCAAGCGACTCAATAAGTCAGTCGATCTGTCCGTAACACTTTTGTGCTTGGCCTCTTTGGTTAAGATCAAAGGTCTGTTGTTAATAGATGTTGTTCTTAGCTTTTTAAGCTTTTATTGGCCTTTTGGCCAAGATCAAAGTGTAGTATAGTAAAAATAAACAAGTAGCCTCTCAGCTAGCTGAGTGTGTGTTCCATCCCTCTCCGATTAGGAAACCTCCAAGATCCCCACCCCCTCCTACTTGCAATTTTCGTTTTCACCCCCTCCTCTAAATTTCACCCATCTTGGAGAGAAAGAAATACAAACTAGCCCCCATTCCTTACCCACAAAATTTTCTTTTCTCCATTCACCCCCATCTAGAGGGCATCCCCACTTAGAGACTGACCTGCAGAAGCGAGGTTTCTTTTACAAACCTCGTGGAACGGGCAGTCTATCAACTAGACAGGGTTGGGAGGGTCCTAATAATCACCTTTTATTTTTTCTTCCCCCGCCCTCAACACAAATGAATTATTGTACCATTTTTATAGTTATCTGTTTTGTTTTTACACGTCAATAAAAAATGTTTTAAAAATTAGGAATTAAGTAGAACGTTTCACAGTATAAAAGGGTTAATGCGGTATTATGGTGAAAGAAGATACTAGCTGGGAGAAACTTTTGATTTTGTTTAGTTCTGGAGTGACAAGGATTACCAACGACCCCCCCACAATCCCCCCTTTTGAGTTGGCCATGTGCCTAAGTTTTTTGTTCATTGTTGATTTTCACTGTACTTTTAACATGAATAAAAGATTTAATACCTCAAAGTGTAGTATCTGTTCCGGCAGATATTGCAAAGATCATATGTGGGGGCAGCCCCACATATAAGACCTTGGTCAATGTAGGGGCAACCTTTCATACCAATTGTCACTATCCAGCTCCCCGACTCCCTGGGGAGTTGATCCCCATTTCCCCTTCACTCATCACATTAAAAACTGGCCTTGTGCCTAATTTGCTCGGTGGGGGGAGCAAATAACTACACTTTTTTTGGCCTTTTGGCCAAAATCAAAGTGTAGTATCTGTTTTTACTACATGCTGTACTTATTATGATATAAAATGGGGATCACTTTTCTGCATTAATTTAATGTAAAATGATCACCCACTTTACAATCAGTCAGTCTCAAAGCCATTCAAGTCATTCTCCAGATCATTCAAGTTGTTTTTGAAGGATTCCAGCTATTTTTTAAGCATTCAAGTCATTCTTAAGGTCATTCAATTTATCCTTAAGTTCATTAAAGTCATTCTAAATCATTTACTTTTTATTTATTTAAGTCATTTCAGCCCATTTTTCGGTCATTTTAGTTTATCTTTAAGAATTTCATGTCAATCCTACATATACGCATTCATTCATTACACGAGAGCACGCAACTAATGGCTATCGGCCTTGTTTTTTTAAGCCTTAATAGCTGGTGACTTATTAATAACATTTTTTTTTTAAGCCTTATTAGATGGTGACTTATTAGTAACTTTTTTTTTTTTTGTTTTAGCTGAAGAGAAGGTGACTTATTAGTAACAGTTTTTTTAAGCCTTAAAAGCTGATGGCTTATTAGTCATTTCTTTTTTTAACCTTAATAGCTGGTGACTAACATTTTTTTTTATTTTTTTTTTTAGATGCAAAAATATATAAATTATTCTTTCCAAGTTTTATTTTACTTAAGATATATTTTGACTCCTTGTTATAAAATTTTGTAAAATATTGAATTTGCATTTTAATAATCGTTATGTAGCATAGCAGTTCTTTTTTTTTTTCTTTTTTTTTTACACAGGCATCACCACATTATCAAGGCTAAGAGGCTACTCAAGGATAAGGGTTAAAGAGTGTACATAGAAATTGGACAATATAGTAATCATTAGTAATGAAAATGTGTTAAATTTGATAACTTATATGGAACGGCTCATCAAGAACTTATTTACGTTACACTTGAAGACAACCATATTGTACTCAGCCGGAAAGCAGGAAAACGGAAGAGAGTTCCACAGGCGTGCAGTTCTAAGAAAGAAGCTTTGTTCATGGAATCTACGTTTAGGTTTAGGCACAGATAAAGAGTGGGGGGAATTATTGATAGTGTTTTCAGCTAGACGAGTGTTTCTTGTGAAAGTTTGGCGAGGGGGGACCATAGACTGAAGCTCAGTCGAACACTTTCCATGAAAATAACGATACATCAGAGACAAGCTCGCAATATCTCTTCTGTGAGATAGAGGTTGCAGGGAAGAGAAAAGGACATCTCCTACGAGGCTACGAAGTCTATTTTGAACTCTATCAAGGCAGGACAAGTTCTTTCTAGCAGCTCCTGCTCAGATGTGGCAACAGTATTCCATCCTTGGACGTACCTGGCTCTTATAGAGATAGAGAATTGCATCAGCAGTGAGATATATACTGGATCGATAGAAAGATCCCACCATTTTTCCAGCGGTCCTGGCAACAGATTTCCATTTAAGATCAGGAGTAATTGTCAAGCCCAGAAGGAAGGTCGTCTGTTTCTCTGGAGTATTTGGCGACATCTCGTAATATTAACTGTAGTGGTAATGTTTATTTTTATTTTTTTTTTTTTTAAATTATTTTAAAATCTTAATTCATTCTTTTATCAGATTGGTATGAAGCTTCTCTCTAAATCACAGACCAAAAATTTCACTTTTTTTTTAAATCATACAAAGAAATTATTTTCTATGAGGGAAAGGGTTAACTAGACATTAATGTAAGGGAACTCCAATTTTTTTTTTTTTTTCTATTTTTTTTTTTTTTTCTTATCTAAAAAAAAAAATTTGATTTTCTTTGAAATTTTTTGTAATTTTTTTCTTTTGAAAATTTTTTGCTCAGATTTCATTAACTTTTGAGAGATGTCAATGTCTTGTATTTTTTTTGCCTTTTTTCTTTTTTTTTCTCTCCACTTTTTAAATAGCCAGTGCTCAGTTGAATGGTCTACTCTTTTCATCACTTGGATTTGCACCAATGGCCAGACTTGTGCAACAATTGGGCCGAGACCAGGCCCTTTCCAAACTGGTCTTTATCAAATAAATGGAAGTCATTGGTTTTTAAGGAGTTAATGGAAAAAAAAAAAAATTTTCTGTAATCATTCTTATGTAAATTTAACACATTTTTGTTTCACACAGAATAATTTTTGTCCAAATTGAAATTTCTTGCTTTGAATCACATAAAAATGAGTATATTATCTATTAAAAAAATGTTTCCTTGGTTAATTTTGTATTATAATTGGGTATATAAAACGTCCAAATATGTATTATAATTGAATATGAATAAAAAATATATTTTAAGTAAAAGCACTATCACATACTTATGTGTCATGTCAAAATTAGTAAACCTTTAAAAATTTACAAAAAATTAAGTAGATCTGTTAGAACTATTTTTATTGAAAACACAAAAACATTATCAATATACAATTTTCTGCTTTGAAATAGCAAAAGCTAAGTGAAAACAAGGGATATAAGTCGGCTTGTCATATGAAATTAGTTGCAAAAGACTAAACCGTAAAAAATGCATTATCGATAAATTTTATTTTTTCTTGTAATTATTTTTTTTAACTCTTATCATTTTTCATAATTTTTGGAATTTTTAGTAATTTCGACATGGCAGATAATGTTTTTTTTTTGTTTTTTTTTTTTTACTTAAAATGCATTTTTTGAATCTCCAATTATAATGTACAAGCCCCTTATATATATATATATATATATATATATATATATATATATATATATATATATATGAATTTCTAATCTCAGATCTGTATATATTATTTAATTGGAATTCATTATTGAGATGAGTATTATTTATTAATTTTATTTATTGTGGACTATTATCCTCATCTTTTCTTAGTTATTTCATGACATTTCGACCAACTATTCCTCTGGCCTTCATCAGGTGGTAACCACGACAGGATAGGAACTCTGAATCTTCTGCCTGCATTCATTGCCTTCTCTAGTTGTTGTCATCTAACCACGTTTTTGCTAAGTAAGCCTCTGGCCAGCTTTAGGTAGAATTGAAACCGCTATCTTCAGACAATTCTGACCTGGAACCGTAGAGATTCAACGTCTCTATCAACTGCACCACGGGCTCCGAAGGCCAGAGGAATAGTTGGCCGAAATGTCGTGAAACAACTAAGAAAAGATGAGGATAATAGTTCTCAGATCTGTAATTAATCCAGAAAACATGTAATAGTTTATTGATCTAATATAACTAGAAGAAAACCTGTAATAGTTTATTGATCTAATATAACTAGAAGAAAACCTGTAATAGTTTATTGATCTAATATAACTAGAAGAAAACCTGTAATAGTTTATTGATCTAATATAACTAGAAGAAAACCTGTAATAGTTTATTGATCTAATATAACTAGAAGAAAACCTGTAATAGTTTATTGATCTAATATAACTAGAAGAAAACCTGTAATAGTTTATTGATCTAATATAACTAGAAGAAAACCTGTAATAGTTTATTGATCTAATATAACTAGAAGAAAACCTGTAATAGTTTATTGATCTAATATAACTAGAAGAAAACCTGTAATAGTTTATTGATCTAATATAACTAGAAGAAAACCTGTAATAGTTTATTGATCTAATATAACTAGAAGAAAACCTCTAATAGTTTATTGATCTAATATAACTAGAAGAAAACCTCTAATAGTTTATTGATCTAATATAACTAGAAGAAAACCTCTAATAGTTTATTGATCTTATATAACTAGAAGAAAACCTCTAATAGTTTATTGATCTAATATAACTAGAAGAAAACCTCTAATAGTTTATTGATCTAATATAACTAGAAGAAAACCTGTAATAGGTTATTGATCTAATATAACTAGAAGAAAACCTCTAATAGTTTATTGATCTAATATAACTAGAAGAAAACCTGTAATAGGTTATTGATCTAATATAACTAGAAGAAAACCTCTAATAGGTTATTGATCTAATATAACTAGAAGAAATGGTGGCTGGTTACTGAAAAAGGTAAACCTCTGATAAATGAGATGATGATGATGTATGTTTTGGGTTAACCAAATCAATCAGTGAAAGTATTGATCCCCCGATTTATCGGAGAGGGACTTATGTTTTCAATGGCATCTGTGCGTCTGTTAGTCCGGACGATTGCCAGATAACTGTCCATTAGTTTTTCCTGAAGTTTTGCCACAAATTGTATTTCATTAAATAAATGTGCACAGTAAAAAAAATTTTTTTTGAAAAAATTCCTCTTGCATCCCCAGGGACTGAAAACAGGTAAAAAAAAAAAAAAAATGCCCTAAAATAGCCCAAAATTGACACTTTTGCCCCATAACTTTTGATCCATCCATTAGATTTTTCTGATACTTGGCCAAAATGTGAAGGCCATTGTTCTTAATATAAATTCAGTATGAGTGACGCCTGGCAAAATTCTGGTTCGCATCCCTTTGGGATTTTAAAAAAAAACATGCTTTTTTAGAGCTCTTTTTTCATATTACTCAAAAACCTGACATGTATGTCCATATATAGTAGTTTTCCATGGTGCTGAATTCAAATATACATGTCTTAAGGCGTGAAACTGCAACGTTTGTCCATTCTCACTGGGATTCAGCGTTCTCAGGAGCTCAAAAGGGGATCACAAATGCAGAAAAAAAACATGCTTTTTTTTAGAGCTCTTTTTTCATATTACTCAAAAACTTGACATGTATGTCCATATATAGTAGTTTTCCATGGTGCTGAATTCAAATATACATGTCTTAAGGCGTGAAACTGCAACGTTTGTCCATTCTCACTGGGATTCAGCGTTCTCAGGAGCTCAAAAGGGGATCACAAATGCAAAAAAATGATACTTTTTACTCCATAAGTTTTGCCTCATTCATTAGATTTTTTTGAAACTTGGCGAAAATGTGAAGGCAACGTTGACCCTTCACACTTCTCACGTTCATCATTTCTTCACTATTTTTTATGGCGTCCTCTTACATGCAGCACCAGAGGGGGACCACGCACGCGCGGCTTGTTGAGAAATATGATCGGTTGTTGCTGGTTGAAATAAAAAAAATTTAATTGCTTTTATTTAAATAACCAATATAACCAGTTAGCCAACAATTTTTTTTTTATGCAGAAATTTCTTATATTACAAGAAGATCAAATTTAATTAAAAAACAAATTTAATTCATGTGAAAAGTTAGCCAACAATTTTTTTTTTATGCAGAAATTTCTTATATTACAAGAAGATCAAATTTAATTAATGTGAAAAGAAATAAATTTTTTATGTTCTTTAAAAAATTGTTTCAACTTCTGTTAAAAATAAAACCGTTTTTTTTTTTTTTTTTTCGTTAGAATTACTGTTTTTAATTGGTGTAAAAAAAATTTTTTTTTTTTTTTTTTTTCAAGCTTTTAAAAAAAAGCTTGCAAATTTATATTACTTATTGTAAAAAAAAATGTGACACCTTTATTTTTTACTTTTTTTGTGGAAAGTAAATGAAAATCAAAATTTATAAAAAAATATTTTGTAAAATTGCAAAAAAAAAAAAAAAACAATTTTTTTTTAATTGTAAATATATATATTTTTTTTTTTTGCTTTGAGAGGATTTTAATGAATTAGGATTTCCATTGTATCACTTTTTATGTAGTGTGATGCATGAAACCAATGCCAAGAAAAATACTGTGGCGGCTATTGGGTGCAGCAAGTATTTGATACTGTGAAAAATGAACTTGTGTGTGTATGGGAATTGAAAGTATATCTGATACAGATTTGACTTTTTGGTTTTGTTTCTTAATATTAATTCACTAAGGAACAATATGTATGAATGTATGCTAACTGATGTGTGTGCATAAATGTTTTATCTGTTTTTAAAACCCACAAGAATGAATGTTGCAAATGTTGTATGGAAAGACTGTTGGATATTTGATATTTCTAAAATAAAACATTTTTTTTATTTTTTATTTTTCAAGAAAAAATCTAAAATCAATTTTGAATTTTTTAAAAATATTTTTTTAAATATTTTTTGTATTTAAAGTTTTTTTTTAAAGATTATTTTTTTATTTAAAAATATATTTTTGAATATATTGACAGATTCTTTTTTTTTTTTTTTTAATTTTTAAAAAAATTATTTTATATTTTTTCTTTTTAAAACATTATTTTTCTTAAATTTTTTCTTAAAAAAATTTTTTTCCCTGTTATTAAAAAAATTTTAATTTTTTTTTTTTTTTTTTAATAGGTTGACAGAAATTTCTAAATCCCATTTTACATTTGATTAATCTTAACCGTTTTGCTGTTGGCTGTATCAATCTATTTTCAGGTTCTTCCAATGTGTGCACATCGACTGAATCTAGCTATGTTTCCTGGTCCAGTGGGGATAGTCCAAGTTTGTCAATGGACTCACCTTACCATACTGCAAACCAAAATACAGCACCGTTGACTAACAGTGCTTGTACTGGCACAAGCACTAGTACCAGCGGCAGTACCGGCAACAGCAGTCATACAGCAGAAACAGGCAACAGCAAGGTTAGATTCCTTTTTGCAATTTTTTTATGACAAAAATATCCTGCTTGTTTCTCCATCTCTTTGGTATTACCGTTACATCTGCGCTAAATCAAATGTGATTCGTCTAAATTAGACATCGTAACAATTTTCTTCTATATATCTTAAAAAGCAGATGACAACTGATTTTTTTTTATTTTTTTTCCAAGTTCATTTAATTAAAAAAGTTTTAGCTAAGAAAGTAAAAATAAAAATATGAGAAAATGACAATGGACTATTATTTTGAATTATTGCTGCCCACCTCAGCAAAATGTGGTATATGGTCAGAAAGTGGGGATATCAAGCCAATGCCCTCAAAGGAGCGATACTCTGGCCTAGCAAAAATTGCTTGGGTATCTGAGTCTGCATTTTCCAGTAGGGGTGCCTCATACAACAAACAATAAACTTACCCCCACCCAAAAGCCGGGTGGCAAGGCATGGGATGGTGGACTTCCTAAGTAATACCCAGGCAGCACACCTCAGTCTGACAGGTACTGGTCAAGTTTTTGGTCCCACACCTGTCAGGTTGATTGTCAAGAATGGATTCTTGACTGGTACTTTCTACCTAGGTTTCCAAGCAACTGAAGCAAGAGGAGACCAACCATGCAACATTCAAAAGAATGGGAGGGTATTAATGTGTTTTCTATTTGTTTCTTTACTTGAAAATTCTAATTCAAATTTATATAACGCTTACATTGAGAAAAATAAATTTAATTCATTTCACGTGAGCTATGTATGATCCTTCTGATTGGAACATTAAAAGAAAAAAAAAATCAGTTTTAGGCCACACAGACTTGTTTATTGATGCTACGCCATAAGGAGGGAAAAGGGAAAAAAACACAAACTGATTCCATGTCTGATGGCGACATATCTTATCAAAACTGCGCTGATTTTTTTTTAATTTTCAGAAAACATAGCTTTTTTTTTCGTTTTTTTTTTTTTTTTATTCCGTGTTGTATTTGGATTCTTACTGTAATTCAATAAATTTTATTTGTTGAATTAGTTTTTTTTTTTTTTTTTAATATAACAAATAACTTAACTAAAAAATAAACTACAAGTATTTTACTTGTACATTTTTATCTGAAATTCTTACATTTTAGAATTTTTAGTCAACCATTAAAAAATTCTACCTTTAAAACTTCTATGATATCCTAGTTTTTATACATACAAAAAGAACTCTGTGTGTATACTTTGTGGTTATAAGATTTACCCCAGGAAGTACCACTGTAAACAAGAGAACTAGATTTCTATTCTATCGCCTGGAGCACTCTTGTATGAGAAGTTCCTAAGAATATTTTTTGACAACTGATTCTGAGTACTTTTTTTATTTGTTGGATTCCTGCTTCCATACTAAAAAAGACCTTGTATCACATCATATCTTGTGTTGAGATAAGTAACAAAAAAAATTGAATAAATTACAATATTTATTAATCCATCAAAACTTCAAATAAGGAATTATAATAAAGAAAAATCCTTAACCCGTGAATTTTCAAAGATAGGAGCTTTTCATCGGGAGATAAGCATTAGTCAAATGCATCACTGGTTAGCATAACTTTGAAAATAGATAAAAATAAAAGATAAAAAGCATATTGAATAAATTAATAGACAAAAAAATCAATCAATTAACTAATTAGCTAGTCAATCAATTAATAAAATAATGTAATCCGTGAAACCCAAATAAGAATCTGGGCTCCAAGTTTGGATGGATTATAGTGTAGTGCAAAAAACTTTGTTAAAATTTGAAAAATCAAATAATTAATGAAGTTTTATTTAGTAAGATCCACAATAGAAAAAATCCAATCTTGAGTATACAGGAATTATCGTAAAATATTAAAGGTCAATAAAATCAATTAAATTTTACTCCATAAAGTCCAAAATGGATCCGTATGAAATCAAAAAAAAGTCTGATCAAAATAAATTGAAAATCCGAAAATATTATGAAAATAAAAAGTGCTCATAAGAAATCAATTTATAAATAAAATTTCTTGCCATTTAAACATGATTCCTAGCAAGCCAAAAAATGCAAAGATCAGTTCAAATATAAAAAAAGTTTATTGATTAGATTTAAAATCTAATATAAAATAAAATTAAATACTGATAAAGAAAAAAAGAAATGAAGGAAACAAATATAGCAAGGAAAGATCCAGAGGTGGGCTTGGGTAAGAAATAATCAGTAGAAGGGTAGGGGTGAGGTAAAAAGAAAGACATAGATAAAGGAAGGAAGAAGAAAAGAGGAAGAAAACGAAAATAAAGAAGAAAAAATAATATAGTCGTGTCAGGCAAGCAGATAACATTAAAAAATATCTCTTAAAATTTTCTGTTGTTATGTTTGCAGTTGATTAACTTATGTATTTTTAAATTACATTTCTCCAGATGGTAAAAAATTTAAGTAATTTTTTTTTTTAATTTTAACACTCAAAACAAATCTTTTTTTTTTTTTTTTAATATTTACTAACAATCTTTTTCATTAAAAAATCTATTATAGTCAATTATAAATGTCTATTAAATTGCTTATTTTATATATATATTTCCATTATTTATAATTTTTAATCAAAGTTTATAATTGGAGGTTTATTTATTTTTGTAGGATGCAGCCACGTTCTTTGATTTGTTTATTGATTCTCCTAAAAAGGATCTCTACGAAGATGCCAGGGAAGAATTTACCAGGTACACAATTGATCATATTTTTACTGAATCATACACTTGAATACATTTTTTTATTATTCAGATTACCATGGTGAAGAATTTTCCACAACATTTTTCCAATTTGTCCATATTTGAAAAAAAATTTTTTTTCTGATGTTAGTCTATTAGACAAGCCAAAATGTCTGGCTCAAATTTAATCGCAGTCCACATCAACAATCTTCTTCATGTTACTATTCATCATCGTGCTTCAGGTTTAGCGTAACTGAGGTGTTCTTCACTCCCTACAATTTATCAACTTTGCCGACAGAATCAGCGAGTTGAATTTCTGTAGTCATAATGCTGCTGTGGCAGCTAAAGTTTTTATTTTTCTTGCCTGGTAGCTGCAATTACACACAATATATATATATATATATATATATATATATATATATAGTAATTTATAAAATATATATGGCGATTAAGCTACACTGAATATTCAGCGTTTCATCCACTCTAGGACTTTTCAGGCTGATGCGCGAATTCTGTGGTTGTTTATCGTTTTTATATGCTCCTCTTCTATTGAGGATTTAGTTAACCAATCAGCTTTCTATATATATAAATTAAAAAAAAACCCTCCCAATAACAGTGTTTTGCAATGACGTTAATGTTTTATTCCTTCATTCTCTTACAGCACTGTAAAATTACTTATAAGTTTTCCATACCCCGATCCAGGAACACAGGAGCGGTAAATTAAGGGGGGGGGGCTACTATTAGGGACACAGGCTCTACACTCCCCTGTTTTGTCACGTGAGTGGTATATACGCTTGGAGATTACAGTTAGAATGTCTGCTGTGGAACCGGCTTGCCTAAATCCATATTGTTGGTCAGTCAGAAGTTTAGCATCTGTAAGGTGCTGGACTAGAGCTTGGTTAATTATGGACTCAAATATTTGGGCAAAAAGTGGGAGGAGGCTAATGGGGCGGTAATTTACTGGGTCAGTTCTTTCGCCAGAATTCTTGAAAACTGGTATCACAGAAGCAGTTTTCCAGCAGGCAGGAAAGCAAGATTCATTAAGGCATTTGTTGTAAAGTTTGGAAAGGATTGGAGCTACTTGGCAGAGCACTTTTTTAATAGCGCAGCCGGGATGAGATCAGGTCCACATGCTTTTGAAGTGCCAAGATTTTTTATGATATCATGCACCTGAGAAGGGGTGATTTTCAGATTGTCTAGTGTGGCGTCTGTCTACAAAGGAAAGTCCGGGAAAGGGTGGTTAGCAGGGTCCAGTGTGGAGTTGGAGGCAAACCGACTGGCAAGCATGTTAGCCTTCTCAGTTGCTGAGCAAACAACTTCATGATTGTTCGATAGTGGGGGAATTGTTGATTGCCCTGTTGTAGATTTTCCAGAAACCACGGGTTCCTAATTTCTGTGCTTCAATGCGTTTTTTGGTGGTTTCAGTAATTTCTCTCTTAGCTGTCTCTATTTCTTTCTTACAGTTACTTCTGGCTTCTATATACTTCTGTCTGTTTGAACTGTACTTATGTCAGTTAAATCTGCGGTATGCATGCTGCCTTTGCGCAATGGCAGCTGCACATGTGGAAGTAAACCATTGGGGAGAGTGAGACCTTGCTATAAAATTTCCGTGTCGGAATATGTGCTTCAATTGCTGTTTTGAACCATTCAGTGGTCTCATTTGCGCACTGTTCAGCAGGAAGTGAAAAGTTATTTCGCCATGGGTGTCTCTGATGAGATCCCTGATGGCTTCCCAGTCAGCCTTTTTATAATATCTCGTTGTTTTGAGCAATGGCTCTTCTATTTTGGCTCTAGAGTTTAGTGCAATTTCAACTATTATCACTACATGATCAGCATTCCCAAGTGGGCTGTGGGCGTTCGTAACACAATCATCAGGAACTGTAGTCAAAAACAGATCTAAAAGTGATGCGTGTTCTTGCTGGTCAGGGAAACGGGTTGGAAACGTAACCATGTGTGATAGGAAAGAAGTTATAGAGAAGCTATGTGTTGTGCTACCAGCTGTGTCTGTGTAAGTAGAAAATCCAAGCCAGTTGTTGTGGTGGACATTGAAGTCTCCAAATACATCATGCACTTGTGCGCTAGTGTCGAGGGAAAGTGCTGTATCTATGCTGTCAGAGACTTTGTTTATTAGGGTACAGTCCTGGGTCGAGGGAGAGCGGTAGAGAAAATAAAAGTAACTAATGTTATGTTGCATGTTAAGTCTAAAGCACATAAAGGCTTAATCGTCCGATTCTAGTTTTGTTTCTCTAGTCAAGGGGAGATAGACTTCAAGCCCATGCATATGTCTGTCAGAGTCCTTACGGCAGAGTGGGAGATATCCGGGCTTGTTAAAGTAGTTAGAGTGGGTGGAGGAGTGTAGGTTAGTCTCACTTAGTGCTAAGATATCCGGGGTGTTTGTTAGGAGAAATGCTTCAACATCATTTAAATTAGTTCTAAGCCCACGGATGTTCGTAAATGCAAGCCTCAAGGGAGGAGGCAATTTGATTTTCTTTGAGTTTTGTCCTGGTTTAAGTGTAATTTTAGATTGTACTGTCATTTTTTTTTTTTTTTTTTTTTTATTTAAGAGTTTCAGTCAGGTAAGGGGTGCTGAACAAGTGGTTATGTAGAACACTAGGTATGCAACACAAGTAGACCATCAACTGACCTTCCATCTACTAGAACTGTGGCCTCAGGAAAGCCCACTGAGATGAGTGCAGAGTCCCTTTCCATGCGCAACATATCACTACAAACATCCCGATATTATTTAGCTGTTGATGGAGCAGCCGCTCTAAGCGCTACCAAGGAGTTAGGGGGTCCTGTACTACCAGTCGGGAACAGCTAGGAATTGTCAATCCAGTACCCTCAACCCATCAGATGATGGTCAACCCAAACTACTTGTACTGGCATTATGGTGTTCAAGCACTCCCAAGTGCTCAGTTTAGAGGGGGATGGGATGTGTCGGGAGAGGGGGAAAACGGCGTTCATTGCCCTAGTCAGGAAACAAGATTGACCACTGAGTGTTTCTGTCGAATCCCTGTGCTTTGACCGCTACGCCTGACTAATAAGCAAAGAAGGAGTATGAAAGCTGGGCGATAGACAGTGCCTATCTACTCCTTAAGCAGTTTAGGTTTGAGTCACCAGCTCTAGGAAGGATGTCATCCAAGACTGGAGCGGCCTCCCTCCCCTTAAGTTTAGCTTCAGTTTTCCTTCTAGATGAATGACCTGGGAAGATCTACGAGTCCATCAGCACCGAGAGGGTTTACTCCACGCCTGGGTCCTAATCCAGGTATTTCTGCGACCCCGTGTGGGTAGTTAATGTTACTGTGTTAGTATGTAAATGTTATGTCTACTGAGAAATTACACTCCTCAAAGTGATTAAGGGACATTGCTATTACATTGTTACTGGAGGAGGCTGTGAGTAAAAAAAGTTCATTCGGTGGAAGCAGCTATATTTGCAACAGGTTAGTTGGAAGGAGTTAAGATATGGTTTAATATTTTTCCTTTAAATTTAGAAATTTATTTATTTTTTTATTTATTTATATGTTGGCTTAGGAATAGGATAACGCGTTACAGAATGGCTTGATATTAAGATTTAGTTAAAAATATGGTTGCCCAAACTCTGGGTATTTTAGATGACATGAGGGTTAAGTGCTGTATCTATGCTGTCAGATACAAGTAACATCATTTTTGATATGAAGTACAATACAGTACAGGTATAAATTGGGAGTAAAATTATAAGCTGTGGCGTGTTCAGTATGTATAATAAAGTAAATATATATATATGGGCAGATTTCCAGCAGATGCGAATATATGGAGGTTGTAAGTTTTAAGTATGTTTCCACTTAAGTTATTTTTATTTCGGACTATTATTCTCATCTTTATTAGTTGTTGTTTTTCATCTTTTATTGGTTTGTTTATTCACAACGTTTCGGCCAACTATTCCTCTGGCCTTCGTCAGGTGGTAACCGCGACGGATAGGAACTTCGAATCTCCTAACTGCATTCTCAACTATCACTGCCATCCGTAGTTGTTGTCGTCTCACCACATTTTGGCCAAGTAAACCTCTGGCACGCTTTGGGTGGGATTGAAACCGCTATCTTCAGACTAATAGTCCGAAATAAAAATAAATTAATATATATAATGCCCATCTCAAAAATGAATTCCAATTAAGGAATAATATATATATGTTTCCACTTCTAATGAGGATATCTTCAGCTTTCGTTTAAGAAACAAGAAGTTGTATTTTGCATTACAGGGTATCGGTCCAGTTTTTGTATTTATCATTGCAAAACTAAGGAAGAAACAGCTATTGCTATGTAATGTAGATAGCTGTAAATCTAGTTCAGACCATAGTAAGTATCTACCTGGGTAAGAATAAAATAATGTATGCCTTGGCGGTAGAAATGGGTAGATGTTTAGTGATAGTGACTTCCAATCGGTCAGCGTGTGATGGTTAAGGGCTGAAAGCTAAGACCCCCTTCCACGGCGTGTGTAATATATGAGTGATAGTAGCAGCTGTGGGAGTAGAGTAGACTGTTTTTAGGAGAGGATTAACTTACAGAATACAGTAAAATTAATTTTTAGAATTTATAGTCAAGTAAAGTTTAGTTATAAAAAAAAAATTTTTTTTTTTTTTTTTTTAATTTTTTTTTATTTAACACGCAAATCAGACAATGGCAGTCGTCTTGGAGGAAAAGAATGTATTGGATATACGTAGCATGCAAGAGAGGGGTGTTTCTACCGTAATGAGAAACTTTTAGTACATGGCATGTCGGAATTTGTAGTTAACGATAGTCAATTAGGTCAGGCACAAAGCATTGTGCATCTAATCAGAAATAGCCTTAATGACGTATCTAAGATCACTGTATATTTCAGGCATGTATATTATTGAATGTAAGGCAAACTGTATTTAATGAAAAGTAACCTCATGCCAGGTTGTCCTGACAAACCCGTGTACAGAAAGACCTTAGATACTCAAGTATAGTGTCAAGTAGGCATTGAAGTTTTCTCCTTTTTTGCTTGTAGTGTAGCGTTACGTGTGGTGTAACATGCGGATTCTCATTAATTTGGTCTGAAGATGCAAAGGAATAATGGCGCCATGATTCTGTGGAATAATCCTGTGCATCTTAATGGTAGTTCTGACTGCCTGTTGTTCAGATTGAAGATGCTCAAACTGGAGTCGTGTGTTGTAACTTATATAGGACTAGTCTGGATTCCCAGTGTTGCCCAGGTGTTTGGAGTTGTATGTTGAACAAAAAAAAAAAAAAAAAAAAAAGTGGAAGCAGGCAGGCAGGCAGGCTCGAACCCATAACGCAAAGGCGGAAAAGAAAGTGAGAGAAAATCTGACGTCTTACCGCTACTCCATGACGCGACCGGAAGTGTAAAGCATTTAAATTTAACAAAGTCAATCAAAAACAAAAGATGACTTGCAGAAATGGCGTTGCTTTTAAACTTCTGAGGAAAGCAAATTAGACACAAGGTCGTTTTTAATGTGGAGAAAAACCAGCTCCCCAAAAGAGGGGGTACTCTGGCAGTATCCAAATAAATAGTAATTGTCTCTGGATGAAAGGTTTCCCCTACATTAATCAAGGACCAATTACAGAACAGATACTACCCGGCGGTTGCGTTCCAATAAGTTTCGCTTTATTTATATGAAAAAGACAAACAAACACTGGAGACGATGGCATGGTGGGAATTTTTTTATTTCAATCAAAAAAAAAAAAAAGATAGAGACGATGTCCGTTTGTGAATGCGAGATATTACGATCTGGGAAATAATGCGATAACTTCTTGCAGAATCTAACCGACACGAGACCCCTGTTGCAAAAAGCCTTTTGTGGACATGCACAAACGCTCACACCCAGTTTGCCCTTTATATAATAGACAAGCAGGGGATGCCGGGTGTTTGGAGGGGTGTGTGTGTGTGTTTGTGTGTGGGGAGGTAGATCAAAACAAAATGGAAACTAAATAATAAGCGAGGTAATAACCCTGCTTAAATATTAAAAATAAAAATGTTAAACTTGTTAAAAACAGTCAGAAAAAGAAAAACAAAAAAAAAAAAAAAACGTTGAAAAAGGTTTTGGGAGGGAGGTAGGCTTGAACCGGAAGCCTTGAGGTTAATAGTCTGATTACTTGGCATGACACCACGAAGGCAGGGACTTGAGAACAGCCAAAAATAAACGTTTAAAAACGCAGGTGGTTGAATATCAACGCATGGTTTTTTAGGTCAAATATCACGCAGCAGTAGTAGTAGTAGTAAAAAACGAATTCACAGCGTGAATTTTGTAAGATAGTAAAGCACCCCCCCCCCTCCGAGAACTCCCTCCAAAAAAGCCTTTGCCAGACATACAGAAAAAATGCACACACACACTAACACACGTTTTGCCTTTTATATATATAGATGAGTCTTTTGGATAAATAGTTGAGTGTAAGCAAGTTAAAAGTGAGCCAAGATGATGTCAATTAATGGCAATTCAAAACCATTGTAATCCGCATCGATTTAACATCCATTTTACATGCTGCCACGTGTTGGACAGCTTTTAGAGATTGGCTTCTAAGCTTATTTATTTTTGGTCAAGTTTTATTTCTTTTCCTCTAAGGTCTGTCGTCTGCATTTCCTTCAGTGTGTTCTGTATGTGAGGTTTTTAAACTGATTAAATTTTGCTTAACCATTTTTTTCTTAGGCAACAACATGGAGAATACATTGATGACTTCATCCCATTTGATCCTCCGATTGTTTCTAAATTTGGTCCGATTTCAAGGTCAAAAGCCAAGGACAAAATTACTGGTCCAGTCCAAGTCACTGCAGAAGGGGTATGTTTCATTTGCGTACATTTTTTTTTTTTTTTAAGCACTTGTGCTCTACTGTGAAGGAGGCACTTTTTTTTTTTTTTTTTTTTTTTTTTTTTTTCATCATAAAACCAAAATTCTGAGATTTTCAAATGTATGTTTTTTTGTGTTTTAGAATGTTTTTGTTACAGAGTTATTAAATTAACATTAATTTAAGAAAATTATTTTAACACAAAAGAGAGATTAAAAGATTTTTCCTGACATAGTTAAAATTCTGAAATTCTGCCGGTAAGTACTTTTTGACGGACCGTCTTTTTAAAAATCTACTAAGAAATCAGGTAATTATCCAATCAATACGAAATTTTCAGCGATTATTAAAAGAACAATGAACTTTATAACAGTGTACTTATTTTTCATAAATGATATTTATATATATATATATAATTTTTTGCTTACAAAACCCCCCCTTGTTTTGAGTGGGTTCCAAATATGCTTAAAATAATCATCTGAAACTGAACAAAACATATTGTGTTGTAAGGGACAGGATTATAGATTTAAAAAAAAAAACTTATTTGCATACCTTATTTTGACGTCTGAATATCAGAACTTCGATTGTGTTTAATTATTCCGCTTTTGAGTTTTGAAGCGTGAAATTCGGTGAATATGTTAAGTAAAATAATTTAAGTTAAACAAAACAAAAAAAAATTTTTTTAAATATTTATACGAAAAAAGCCATTTTAAAATCTTTGATAAATAAATTAACAATCTTTTTTAGCGAGTCGAATAATACATTACCATTATTAAACAGGGCATGCTTTGAAGAATCGATACAAAAAAAAATTCAATAAATATTGTGCCCTTTGTGTTAAAAATATCATTTTTTCTATCCCGTTTGAAAACGTTTGCCGCCTTTCGACTATGCTGGACCAAACACGCTGAAATAATTTTTTTTATTCTGCTTTAAATATCCCCCCCCCCACACACACACATTAAAAACTCAACTCATACAAATGGTCACCCATCTGGTACTGGTCAGCCTCAGTGTTAATAGTACATTGAAATTTTTTTTTGTCACTGAAAAATAAGTTTTTTTTTTTGTTTGTTTGGTCTTCCGTAGTCTGCTTTTTATCAAGTACAAATGTAAACATTATATAAAATCGACACAAAGTAACTGGTTGCTTATATGAATAAGTGGAATTATTTGAAATCCAGGTACTTATATTATAATATTTTTGCATATTATCATAGAAAATCACCCTAAATCTTAGTTAAACAAAAAAATAAACAAATTAATTCTTTCAAAAACCTTTTTCTCTTTTTTTTTTTTACTTTTTTTTTTTTAACTATTTATATACGTTTTTTGTGCAGGACAAAAAATGTCAAATGTTAACTTTTGGGGAAAATTTAATATTTAAAATTTAATTAAAAATAGAAAAAGTTTTACATTATTCTGCTTTCTATATGATAAAATACAGGGTTTTATCTTTCTGGAAAAAAAAAAGGTTATTCAGAAATAATGGATTTTAATAAATGTAATTTCGTTTTAAAAAACAACAATATTTGATTTTTCGGCCATTTTTGGCGGTGTCTACTGTCGTCAATTAAGGTTTTTAGTTCATTATCTCATTGTTTATAGATCAAATTTTGTTTTGAAAACTTGAATTTTGTCGTCTGACCCAATTGTGTATTTCGAACAAAGGCATTTCAGGGAAAAACGTTATTCTGTACTTACGTGTTATGTTGAACTTAGTATAAATTTCAAAATTTACCAAACATTATCCAGTAGAAGACGTACTAGAGCTAATTTTCTGAAAAAAAGTGTGCCGTATTATCAAGAATAAGCAAGACTGCCGACATGAAAGCAGTTATCGCCTCCTGATTTCAAACATCTAAAGCAGTGTTTTTCAACCAGGGTTCCGCCAGTTCAGTCCAGAGATTCCACAATTTCTAACTTAGAACAAGAAACAAATAAACAGGACTTCCATTTGTCTGTTTTCCAGCTGACTACAATTTGGTTGTCTTCAAGTCAAACATAAACAAATTCTTGATGAATTGTCACCATAAATAGTCCAATTTACCAAATTTCCACTACTAATGATTACTGCGAAATTATCCCATCGACTACTGTATACTCAATAACCTTTATCCTCGAGTGGCCTCAGGGCCTTGATAAGTGGCGACCCCTATGTAAAAAAAAAAAAAAAAATGTTAAATTCAATTTTGAGAATCTATTTTAATATTATATGTGCATTTTTACATATTGTTTAACTATAGTAAATTTTACATAATTAAACTCACTACATTTGAAAAAAATTAAATTGCCTTTCCACTATTAGATTTGCTTTTCTTATTATACGATCAACGCTAAAAGAATTGCATTAAAAGTCATAAGAGTATTTTCATTTCATATCATTTTTTAAATGCTGCTTTTTTTTGCATAAGACAACTAAATTATTGCATAGGGATTCCATGAGCCAGTGGATGTTTCCATGGGGTTACGCTCCAGCGAAAAGGTTGAAAAGCACTAATCTAAAGGGTTAAAATTTACAGTGAAATTGCAACTTTAAAAAATTCTTTGTTTGCTTATAATTATTTTTTTTACTGGACCATTTTTCATAATTTTTGGAATTTATACTAATTTCGGCATAACACGTAAGTATATAATAATGTTTTTCTCTGAAATGCATTTTTTTGAAGACACACTACAGTAAAGTTGCACCGAAAGTTTTAACATTGTCTAAATAATTTGATTGGCTTTCTGCCTGGAATTTGGCCAATTTATACATTGTTCAAAAATATTGTCTCTTCTTCTTTCCTATCAGAGTTCTGCCCAAGTTATTCCTGTGACAGCTGCGACGCCATACGAACGCCCGTATGTCGTCAGTTCCTCCCTAGCTCCATCTCGCTACAAGAACATCGCGAAAACTACCAGCTCCACTCAGAGCCAACTGCGGCCAGATGCGAAACCATTTGTACTGTCAAATCCGACGGAAGCGGAAGAACAAATGATCGAACCAGAACCAGAAAACGGAAATACTGATTCTTCAGAACTCTACACACTTTGGAATTTTCAACAAAGGTTTGTTATTAATTAGGAGTCGGTCTTTGTTCCTAATTGATTTATCTGTATTATATTCATGTCGTGAATTTCTTTAAAATTTAAAATGACTTACAAGATGTTGATGGGTAACACAAGGAGTAATCCGTAGTTCAATAAGAAGCCGTGTGTGAGTTCAAGTAAAAGGGTTGACGTTGTGCAGTCTTGGGGTTTTTATTTCTGTTGAGTATGTGAGAGTGAGGTTATGAGATGTAGTGTATGAAATCACACCCCTTCATTGTAAAGTGCCTCAGATGCAGAAGGATTTCTACTCTTATAATTTCTTTCCGCAAATTGTTTACCTTTGGAATTCTATTCATGCTCCCTATTTCCTTTTTTCTTTCTTTGAAAATTGTAATACTGCGTATGGGGCAGCCAAACCAGCTGCCAACATTGCCCTGTTTTTTATTGAAATCAACCAGGAGCTCTTTTTAGTATCCTTGCTGATTCTACCAACATATGTAAAAGCAATGTAATCAGATGCCTTGCTGCACAAATTCTCCACTTAAGAATTTATGTATATATCGCTTTTATTGACTAATTTTCAACCTTGAAGTATTATTATTTTTAGCTCTTTATATCAAGTGGCTTCATGTCATTTCTATTAAAAAAAAAATATTGCAGTGGATCTGGAAACTTGTTATTTGATTCTGATTAGCACTTTTTTTTTTATATCAATGTGCATGTTTTTTACATTATGAAAAAAAATGTATAGTTTGTTTAAATTTCTTATTGACAATCCTTATTCCAACAAGTAGGATTATTGCAAGAGATAATTTTAAATAATGAGCTTTAAAAAAAAAAAAGCTTGAAATATAAGAAATAAAACTTTTGTTAGTGATGAAAATTTTCCGGGTGTTGAGATTTTAGTAAATGATAGATATAATTGAAAACCTTAAATTGGAAAAGGAAAGGAGCTGAAGAAAACAGAAACTTGAAGATCAAAGATACTTCCATAAAATCAACTAAACTAACGATTTGCATAAAAGATGAAAAAAAAATGAAGTAGTAAAAATGAAAAATTATCAGAAGTTTTAAAAAAAAAAAAGTCAAAAGTTCGGTGTGAACTGAAGTTGCATGTTTTACAAAAGTGTACATTTTTTAATGTTTTTAATATTTTGTTTGGAATCTTTTTAAAGTTATTATTTCAACATAGATAATGATGTGAAAGAAGTTGTGTTTGAAGGCTATATCAATGCGGTTTGTGAGAAACACTGGACACGAATTAGCATAGAAAAAAATAATGACAATATTAGAAGGAATTTTCAATTATTTTACGTTTATTTGCCAACATAATGTGTTGTATAAGATGGTAGGTGCTGATGTCCCTAATTTTCTGGAGTAATATCTCTTCAGAGGAGAAAAGGAAAAAAAAACGTATACAACTCTTCGATGAGGCTTTCCTTTACTTGTTTTATTTTTTATTTATTTGTTTTTTTTTTCTGGAAGTTAGTGTTGTAGTTGGCTATGAAATCAATTTCAAGGATACGAGTTGTGATGGATATTAAGCATTGTTAGGAATTATTGTAGCTTTTTTTTTTTTTTTTTTTTTTTTTTTTTTAAATTGAGATTTATGTAAAATGTGAAGTTCAAATGTCACCAGAAAATGCAACACAGTCTTCTATTTTATGCTGGACACCCTTGTAAAGTTTTATTTAATCATTGTTTTGATATCATTACAAAATATTCTTATAATTTCTTTCAAAATTTTTTCCAGCTACATTTTATTTTCACTCTAAGAAAAAAAATCAAAGAAAAAACATGAGTTATCGCCTTTACTTGTTTGTTTATTTTCTTTTTGTGACTTGCACATTTTTTTTTTAATTTTGATACTTCAACCTTATAAAAATTATATAACTGATTTTTGACTTCTGCCAGGTTTATGCAACTAGTATTAAATGAAATGTTTTGTTTTTCTCTTATTAGTTTGCTTGATAAGGGTTCAGAGATAGCTCAATTAGCTCACAAGAATGAGAAAAATGAAGGGGAAAGACTCGATCTTGAACTCAGAACTATTGAACTGCAAATCACTTTGGTAAGTCTTTCTCTCTCTCCACTTTGGCAAATCTCAATCTCTCTCTCTCTCTCTCTCTCTCTCTCTCTTTCTCTGTCTGTCTGTTCTCTCTCTCTCTCTCTCTCTCTCTTTTCACTTTAGCAAGAGAGGGAGAGGGGCATGCTAAAGTAAGGAGGATGAGAAAGTGGAGGATGTCTTTCTCTCTCTTCACTTTTGCAAGTCTCTCTCTCTCTCTCTCTCTCTCTCTCTCTCTCTCTTCATTTGGCAAGTCTATCTCTCTCTCTCGCCCTCTCTTACTCTTTCTTCACTTTGGCATATTCCCTTTTTTTGCCCCCTTCTCATTCTGGTATCCCATCCTCCACTTTCTCATCCTCCTTACTTTGGCATGTCCCTCTCTTCCCTTTAAATTTGATATGCTCCTTCCCCCTTTTTATTTTAATTGTTCTCACTTTACGATGTCTTTTCCTTTTGGTTCTCCTTTCCTATTTCTGTTCTACTGAAAAATATTCTGGAATTTTCTTTTGAACTTTTCATCAACCAAACTTCTTTCTTTTTGCCATCAATGTTCAATCCCTGCTTTGCTTCAGTTGAAATGAATAGTTGTCCTTGAAAAAACCCTCTACCGGCTGGGCTTAGAACATTTTGGGGAATAGCTTATTCTCCGTGTGAGGCATGGGCTTGTGCAGTTTTAGGAGGTTAATCTCCCAGGCTTTACCTCTTTTCCCTTTGAGAAGGGGTTAGTTTATTGCTAATCGCCTAAGCCGCCCCAACTGGGGAATGCCGACACAGCTACTACTCGGGCAGTTTTAATTCAACTGGGGTGCTCTTTCTCTTGGGTGCTGGCTTCAAATGCCACTTCCTAACCTTGTGTCATATCTTCCTGCTGTTGGAATGAAATAAACAAAACTTCCTTTTTGGATAAGCTTTTAGGACTGACCTTTATTCCACATCTAAAATGAAAGGCATTGTCATGCTCAGCCTCCATTGGGGACTATGATAGCATGCACGTAACAATGAATGATGAAATGATAAAGAAAATGGTTTATTCGGTTTGTTTTTAAGGCCACTGGAGAAATGATTGGATCATTTTACCACTGCAGTAAGTAGCTGACTCTAAATGCAATCATTTATGTATATAAAAATCAAATCTATCGAAAGATGTAATACTGCTCCCACACCTGGGGAGGTGCCGTACAGTATAGAATCGACTTTTAAAATTTAACAGAAGGTGATCTCTTCTTTTTTATAAAACCCTTTTCTGACAGAAAAGACGTTACTGGTCTCTATATTCTATCGTTATTTCTATGAAAGGTGCTTGACTGAGCTCTAACGTTTTGTTCCTTCTTGTAAGACATTCACAGCAAGAACTTGACTTCCTACCACATCACAAAAACATTCTTTTCTCCTTCAAGGTGTCTAGCATCAGACAGCACACTAAATACACGTGCCTGATAAAACTCTACCGTTAACTTACAATGGTAATGCTCTTTTAGTTAATAATGGCAGAAGTTCCTTGAACCTTGTGTATCCCCTCCTCACTCTTGAAATCTTATTAGCACCTGCTCCACATGTATCACCGAGGTAATCGTGGGGAAAATAGAGAAGGCTTACCGCAAAGACGTGCTTGTGTCTGTTGTGCGGGCTGAGAAGGAAAAACGAAAAGGTCCAAGATGGCGACTGTGGTCTTTTAATGTCTGGCGTCGAACAGTTCTTGAAAAATCGCGTCTCGCACATGATTTTGAAGTTTGCCCAGGCACCTTAAAAGTATGTTGCTGAACGGAGTGCGCAGAAGCGTTCAGTCCTGTTTTTCCAAATTTGTTTATATTGGACTTGAAGGCAATGATATTGTAGTCGGTCAAGAAGCAAGCCAGCAGAACAGTGTTTCATAGGCGGGCGGTTCTAAGAAAGAAGGGTTCAGATCTGTGTAGGGCGAACAGCGTTGTGCGACTCAGACTTTTCTGATTCTCCGACTTATAAGAAAAAAAAGCTACACTCATTGCTCCGTGGATTCTTGTTTGGTTTGTAACACTACACCATACCTGCATAAATTTTTATTTTATATTTGTGAACAGTTCCGTATTATTTAAAGATTCAGTTGTTTTTAAGGTGAAAAAAATCATCCATTAGTAACAAGAAAACTTTATTTTTTCTTTCAATTTTTTGAACAAATTTAATTAATTTACTTTTTTCTTTGATTAAATGTGATTAATTTTCTTGCAGCAAACACAACCAGCTTCTGCTGGTAGCATCTCCAATGGAGAACAGAATCCCAATGTTAAAGTTGCATCAGCTACGGCTGGTACTTTGGCAACCAATCCAGTCATTGGGACTACAAAAAAAGAAATGGATTCAAAGGTATGTAAATATTTTTTTCTATTTACTCTTTTTTTATTTTGTATTATTATTTTTTTAATTATTTTTTTTTTTATCAATTTTTTCACTTTTTATTTTAATTTTATTATTTTTATTTTTCATTTTATTCTTTTAGTTTTATTTTTTATTTATATGTTTTCATTTTATTTTTTATTTTATTTAAAAAGATTTTTTTGTATTTTTATCATTTTTATTTTTTTATTTAATTAGATAAATTATTCTTTAATTAAATAATTGTTCCTTGTATTAAAATTTTAAAAAATTTTGTTTTTATTCTCTTATTCTTTATTTCTTTAGTTTTTGTTTTAAAATTTTATCTAATGGCATGGCATATGTTAATGCCAAGACAGATCTATTTGAAAATACTCAATTTAAATTTGCATTCAAGTATATAAGGACATATTCTTCCTCTTCCTTTACCCTTTTCTTTCCCACCTACCTATTATCACTCCTTTCCTTCTACCCCCCCACCCAACCCTTTTTCCCTTTTCCTCTTTTTTAATAAAATTATAGACAGTTGTAGATCTGTTCAACTATCCCCCTATACCTTGACTAGTTCTTCTCATTTGATAAAGCCCTATTGGATTGAAGTAAAATTATAAGATCAAGCTAAGTTTTTTTTGTTTGTTTTTTTTTTAACTTTTATGTATGCTCTGCTATGCATTGAGCTCTTCCACTTGAAATTTCATTAAAAAAAATTACTCTATCCTTTACAGATTAATAATATGTATATATATATATATATATATATATATATATAGTAAGTTTCGAAAATATATATGGTAACTAAGCTACATTGAATTTTCCGTATTTCATCCTCATAAGAATTTGTCAGGCATCAGGCTACCTAATTCTATTTATGTATTGAGCACTGTCTAAATAAACGCTGAAAATAGATACATAAAATTTTATGTTGATACATAAAGCACTAGCTGGATGCCCGGTGTTGCCCAGTCATACAATATGCTTAAACATGATATTTTAATGTCTGCAGATTGTGCATGTATTATTATAGAATCAATCCTCTATTAGAAAATTATAAATTGCGAGGAATAATTTGCCCAGTGGACTAATTCGCAAAAACATTATCCCTAAATACGTTCCAAAATGGCAATATACCTTGTTTGGGAATGAAAAAGATTTTTTTTTAAATTATAAGCAAAAGGCAATGTTGCTGTGTCGATGGAGAGTAAAAGCAAGGGACATATAATGAGCAGAAAGAGATTATTACTTATTTTATTTTTAACTCTATTTACAAATTGACCTTTTATGGATCATGTGCATGTTTTTCGTTTTCTTTTTTACTATGTGTGTTTGCTTGTATAAAATTATTTTTATTTATTAAAAAATTCTTAAGAAAAAAAAATACTTAAAAATGTCCATTTAACAACTCAACAGACTATTACTCGGAGAGATTGTTACATCTCCAAGGTGAAAAATATGATTAATAAAAAGAAAGTGTTTGATGAAGCCCCGTTCTTTCAAGATAAAGAAACATCTCTATTAAAGAATTTTATAAACTTTTATCGTTTGGCTTTCTTTAAAAAAATTTTAATATTCATTCATAAGATATTGAAGAAAAATAGGTGCCACCTTATTTAAAAAAAAAAATTTTATGTTTACTTTTATTTTCTGTTTAGAAGATGAAAAGCTTGCGTATGGCTCTTGAAGCCCAGCGTAAGGAGACAAACATTTTGAACAAGAAGAAAAAACAGGAACAGCAAGATCGCCAATATGCTGAGAAATTGGTCATTGAAGAATTGGCACAGAAAGTCAAAGGTCAGTCAGGTTGGAATGTTAAATATTTGAAATAAGATTTTATTGTTTCAGACTTTTTTTTTAGCAATAATTTAGTTTAGCATTGGAAACAAAAATCGGATATTTATGTCATTCATTTAATCAGTGAAAATCCTATTTCAAACCTTTTGAAAAACAACCAACAGTGGATTATTACAAATTTGTTTTTATTGGAAAAGTGGTTTTGAAAAAATTTTCTACAATTAAAATTCTTGAAATCTAAATAATTATTTACTCGTTCGTATGCCCAGTATCACAAAAAAAAAAAAAAAAAAATCATTATTGCAAACATTAATGAGAAATGAATTACCTCCTTTATTGTTGCTCTTCATCAGTAAAAAATCATTAAAACCATTTCCTCTTCAAAAATTTTCAAAAAAAGAAGATCATCGTAAACATTAATGATAAACGAATTACCTCCCTTTATTGTTGACTTCATCAGTAAAAAATCATTAAAACCATTTCCTCTTCAAAAATTAAAAAAAAAAAAAATTATCGTAAACATTAATGATAAACGAATTAGCTCCCTTTATTGTTGCACTTTATCAGTAAAAAATCATTAAAACCATTTCCTCTTCAAAAATTAAAAAAAAAAAAAAAAAAGTGTCTGTTTACTGTTTGAAATTGTTTTTATTTTATAATTGAAAAAACATGTTATATTGAGGAAACTAATTTTTTTTTTAATTATAGTTTCCTTTTAAAATTAAAAAAAAAATGTGTAAGTGAATTGACATCTATTCCTTTATAATTTATATAAAAAATTCACAAAAAAAAACAATGTTGTGTGTTGAATTTCAATTATTTTTAGCTTTAAAAGGGTTAAAAAAAAAAAAAAAGAATTTGCTAAAAAATTGTTTTAAATTCATCGGTTGTTTTATTTTATTTTTTATTCATTTTATGTGTTTGAAAAATTTTCAACTATTGTGGAATTTTCATAGTTTCTGCTAGTTAATATCATTTTACTAATCCAATTTTTCATCTCTATATATATAAAGTTAGGTGTGTGTGTGTATACATATATATTTCTGTTTAAAGGATTCACTGTTACATTAATGAACTAATTATGAATTTTAGAATACATTTGTTAGGCATAAATTATTGTAATGCAGGCTATATTAGTTTAATTTTGGCAAAGGAAGTTCTAGCACTTTGTAAAAATTTAGATACGTGTGATTTTTGTGAAATATTAATATCTATTAGACATTAATTAATAAAAAGTTTCCAAATGTAATTTTTGGGAGGAGTTTTTTAAAGGATTTTCAGTAGGTGTAATATTCCATTTGAAAATTCAGATATTTCGGATTTGCATTGGATATTGTCATAAATTATCAATTAAGCCAAGATTCCCTGAATTTCAGTTCCTTATTAAGACCTCTTTAAGCTTTAACCTTAAACTTTGGTCTTTTTTTTAACCAAATCATGCAATAGATTTGGATCAAAACTGGAATATGGATTTTAAACATAAGGTTTAGTATCATATTTTGATTTTAATCTTATGGGGGGACATGAAAGTGTTGCAGAACTGTTATGTTTAGAGAATTAACATTTTTACTTGTCTTGGGACGGGTACTTATGGAATTTAAGAAAAAAATTTTTTTTAATTTCAGTAAAAAGACATCTGAGCAATAGTAATTAGGTCCAATGGTTGTAATCTAATTTTTCTTATTGATTGATTTAATCGTCTTTCAATGTTTGATTTTTTTCTTTTTTTTATTATTATTTTTCTTTTTCAGATTCCACAGGGGATAATTTCATAAGCAACACGGAACAAGAAGCGTTGGTGGCGGCCGGTGGATCCCTGAATTAGCGTTGGGGTATTGCCATGGCAATCAATGTCTACTAAGTTATGAAGACGGCTTGAATTTCAGTCATTGATTGCCACTGTCTGTGTTTGGATTTGGCATTTGCGGCAGAAAAGGATGGAGAGGGACGGGGGGGGGGATTAAAACGCCACTAACTTTATCCGATTATAACACAAAATGCAAAATAGCCAGATGCAAATGTAAACAGTTTGACTTTTTTTGGCAAATGATTCTGTTAAATTTTGACGCTGATTCTGATTACTGATGAACATATTTTTGGCTAAATCCGCCTTTACGACTCCGGATAAGAAACTCTTTTCTTTGTTCTTTGGAACATTGTTTTAGCCTAACGCCATTGCATTTGTTGCCGTCGCTGTTAAATGGCAACAGAGGATTGACTATTTGATATTAAACCGCATTTTTATCCAAATGCATTATTTCTAACCCCGACTGTGTGCGTGCACACACATTAAATCATAAATGGTTGCTGTGGCAACTTCATATAAGAACGTTATTGCTCAGTAGAGAATAATGACGTCACTTGTTCCTTTACGAAGGAACAATTTAAATGAGTGTCAGTTGACATCTTTTTAATTTGTTTATCGTCTATTGCCTTGTCATCCATCTGATTTATGCCATTACGTATATTGCTGCCTATATCACCATGATAGGTCCAATCGACCAATCCTGTTAGTGGATTTAAAAAAAAAAAAAATCTTTTAAAGATTCCTATCATTTTTGTAGTGCATATAAATCATGCGCAGCATTTGCTTTCAGAATGCTGGTCGCAGAAATTGGGGATGCTTGACGATTGCAAGGCTACGGAAAGAAAGCAGCGTCGTCTTAGTTTTTAGATGGACTGATTTTTTGAGAGGTGTTGAATACTCCAACATTCTAAGACTCTTAGAATCTTCGTACATTTCCGAAGCAAGTATTTTTTTATTTTAAAATTTTACTTTATACATTGTACGAAAATGGGTGCCGCCATCTTGGCTGCTTCTGTATGGGACTAGACTAGTACATAAAGTGCAATATTTTGACGTTTTTGGTTAGGGTGCATTCACAGTGCACCCTAACCACAAACATCAAAATAACGCATTCCTTATTATGTTGCTGAATTTTTTAGATGAGGATTGATAATTCGTATCGTTTGGATTATTCAAACTACTCTTTTCATCTTGAATATTATTTTCACAACGTTTCGGTTGATGTAACTTCCGCCCTTCTTCAGGTGTATCTTGTCGAACTCTGGAATCTTTCTGTTGAATTCTGGACTCTGCACAGAATTTAGAACGGAACTCTTTATTTAATTCACAAGGATATCATGCTCTCATTCCAGTCAGCCATGACCAGATATAAGTAATTCGCAATTGTATTTTGAGCGTTACCCGCACTGAGGATTTTACCTTCAACCTCTAGAAGAGTATAATTTACAATTGAATTTTACCAAGTACTTTATCCGTCTAAAATTTGTGTAGAGTTCTGATTTCGACAGACTCCCCGAGTTCGACAAGATACACTTAACGCAGGTCAAAAGGTACATCGACTGAAACGTTGCAAAAATACCGCTCAAGATAAAAACGGTATTCTGAATAATCCAAATAATAGGAATGCACTTATTATCAATATTTCATGCACCATCAACTATAATGAACGTACTATCATAGTTTAATACAGACATTAATTGAAAAAAATTTTATCATATAAAATTAAAAATAAAAAAAAAAACACAAAACTTGTGTTTCCTCTTAAAGCATTGATATTCGAAGAGCTGACGACTATTTGCAGAAAAGACTGTGAACATTGGCTTATTTAAAAAATGAGACCCATTTTTTGTTTTCATGGGAGTTGGTTTTGAAGAATCTATGAAAAGCTCTCATCAGTCGTTTTCTCTATCGTCGCTGTAATTTTAAACAGCATTTTGTGTTTCATGTTTATTACTAAAACAATCTACCATTATATGGCCGTTCTTCTCATCGCCATTTTTAAAGATGGTGTTTCTAACTGTGTATCATTTAGAGCAGTTTTAAAATGTTTGTCATTTGTCGTCATCACTGTTGTTAGAAAGTGCTCAATTTATTAGCATAGATTATCAAGTCACAGTAGAAAAAGGGAAAAGCATTTTGTATTCTATTCAAGTGTGTCTTTTTGCTTTTTCTCATTATCTTCCTCTTTTCTCTCTTTCCTTCCTATTTCTCCTCTTTTTCTCTTTCTCCTCCTCTATCTTCCCCCACCTTTCTCTCTCCCTTTTTTCTTCCCCACTCTTTCCCTCCTTTCTCTTCCCCATTCTCTTTTCTCATCCACTTCCTTTCTCTTCATCCTCTTTTCTCCCCCTCCTCTTTTCTCTTCCCCTTTCCCTCTCCTCTTTTCTCTTCCCCTTTCCCCCTCCTCTTTTCTCTTCCCCTTTCCCCCTCCTCTTTTCTCTTCCCTTTCCCCCCTCCTCTTTTCTCTTCCCCTTTCCCCCCTCCTCTTTTCTCTTCCCCTTTCCCCCCTCCTTTATTCTCTTCCCCTTTCCCCCTCCTCTTTTCTCTTCCCCTTTCCCCCCTCCTCTTTTCTCTTCCCCTTCCCCCCTCCTCTTTTCTCTTCCCCTTTCCCCCCTCCTCTTTTCTCTTCCCCTTTCCCCCTCCTCTTTTCTCTTCCCCTTTCCCCCTCCTCTTTTCTCTTCCCCTTTCCCCCTCCTCTTTTCTCTTCCCCTTTCCCCCTCCTCTTTTCTCTTCCCCTTTCCCCCTCCTCTTTTCTCTTCCCCTTTCCCCCTCCTCTTTTCTCTTCCCCTTTCCCCCTCCTCTTTTCTCTTCCCCTTTCCCCCCTCCTCTTTTCTCTTCCCGTTTCCCCCCTCCTCTTTTCTCTTCCCGTTTCCCCCCTCCTCTTTTCTCTTCCCGTTTCCCCCCTCCTCTTTTCTCTTCCCGTTTCCCCCCTCCTCTTTTCTCTTCCCGTTTCCCCCCTCCTCTTTTCTCTTCCCGTTTCCCCCCTCCTCTTTTCTCTTCTCATTTCCCCCCTCCTTTTTTCTCTTCCCGTTTCCCCCCTCCTCTTTTCTCTTCCCGTTTCCCCCCTCCTCCTCTTTTCTCTTCCCGTTTCCCCCCTCCTCTTTTCTCTTCTCATTTCCCCCCTCCTTTTTTCTCTTCCCCTTCCCCCCTCCTCTTTTCTCTTCCCCTTCCCCCCTCCTCTTTTCTCTTCCCCTTTCCCCCCTCCTCTTTTCTCTTCCCCTTTCCCCCCTCCTCTTTTCTCTTCCCCTTTCCCCCCTCCTCTTTTCTCTTCCCCTTCCCCCCTCCTCTTTTCTCTTCCCCTTTCCCCCCTCCTCTTTTCTCTTCCCCTTTCCCCCCTCCTCTTTTCTCTTCCCCTTTCCCCCCTCCTCTTTTCTCTTCCCCTTTCCCCCCTCCTCTTTTCTCTTCCCCTTTCCCCCCTACTTTTTTCTCTTCCCCTTTCCCCCCTCCTCTTTTCTCTTCCCCTTTCCCACCTTTCTCTTTTTTCTCTCTCTCCCACCTTTCATCCCTTTTTCTTCTCCCTCCATTGCCTCCTTCTCATCCACCTCATCTTCTCATCCTCCTTTTTAAAAAGAACAAAAGATGAACACAATTATCGATTCATAAATATAATCTCATTTATTCATGTTTTATTGAAATTCAAATACACCAACTGACAATTCTATACTGTCGCTCGAGGGAGAGAACCGACTGCCACTTCAGAGACGAAAAGAATGTTTTTAGTTTTTACATTAAAAAACAAAACAAACATTAATGACAAAAAATAAGAAACAAAAAATCTGTTTGATTTTCTAAAACAGTTTTTTTGTTTCCTCTTTGCAAAATCGATTGCAAATTCAAGAAATGATCTTTAGTTTTTTAGTTTTAAAACTTTCATTTTGCACTCTAGTTAAAAAAAAAATTATTTTTGATTTCTTTTTTAAATGTTTTGATTTTTTTTTAAAGAAAATCTTGATTTGAAAAGTGTGGAGATTTCTTTTCATTTTTTTTTTTTTTTTTCATCGTTTTTTTCTCAAAATGAAGGCAGTTGAGTTGATGACAATAACTTTAGGCAAAAACAGAAAGCAAAAACTCAAATTAGAGTTTTTGTTTCAATCATTTTCTATGGAACATCTTTTTTTTTTCTTTTTTTTATGTTGGAAATCAGTAAAAAAAATTTATTTCTAAAACCAACAGAAAATGAATAAATAAATAAACATTGGGGAAAAAAATTATTTTTTATTCAAAAAATAAATCTCAGTTTGTCTATTTTCTTAGTTTTTGTAATCGTTTATTAATATTTTATTATGTAGTAGTATGAACACTGTTTATGTATATACTGAAAAATATATATGTAATATTTTATATGTATATGAAATAGTAATTATATATATGTGTCTGTGTGTATATGATTACATAGGAAATATATATATATTACTGCAATAATTATATATATATAATATATGTTATTACATATGAAATATTAATATATATAAATTATATAGTACATAAAATATAATTTATATCTTAATACAATAATTATATATGATATATATGTGTACATTATCACATATGAAATATTTATATATTACTACAATAATTATATATATATTGCTACATGAAATTGTAATATATATATATTACTACAATAACTATGGATAATAAAGATGTGTATATTATTACACATGAAATATAATTTATATATTACTATAATGATTATATATGTATATTACTACCTATGAAATAGTAATATATATTTATATATAATGATTATGTATAATATATATATTATTATATATAACAATAATTATATATAATATATATGTGTATATTACATTTGAAATATAATTTATATATTACTACAATAATTATATATATATATATATATATATATTACTACATATGAAATAGTTATATATATATAACAATAATTATATATGTGTATATTATTACATTTTAAATATAATTTTAATATTACTATAATAATATATATTGTTACTTATGAAATAGTAATATATATATATATATATATATATATATATATATATATATATATATATATATATATATATATATATATATATGTGTGTGTGTACATTATAATACTGTGGATATGGAAAAATAAGACCAGTGCTCAGTTATGTTTGTAAGAACATAATCTATTTTTTATCTTATATGATATTATACAATAATTTTGATCAGCCATCGATATCTTCAGCTTCACAATGGCATGTGAAATTTCACCAGATGGGTTAAAGGAATCACATATTGTTTTTCGATCCGTGGCTTAAAATACATAATATTTAGCTTACTAATTGAAGAACAGCCCATTGGACAAAATTTAACATGCCACTTTTCATGTGTGGAGCTGAATGTATTGATAGCTGATCAAATTATATACTATTATATTAAATATATATATAATCATATGGCTTTTATGGTTTGTCCATTTAGTTTTGTGAAATAACTTTCTTTGTAAACATTTTTTATCAAAATGTAAAATTAAATCTTAAAAATTGAAACCTTCCCTCCTCCTCTTAAAAGAAGTAGTCTCCGTTTTGCAGTAGTGTTTTTTTTTTCATTTTTAAGAAAAATGCTTAAATATTAAAATACTTCTTGAAAAGAAGTCACTTGTTTTATTCAGTGAAAATTTTTCTTTTGAAGAATGCAAGATGGCTGCAGTTATTTGTGTTTCTCTTCATTTTCTGTTTGACATTCAAAATATTCCAGAAATAATTTTTTTTTTTTTTTTTTTGTGAAAATAGGAAAAAAAATTGTATTTTTTTTTTCTTTGCACTAAAAAAATCCAATATTTACTTTTGGAACATGTTTCTTTTAAAAGTATATATATATATATATATGTGATGGACTCTGGTTTCAACACTGTTCACCAAACCACGCATCAGCACTTATAGTCATGACATAAAATAAAAAGAGTTTCCATGGTGGAATTGCATGTTGTTTCAGTTTAATTATATGTTAGCAGTACAGTGTAGTATATATATAAAAAAAAAAATTGTGTTTTTTAGGAATAAAGTTTCATTAAAAAACAATATTTTTAAAAAATTAAATTTTAAACATGAAAAAAAGAAAACCAAATAAATGTCCAGAATTCGGCCTAATTAAAAAAAAAGATACAGAAAAATCTTTGATGTACGTACTTGTCACCGAACAAAAATGTCATATTCCAGAAATCATGTAAATTGATCAGATAGTTTTCATTTTTTTACTAAGAAAATCAAATTTTAATGACTAAGCGAGGATGGTGTATATCAGTCTGCCATATTTAATAAATAAAGACAATAATTCTTATTTGAACGACCGAAATCAAAATCAGCCGTGTAACGGTTATAAATTACTATTTATCGCTAAAACTAATTTAAGTGATTTTCTGTATAAAAAAAACTACTTTGTTTGATTGTTGCAATATGACACTTTTGCTCCATAACAATATAACATATACATCATAAATATTTTTTATATTTTGTTTTTTAGGTTTAATTTTGAATCCCTCACCATAGCAAAAGTTAATGCTTACCATAATACATAAAATTTTCCCCTAAAAAGAAGGCAGGTAAATAGACGTATATAAGTCAACCTTTTTCTATTATTCGGATTTGAGGAGAATCGCAAAAAAAAAAAAAGAAACTCATTGCCATTATTATTCAAAACATCTTTTATACATTAACTAAATTTACTTCAGCAGCATAATATCACTTTGTACAGTTCTCTAGTTATAATACTTAAAAAAAATTTTTTAAGTAATAAACATCTCATTGCTGTAAACACAAACCGCTTTACATTTATTCATATTGAATAAACATTAACATTTTGATACAAATTCATCTTTTAAACATGACAGAAAAGAAAAAAAATAAATCAATTTCATTGGGTTATTGTGGGGAGGTGGGGTGGGGCCATAAAGGGGCAGAATATTATTGCAGTAACAACTGTCCTGCCACCATAACCAAGAAAAGAGAACCCTCCCCCTCATCATTGGCATTTCTGAATCCTATTGAATTGCTAAATATTTCTCCACTGCATAAAACAGACTATTTGTTATAAAATAATTGTTGAATAATAAAGTATGACCAATTAATGAAGCAACTTTGTGCACAGCATTATGCAAATTAGTTAACTTTACTATTGAGATCACTTATAACAGATAGGGCGCTGCTATTGTGTAAACTTAAAATAATATTTGTTTAGCTCACTGTTAGGAGTAAGAGAAATGAGCTGAACTTCAGCATTTATTTGGCAATAAAATCATGTGAGCATTAATACCTTTATTTTTACATTTGTTGATAGAATTTAACTTTTTTCTAGAATCTGCATTTTTTTTAAAAAAATTATGCATCAAAATCACTTTTCGAATTTTTGCACAATCACAAATTAATCATTGTGACATATTTTTTTCATCACTACACTCTTTCATCCCCTTTCTTCTCTTTTCTCTCTCTCTCTCATATATATATATATAATGACAAAAGGTCTATATTCCAAATATCAACATATTGGTCATCTTACCAGTTAATTTCGTTCAGTATGTTAAAATGTTCAATTCTTGACGGCACCTGTTTCTATAGCGCAGAACCAATCATATAATTATCTCAGTTTTTTAATATTGTCTGCATGACTCTTCAGAAGAATAAGGACGCATAAACTTTAAAAAGAAAATAAAAACAATATGGACATGATTACATAAATCCGAAAAAAGTAGTTGCAATTGTGTTTTATGATATTTACGCCATCTTATATAAATCTTTAACAAAGCAACTATATATATAATACCCCTCCTATGTTGTTCTTATTTTTAATTATTATTCACCATTGTATCCTATTCCTTCATTCTCATTTCATATCTTTATATAAGCCAGTTTTTTTTTCTATATTTGCATTTTGTATAATTCTGGCCTGTCTCCTTTTCTGATAAGAAGCATTTAGCTTCGAAATGCCATGGTTTAAATAGGTTTTTTTTTTTCTTAATGTTCTCCTTTATTTTCCTTATTGTTCTGATATAATAAAGTTATATATAACTTTATTATTCCTCATCTTTAATTTTAATTCTACATATACAGTAGAACCTTGGGATACAACATTAAAAATTAGTAACAAAATACAGTACAAAATACAGATGCACATGTATATAATCAAATAACATTATAAATAACACTGTAAGGCAGAGCAAATACTGTAACCAGAAAAAAAAAGTATCCTAGTGCCACCGTATCCCAGGTTTCTATCTTTGTTTTAATTTTCTTATTTTGTTTTTGTTGGGGATGGGGCATTCTACCGGATGCCAAACATTCTCCCATTAGTTTAGTTACTCCAACCGAGAGTGATTAATTGATGATTGCGTTAAATTTGAAACTGATTTTGGAGCTGTTAAAACTGTCAATACAGAAATAATTTTTGGTTAGAATTGAAACTTATAGAAAAAAAGTCAAGTATTATTTGTTTGTTTCTTCCTTAAAAAATTATTTAATGGCTGTCTTTTACTGTTGCAATGAACGTGTGTTTCTCCATGGATTTCTAAGTTTCTTCATACAACTGCCCTGACCACTATACATTATATATTACGACCCCTCTCCACCTCTATCTTGATTTAAATAAAATTTTTAAAAATTACGATAATTAAAACGATACAACTTTGTAAAATCATTGATTCTTTCTTCCCAGAACCATTTTTTTTTTTTTAATAAAGATAACAATTAAAATAAGTTTTTTTTTTTTTTTTTTTTTATACAAAAATATAAAAATTAATAAGAAGAATCTTGTCTTATGTCTGCATCCTAAGTAATGGAATAAGCAACTGTTGAGAAGGCATAAATTTAAATCTATTTCTGGAATTAAAAATCCCTTTTTTATATATAAATTAAAAAATTTTTCTGCTGGCTGTGATTTCTCATCAAATATTAAAAAAAATATATATTTTAAACATTTTGTTGGTTAGAGAGGTAGTGGGGGCCACACTTAGTGGTAAAAGAAACTTTTAAAAAATCTTTTCATCAAATTTTTGTTGGATTTCAAAAATGTAAAATAAATAAATTAAAAAAAAGCCTAAACAACTTTCAATTATTTTCCTTGAATCAATTTTTGCATAGAAAGAAAAAAAAAAATAGGAAAACCTTCATCCAAATATGAATCATCTCATGATAAAAATAATTTTTTTTAATCTGTTTTTTAGAAATTGATATATTTGCTTGATTTTAACACATAACACCAAAATAAAACTGATCACCAATTGGATAATTTTTTTTCAGATTATTTTTTTATTTTTGTATTTTTTTTAACATATTAAAAAAAAACGTTTCTTCCTGCCTGCCTTCAAAGAAACAAACTTTGTAATCCTTCCAGTATTTACAGAACTAGTCCTGATGATTGTAAGAAAATCCAGAGTAGTAAGAAATGGACAAAGTAGTTTATAAAAGCTCTTTTTTTTTTTTTTTTTTTTTTTTTTTTCCAAGTTGTAAACTGCTTTAACCATTTCCGGGACTGGCTCTGGATTCCCTGATCAATACTCAGGACTGACTCCATAACTACTGAAATTCTGTAGATACTCATTAATTACAAGTACTCTTTTATGTTGTGCGTAAGAACAGACTTGAATTAATCCCATTGACTCGACTCTCGCCCCCCCCCCCTCATATATTGAACAAAAGAGAAAAAAGGGGTTCAGTGTTGACCATTTTGTCCATCTGTATTCCCCACCACCCCAATCCCACCTTTTATTATTTTTATTTACTGCAAAAAAGTAAGTGTTGGTGCTGCCGTCGCTGACATCAATTTTATCTGGTGTCTCGGATTTGTTTTTGCTTTTCTTGTGTGTTTCTCAAATTGTAAGATTTTGCAAATCCATGAAACAATTTGGTGCCACAATTCTGATGATTATTAATTAGTCCTACGAGTTCACTCAACTGAGTGCGTATGTTGTGGGTACGCCCTGACAACCCTCATCTCTTTTTTTTTCTGTCTGCACTCTTGATTAGTGAAACTAAAACGAGTAATGAAATGGTTTTATCAATTTTCCTTTTATATATTTATAATATATATATATATATATATACATACACACACACACATGTATCTATATATATATACACACACAAATGTACATATGTATCTATGTGTATGTATGTATATATATATATATATATATATACGCACACACGTATCTATATATATATATATATATACGCACACACGTATCTATATATATATATATATATATATACGCACACACGTATCTATATATACATACATATATATGTGTGTGTTTATACATATATATCTATATATATCTAGATTATGTGTGTATCTGTATACATATATATATGATATATTATATATATATATATATATATTATTTTTTGTATTAAATTTTCTATGTATATTACATAATCTTGTATGTAAAGCTGTGCATGTTTGCACTTCTCTCTATTCTGGGGCTTCTTTATTATCGTGTAAAGGACTTTTGCACTTTATGACCTTGTCTCCTTTTTGACGAAAGTTTTTTGTCCATATTTGTTCACATTGAAAGAAAGAAAGAAAAACGAATGAAACACGATTAATTGTGTGAAAAGAAAAAAAAAATGCCTCTTTTTATTTATTTATTTTTTCCATTCATTTGTTTTAAAACCAAACCAAATCAAACTTTGTGATATTCACAGAGAAAAAAAAAAAAATTTTCGGCTTGAGATTTTTGGCAACAGAAAAGAACATTTCCTTTCCAATTCCACACCTTGACTTTCAAAAATAAAATTGGGGTATTTGTGGAAACAGATCCCTTGTTTGAGCTTGATTTAAAAAAAAAAAAAAAAAAACATGGTGAAACAATTTTTGGTTCTTGCCCACCTGTCTCCTCTATCTTAAAAAAATTCAGTAGAACCCCGGGATACAGCATCAATCCATTCCGGGATTGGTGAAGTGGTCATATGGCGGGGCCAAACAAAATTTTATGCGGTACATATTAAAAATTAGTAATAAAATACAGTACAGTATATAAATACACATGTATTTAATCAAATAGCATTATAAATAACACCATTAGGCAGTGCAAATATCGTAACCCAAGGCCAAAAAAAACATTGTATTCCACATCATAACCTGAAAACAACGTATCCTAAGTCTACTGTGTCCCGGAGTTCTACTGTATCATATTCCAAAAACCATGTAAATTGATCAGGTAGTTTTATTTTTAAGTAAGAAAATTAAATTTATGAATAATTGAAGACTGACTGTCCCACATTGCCCTTTCACAAATAATCTCAAGAAACCTTCAAACTAAGATTTATGTTGTAATGTTTACAAATTTTCATTAATCGCTTAAAAATTATTTTCTGTGCTTCTATATTATAACGAAAAAAAATATTGAATTTTAAGTAAAACAAATCGTACCTATGTAATTATGTCGCAAATAGTAACATATCCAAAAATTATCGAAAACGATAAGATAGAAAAAAAAAAGTTCCGATAATGTTACATGCTGGGTCGGACATATTGAGGTCACGTGAGATGAGCAAAAAGGAAGTAATTCAGTTGAAACACCATGTGTAGCAGATAGAATTTATTCAGAAAACAAAAATAAACATCAAAATTGTGAATTTTTTTTTTTTAAATTAACTTTTTTTGACTGTTCGAATTTTTATAAAAAAATAATTGATTGAATTTGTGGGAAATTGAAAATTTCATTACCTTCCCTGTTAATGCCCCAATTCAAATTGGTAGATTTTGAAACCAAATCGCTAGATTTTACAAATGTCTTCTTTTTTTTCTACCTTACCGTTTTCTGTAATTTTTGGATATGTTACTATTTGTGAAATGACAATTACTTAGATGTCATTTGTTTTACTTGAAATTCAATTTTTTTTTTTTTTCGTTATAATATAAAAGTGCCTTATTTTCTTCATGAAAATAAAACTACTTGAGCAATTTACATAATTTTTGGAATATGTGATATTTTCATTTTGTCACCAGTACGTATATCGTACAGATTTTTTTTTTTTTTTTTAAATATCAGTAAATTCTGGGCAAAAACGCTTTTTTTTTTTTTTTTTTTTTTTTTTTTTTTAGATGATCAAGGACAAGAAAAACAACTTTTTTTTTTTTTTTAATTATTAGCAAAGTTGTTGCTAATTTGATTTGAACTTGTCAAATGAAGGAATTGGGATAGGTGGAGATCTCGCCATAACTAATATTCTATGCCGATCTGTTCGCGTATGAACAAGTTTGTTGAGGTTTAAAAGATATTAAAGTGAAGCCATTTACTGTATTTTGAAAGTAGTGGAGTCAATGTGTTTCGTTGGGTATTTTTCTTTTTTTACTGTAGACAACAAATCGAAAAAATTGATAAAGAAACAAATGAATGTTACCAAAGGCAAGGTAAGTTACCTACCTGAATAAGCTTTTTGTGTTTTATTTTATTTTAAAGCATTTTCTTTTTAGTTTGAAACACAAGTAGTGCCATTAAATAAGTAAATAAATAAGCATTTTTAAACTATTAGCGTAACATTTGTTGGGTGGATTTCTATAAGTATTTTGTTTCATTTTTGAGTTTTGAGCGATTATCGAATGTCCAGATGATTGTCTCATTCAGCCATTTTGTTCTCGTTCTAACTTAGCAATTCAACACTACTTTTATTTCAAACTGAATAAATGCTTTAAAATAAAGTAAATCACCAAAAACTTATCCAGGTAAGTAAAAGAGTAACTTATCTCGTCTTTGGTACCGTTAAATTTTTTATATATTTATTTCTTAACCACTTTTTCAGTTTGATGTCCTGTTTTTTTTTTTGTTTTTTTTTTTTTTTTTTGTTGTTTTTTCTCCTAAGGAAAATATTGAAAGCCTGCTTAATATTTCAAAAAATTTGTTTTTGTTTCTTTTTTAATTTACTTTTTTGTTAATTTGAAATTATATTAATTTTATGAATAAGTTCATTAAAAAATAAAAAAAATAAAAAATGAATGTTTTTTAATGAGAAATAATTTGACTGGAAAAAAAAAAAATTATGTTTTATATAGATAAAGCAAGGAAAATCTACTCTGCTCATTGAAGCAGAAAAATGACCCGCCACAATACTTTCAGTTTTAACCAGAGATGGACAAAGTTTAATGGGTCGGTTTATTTTTTTTTATTATTTTTTTTTTTTTTTTTTTAATTTTATTCTCAATTCCAAAAGTATTCCGGAACACAGGACCCCCTCCCCTCCTTTTCATTCTCTTACAAATCATTTCTTTTCAGTTTTTGATCTCCACTACAGATTTTGTACCTGAATTAAAAAAAATAAAATGGCTTGGCCTTTAAAACAGAAATGAGAGTTGGTTTATCTATCACGAATCAAGATTTACTGTCTGAAGCCGAAATTATTCTCTTAAGTTGACCCAAAAGTTTGTAAACACTTGCAAAAAATTGAACTTTTGTGCAATATTTAATTGTTTTTTGCGCTTATGCTATTATAGTGATATTCATATTATAATATTATATTTATTATTATAATGATATTCATGTTATTATAGTGATATTCATATAATATTATATTTATTATTATAATGATATTCATATTATAATATTATATTTATTATTATAATGATATGTTATTATAGTGATATTCATCTTTCTATTCCAATAAAATTGAGCCGTGAGTTTTGATTTGTTATTGCTTGCAACCAGGAAAGTCACAGAAGAGATTTGAGTTACCAAAGATGAAGGAACAATTGCATATGTGGCGATCTCAAGGTGATACGAGCATTTCGATTCTGACGATAATTAGTCTTGAAGATAAGCCTTGTTTGGAACGGGTGTTAAAGTTGGATGATGGAGATCTGCAAACCGGATTGGACATTGCGCCTTCATCGAGCACTTGAGAATTGGCTGGTAAGTTTGGAGTTGGCAAACCGACAATTCACTGATACTTGGCATGGCTTTTTGTTAACAAAAAGATCCGCACGATCTCATCGAAATGCAAGCCGACTGATGTGTTGAAATCTGCTTTTGGAAGCGCGTTATGACATCGGATGAGAAATGAGTCTACCTCGTCCAGCACAATCAAAACCAGCGATAAGTTGGAAAAGTCTGGAATGATGATTATCTTTATTTTGAGGATTAATTTTTTTTTTTTTTTTTTTTTTTTTTATTACTTAGCGAGTAAAACTTTTGGGACAGCTTAATATTATTTTTCATAACTGTACTTCCTTTTAATGTTCAATTATAATATTAATATCGCACGTCATTTTCAGAATTATCTGATCTATTCTCTGCTTCCTTTGTTCCAGTTCGTTCAACTCATTGGTCTAGTAGTCTTCATCAGTTTGCTGTTTTAATACCTCATTGTAATACAGCTTCCGATTCCAGTAGCTTATTTTCAAGAACTGTATGCTTGTGGAACTTTTTTCCTGCTGACTGTTTTCCTCCTACCTATAACCTTGGTCTTTTCGAGACTAAAGTCAACAGGTATTTTCTGTCTTTGCGATAATCATTTTTTGTTCTTGTTAGCTCCTGACATCAAGTGGCTTCATGTCTTGTCTTGAACGATTTATATAAAATAAAAATTCAGTTTTTTATATTATTTCAAACTAATGTATTATTTTTTATACTTAGTTCTGGAGGAATCAAAGTGTAGTATCTGTTTGTCATGAAAGAATCTTCCCAGACATTATATCCTCCTTTGGGTGTTGGAGTCAGCATAGTATGTCATTGTTTGTTATGAATATGGCTGTGACAACAGAATATTCTTTTCATTCTTTTGACGTTCAAGTATATATCCGACACAGTCAACCGAGAACCACATCAGTCTATATAAAAACATGTAAGATATTAATGGATATATACTCAAGAGTCAAAACATATTTCTTTTTTTTTTTCTTTTTTTTTTTTTTTTTTTTACACAGTGATCACCACTTATCAAGGCCCGGAAGCCACTCAGGGATAAGGGTTATTGCAAGTACATTACGTTAGTGTGGAGATTTGATGGAGTGTTTACTTAAGGGGGCGGTTCATTAGGAATTTGTTAACATTAAACTTGAAGACATCCAAGTTGTAGTCCGGAGGGAAGCAGGCAGACGGAACAGAGTTCCACAGGCGTGCAGTTCTAAGAAAGAAGCTTTGTTCATGGAATCCGCGTTTTGATTTAGGCACAGATATAGAGTGGGGGAAATTTTTCACAGTGGATTCAGCTAGACGGGCGTTTTTCGTGAAAGAATGTAAAATCTTATTGATGAAATATATCTGCTTGAGACTTTCACTCCTAATTTTTTTATATATAGAACCTTGGAAGCTAAATTCAATTAAGGTATTGTTGCCCATTAACATGACATAGCTTAAATTTGTTATACATATAAAATACATAGGTTTAATAAAGTATTTTGAGAAACACTTTAGTTAGCGTTAAAACATTTATTATTCAGAAAGGAAACACAGATGGAGCTGAGAGTCCTTAATCCGCAGAATTTTGAAGAAATACTTTCCTTCTCGTCAGAGGATAGGAGTTAGCAAAATGCATAAAAAATCTTGCTTTTAAAGTATTTAAAGAAACTAAGCATGAAAAGGATTATACTAGCGTGAAAAGGAAATATAGAACAATGAAACAGATGGAGTAGGGTAAAAAGAAAAAAATGGTTTCACATCAGAGGGTGTTTCCATGGTTACAGAGTACAAAATCCAGTGAATCCAGGAAGTTAGTGAAGGTAAAATATAAAATCAGCCCAGCCTTGACAGTCGTTTTAAATTCTTTTTTCTACGCATATCTTATCTTCCTTTTAATATTATTTGAACTCATTCCCTTTTCCTTGCCTCTATTTATGAATTATTCCACGGATTTCTGCTTTTTGGATTACTTTGGACCATCTTCCAATTATGCGATTCCCTTGGATTTTACTTGTGGAAATGAAAATATAACCAACTTTTTTGGATTCTGGATTTTACCCTTCACCAGAGTATCCATTCACGTGAAATCACCCTTTTCTTCACCATATTCCCTCTGCTTCACTATTTGTTAACAAGTAAGATCTAAGATCTTGTAGTTTCATCAAATACTTTTGCAAGTAAAATACGATCCTCTGATGAGAAGGAAAGTATTGCTTCAAAACTCCGCGGATTAAGGATTATCCACTTATTTTGTGTTTCCTTTTTAAAATTAAATATGTTTTTAACTCTTTTTCAATGTGTTTTTTAACATGTTTTATTAACTACTTGTTCTTATATATATATATATATATATATATATATATATATATATATATAAACTCACTATGTCTGTCTACTAGTTTTTGTTTTTTAAGCGTTTTTACATCAAGTGGCTTCATGCTTTGTCTAGAGCGATTTTCATTAAAACAAAAAATGAACATGTGGTTAAGAATCAAGACCAGAAGTCCCATTTGTTGCTAAAAGCTGTTACTGTCAACATCACCTTCACGGATTCTTCCCTAAACAAATTGGATGCCATGAGGAAATGTTTGTGATAGCACAGGAAATAATCTTGTGCATTCTAATGTGATTGGGAACAATGTATTTAATTTTATGTCTCATCCACATATACATGTCTCGTTTGCTGTCTTTGTAGTTTGTTGTAGGCAGACAACCTATTAATAAATGAAATGGCTTTTGAAAATGTGACAGAAATTGTGCTTTAACAACTCGTATCAATTTTGATTGGAAATCCTATCATGCCTAGTGTTTATCCCCAAGTGACTGATAAGCAGAAATTCACTCACCTAATTAGACCCTATCAGCCGACTACTCCTTCTGATCGCTTCTCCATTTTTTTTGTGAATCATTTATCCCCATTGTCTTGGGTCATGTCTTTTTTCTTTTACTTCTGATAACGTTTTTACTTTCTGAATTTTTTCCTAACATTCTTTCGGCTTTTGACTCTGGGATGAAGGGTGGGGGGAATCCATAGTATTACATATACATGTTTCATTTATTGCCCTAATCATTTAGGCAAACTATTAAAAAATGAAATGTCATTTTTTTCCTTTTTAAACCCGTCTTTTACTTTCCAATATATCTATATTGCCAATGTAATACATGACAAATCTTAGCTACTGCAAACATACACCAATGATTAATCTAATATTAATGTGTAGATACAGAGGGCTAGAAATAAAATGGCTGCTGGATTCAAGTTTTATGTAAAAACTGAAACAAAGCAATCTATATTCTACACATAAATTATAAAAATAATTGTTTGTAAAAAAAAAATAAATAAATAAAAAAAAAATAAAAGTTTTTTCAAAAAAATATTTTTGTATTGCACAACAAAATGCATCTTTTGAATATTTTCATCTTCAACCATCAATTGACTGCAAATAACAGTTCAATGTGCGTGGTAAATTACAGATTACACACCTCTAAGCTATTATTATATAGCTATTAATCGATGCTTGGCAGGCCATTGAATCATTTCAAAATTGTTAGATAGCTTCATTACAAGTTGAAATATTTTGTTATTTCTTGATTGCATATAAAATCATTGTCACAGACATCATTAGCAAGACTTTTTGGACACATTTTAGAAACTCTTCTTTCTAACCTGCTGTGTCTACAAATTGTCCATATGTTTATTATTATCAAGTCAAAGATACGTCCTCGGCTATCTGTTCAATAGTCTGGGCCATTTGAGTTAGGTGGCCTTTTTATTTCTGCCAGGCAAAAACAATCCGTGCAGCCGTTTCAGAGTCCATAGGAAAATAACTTGTTCCCAAACGGAGACAAATTGCCTTCTATAATACAAGTTCGAAAAGCATTTCATCCAAGGCATGAAAATTGTTAAACAAAATGTTTTTACTATAGGCTTTAAAAATAAAGGTACAAGATTCATCAATTTGAAATTTATTTATCTTCAAAATTTTACAAAGTCAGGTATAAAAATTTAATTTAAATTAAATCAAAAAATTAACTTGGATTTATTTTATGTAATGTACATTCTGTTACACTTTTTAAAAGAAATCATTGAAAATGTTATATCTATATCGTTAATTGCTAGATGAAAGATAATGTTTTTAAATTGCAACATGATTTCATGATCTTTTCCTCCTTCGCGGTATGGGTTCGAGCCTGCCTGCCTACTACTTTTTTTTTTTTTTCTTTACTCATCACACACCTCCAAACATCCGGGCTAGTTAACAATACTTCTAACTTTGTTCAGTATGAGATAAGTCTGTTTAAATGTATGTATGTATGTTTGCATGTCTGCCTAAAACTTTCGACAGAGGCGACGGATTTTCACAAGATCGGTATCATTTTGAAGCTCGACCCTTTGGACGACAAATATCGAAAAATTGGCTAAAATCATTAATTCTTTCACCTTCAACTGGGCACTTTTCTACAGGGAGGAGTTGCTTTTTTTGCCAATATTTTCGAAAGTCATCCCCTTTTTTCAACTGACTAGCCTTAATTTAAATATTTTTCACTTCTGGTTTGGCGATGGATGCAACAGCAAAGATGTCATGTTTTTTTTTTTTTTTTTTCCACATTCTTTTCCTCTTTCGCAGTACGGGTTCGAGCCTGCCTACTATCACTTTTTTTTTTTTTTTTTTTTTTTTTTTTTTTTTTTTCTCTCTCAACACGCACCTCCAAACACCTAGGAAATGCCAGGCACCTAGGCTAGTTTATATATATATATATATAAGTAAAAATTGTAATAAGTAGCCTAGAAAGAAAATAGCCATTGAGTTCAAATTTTATGTAAAAACTGAAACGGAAAGAAATCCTTACTCTATATATATATATATATATATATATATATATATATAAATTATGAAGATAATTGTCTGTAAAAAAAAATGTTTGCTTTAAAAATTTGTTTTTTATATAGAATGACGCAATCCATCGTTTGAACAATTTTTTCTCCAACCATCAACTGGCTGTGAATAACGGTTCAATGCACATGATAAATTACATATGGTATATCTCCAAGAATTGGCTGTTAATTTGTGCTTTGGCAATCCACTAAATAATTTTGAAATTATCATCAGTTGAAATTTCTTCAGAGTTCAAAAAATCATTGTCATAAACATAATTTATTTTAATTATAATTTGTTGGACACATTCTAAGAACTCAGTGACCATTTTCTTTCTAGGCTGCTGTGTCTACACACTACCCATATGTTTAATACTTTTAAGTCAAAGATATGTCTTTGATTATCCGTCCGACAGAATCTGGGCCATTTGAGTTAGGTGGTGCATGGTCTTCAGTTTGCGACAGTTGACGAAGGTTACAGTCGATGACTGTTGTGGGTCAGAGAAGATGAGGAAATGAATTGATGAACCAACTGACAAACAGTCTCAGCAGTGGAATGGAGCTGTGGACGTTAATGTGTAGAGCGTTGATAGTGTCACACACACACCCGGAGTGCAACCGATGTTTTGCAGAATGTTTTTTAGGCCTTGTTTTAATTTTTATATACTTGTGAACCACTGTGCATCCCTCGACAGACGTAAAAAAAAAAAAACAAGGATTTAAAAGGGATAAAATTTATTGGCAAATTTTCTTTCATATTATTTATTTATTTTGCAACAAAAGAGAAAAAGAAAAAAAACGTCACGTTTTAATAAAACTTTGATTTAACTTTGAAAATCATTAAACGAAAAGTTGCCGAATGTTTTCCACAGATATTTTCCAGTTTTCGAACCATTTTTTCTCTGCGTGCAATAAGTCTTTCTTCCTCTTTTCTAGTGAAGCAACCTTTCTTTCAAAATTGCCAATGTAGATCTGACGAAAAGAGAAAACGAGAAAAGGCTTCATCAAATGTCAGAATATCATCTGCCACAATGGCAACTTGACAATTGGAACTAAAAATAGCCACTAGATTGTATAATCCATTTTTTTTTTTTTTTTTTTTAAATGAAAACGTCTGATTTCTTTTCATTCCATTCACAAAAGATCTCCTTTCCTGAGAATAACACACAATATGATAACAGTGATCGAAATAATCAAAACTAGCAGAGCCCGTGAAAATTCCAAGGTAGTTAAAAATTTTTTTAACACATTATAAATAAAATGAATAAAAAAATAAAATAAAACAAATAACAATGAATTTATAACAATTTTAGCAAATTCTTTTTTAACCCTTTTTTTTTTTTTTTTTTACATGGAGATCACCACTTAGCCCCGAGTGGCTTACGGGCCTTGATAAGGGTTATTTTGTGTACAATAATCAATGAGATAATATCGTAGTAATAGTTGATATTGGAGATTTGATAAAGCGTCTTGCTTAAGGGGGCGATTAATCAGGAATTTGTTTATGTTGGATTTGAAGACGTCCAAGTTGTAGTCAGGTGGGAAACAGGCAAACGGAAGAGAATTCCACAGGCGTGCCCTTCTCAGAAAAAAGCTATGTTCATGGAATCTACGTTTTGATTTAGGCACAGATAAAGAGTGGGGGGAAATTACTGACAGTGGTTTTAGCTAGACGGGTGTTTATCATGAAGGATTGGCGAGGGGGGGCAGAGATTAGAGCTCGGACGAGCACTTGCCATGGAAATAACGATTTTAAAGCTAAAAAGAATTGATTTTAAAAAATTACATTTTTTCAATGAAAATTCAATACACAACACGTTCCTTTGTTTTTTGTTGAATAATTTTTGACATATGATTTAATGATTTGACATGTTTCAACATGACACTTAAGTAGGTAATAATGTTTTCACCTGAAATGCGTAAGTTTAAAAGATCCCTAATCAACAAAAGTACCCTGTGATTGTACTTATTTTGATATGACACTGAAGTAGGTAATAATGTTTTCACCTGAAATGCGTAAGTTTAAAAGATCCCTAATCAACAAAAGTACCCTGTGATTGTACTTATTTTGATATGACACTGAAGTAGGTAATAATGTTTTCACCTGAAATGCGTAAGTTTAAAAGATCCCTAATCAACAAAAGTACCCTGTGATTGTACTTATTTTGATATGACACTGAAGTAGGTAATAATGTTTTCACCTGAAATGCGTAAGTTTAAAAGATCCCTAATCAACAAAAGTACCCTGTGATTGTACTTATTTTGATATGACACTGAAGTAGGTAATAATGTTTTCACCTGAAATGCGTAAGTTTAAAAGATCCCTAATCAACAAAAGTACCCTGTGATTGTACTTATTTTGATATGACACTGAAGTAGGTAATAATGTTTTCACCTGAAATGCGTAAGTTTAAAAGATCCCTAATCAACAAAAGTACCCTGTGATTGTACTTATTTTGATATGACACTGAAGTAGGTAATAATGTTTTCACCTGAAATGCGTAAGTTTAAAAGATCCCTAATCAACAAAAGTACCCTGTGATTGTACTTATTTTGATATGACACTGAAGTAGGTAATAATGTTTTCACCTGAAATGCGTAAGTTTAAAAGATCCCTAATCAACAAAAGTACCCTGTGATTGTACTTATTTTGATATGACACTGAAGTAGGTAATAATGTTTTCACCTGAAATGCGTAAGTTTAAAAGATCCCTAATCAACAAAAGTACCCTGTGATTGTACTTATTTTGATATGACACTGAAGTAGGTAATAATGTTTTCACCTGAAATGCGTAAGTTTAAAAGATCCCTAATCAACAAAAGTACCCTGTGATTGTACTTATTTTGATATGACACTGAAGTAGGTAATAATGTTTTCACCTGAAATGCGTAAGTTTAAAAGATCCCTAATCAACAAAAGTACCCTGTGATTGTACTTATTTTGATATGACACTGAAGTAGGTAATAATGTTTTCACCTGAAATGCGTAAGTTTAAAAGATCCCTAATCAACAAAAGTACCCTGTGATTGTACTTATTTTGATATGACACTGAAGTAGGTAATAATGTTTTCACCTGAAATGCGTAAGTTTAAAAGATCCCTAATCAACAAAAGTACCCTGTGATTGTACTTATTTTGATATGACACTGAAGTAGGTAATAATGTTTTCACCTGAAATGCGTAAGTTTAAAAGATCCCTAATCAACAAAAGTACCCTGTGATTGTACTTATTTTGATATGACACTGAAGTAGGTAATAATGTTTTCACCTGAAATGCGTAAGTTTAAAAGATCCCTAATCAACAAAAGTACCCTGTGATTGTACTTATTTTGATATGACACTGAAGTAGGTAATAATGTTTTCACCTGAAATGCGTAAGTTTAAAAGATCCCTAATCAACAAAAGTACCCTGTGATTGTACTTATTTTGATATGACACTGAATAGGTAATAATGTTTTCACCTGAAATGCGTAAGTTTAAAAGATCCCTAATCAACAAAAGTACCCTGTGATTGTACTTATTTTGATATGACACTGAAGTAGGTAATAATGTTTTCACCTGAAATGCGTAAGTTTAAAAGATCCCTAATCAACAAAAGTACCCTGTGATTGTACTTATTTTGATATGACACTGAAGTAGGTAATAATGTTTTCACCTGAAATGCGTAAGTTTAAAAGATCCCTAATCAACAAAAGTACCCTGTGATTGTACTTATTTTGATATGACACTGAAGTAGGTAATAATGTTTTCACCTGAAATGCGTAAGTTTAAAAGATCCCTAATCAACAAAAGTACCCTGTGATTGTACTTATTTTGATATGACACTGAAGTAGGTAATAATGTTTTCACCTGAAATGCGTAAGTTTAAAAGATCCCTAATCAACAAAAGTACCCTGTGATTGTACTTATTTTGATATGACACTGAAGTAGGTAATAATGTTTTCACCTGAAATGCGTAAGTTTAAAAGATCCCTAATCAACAAAAGTACCCTGTGATTGTACTTATTTTGATATGACACTGAAGTAGGTAATAATGTTTTCACCTGAAATGCGTAAGTTTAAAAGATCCCTAATCAACAAAAGTACCCTGTGATTGTACTTATTTTGATATGACACTGAAGTAGGTAATAATGTTTTCACCTGAAATGCGTAAGTTTAAAAGATCCCTAATCAACAAAAGTACCCTGTGATTGTACTTATTTTGATATGACACTTAAGTAGGTAATAATGTTTTCACCTGAAATGCGTAAGTTTAAAAGATCCCTAATCAACAAAAGTACCCTGTGATTGTACTTATTTTGATATGACACTGAAGTAGGTAATAATGTTTTCACCTGAAATGCGTAAGTTTAAAAGATCCCTAATCAACAAAAGTACCCTGTGATTGTACTTATTTTGATATGACACTTAAGTAGGTAATAATGTTTTCACCTGAAATGCGTAAGTTTAAAAGATCCCTAATCAACAAAAGTACCCTGTGATTGTACTTATTTTGATATGACACTGAAGTAGGTAATAATGTTTTCACCTGAAATGCGTAAGTTTAAAAGATCCCTAATCAACAAAAGTACCCTGTGATTGTACTTATTTTGATATGACACTGAAGTAGGTAATAATGTTTTCACCTGAAATGCGTAAGTTTAAAAGATCCCTAATCAACAAAAGTACCCTGTGATTGTACTTATTTTGATATGACACTGAAGTAGGTAATAATGTTTTCACCTGAAATGCGTAAGTTTAAAAGATCCCTAATCAACAAAAGTACCCTGTGATTGTACTTATTTTGATATGACACTGAAGTAGGTAATAATGTTTTCACCTGAAATGCGTAAGTTTAAAAGATCCCTAATCAACAAAAGTACCCTGTGATTGTACTTATTTTGATATGACACTTAAGTAGGTAATAATGTTTTCACCTGAAATGTGTTGGAATTTTTACTAATTTCAACATGACATATAAGTAGGTAGGTGCTAATAAAAAGTTTTGGAGAGAGAATGGTTTTAGTGATTTTAACTGATAAAAAGCGACTTTCAAGGAAGGTAATTCGTTTCTCATTAATTAATGTTTGCAATGATGATGTTTTTTTTTTGGGGGGGGGGGTTGTGACGCCGGATGTCGGACAAGTAAATTAATATTTAGCTTATACAAAGTACAAGATTACTCAATCATGTATAATGAAAACAAAATAATACAAAAATAATCAATTAATCTCATACTTCGATTACATAAGTTATTCCAGCCGTAAAAGCACAAATCATTAATATCCGCTACCGTTTTATTTTACTTCAGTCGAAGTTCTCAGGACTAATACTTCATATCTAAATGAGACACCTTGTGAACATGAGAGGCCAAAGGGAAGACCAAGAACGAGATGGAGGGACGACCTGATAAAACACATGGGTCCCACATGGTAGCGGATAGCTTTGGACAGAAGTAGATGGCTACAGTCCAGAGAGTGGTTCCTCATTGAGTGATAAAACCCTTGTTGATTGATTATTTTTATTTTTTTTATTTTTTTTTTTACACGGTAATTACCACTTATCAAGGCCAGGAAGCCACTCAGGGATAAGGGTTATTGCGTGTACAGTAATCAATGAGATAATAGCATAGTAATCGTTAGTAATGGAGATTTGATAAAGTGTCTTACTTGGGGGGGGCGGTTTATCAGGAATTTGTTTATGTTGAACTTGAAGACATCCAAGTTGTAGTCAGGTGGGAAACAGGCAAACGGAAGAGAGTTCCACAGGCGTGCACTTCTAAGAGAGAAACTTTGGTTATGGAATCTACGTTTTGATTTAGGCACAGATAAAAAGTGGGGGAAATTACTGACAGTGGTTTCAGCTAGACTGGTGTTTTTTTGTGAAAGATTGGCAGGGGGGGGACCAGACATTGGAGCTCAGACGAGCACTTGCCATGGAAGTAATGATAAAACAAAGACAGGCTTGCAACGTCTCTTCTGTGAGAGAGAGGTTCCAGGGAAGAGAAAAGGGCATCCCCCACTAAGCCACAAAGTCTATTTTGTACTCTGTCAAGGCAGGATAGGCTGTTTTTAGCAGCTCCTGCCCAGATGTGGCAGCAGTACTCCATCCTTGAATGTACTTGGCTTTTATATAGCTAGAGAATTGGGTCAGCAGTGAGATATCTTTGGAGTGGTAGAAGGATCCTACCATTTTTCCAGTGACCTTTGCAACAGACTTGATGTACGTGTTCCATTTCAGGTCAGGAGTAAAGGTCAATCCCAGAAGTTTATCAAAACATGGGAGCCTCCCCTAGACGAGAGCCATCCATTTCAATTGATGCCAGATGGGGATCAGAGCGTTGATGATGTAAAGATAGGGGCTTGGTTTTAGATGCATTAAAAGTAACCAGCCACCTCTTCCCCCACTGTACTGATTGATTAACTGAAATGAGACACGTAGATATTCAATTATTCCGTTAAAGTTTTCCTTTACATCTTAAATACTGAGTTAGTAAAAAAAGTTGAGAACATAATTTTCCTCTCTCCAATTGATCATCTGAATATGTTATTGTATACCTTTCTCATGGTCTCTTGGTTTTACTGGATTTCAAGACAAGAATTCATCTAGTCTGATAGAGTATCCAGCTTCATGCTGTTGAGGTAACATCGCTAGGAGAAGGTGCACCATTCCTTGTAAAAAGCCAGTATTGGTTAGCCTTACCGAGGGGATCTTACTTGGGCCGCGAATACTGCTATTTTGAATATTTAAGGGTAAAAGTATCCTCATTCCAGATTATCCTGACAAACCATCTGCTCAGAGAAACCTTAGACACTCGAGGAAAGTGTCTAGAAGGCATTCAAGTTCCTTCCTATTACTGTCAATTATTTTTTTACTTGGTGTCACCACTTATCAAGGCCCGAAGGCTACTCGAGGATACGGGTTAATGAATGTAAGGTGGTAGTGTAGTAATCGTTAATGGTTTAAGTTGGGTAGAATTTGGATTATTTATGGGGTCGGCTTAACAAGAATTTGTTTACATTAGACTTGAAGGCTACCACGTTGTATTTAACCGGGAAGTAGACTAGCGAAACAGTGTTCCAAAGGCGTGCAGGTCTGGGAAAGAAGGTTTGTTCATGGAATCTGTGTTTAGATTCTGTTATATGTTGTTATACGAATGCTATGAACAGAAACCCGACTGTGGCTTTATTTTGTTTCCTGCGAAGAATTGTCATAATTTACGCTGACTAGATGGCAACAGCTTATACGTGATTGTATTTAAAAAAAAAAAAAAAAAAAATTAAAATCCAAAACTTTTAATAAGAAACAATAATCACAAATCCATTTTTTTTCGGGGGAGGGGGGGGAGCATATGCATAAAGCTCAAATGGTTTCACTGGAGAGATTAGGTGGGGGGGGGGGGTCATGCATTTTTTTTCTAAAAGCTTTTGGACTTTACACTATGCTAGACGCTCTCAATAAAATACCACATTTACTAGGTAGCTTGATCCTACGTAAAATATCACCGAGCCATTTCAATTGATGATATATATGTGATATATATAATGTGTACAAAAGCAGAAATTTGTTTGGATTTTTAAAGCCGACGACAACGGTCGACAATAAAACAGACCCAAAAGATTAGCAATTCTTTACGCTTGTTTGCACGATGAGAAAATCTTTTCAATAAAACACCATGTTAGAAGCTTTTATCTATCCCGAGCTGTTAAACCATTTTGTTTCTTTTCATAAAAAACAATTAAAGAAAACACAAAAAATTTTTTTTTTTTAATTTAAAAAACAATACAAACTCTAATTCCGAACCATATTCTCTTTCTCTTGTTAATGTGTGCTATATTGTCACTTCATAGGGTTGGGGTGAAAAGGTTTTTTTCAACCACTTTCTTGGGAGGCAGGTACACTTTTGAAGAAGGAGACGATGATTCTACTTTCATCACTGTCGTAAAGGGTAACTTCCAGCGAAATCATTCCGCAGAGCGGCCATCATTCTCTGGACCTTACATACCTGGAAAACATCATTCCTCGATTGAATAGTTGATTGTTGTGGCAACGTGTTCTTAGCCGTAGTTATTAATGGTGATGTTCTCCTTGTGAAGGGAGATTTCAGTGACGTTTTTGTATACAATTCGCCGTAAGATAAACCTGAAATGCAAAAGAAAATAGGCTACATCATATCACATATATATATATATATATATATATATATATATATATATATATATATATATATATATATATATATATATATATATATATGGGAAAAATATGCTTATTCAATTATATTTCACCTTTAATTCATACCAATCCTTTAGTTTATGAAGCTCGATGTAACTACAGAGCATATACAAATAAATGCCAAACGTGTATATTCCAAATTTCTGTAAGTACAATGTATATGCATAATTCATGATAGCACCTGTTTCATAGCACAGAATCATTCATATAATTATGATGTCAGTTTTTTAATTCATTCCGCCCTAAACTCATCGGAAACAAAATCAGCTATAAAAGAAAATAAGGGCATATTAGCATGATTACAAAATTCGTAAATTGGTAGAGAATTGACATAATAATTATATGAATAATTCTGTGCTACAAAACAGGTGCTATCAAGAAGTGTCCATGTCCACTCTGATGAGTCGTAGACGATGAAATACGTGTCAGTTGATAATTATATTTTAAAAACAATATATATGCCGTGTGTGTGTTTATGGGAAAAATATGCTTATTCAATTATATTTCATCTTTTTGTTTATACCAATCTTTTTATTTATGAAGCTCGATGTAACTACAGAGCATATACAAATAAATGACAAAAGGTCTATATTTCAGATTTCAAGATATCATCCATCTTACCGTTTATTTCTATAATCATGTTGACATGTTCAATTCTTGACATCACCTGTTTTGTAGCGCAGAATCATTCATGTAATTATTATGTCAATTTTTGAATTTATTCCGCCCTTAACTCATTAAAAGAATAGGAACTCATCAATTTTAAAAGAAGGTAAAGGAGCCTGGGGGCCCTGTCGGTGGAATTACGGTGTTAGAATACGCCGACTGCCCCCCCCTGCAGAGGGTAAAAGTCCCTCAATGGGGGTCCTGGATATGACCTTAAACTATATCCAGTGGTGAGGCCCCAGCTTGTGGGCTTTGAGGAGTGTGGAGCCACCCTTTAATTACCATTGCTCCCAGGTCCACTCTGACCCGGAGTGGTAGTACCTGTTAGGATCCCAACTATGGGTTAAATAGAAACCGACGTGAAAACAACAAATATATTCTATTAAAAAAATTTTTCTTCAAAATCTTTGGATTCGGCATTAAATAACCCAGAAAGGGTTGATATGCCGTAAAACAAAAACAACCAACAAAGGAGCCTGGGCATGATTACCGAAAATTGGAAGAGAAGTTGCAATTCTGTTTTTTTTTTGTTTTTTTTAGTTATATTAAAATTCAAATGATGGTATGTATATATATATCTATACACACACACACACACACACACACACACACACACTAGCAGGGGGCACGCAGCAGGTTGTAAAATACACTTAAATATAAATTTTTCATGCAGATTTCATATTATTATAGTCAATTCTTTATTGATTATATCATATTATATCATATTATTACATATTACATATTATTATATTGTACCCAATCAACATAATTAGTCATGATTTCAAAAGTAAAAAAATATGACTTTGGTACCATCAGCTGAAATTATAGCGCTCTAGCCTGAGTCGTTACCATTTATTGAATAAGAAATAGCTAAAATTGAACTAACCTTAACATATACACACATATACAAACACACACACACACACACACACACACACTATTCAACCAAGGAGGCCCGGACGGTCCACAGAGTTTTATAATTATATATAATTAAGAGAAATGTGACCCATTGAAAAATTTTAGGAATCAAGAAAATGTAAGTTTGCAAAGCCAGTTTATTATGAAAAATAAAGGCAAAATCTAAAATTGGTCTCATCAACTTTCTGAGTTAAAGAAAGCAGAAGGCTTTACTTTTGGAAAAGCCCTCGTATGACAAACTGCGCTCCAGACGCCCATCCACAGCCATTGTTCATCACATTTCATGACCTGAAAGTTTCATCTTTCTCTTGCAGATATTTACGGTGGTGAGACTCTAAGAAAGCCACCCCTGTCATGGACGTGTGCCAGAAGCAAAGATACGTCATTCAATTCCTAGCAAAAGTACCTTAAGAATGGTGATGACTATGTAGAAAAATAAATTCTGGAGCACGAAAAGTTGCTTATTTTCTACAGTCATCACCATTCTCAATGCACTTTTGCTAAGAATTGAATGCCGTATCTCTGCTTCTTACACACGTCCATGACAGGGGTGGCTTTCTTAGAGTCTCACTACCGTCAGTATCTGCAACAGAAAAATGAAACTTTCAGGTTATGAATGCATAAGTTTAATCATCATAACACTGCAGTTTGCAATCCCCTCTGATCCATTCAAGCGGAATAAAAAAAATAGGAGCCATTAGTTTTGGAACATCCTCATACATGCGAGATATTTAAATAAACAGTAAATAAATCAAATTGTGAATCTATTGAGAAATTTTGTTATCCTGATGATATCATGGGAACACAGGGTGGAGCAGGTGCTAGTGTGATTGAAAGATTTAGGAGTCGATGGAGTTAAGTACATGGAACTTGTGTCATTACTAACCAGCAGAGCGTTACCGTTGTTGAATAAGAGAAAAATCTATCACGCATATGTATGCAATGTAATTATGTATGGAAGTGAAACCTGGCCAATGAGGATTGAAGATATATGCTGCATGGAGAGAAATAATATGAGAATGATATGATGGATGTGTAATGCGAGTCTTAAAAACAGGCTTCGTTCTGATGACCTGAGAACAATATTAGGCATTATAGAAAGATACGTGGAAGAGGAGTCTTTGATGGTCTGGCCACATTGAAAGAATGGGTGAGAGTTCTTGGGCTAGTAGATTTTTTTTTTTTTTTTTTATTACATTTTCACCCCAAACAAGGCACATTACCACTGTGGTGTAGGGGGCTACTATCAGGGGCAGCAACTACTGGCGCACTATGTTGGGATTTGGGCAGCAAGATGTCGGTTCATGTTACACTTGAACTTCTGCATGTCAGTACAGTTGGGGAAGCAGGGACCTGGAATGGAATTCTAGAGTCTAGCGGTTCTGGGGAAGAAACTACTGGAGTAGAAAGATCTTTTACATCTAGGGATCTCTACTGTGTGGGGGTGGGATTTAGCTGCCTGTCGGGTTTATCAAAGGTGTCTACGTTGTGGGGGCACAAGTGTCTGCAGTTCGTCAGAGCATTCACCATTAAAATACTTGTAGAACAGGCAGAGAGATGCAACGTTTCGTCGATGGGACAGAGGCTGAAGCTTAGATGCCAGTTCAGGGCCTATCAGATTGGCGACTCTCTTTTGAACCTTGTCTAGGAGCGAGAGACTAGTAGCAGATGCACCAGCCCAAATGTGACAGCAATACTTCATACATGGGCGAATGGTGGCCTTATAGAGGTACAGGATACTTTCAGGTGTCAGTAGTTTTCTAGCACGGTAGAGAGAGCCTACCTTCTTCGCAGCGGCCCTGGCAATGTTTTCAATATAATTGTTCCAACTCATGTTTCCTGTGAACGTTAGGCCAAGCAGTTTGAAAGATGTACTCTCAGACAGGAAGTCACTGGCCACTGCTATTGGTGGCAGAGAAGGTTTCATGTAGTTATTGAAGGAAACCAGTTTAGTCTTGGCAGCATTGAATGTGACCGTCCATTTTTGTCCCCATTCCACTACAGATTGGAGATCATCCTCTAGTGTTTTTGCCATTTCTTTAGTTATGTGTTCATTTGTTTTCCTGTCATGCCTGTTATAGAGTGTGGTGTCATCAGCATATATACCCATCTCAGAGGCAGTTTTGTCGGGGAGGTCATTAATAAATATTAGGAACAATAGAGGTCCAAGGATAGACCCCTGAGGCACTCCCGCATTTATATCACACTGTTTAGATGTATGACCGTCGAGGACAACCTGGATTTTTCTCTTATCTAAGAAGGATTTAATTACGTTAAGTATTCTACCAGTGATACCATATGATTTAATTTTCCTGAGGAGACCCTCATGCCATACCCTGTCAAAAGCCTTAGATATATCTAGAGCTACCGCTCTGCCCTACCCTGCTTTGTCCAGTGAATGGTATATACATTCAGAGATTACAGTGAGGATGTCTGCTGTGGAACGGGCTTGTCTAAATCCATATTGTTTGTCAGTCAGAAGTTTAGCATCTGTAAGGTGACGGACTAGAATATGGTTAATTATGGTCTCAAATATTTTGGCGAAAAGTGGGAGGAGGCTAATGGGGTGATAATTTGATGGGTCATGTAGAACAGTTGAGATAGCAGGTCCAGTTCACAGAAGAAGGGTAAGGAAAACATGGAAAAAAATGATAAAGATATATTTGAGAGAAAGAGGGATAAATAAAGACCTAGGCAGAGATAGGTTAATTTGGAAGTCAGTTTTTTAAATCCATCCAATGCATGACAGCATGTAAAACCTGGCCAATGAGGTTTGAGGACATGTGTTGCATGAAAAGAAATTATATTAGAATGATACAATGGATGTGTAATGCAAAACTTAAAAACAGGATTGGTTCTGATGACCTGAGAGTAAGATTAAATCTAGGCAGTATAGTGAGATGTGTATGCGATGGTATGGCTATGTTGAAAAAATGGGTTCTTGGGTTAGTAATAACCTAGTCAACGAGGGTTGAAGGCATGCGTTGCATGGAGAGAAATGATATGAGTATTATACAATGAATTTGTAATGCGAGTCCTTACAGATATGTGCAGAACAGAAGACCTAGTTGGTTTAGTCACATTGGAATAAAGGAACAGAGGTCTTTAATTAATTAGTAAATGTAGATCAGTTGAGGTATCAGGGTCAGTTAAAAAGAGGAGATAAATAAAAAAGCATGAGATGATTAAGAAGAATGGACTTTAGACAAAAAGAGATAAAGACCTGGCCAGAGATAGGTTGGTTTAAAAGTCATCTAACACATGCATATACAATAGACATTAAACCATGAAAATTATAGAAATTAAAAAAATAAAAATCGTAAAGTTTATTAGAGGCTCAAGGTCATGGGTCAAGGGTGCACGGAGGTCCTCATTTATTTTTGGGAAACGCCGGGTGTGCCTTAAAGGGTAAAAGATAAATTAACCGAAATTTTACTTTAATTAATGTTACTTTACTTCCACACCCAATAAAAAAAAATTGAATGTTATAGAGAAATGTGTGCAGAGCAGGTATCTTGAAGATGTTCATGGGTTAGTAGATGTAGAACAGTTGAGGTAGCAGGTTCAGTTCACAGTAAAAGGTAAGGAAAAGATGGGAGGAGGTGGAAAAATGTATCTGTGGTGTAAAAAAGAAGAATCGTTTTCATCCAGTTATTTCTACATATTTGTATGTTATCACCAATACAATGATAAATTTTGTCTGTATGTATGAAAAGATGGAAATATTTTTTTAATTTTATTTATCATTGCAGATGCATTCCAATGCTTCTGCATAAATGAGGTCATCCACATGACACAGCAATATCTTTTCTAACTGCTTTTTTTCTTTTTGCCACTTCACCACAATTTTTGTGACAAAAGAAAAAAGCAGTTAGAAAAGATATTGCTGTGTCATGTGAATGACCTCATTTATGCAGAAGCATTGGAATGCATCTGCAATGATAAATAAAATTAAAAAAATATTTCCATCTTTTCATACATACAGACAAAATTTATTCAAATCACAATTAGAATGGTTGTCATGGTATTCCAATAAATAATAAATTGCTTAAAAAATGAGTGAATAAAAAAAAACTTCCTCCTGCTAACCTGACCAATTTGTACGCTTTTTTTCGTGGGATGTTTTTGGTTTTTCCGAGTCTGATGTACGAAAATCTGGTTTGCATTTGGAAATATCACTTTCTGAAAAAAAAAAAAAGAAAAAAAAAAAAAGAAAACCAGCATTTGGTCAGAAATCATATCATCAAACTTTTTTACAAATTAAGGCACAACAAATTAAAGCACAACACATTAAGGCACGACAAATTAAGGCACAACAAATTTAAGCATGACAAATTAAGGCATGACAAATTAAAGCATGACAAATTAAGGCACGACAAATTTAGGCACAACAAATTTAGGCACAACAAATTTAAACACAACAAATTTAGGCACAACAAATTAAGGCACAACAAATTAAAGCATGGCAAATTAAAGCACGACAAATTACTTCTGCTGATTCTCTATTCAGGTAATACTTTTTTCACCCACTTTTTATCAGGAATGCAAATTCCATGAACAAAGCTTCCTTCTTCAAACTACATTCAGTGCAGTAATTACACAAGTACATGTTCATAAGACCTGTCAACCATGGCTTACCCTACTAAGTCAGAGTTCCAGATGGCACTGTCCCTAACATGGTTAGGAAGTCTTGGGGGACACTTCTGATGCTGAATAAAACCAGCCTAGCCAGTACTAGATGGGTGATCATTTAGGAATACCAGGTGCTGCATTCAAGTAAACGGGTATGAATAATACCTCAGAGAGATGAATGCCTCTCTAATCAACTTCTGGGTGGTCGAATGGTGACCACTAATAATGACCAGAATCTAAAATTTCTGGTTAAGGGCGAAAAGATTTTTTGGGAAATGAAGAGGGGGCAGGACACAAGAAGTTTTTTTTTTTTCTGAGAGCTGGTGGTCAGTTGGGTCAGTGTGGTTCTCTGGGAAGGGCCATCACTTGAGGATCTTAGCTAAAGGATTATTTTGATTAAACTTATATTCTGATTTGGTAAAGCAAAAATTTCATTTTCAGAGTCTGCAAAATTCAACCTAGGGAAACAAGTATCATGTTAATCACCTAAGATAAATAAACTTCTGTTGATTGTTTATTTAAACTGGAGTTGTGGTTTAATGTATTTATTTGCTTCCCCACGAAAGCAAATGTGACACAAGGTCATTTTTAATGTGGGGTTAAACCAGCTCCCCTAAAACAAGGGTAAAAAGGGTGAACTCTGGCAGAATCCAAAAAATAGTAATTGTCTCAGTATGAAGGGCTTCCCTTACATTGACCAACGTTTATGTCTGAAAAGAAAATTTCTTTGCTGCAGCACCGAGCGAATCGAATAAGATCTGCTTGGTGCTGCAACAAAGGAGTTCATGTTCAAAGCTGAGAGTCAACTAAAAATAAATGTTTCTAAGCTGAGAATCAAGTAAAAATGAATAAATAATTAAACATATTTATTTATTAAAATAAATTCAATACTTCGAGTTATAACAAACAAACAAAAAAAATTAATTAATTAAAAAAACCTGAATTTTCCTGAATGAAGAATTTGTTATAATTCGAAATATTGAATTTGTTTTAATAAATAAATATGTTTAATTAATTATTTATTTATTTTTAGTTGATTCTCATCTTTGAAGATGAGTTCCTTTGCTGCAGCACCGAGCGAATCATGTTTATTTAAAAAAAAAAATGTCTGCACTAGTTTTGGTCTTAAAACCGTTAAAATGTGTAATTTTGTAGGCACTTCTGCATGACAGTGACATATTAGAAACAAACAAGTTATTGGCTCCTGTTCTTCGAAAGAGAAATGACATCTCGCGATTATTATATGTCCCATATAATAGATTCCTACACTGAAGTCGCACTGTGCCTTGTTTCGGGTGAAAAAAAAAAAAAAAAAAAAAAAGCTTAATTGCCATAAGTATATTTTCATACTATTACTACTAAGCTCTGTTCATGTAATGAGCTCTGTTGAATAAAATATTTAAATATCTATACACAATACATCACTTTATAATATGTGTATTCACATGAAATAATAAAACATATGGCAAGTAAGCTACATAGAAACGTTTGGTTCATTTCTAGCAAAAATCATGATGATTTTTGCTGGGAATGAAGCATAAAGGTTTCTGTGTAGCTTGCTTGCCATTAATGTATATTTTCCTTAGCGAATCTGTCTCATCACAGATACTCGACCGAGCTTCAATCTCTGTAAAATATTCACGGCAAACAATTAACTAGTTACAACCACTATGAGTAATTTTCTTTAATCTCTATCTGTGCCAAAAATAAACAAAAATTTCATGAGCAAAGTTTCTTTCCTAGAACTGCCAACCTAAAAGAACACAATACTGCATAGCTGCTTCCCAGATGAATATAGCATGGATGTTTTCAAGTCCAATGTAAGCAAGCCATCCTGTAAAACAGATTAACTTATCCAATTTTCACTATCACTGAATGTCATGGTACCGATTAATCCTTATCCTTGAAGAACTTCTTGGCCTTGATAAGTGACACGTATATATGGTAAAAAACACTTGGGGGTTAGGGAGACTTCGATAGTATCAGAAACATGAGGTGCCTTCAATAAGTTTTGAGACATTTTTATACAGGCATTTAAAATTGTTGTAAACTCTTGAAAATTCAGTATGTTATTGCTATACATCTTATGAGATGATTGACCAATTTTTATGATTTCAAGTTCAAAAGACCAACTACAACAGGAATTGGAATACAATGTACTATATCCTGATTGTCACAGCTGGTGAATTTCAAAAATGCAATCTGGACGTGAGGCCACTTTAGAAGGAATATATGCAATAAAATTCTGTTTTAAACTTGGTAAAAATGCCACAGAAATGTATGGAATGCTTCAGATTGTTTTTAGACTATCTTGCATGAATTAAGCATCAGTTTTTGAGTGGCATAAGAGATTCAAGGAAGGAAAGGAATCTGTGAGGAATGATGAGAGGTGTAGGAGGAGTAAGGAAGTCAGAACATCAAAGTTGATTGGCCAAATAAAGAATTTCATGGATAAGGACTGTCGTGTGTCTATAGAAACAATAAGTGCACAGTTTGATGTCAGTGTGGGAACTGTACACAAAATTATTCGCAAAGAACTGAAGATACGGAAGATTTGCGTGAAGTTTGCCCCAAGGGTGCAATCCACAACTTCATCCTTGTCACAGACTATTTGACCAAGATGAGCATCATCTCAGCCTCCCTATAGTCCAGACCTTGCTTCCTGTGACTAAGCTCAAGGAAAACCTTAGAGGCTGTCGTTATGTAACAATGGTGGATATAAAAGAGGCTATGATGAGGGCCATTGACACGCTTACACAAGAGGACTTCCATGGGGCCTTCCAGAAGTTGCTTGAATGGTACAACAAGGGCATTGCAGCCAGAGAAGATTACTTCGAGGGAGACTAGGGTTTCATATGTGTATTATCAATAAAAGTGCCTATATGAAGGCACCTTGTAAAGTAAACATTTGATTTAATTCAAATAACTCACTTCCGGGCAGGACTTCGGAACTGACCAATAAATCATCAAACTGTTGCAAATATTTTTCGGTGAGTTTCGTTAACTCTAGGATGAACGACTCACTGCATTTGGTGCTGGTTTTCTGGAAAGAAAGCCAAAAAAGAAATGCAAAAAAAAAAAGAAAAACTTCAAAACAATTCAACATTTAAAAATATGTGATATACTTTGCTTGATAATTGTACAATTTTAAAGCCTGCTACTTCTAATGGTAATGGTTTTATCTAGAAAACAAAATTAATCCAGAATAATAATAACTAATCCGAGTATTATGCCTGTCGAAACTTCTTCCATTACAGGGTGGAACGATAAAATTGTCGCCTTAGAAAAGACGACATGATTCCATTTCCGTTTGATGAAAACCTGTTTTCTTTTTTTTTGTTGCAGACCATCTACTAGTCGACCAGTTGTGTGCAAATCTCAAGAGTAATAGGAGCCTTCTATCATGTCTGAAAATGGCACAATGTTCAACGAGCAAGATCGGGGATGCGCCGCTGTACAACTCCTGCTCTCTATCTAAGTTATGACAACAGGATCATTGCCAGCACCCTCAAAATGCATCGCTGGATTGACACGAATAGCAGGGACATGCTTAGGGTGATGGAAACAAAGTCTTTGGTTTGGTTTCAAGTGAGAGCCACATCATGCCACCTCACATCTTCTTTTTTTCGAAGTCGGCTTGAAAGTCAACACCAAAGTGTACCTGGATGTGCTGAAGGGTGTGGTGATGCCCTGGTGCAATTAGGTGGCCACTGGCAGACCCTGGGTGTGGCAGCAGGACTCAGCGCCAGCCCACAATCCAAAGAGACCCAGGCTTGTCTTCAGAAGGAGTGCTGCCACTTTGTATCCTTCTCTCACTAGCCCCTGTCCTCTCCTGACCTGAACACGCTGAAGTACTTTGTTTGGTCATACGTCAAAAACATCACCAACATGACCTCTCACAACACCAAAGCCAACCTGATCGTCGCCGTCTGCTGAGTATTCACTAAGCTCCCACGAATGCTGGTGGAAAAGGCATGCTTCCAATTCCAGACCCATATCAAGATGGTGATTGAGGCTGAAAGCGGCTACATTGAATAGATGTCAGCTCTACTATATAATCAAATTACCTGAATTGATTTTTTCAATAAAAGTTTGAAAATAAAGATATAGTGTTGCTTTCTTTAGGACGACAACTTTATCATTTCACCCTGTATTTTATAACAAGTATCTGTTGATATCACACTTAAAGGCGACCATGGGAAGCAGATCCATGATAATGTGTTCTACCGACGGGAAGTTCTAGGAAAGAAACTTTGTTTATGGAAATTCCGTCTGTGGAACACATTACCATGAGACTGCTTCCTCTAGTGTTCTGCATCTACTAAACCAGAAACTCATGCACTCTTTTAAAGCTTTAGGTAAATTTTTATACCTTTTATTTTTTGGTGAATTAATCCACCGGGCAAATTATTCCTTGTTATAATAGTCGTAATATATAATAATCAATAGAGGATTGATTCTATAATAATACATATGCAATCTGCCTGAATTGCTTGCTGAAGACAGACAGTGCGTTGAGGAACCGATCGGTCATAATGGCTCAAAGCACTTGGAGAAACAAGAGGTCCAACGCCTATCAAATGTAGGAATCAGTGTTGCAACTTTTCAAAAGGGAAAAAACACTCTGGACTAAAATGTTGCTGGAAATAAAATCTGAGGCTCTGTTGTTCTTGAGGAGCTTTTTTGTCTAGACAAGACACAACAAACTTCAGCTAGATAGTCATAGATGCATACAATCATACACTAGACGATAATAAATCTCATAAATGTATACACGATTATTGTAGCTCTTCTATTATAATTGTATCGCCCCCTCCCCCTACGAAAATAATAACTTTGATACATCGTCTGGGTTGATGATTTCATTATAAACATACCAATCAATTAACGCACATTTCATAATTTTTCATAATTCTGGGATATGTTACTAATTTCGACTATAATATTTCATAATTTTAACCCACATTATCGCCCAACCTTACTAAAATAATAACTTTGATATACTATCAAAATTATAATGAAATAAAGTAATGTTTAGTGCGTAAATGGTTTCAGCCAAATGACTTCATATCCCCCACCCCACTGTTATATATACTTGAAATAAAGTACTGTTTAAATCATAAACTGTTTCAGCAGCTTTTTGAAATTAATACATAAAAACATTAACACTGTTAGGGATTAGGCAACCATTACTTCAACATGAATTTCTGAGTGTAGTATCAGTCTCAGCATTCCAGTGATTTTGATAATATATATAAATGTTGAAATAAAAGAGTCAGTTGGCAAGGAAAAGCCAAGGAAAACATGGGAAAAAATAATACGGATATATTTGAGAGAAAGAGGTATGAATAAAGACCTGGGCAGAGATAGGTTAGTTTTGAAACCAATTTTCAACACCTGGACGCCTGTAAAACAGCCGTCCAAGCAAATATGATGACGAGGTACTTATGTATCTTTGGTACCATGTTGAAATAATAATGTTATTATTTCGAAAGCTATTCTTAACATGGGGAATGGAGGGTGTGTTGTAACTATTCTATGCCTCCACCTAACAATTTAATAATAATAAAAGAAAGATTATGAAACTTGAATTTAACCTGAAAAAACTATTTAAAAAATAGCACGGTACCAAAAATACATAAGCGCCGATGACAATTTAGAGGCAAAAATGAGAAAATTGTAACAAGGAATTTCGAAGACTAAGAGAAGAATCTATCAGGCGTGTATGTGTGATTATGTATGGAAGTGAAACCTGCACAGTGAGGGTTGGTGACATGCGTTGCATGGAAAGAGATAATATGAGAACAATATGAAACATTGGATGTGTAATGTGAGTTAAGACAGGCTTGGTTCTAATGAAGAAGGCTAAACCTGGGCAGAACAGGGAGATGTGTGCAGAACAGGAGACTTCTATGGTATGGTCACGTTGAGAGAATGGAAGAGAATTCCTGGGTTAGTAGATGTAGAAGGGTCAGTTCACAGGAGAAGGACTAGAAAAGAGTCTATCAGGCATGTGTACACAGTGTGATGATGTATGGACAGAGAGGGTTGAGGACATGTGTTTCATGTAGAGAAATAATATGAGAATGATATGATGGATGTGTAATATGAGACTTGAAGCCAGGTTTGTTGGTTTGGTTAAATTTAAAGAATAGATGAGAGTGCTTGGTTTAATATATGTAGAACAGTTGAGGTAGCAGGATCAGTTGACAGATGAAAGCCTAGCAAAACACAAGAGGAAGTAACAAGGATGGATTTGAGAAAAAGAGGGATAAATAAAGACCTTTCCAGAGATAGGTTAGTTTTGGAGTTAATTTCTTAATGCCATCCAACATATGCTAGGAAGAAAAGAAAAAAAAAGAAAGGAAAAGAAGGGAAAGAAAAATAAAAAAGGAAGGCAGAAAGAAAAAAGAAACAGAAAGGGAGGAAAGGAAAACGAAAGAAAAGAAAGAAAAAACAAAGGAAAGAAAAAGTAACGGAAAATAGATAGAAGGAAAAATGAAAAATGACCCCCCCCCAAAAAAACGGGCCCCGTGTACACTTTATGTGATATCTCCATTATTTATTCACCGATTGCCCTTATTTTATAGGACATGGCAGAATCAACGACCGTGAGTACACCAAGACCCCAGTGGGAGCTGGGACAAAGAATACACTGTGTTAAATTTTACTACAAGACAGGCTCGTTTAAGAAAACCCAGGACAGTTTCATGCGCCAGTTCAAATGTGAAAAGGCTCCATCCAAAAGCAGAATTCAGAACTGGGTGGACCACTTCGAGAAGTATGGAACCATAGAGAACCTCAACGTTGCTAGAGAGAACCGTCCAAGACACTCGGGATGTCCCAAGAAGCGAACAGCCGAGCTGGTCGAAAGAGTGAGAGAGTCTCTCCAGCAGAGTCCAAAACGCTCTGTGCGTAAGCGAAGTCAGTCCCTCGGTATGCCCCGTGAGACCTGCAGGAGAGTGCTGGTGAACGATATCAGGGTTTACCCATACAGAATACAGATGCTGCAGACCCTTACAGCCTCAGACAAGAAGCAGAGGAAGGCTATGGCAGTCATGATGCTCGAGAAGATTGAGGAGACACCAAGTTTCCTTAACCTCCTTTGGACCTCAGATGAAGCCCACTTCCATCTTGATGGAAAGGCAAACTCCAAGACAAATGAAGTAGCCACCAAGCCCCTGCACTCTCCTAAGTGCATGGTGTGGGCTGCAATCTCGGCCAGAGGCATCATCGGACCAATCTTCATCGAAGTCTCTGGTGCAGCAGTGACAGTCACCAAGGAGCGGTATGTAGAGGTCCTCAAAACCTTCAAGAGTGAGCTCCAGACCATCTACCCATCGCTCATGAGCAAGTTCTGGTTCCAGCAGGACAAAGCAAGTTCTCACAACTCAAACCTGTCCCGAGATTGGCTGAAAGGGAACTTCGGAGGCCGAGTGATCAATCTTAAGACTGATTTTGTGTGGGCACCCCATAGCCCGGACCTAAACCCCTCCAGATTTTTTTCTTTGGGGCTATCTTAAGGACAGAGTTTACGCAGGGAAACCCAGAACCATCACGGAACTCCAAGAAGGCATCAGGGAGGAGATGAGAGCTATTACCAATTCGGTCTGTAAGAACGTCATGGACAACTTCGTGCTGCGCCTCAAGAAATGCATGGAGCTAAATTGAGGCCATCTAGAACATATGCTGTAGAACGGAGAAAAAAAGGCCAAAGACCCTAGTGTTTTGATGTGATGTTTTGAATATAATAAACTAGTTATGACCAAAGTTTCATTTCATTCGGACAAAACACTAAAAAACGGGGCCTAATTAGAGTTGGGGCGTTTTTTTTGGGGGGGGGGAGTCACCCTGTAAATAAAGAAAAAGTAGAAAAAAGGAAAAAAGAAAGAAAGGAAATAAAAAGTAAAGGAAAATAGAAAGAAGGGAAAAACCAAAGAAGAAAAAGGAAAGGAAAAAATAAAGAAAAATAGAAAGAAGGGAGCAAGAAAGAAAGGAAAGAAAAAGTAAAGAAACAATAGAAAGAAGGAGAAAAAAGGAAAGAAAAAGAAAGAAATGAAAGAAGAAAGAAAGAAAGGAAAGAAAAAAGAAAGGAAAGAAAAAAAAGGAAAAAGGATATGAAGGAAAAAGGCACCATTGATAAAAGAAAAATAAAGAAAAAAAACAGGAAATAAAAAAAATGAACAAAAACTAACTTGAATTTCTGTAAAATATTTTTCAATTTCTCTGTTGAATTTTTTGTGTCTTTTTATTTCGTCTTCGTTCAGTTTTTCAAGTTGAGGTAATTTTTGTGGATGACCAAGGTTCGGCTGCAGCAGTTGTATATGACATTTCTGACAAAAAAAAAACAAAAACAAGAAAACATGGATAATTAAAAACATCTTGCACTTATTAATGGCCAACGTTGCCCAGTCGTAAAATACACATAAAATATATATTATAAATTCATGCAGATTTCTTTTTATTATTATAGAACAAACTCTCTGATTGTCTGTATTTTTGAGATGAGTTGTTTTCATTGATTGAGATTGTCGGACTGACTTCCTCATCTTGGTTGTTATTGTCACAACGTTTCGGCTGTTTTGCCCTCCGGCCTTCGTCAGGTGAACGGTTTGTTAGGAGTCTCGAACCCAACCCTTTATTATTATTACGGGGGTACCGTGTTCGGACTCCAGCTAGGCTTTGGGACATAGTTGCTGATTCTCTGTTTTTCAATGTTACTTTTTCACTGCCTTCGTTCAGGTGCTGAGTTCAATCCTGAACGAAGGCGGTGAAAAAGTAACATTGAAAAACAGAGAATCAGCAACTATGTCCCAAAGCCTAGCTGGAGTCCGAACACGGTACCCCCGTAATAATAATAAAGGGTTGGGTTCGAGACTCCTAACAAACCGTTCACCTGACGAAAGCCGAAGGGCAAAACGGCCGAAACGTTGTGACAATAACAACCAAGATGAGGAAGTCAGTCCGACAATCTCAATCAGCAAACTCTCTATTGATTATCTTCTTATTCTTATTCTTTTTCTATTAATAAATCACAAACGTCTGTTTGTGTGTATGTTTGTATATCTCGCTAAAACTTTCGACACTCACAACTAACACTGACAAAATTGGTATCGTTCGAAAGCTCAGTCTCTCGGCCGACAAACATACAAAAATTAGGCAAAAACATTAATTCTTTCACCGTCAACTGGACCGTTTTTCACAAGGAAGGGTCGCTTTTTTTCGTCAACATTTTTGCAAAGTCATCATATGCCTTGTAATGACTAAGCTTAATTTGAACGGCGGCGACTAAACCGTTTGCTTTTTTCTTCCCATTTCCTTTTCCTCTTAGCATCACAGGTTCGAGCCTGCCTGTTTAATACTTTTTTTTTTTTTGGCGCTCGCACAGGTACTCGTTGCTATTTACATTTTTTAGGGGGATTGGTTAATTTTTTTTTGTTTGAAACATTTTTTTAAGGCTCCGTTGATGAATGCCCTTACCATAAAACCTCTCCACAACCGGGCAACGCCGGGTACCCCCGCTAGTCTAATATATAGTAATGATTTTAAAAGTTATAAAAACAAATATGGTATTATCCGCTAGAATCAAAATCAGAACGTTTAGCACTCTAGCCTTAGTCATTATTCCTCTCTCCAGCGTCGTTACAGTCTGAGCTACTGACAGATGGATGCTAAAGGTTTTTTTTGTTGTTGTTGTTGTTTTTTTTTTTTTTTTTTTTTTTTTTAAATTACATTTTTCACCCCAAACAAGGAACATTGCCACTGTGGTGTAGGGAGCTACTATCAGGGGCAGCAACTACTGGGGCACTATGTTGGGATTTGGGCAGCAAGATGTCAGTTCACGTTACACTTAAACTTCTGCATGTCAGTACAGTTGGGGAAGCAGGGACCTGGAATGGAATTCCAGAGTCTAGCGGTTCTGGGGAAGAAACTACTGGTGTAGAAAGATCTTTTACATCTAGGGATCTCTACTGTGTGGGGGTGGGATTTAGCTGCCTGTCGGGTTTGTCGCGGGTGTCTACGTCATTAGGGCACAAGTGTCTGCAGTTCGTCAGAGCATTCACCATTAAAATACTTGTAGAACAGGCAGAGAGATGCAACGTTTCGATGGGTTACAAATTAAACAACCTTGAGCAATGCACGTTTAATAAATGTTTATGCAATAAACTAGCTGAAATACTTGTCGACGTTGCTCAAGATTTAATGTTCTTTTCCACTATTTTATAGCATCCCTTTTTTTTATCCCCTTCTCGTTTCAATTTGCTTCGTTGATGGCGAAAGAGAAAAAGAAAATTTGCTAAAATAAATCCATATATCCAAAAGTATAAATAAACACGTAAAATGGTTACCTGTTCTTCTTCCAAATGTTGTAACTCTTGTTGGAAACTTTTTTCCCACTGTGAGAATTCTTCATCAAAACAATTCACGTGTTGTTCAAGAAAATCGCGGAAAAGCAAAGGAGGAATTCGCTTAGCAAGGCATTCCAGTTCTTCCAATTGACTATGGAATTCTACAAAAAAAAAAAAAAAAAAAAATCCGGATTATTGGAATTTTTTAAAATGAAAACCGCTCCAGACAAGGCATGAAGCTACTTGATGTAAAAAAAACTAACAAGAAAAAAAGACGATTATTACAAAGACAGGACATGTCTATTGACCTTAGTCTAAAAAAGGTCAAGGCTATAGATATTATGAAGCTAATTGATGTAAAAAAAACCTGTTGGGGTCTTGAATAAATGCCCTGAAAAAAAAGAAATACACTACCAAATAATGTAAAATAAACTTTTGTTTATTTTCGTTAAAAGAAAATAAATTACTTTTTAGTGTGCGATAAGGTGGCAGTCAGTATGAAAGAAGAAAGGGAGGGAGAAAGTGAAGACTTGAGAGCGTGAGAGAAAATGTCCAACTATGTGTTGTGGCAAAGTGAGAGAAAGAGAGAGAGTCAAGCAATGTTTTTTGGCTTGCGAGAAAAGCTGTCATTTCAGCTACTGAATTTCACTCGGCGAGCGCTGCTGTTAATGTCGGTTATCCTTTTCTCTGACAAGAGAAGTTCTCCATGCCTTTTATATTTCTTTAGTGGCTTCCAGAGGCTTGCAAAAATAAGTTTTTTAAATCGAGCCCTAATTGGTCAAAACTTCATATTTTTGACAAAAAAAAAAAAAAAAAAAAAAAAAAAACCTCTGCTATTTCTCAAGCATCCTGTTTTTTTGACCCAAGAGGTTTGGTGTGGGTGAATGCTGTAATTCCCATGCAAATGAATTTATAAATTTTAATGTGTGTGTGTGTGTGTGTGTGTGTGTGTGTGTGTGTGTGTGTGTGTGTGTCTTAGAAAAATAAAATTAGAAACAGCACAAAACTAACAAGGACAAAAGATTATTACAAAGAAAGGAGATGCTTATTCACCTTAGTCCTAAAAAAGGTCAAGGCTATAGATATTACTAGCCTGGGTGCCCGGTGTTGCCTGGGTGTTTGGGGGTGCGTGTTGAGAAAAAAAAAAGGAAGTGGTAGTAGGCAGGCAGGCTCAGACCCGTAACACAAAGAAGGAAAAGAACGTGAAAAAAAATGTGACGTCTTTGCTGTTGCGTGCATGGCCAAAACGAAAGTGATAAATGTTTAAATTAAGGCTAGTCAATTGAAAAGAGGGGATGACTTTCGAAAATATCGGCAAAAAAAGCGACCTCTCCCTGAAGAAAATTGCCCAGTCGAGGGTGAAGGAATTAATGTTTTTAGCCAATTTTTTTATATTTATCGTCCGAAGGGTCGAGCTTCAAAACGATACTGATCTCATGAAAATCCATTGCCCTTGTCGAAAGTTTTAGGCAGACATACATACATACATACATACATTTAAACAGACAAGTGAGATTTATATTATAGATAAAAATCCGATCAACATTATTTAGACCAGCATGCCCATGTGGCATTTCCTGAGAATTAAATGAAGACATGTGTGCCCTTCTGATTTCAGTCGAAGACAGCATATTGCCATTGAGACCAGAGTTGCCTCCCATGGAGAGATATTAACACATGTCAAATTTCGATGTGAATGTGAGACTTTTGATCGAGAATAAAAATTAGATGTTGCATTCTGTTAAGTGTTGAGACATTATGTTGAACAAAGATGGCGGCAACAAATCAAATCAGCAAAGAATCAATGCAGTCCTGATCTTGAGTGTTAAGTAATTCCTAGTAACAAAAATGGTGGCAAAGAATCACTGCAGTAACAATTCAGTCGTTTAGAGACAGAGGCCGACGGCGAACTAATTGAATCCAAAATTCGACATTTTTTATAATCACTTTTGAAGCTTCTGATTGGTTGACTGTGGTTATAAAAACGATCATGGAAATTATTGGGGTCATACCTTCATTATAAGTGGGGATGGTCTCCTTGCTGCTTTGGCGGCTTGGAGACTGGGTAGAAAGTACTCATCAAGGATCCGTACTTAACATTCAGCCCAACAGGTGCAGGCTGGGAACCGGCCCTGTACCTGTCGGACTGAGGTACGCTGCTTGAGTATCACCCCGGAGGTCCACCCTTGCAGGCCTTGCCACCCGGCTTTCGGGTGGGGCCAGTTTATTGCTTGTCATCGTAGGCACCTCGACCGGAGAATGCTGACGGAGATGCTCAGGCAATTTTTGTTGAAGCAAGAGTGCCCCTCCTTTAGGGGAGCTTGCCTATTCTCCACTTTCCGACCTTGTGTCACACTTTGCTGCGGTGGACAGCAGACAAATATCTACCCTTATTATAAGTCAAAAACATTTTAACACATTCTTTTATATCTCTACGAAAATATACCCTCAGCAGGCGAATATATGAAATTCATATGCGTCTTTTTACTCTTTACAAATACAAATTGCCTTCAATCATTTTCTGGACGTTTTTCGCATACAGTACGCACATGAAACTCTATTCCCCTTCAAAATAATCTCCTCTGTAATGCGAACCATTCACACGTGCATATTCGTGAAACAGATAGATGAAAATTCGATCACTCTCACGTACCAATGTTTTCAATTTTGATCCCTTAACAGCTTTTTTTTTCCAGATGAAAACCGATTAAAAAGTTTTCCACATGTCTGAATAACCTAAATACCAAATTTAAATCTGTAGATAAAAAATTCGTTGAGTACATAGTTTGAGAAGTGTCCTCTCTCTCTCTCTCTCTCTCTCTCTCTCTCTCTCTCTCTCTCTCTCACACACACACACACACAGATATAGATATATAGATAGACTAGCAGGGAAACCCGACGTTGCCCGGGATTGAATGATGATCAACAAATATTTCACACTCCTATATTTTTATTGTCATCGAAATCTGTGAAATCGCCTGAGAGGAATCTTCAAATGCCTCCATGCAGTGACTTAGTCCAAAATATATGTTATTCTACATTGCACTCTAGGGAACCTACTGTTTTTTTTATAAAATTATTTTATATAAACTTCTTTCCAGTTAATGAAAAAAAAAAAACATTAAGAACTTTACGTGCGGGATTTGAACCTACAGACCACGTCAGGCAAAAAAAAAAAAAAACCCCAAAAAAACACGTAAATTTTCAAGTTTTATAAAATTCCTTGCAATTAATGAAAGAGAATTAAGAAATTTACGTGCAAAGTTTGAACCTACAAACCATGTCATGCAAAAAAAGAAGAAAAAAAACACGCTCTCAACTTACCCACAGTAGAATTTTCACGGTTTGTTTTTCTATCATTGTTGCTAAGCGACGACATGAAAAAAATGGCTGTACCGATGTTAGATAAATTAAAATAACGGTTTCGATTATCGATTATCGGTAATTATTGAGGGGTATTCTGAGACAAAGCTGAACTAAGATCACTCCCAGACTAATGCAGTAAAGTTCTGTAAATTTAAAAAAAAGCCTGTTCAGTCGTTTCGGAGTCTATAAGGAACGAACTGACACGCACACAGACAAAGTTGCTTTTATTTAATTGTACCTATTTACTATGCCTCCCCACGGGACAGAGTTAGACACCAGGATCGTTTTTTAACGTGGAGAAAAGGTACAAAAATAAAAATTGTCTCAGTCGTGAAGGATTTCTCCTCCACCGAAAGAGAACAAAAAATAGAAGTGCAGCATCTGAAGAACAGATGGTATTTATTTGCTCCCCCACTGAGCAAATTAGGCACAAGGCCGTTTTTAATGTGAGGTTAAAACCAGCTCCCCTAAAAGTAGGCAAAAAGGGGGCACTCTGGTTACCAAAAATAATAATTGTCCCAGTATAGAGGGTTTCCCCTCCATTGACTGGTACAAATTATCTTAAGTGCAGTATCTGCCGGAACAGATACTACACTTTGATCTTGGACAAAAGGCCAAGAGAAGTGGATTTGTTTATCATGTGACTTTTTTATTGTCTTTTAATGTTTGTCCCCGACAAACTGTTAATAAACTAAATAATATTTGTTTTCACGGTTTCCCAGTCGTCTTAAAAAAAGACGCGCGTTTTGTATTGAAAATAGTAATGTGAAACAAATAACGACGACCCACGTACACAGAGAATCAATCAAGATATAACGATGCTAAACCTCATATTTAGAATACTTATTCCAACTTTAATCAAAATTCACTACATGATTTTGATTTTAGAAAATGTCTAAAATTTAAGGATTACGCTTAAGGAGTCTTAAGAATAAACTGAAATTCAAAGAATCTTGCCTAATTGGTGTCTAATGACTATGCATCTAATTTAATGCAAATCTGAAATATTTGAATATTTTTTTATTCTTTTTTTATTTTTTACTGTTATTTCATCACAAAAAAGGCATATTGCCACTTGAACGTAAAGGCTTACTATTAAGGACCAAGTCCACAGGAATACTATGCAGAGAGTTGAACAGCGAGATGTTTGTTTACATTAAACTTGAACTTCTGCATGTCAGTACAGTCGGAGAAACAGGGATCCGGGAGGGAATTCCAAAGTTTAGCAGTTTGGTGGAAGAAATTATTATTCTAGCATCTAGGGATTTTTTACATTGAAGGGGTGGGATTTTGCCGCTTGGAGTTTGGTTGATAATGCGAGACCTATTAGATTGGAGACTCTTTTTGAGGGGGAGACCTGTCTAAGAGTGAGAGACCAGTGGTAGATGCACCAACCCAGATAGGGTAGCAAATAATCCATGCATGGGTGAATGGTGGCTTTTTAGAGATACAGGAAACTCTCAGATGTGATTTTGGCCAATTAACCTCTGGCACGGTTTGAGTGGGATTGAAACCGCTATCTTATGACAATGTTCATCTGGAATTGTAGAGATTCAACGCCTCTATCAACTGCGCCACGGGCCCCGAATTTTGGCCAAAATGTGGTGAGACGACAACAACTACGGATGGCAGTGATGGCTGAGAATGCAGTTAGGAGATTCAAAGTTCCTATCCGTCGCGGTTACCGCCTGACGAAGGCCAGAGGAATAGTTGGCCGAATCGTTGTGAATAAACAAAACCAATAAAAGATCAAAAACAACAACTAATAAAGATGAGAATAATAGTCCGAAATAAAAATAAATTAATATATAATGCTCATCTCAAAAATGAATTCCAATTAAGGAATAATATATATATATAGTTCATAAAGAGTTTATAAAAAATTGCGAGCTCTCTAAAAAAGAGGATAAAAAAACGGGATAAAAAAGGGGGGGGAAAGATCGCATTAGGACCTATTGGAGATTATTCAAAACTTTTCACAACAGAATGTAAATTTGAAATAAAAATGGGTCATAATTTTACTGGAGCTGTGAGTTGTATAGGAGGGTGATGTGGAGGGGGTTCTACTTATATTGAACGTGTCAAGGTAAGAAAAGGGCTATGCACGTGTGTGATTTTACTACGAAAGTTACGTGTCGTTATGCGTTAAGTTAGGGGTGGGGGATTGATTTATGCAGACATATTCATGCTGAGGCACATATCCGTATGCATACATACGTACCAAATATACAAATACATACATACATATGCGAAAGCGACACAGACATACACACGTAAATATATACATAAAAGAACATACGCACACGCAAGAATAAAGAATACAGCTATATGTATAGATACACAGATAATCACAGGTATACCAATATACAAATACGTACAAATATACAGATATACACACACATATACAAATATACACACATATACATTCATATACTTATATATACATATACACACACATACACATATATATATAGACATACCCAAATACAGATATAGATACACAAACACACGCACACACACAGGCACATATATATATATATATATATATATATATATATATATATATATATATATATATATATATATATAACTACTTCATTTACTCTTTATGAACTTTTTATACTTTTTTGAAGAGCTCCATTTTTCTTTTTTAATTTCTCTCTTATATATAAACTAACAAAAAAATGTCTGCCTTAATCAACTAACCTAGTTTTAAAACAGATCCTTTGTTCGATAAAATGCATGCCCATTGGCTGATAGGAAGGGGCGCGGTGGATACTAGAAAGCTAATTGGCTAACTAAATCCTCAATAGAAGAGGACCATATAAAAACGATAAACAACCACAGAATTCGCGCATAAGCCTGGGGAATCCTAGAGTGGATGAAACGCCGAATATTCAGTGTAGCTTAATCGCCATATATATTTTATAAATTACTATATATATATATATATATATATATATATATATATATATATATATATATATATATATATATATATATATATATATATATATATATATATGTGTGTGTGTGTGTGTGTATTTAATATTTTTATTGTTATTTTTTATATTTCAAGCGGACCTCCGCTCTTGGTCACAAAAAAGTATCGAAATGAAAAAGAAAACCGTTGAAAGAACTGGGGATTTGTAACGTGGACAGCGTTCGTTCCTAGCAATCATGTTCGAAAAAGTTCACGTGAATTATTTTAGCCGTTTGTGGAAGAAGATCGTGCTTTTTAATGTTTTTTTTAATGTTGCAACGTAAAAGCGTTTAATTGAAACGGCAAAAATGAGACGCAATTGATTTCAATGGAAGAATAGAAATGAAATTGTTAAACGGTAAAAATAATGTAATTATTAGTTATGAATAATAATAATAATAATAAAACTACTGAAGAGGGCAGAGTTAGAGACAATGTCGGCTTTTTAATGGTGAGTAAATTCCGTCTCTCCTTCAATAAAGATGGGACGAACATAGATAAAAATAAATAAATAAGTGAATAATAATAATAATAATAATAATAATAATAATAATAATAATAATAATAATAATAAAATCAATAAAATTAATATTAGTTAATAATTAAATGAGAATACAAATAATCTCGGTCCTGAAGGAAAACTGTCTCAGTCCCGAAGGAATTCTCATACACAGACCGAGGATAATATCAGAGCAAGTACTTAAATGTATGTGCTTTTGGCTCGAAAGTCACTCTGTGTATATTGATAATAAAGACAATATTTATAAAATAATAATAATAATAATGATGATAATAATAATAATGATGATGATAATAATAATAATAATAATATTAAAACTATAGACCAATAGTAGCCATTACATAAAAAAAAAACTGTGCATAAGGGTACAGATATATATAAAACAATAAATTTTAAGGGATCATAATAAGGGTCAAAGTTTTTTAAAAAATGACCTCTGCGGTCTCTTCCAAATTGCTCAGACAATTTCTGGTCTAAATATTTGCAATTTTACATAAAGGGTATTCAAAAATAGGGCAAGCTTTTTCATTAGTCGAAAAATTTTTCATTAGTCGAAAATTTTTAGTTACCAATATATAAATGTATGTATGTATGTCTGTTTGCATGTCTGCCTTAAACTTTCAATAGAGGCGACGGATTTTACCAAGATCAGTATCGTTTTAAAGTTCGACCTTTCATACGATATATATCGAAAAATTGGCTAAAAACATTAACTCCTTTAGATTGTCTAGCCTTAATTTTAAAAAATGTTGCTTCCGGTTTGGCGGTGGTCGTAACAGCATAAACGTTAGGTTTTACCCCGTTCTTTTCCTCCTTTGTGGTACGGGTTCGAGCCTGCCTTCCTACAACCACTTTTTTTTTTTTTTTTGCACAACATACACATCCAAACACCCGGGCAACGGCAAAATTTAAAATTAAGGCAGATATATATATGCATGCACAATTAACACCCATATATACGCATACATACCAATACACAGTCATATTCAACGACCATATGTATATAATATATGCACCCCCCCCATACATATAATGCATATATAAATAATAATACGCATAAACAGATATGCACGCATGCACACACATACACGCATATATATCCATACACGTGTATATGCATATAATGACATGTACAGGTCCAGGCATGCATACGTGCACCCATATGCATACATACATGCATGCACACATACCCATATGCGCACATGTACACACATACCATATATTCACATAAGCACATACACATAAATATATATATATATATATACATACATATATAAATATATAAGCATAAAACAAAATACAAGAGCATGTAAGGCAGCACAAAGATGTGTACATCAACGTAATTATGCATTACATGGACAGGAATGTACATACACATATACACACACACACACACACACACACACACACACACACACACACACACACACGAAGAATCCCGAAAGGATGAAACACTAGTGTCTGTAGGTATTTAATTATTATAGTAAAAAAATAATTATGACAGCCCCTTTAAGAAATTCGTTTCTTATGGTTGAGCACTTTCCGTTGAATTAAAAGTCGGTCAATTTAGCTCTTATGCATAGATCATCGTATAACGATTTGATCACTGTCTGTCTGACGTAATGAACATTTAAATTAAAATGTTTAAAATTCAACGCTATTTCACACGGTTAATGGTAGCCGAATGGATACAGCCTCCGCTAATCGAGCCAGAGATGTCTCGTGTCGCGGAGTTCGAATCGTTCGACTGGTAGTAATCGTGACACCCTGCACTGAAGAATCCCGAAAGGATGAAACACTAGTGTCTGTAGGTATTTAATTATTATAGTAAAAAAATAACTATATATATATATATATAAACAATATATATACAGATATATGTATACA
>NC_136507.1:30461964-30474464 GCF_053919585.1 Euprymna scolopes | reverse complement strand
AATTTGTCTCCTAGTGCCTCGGCACAATTCTCATAAGTGTCCTGTAACACTTGCGGCCTGGTTATTGCTCGTGTTCCTTTCTGCCGGTAATATTCCTACAAGAGAGAAGACATAATATGCAACACGGAAGCTGTATTAAATAATTAAACAAACATAAATTGTTCCCATTTCCAACAGGTAATAAGGAAGGTGCATGATATGCCCCCCCCCAAATGATATGGTTTTGATGGCATTCTCCTAAATGGTATAGTTTAATAATAATGAAAAAAATAATAATGTGTCCACATTACATAACCTGTTCCCTAGAATACATATTCCATAATTCATAAGTTGAATAGTTTAGGATTTTACCAAGCACATATATATTATTGACACTCATTGACATCCTTTTAAAATGTATTACTTAATTACAATAAGGAATATGGTTAAGCTTAAAAGTAAAGGACTAGTTGTTAAAACTGGAAAAGAAAAGGACAAGATATTCTAGTAAAAATATAATAAATTTATAACTTCAAATATTGCAGCATTAAAAAATTGCTTATATAATGTTATAAATTGATTTTAAAAATATTTGATCTAGAGCAATTCTTTTCTTTTTATAATTTTTTTTTTATCTAATTTATTTTAAAAGATTTTTTTTAAGGGAAGGGTGCAATTCTGACTGGGTGCACCTTCTAAATAGTAAAGTTTACAAAATATACCATGTTACTAATCACTTGTCGAAAGTATATATTCCAAAATTCGTAATGATCGATTTATAAGTTTAAGAGTTTATCCTGTACAGCAATCTCTCTCTCTCTCTCTCTCTCTCTCTCTCTCTCTCTCTCTCTCTCTTTTTATATATATACTAGACTACCCGTGACCCGTTGGGTCAACATGTTATATTAGCTATGCAATTAATGTATGAGCGTGACACTTGTGACGTAAAGAAAATAGTTTCTTGTGACATAACAGAAACATTTCTATGAAAGTATATTAAAATGAAAAAAGAATATAGATAGATTTCTATGAGTCGTTCACAGTAAAACAATACGTTTTACTGTTGCGGTGATTGTTTGTTTATGTACGCATGCGCAACCGGAAGTCGTAAACCGGATGTTGGGTTACAACACCCGTTACAAGGTAATTACAGTTTTATAATTATATATATACATATATATATATATATATATATATATATATATATATATATATATATATATATAATGTTATAATTGTGATGGTGGTGGTGATAATTATGATGATAATGATGCTGATCATGATATTTTTTATTTATCGTATCAGTGTAACTTCCAATATGTCCATATTTTTAACTATGATGATGTTGTTGATAATGATTATGATGATGATAATGACGATGATGATGATAATGACGATGATGATGATAATGACGATGATGACAACAATAATGATGATGATGGTGATGATGATGATGATGATGATATTTTTTATTCATTGTATATGTATAACTTCCAGTATGTCCATATTTTTTGATGATGATGATGATGATGATGATGATGATGATGATGATGATGATGATGATGCCGTTGATGCTGCTGCCGATGATGCTACCAACAGCATATCCAAACTTTAAAGGTAGGCTTAGAGCTAAAAACTTGTCTGCAGTGTCACGTCGAGGCTACCGGTAGCCTCGGTCACATTCACTTTCATCAGTCTGAGTTAAACTAAAAAAATGATTTCCCAATTTATATTAAAAGTTTATTGAATTTTTATTTAAAAAGAAAAGAAAAAAGAAAAAGGAATTCAAATTTATTTATGTCAAAAACATTAAGTTTAATTGAAAAAAAAAAAATGGATAAAGCTTAAAAATTGGGTGGGTCAGCATTTCTACTCACGTCTGCAATGGCACCAACACTGAGGAATGTGTTCTGAACGAGCTGCCTAATAATCCTTAGAAAATCCGAAGGTTCATCCTCGATTTCTTGCCCATCCGAATCCTTCTCTTCCATATCACCAAAGTTCAATTTCAACTTCACTACTTTTGTAGCGTGGTGGATGCTGGGAAAATAACAAAAAAAAAAAATCTCATGTTCAAACATTTATTGAAATTATCTATTACCAATCCTACCTCCCACCCCTCGATATAAACAACACTCTTTCCAACTTTTGTTAAATTCTAACCAATAGTCGCTGAGATTTGGAACTTGTAAAATTGCAAAAAAAAGGTGGTATATATATATACACGAAATCTGCATTAATCAAAATATCATATTTAAGCGTATTTTACGACCGGGTAATGCCGGGCGGCCTGTTAGTATATATATATATATATATATATATATATATATATATATAGTCATCCACATACAGTACTGTTTCGCTGTTTCACAGCTCATCAGTGCGGCTAGACAGGCAACTACCTCAAGCCAGGATTGAAACCCGACCGTTTGTACGGCAGTCAAGGCTCCTAACCATTACGCTATTGGCGGCTGCTTGAACGAGTAGTGAGTTTAACGATGTTTTGACATCGTCCGAAATACCTCCGCTCGATTTGTTTACACAAAAAGCGTCGCTTATATATATATATATATATGCGCTCTTTTTACACAAAGAGCGTCGCTTATATATATAAATGCTCCTTCAGTTTTGACAGACTATGGATATTCACGTAGGGGTGCCTGAGCATGAAATTTTCGTGACAATCTCCAACTAAACCTTTCCTGAGTCGGCATTGTTAAATACCAGTGGCAAGTGAAGTGTATGTTCTGGACGACTGGAAACAAATGTCGAGGTAATAAGCGGAGAGCACATACAGCGCCTAGAATTCCTAAATGGTCACCCATCTGGTACTAACTAGGCTTAACGTGATTATGCCATATATATATATATATATATATATATATATATATATATATATATATATATATATATATATATACTAGCAAAAGTACCCGTCGTTGACTGGGTTCAAAAACAGTCTACAGAAAATGGACTCTGATTTATGAAAGTATGATAGGTTATGAAAAGGAAGAGTTGTAAAGAGATAGCTTTCAATTTGGGGGTATCAAAACCAAAACAAAATATGATGAAAGTAAAAATAAAATAGATAAACCCCATAATTTATTATACCATACCTGTTCACACTGAAACACTTATCACAATATTCTGTAGATCTATATTAAAAAACCTTGTTAAACTTTTTGACATATTTACATTCTATGGAGGTTAGGCGCGAACGAACACCCCATAATTTTATTATACCATATTTCTTCAAACTGAAACATAATTATCAAAGTATACTTACGTAGATAGATATGAAAAGTCTTTATTAAAGTTAGTGCCTATTTCCATTCTATGGAGACCAGGCGCGAACGCAGACCCCACAATTTTATTATACCATCCCTATTTAAGTTGAAACATACTTATCAAAATATTATTATGTACATCTATATCAAAAACACTTGTAAACGTTTTTTTTAATTTTTTATTTCCATATTTTGTGGACAAGGCGCGAACGCAGACATCACAATTTTAATGAACCACCGTTCTTCCAGATCAAACATACCCATTCCTGTGTCTCGATACATCTATCATTATATGCAATTAGCTTTTTAAAATAGTCAACCATATAGGAGCCTATTTGTGACTAGACACACACATTCAGCTTTATATATATATATATATATATATATATATATATATATATATATATATATATATATATATATATATATATATATACTAGCTGTACCCTGCCACGCATTGCAGTGGCTCAATTTGGTGTAATGGAAAAATTTAATAAAAAGAGAAAATGCATGTTTCTTATATTAGTACAGCAATCCACTGCAAAAAGTGAAAAAGAAGGCGAAAATGAAAAAAAATTGTACTCTTGCAGAATTTGATCTGGATCCTCAGGAGTTTCTGTCAATCATTCATGGTTTGGACTTGACCAACAATCAGTGGATGAAGCCGAACGTAGCAAAAATGTTGAAACGCTAAATGTTTTTTTTTGTTGTTGTTGTTTTACAAAAATGTGAGTTAGTAATTAATATTTGGTTGATGGTGGGGGGGGGCATTACTATACACAGATTCGAAAAAGTTGTCCAAAAACAAATAAATGAAAGCAAAGGTAAGTTACGTTTCTACCTAATTGGATAATTGTTTAGTGTTTTTATGTAATGTAAAATGTTTAATCGGCTCAAAAAACAGAAATGGTCGCGGACTCTGTTGAATACGTTAAGTTTGGGAAAGTAAGTTGAAAACTAAAAACTATACAAAACAGTGTCTGAAACTCACCGAATATATGTTACCATGACATAAGCTGGCATAATCGGTGGGTTTCTGACAGTATTTTGTATAGTTTTTTTTAGTTTTAACTCACTTTCTCTAACTTTAAGTAATACCCCGATAAACACTGTTTTTCGAGCCGACTAAACGTTACATTAAAACACAGATACAAAGAAGTTGTCAAAAAATAAATATATATAAATAAATGTTATCAAAGGCAAGAAAAGTAAATGTTCTACCTAACTGGATAAGATTTTAGAGTTTTTATGTAATGTATAATCGGTTCAAAAACATTCAATGTTTATCGATATATCTGAAAAATACAAATGGCGGCAGACTGTATCGAACACATTAAGTTTGGGGAAATTTTGGAAAATGAGTTTAAACTAAAAAACTATACAAAATACTGTTAGGAACTCACTCAATATATGTTACCATGACGTAGGCTGGCATATAATCGGTGGTTTTAAACTTTTGCTCGATACAGGTGACGACTTTTAAAAGTCCCTTTTAGTGATTACCAGGTTTGAGGATATTTGTACAACTAAACGGCAAATCTGCTCCAAAAAATCCGGTATTATTTTACTTTAAAGCCCGTTTCACGTTCATATATACCGAAATATTTTATTGTAAATTTCGGTGTGCTAAGAACGAATCTGCAAACCGTTTCCGTAGCAAAAAGAAAGTTTTCATGATATTCATGAAATTACTTTTTCGAAAAGTGTATGATCACTTTTCAATGTAAATTTAACTTAGAATGAGCACCCACTTTCTGGCCACCTGAGAGAGGGGCATTTTTCTGTGTTTCTTGGTTAAAAAGATTTTTGTTTGATTTCTTTTGCATGGTAATAACCCCTGAACTCTGGGACTATTTTTCATTTCACAGCCGCAGCCTTCGTTTACACTATGCGTGAGCATAAACGAAAGCTGTTTAGCCAATAAACATGGGAAAAAATCCCCCCTCTCTCAGGTGGCTAGAAAGTGGGTGCTCATTTTAAGTTAAATTTACATGGAAAAGTGATCGCCACTTTTTCGAAAAAGTAATTTCTTCATATCATAAAAACTATTTTTTTGCGACGGAAACGGTTTGCAGATTCGTTTTTAGCACACCAAAATCTACAAAAAAAATGTTATTTATGAACGTGAGACGCACGGCCCTTAATGGAAAATTATATAAAAAATCCGGGGGAAAATAGTTTTCAATAAAAACAGCAAATGAATTCGATAGAAAAAAATGGATGCTATTTTTTTTGTCTTTTTTCTGTGTGTTTCTTGGCTAAAAAGTTTTTTGTTTGATTTCTTTTGCATGGTATTAACCCCTGAACTCTGGGACTATTTTCCATTTCACAGACATAGCCTTTGTTTATGCTATGCGTGAGCATAAACGAAAACTGTTAAATATGCATTTGCGTACCAAACTGCCTTGTCAAAACACCTTTAAGCCAATAAACACGAAAATAAATGCCCCTTCCTCAGGTGGGCAGAAAGTGGGTGCTCATTTTAAGTTAAATTTACATGGAAAAGTGATCACCCACTCTTCGAAAAAAAAATTTCTTCAGATCATGAAAACTATTTTGGTACTCCTTGGGCGTTTAGTTCCATGGCGACCCGCAGAATTATTTAATGGTCGTTCCCTTAGTACTCCCCCTAGTCAAGGCTAACGCATGCGCACGTAACATTTTTTATTTATTTACTTACATGGTGGAGTTTCTATACTAATAGGTTTTTTGAAATTTTTTCACTGGATTATTATTGATTGAACACTTTAAAAATTTAAAAAACAAAACAAAAGTTTTGAAAAAAACCCCAAAAAACTCACCTTTCATAAAAACAATTTAAAAAAAAAAACACCCACAAACTGACTTTTAACTAAATAAGTTAAAAACAAAATTTTAAAAACTCGAAACTTTATTTTCATAAAAACAATAAAAAAAAAGTCATGTTCAATCTATTTTTTTTTCTTTGAGAAACAAATATATTTCTGACTTACAAATGCGGTAGAGGCACATATTATTTTTACTTTCTATGGTTTTGATATACCGCGTTTTTATTGCTTACAAAATGGGTGACTGATTTATTAGAACGTTGTAACTAAAAAGTAAGCACCACTTTCAAATGTCGAAACAATGATTATAGAAATTAAGCATGGGAGTGATGGTTGTACAATGTCGCCTTTTGCACTTTTACAAACATTATTTACGTTAACTCTTTTCATAAATAATTTTTTAAAAAAAGTAACTAAACCATTTATTGATAATTTGTCACATGTACAAACATTTATTTATTTACATAGGCTTAACTCTTTTCATGAATAAAAAAATTTTTACTCTTTAAGAATAATAAAAGGAAAAAGTTACCGAACATTTATAAAAGGACTTACTTCTTTTCATGAAGGCCAGAGGAATAGTTGGCCGAAAAGTCGTGAAACAACTAATAAAGATGAGAATAATAGTCCGCAATAAATAAAAATGGTGCTAATGCAGAGAGCGATCCGCGCTATTTTTTAAATCATATTTCCACGTTTAATTAACGTTTTACGATATGTTTTTTTTTATTCAATTGTAAGGTTAAAGTACCGAATAGGTACAAAACATCCTCCCCTCCCCGTGTTAAGAATGACTTTTTAAATAATAACATTATTTCAGCACGGATCACTCTTTGCATGAGTATCATAAAAATCAATACAAATAATACTTATCTCAATAAGTGAAAGGCTAATTTCTACCGGAAATAAAATGGCAATAATCTCGCAGTTACGAAAAATATTTTTTATTTAATTTAATATTTTTATAATTCGCAATGTTAAATTATTTTAATAACATAAAAACATTCCTTGACTTTAAAAATAGAATTTCTGAAAATTTCAATTAAATTGGTAACGTAGAAATATGGTTTTATTCGCTTTTAACGAACCAAAATTACATTTTTATATATATATATATGTAAATATGTTTGAATAAAAAATCAATACGAAAAATATATAAATGTTTATGTCTTTTCTGTATTTATTTCCTATGTTTTGACGTGTGGAAAAAAACAAGAATATTTCTTTCAAAAGCACAAAGCACAAGTTTTGACCGATCCTTCGGTTTTCCTCAGTGTGAATGATGGAAACGTGAGTGTAGGGCGGGCAGGGTTAGCAGCAGGAGGAGCACGGGGGGTACAACCAATAAGGTTAAGATCTATATGAACATGACCCTTCCAACATTTTTGACTTGGAATGGTCAGCAACTTGTGTGGCCTCTATTTAAAACCAAGTATTTCATAAAACTTTGAATTGGACACCCACGCATCCCACGACCACACTCGCATATGTGAACACACATGCATATACAACCGCACACTACCACATATGCTTCTACAAGTACCCATACACACACAGGATACGCACACACACGTTTATAGACGCTTGTATACATATACAACTGGAGACTAAGCAGATGCAGAAGATAAGCTAAGTGAAATCTTTTCACCAAAAGTTTGGCTTTATAAATTTACTAGCGAGGGGTACCCGGCGTTGCCCGGGTGTTTGGTGGGGGGGGGGAAGTAAGTATGAGGATCGAACCCGAACCGTTGAGGCAAAGTTGTCAATTAAAGTATGAAAAAAAAAACGTGCGACGTTAACCATTGCCCCACCGCGAGATGCTTACGGAAACACGCTTGAATTTATTTAATTACTTGGATTTAGCAAGTGCTCGTTTTAATGAGTTAATGAGGTCAAGTTTGACTCCGGGATTTCATTTACTGCTGAACGCTTCCCCCCCCCCCAAGATGTTATAGGAAAAAGACTAACCCACATGCGGCGAGCGACAAATATTGAATATTTATCTTCCCGAAATCGAGCAAATTAAATAGACAGGCGAGCTTCGTTGTTAACTGTGAGATATTACGATTTGTATGTGATATAAAAAGTTTTAAAAAGTTGTGAAGCGAGCGACCGCTTCTCTGAAAGAAGCCTTTTGTAGACACACAGAAAAAGCGAACACACATTCATACATACATACATACATACATACATACATACATACATACACACACACATACATACATACATACATACACACATACATACATACATTTTCGCTTTTAGATTTATAGATTATCGTTCTAGGTGCGAGACGGGGTGAAAGGACACGCTGTTTGTCTGGATTGTCTACACACACACATTCATTTATTTTTTTAAACTGCTTACTGTAGATTCTTTTTAAACTGCTTACTGTACAGTCTTTCATTATTGATATATACACACATAATGTTAACAAAAAATAAATAAACGAAAAATATTCTTTTTTTATGTTAATTTTCATTCACTTAATTTCTTCCTATTTCTGTTCAAACATATTAAAATATCAGTATAAACCTTTCGGCTTTCAGACTGGTTTGTGTATAACGTTTCTCTGTCCATATGTCTCTTCTTTTCTTCCCCAACACAAATGCACACTCCTATACACACATATATACTCATACATACATACATACATGATGATTGCAACGTCTTGTCAGACGAGTGCCACTCCCTCAGTCACTGAAAGTCCATGTGCCCGAGGATAACTTTTTGGTCCTGCCAGCGACTTGCATACCCTCAAGCAGACATCACACTGAAGACGGTCATTGGTATACATAGGTATACACATATACACATACGTACATATATACACATACATATATACGCACATATATACACATACATACACACACATACATACACATACGTACATATATACACATGCATACACATGTAAATATACATACACACACATATACACATATATACATACATATACATACACACATGCATACATAATACATATATACATACATATATACATACATACACATACATACATATACATACATACACATACCTACATATACACACACGTACATATATACACACACACACACACACACACACACACACACATATATATATATACCATAGATAAACACACACATACCTAAATATACATATATATACCATTGATAGACACACACATATATACATATATATGCATATCAACACATACACGCATAAACATATATATATACATACACACATAAACATATATGCACGCATACATATATACATATGATGATTGCAACGTCTTGTCAGACGAGTGCCACTCCCTCAGTCACTGAAAGTCCATGAGCCGAAAAAAAACTTTTTTTTTTTTAGTCCTGCCAGCGAATTCACACGCTCAAGCAGACATGACATTAAAGACGGTCCTTGGCATACATAGATATATATACATATACACACATACATACACATACATACCCATAAACATACACACATGCACACATCCATACATCCATACATACACAATACATATAACACATACATACAAACATATATATACACACATGCACGCACATATACATTTATATGCATACACATATATACTATTATATACAAATACATACACACATATACATACATATTCACATACATATACGTACACATGTATGCACATATACATATATACACATAAAGTTACCTACATATATGTACGCATACATATATATGCACCTATACGCATACATATATATGCATATATACATATACATATACATACACACAAATATATATATGTATATACATACAAACACACATAAACATGTATACACAATAAATAAATAAAAATATATACACACATACATATATACATACATATACAAATAGGTATACATACACATACATACACTAGTACATATATTAACATACATACATACATACATACATACATACATACACATATGCATATATAGAATGATGGCAGATCAATTATTACATGCTTCCAGCATTTCAGGGCTACACACGTGACACTTTTTCCATCACCACGGACAATTTTTATAGACAAATGCCTGAGGAAGTATCTATACAAAGATGATGTTACAGAGTTTTAGCTTTCTATGACAGCTAAGTCTCTCGCTCGGTTCAAATGTTGAGATCCAGCAACAAGCATGAGCAAGATAGCCAGCAACAAATCAAACTGCAGACCAGCTTAATGCGGGTACTGGTCTCCCGCTTTATGTATTTTTTTTTTTTTTTTAAATCAGAGATTTGCTTCACCCAGAGGGGTTGCCTTAACAGGGCTTTTAGGAGTCCTCTCCATCCAACACACATATCGAAATAAAGATATACACGTACACATACAAGCATGCATACAAACAGATGCACGCAAACATACATACGCAAGAACAAATACACATGATAACATGCACATACACTCATACATTCATAAATACACGCATGTAAATACATATGCACACACACACGTACACATACACGTAAATGTAGAATATATATGAAGGAGCATTTATCATGACGATGATGATGGTTGTTACATATACATATACACATATATATACATACATATATGTACATATGTAAACATACATACACATGTATGCATATACACATGTACATACATACACATACTTACACACATACATACATACATACATACATACATACATATAATGATAGCAGATCAGTTATTACATACTTCCATCTTTTCAACCCTACAAACGTCACAACTTTTCCATCTCCACAGGACATTTTTTTCTTTTTTTTTTTGTCTGAGGGAGTATCTATACAAAGATGTTATTACAGAGTTTTAGCTTTCTACGACAGTTAAGTCTCTCTCTCGGTTCAGAATGTTGAGATTCAGCAACAAGCAAGAGCAAGATAGCCAGCAACAAGTAAAACTGCAGACCAGCTTAATGCAGGTACTGGTCTTCGACTTTATGGTTTTTCATACCAACATACATACATCCATACATAAAATGGCAGATATAGGAGAAAAGCATTGTTTTTAAATTAGAAGCCATCACAAAAATTGCCGGTTAGAGAAATCAGAGGTTAATAACTTTTAATGTTGGAAATGAGACTAAAAGTTAGATATATTTCAATGCGTAAAAACACTAATAATAATAATAATAATAATAATAATAATAATAATAATAATAAACTTAATCCTATATATCTTCAGAGATGGGTACTAAAGTCTATAGGGTTTGTGAGGGGGGAATGGGTAACGCACCCATGTATACACTTGTGCATGTATGCATGCCCGGAAAATGGAATTAAATATATGCTGAAAATTAAAATATGTGGAAGCTAAGAAAAAAAAAGGGCATTGCAAAAACAAAAACTAACTAATTAGTGGGGAATGCTAAGGCATTCTTCCACCGTGTATACTCAATCTGCTCTGTTCCCTGTGGGAAAATGTTTTTGATTGGTTTAGATTTTATGAAAAGAAGACTCATTTAGCGGTCCCAAATCTTTATTGAGACCGGAGATGTGGATGTTAAGCCTCAAAATGAGTTTCTTTTCATGTTGTCTTCTTTTTCGCTGTGTCCGAAAGTTGGAGGCTGCAAGGATGCATTTCATGTTGTCTATGTTGTAGGGTGTAGTGCATTGCTATTGATCAAGTATATATATTTTTTACAGAGGAAAATCAAATTTTAATGAAATCGATATATTATCGCCATTTGACTATTTAGGGACACAAGTAGGGATGGCTTAAAACGAATGATTAACAAAGGACCAAAATGAAAAAATATTTTTAAAACCTTGTAAAATAAATGAAAAAACAATTATCTAAGTATTTTTCTGCTCTTGTTTTAAACGATGATTGGAGTTATCTCCCCTTGGTGTTACTCGATCGATCTCATTAAAATTAAATCTTTTCAATGAGAACAAATAAAAAATGCTTGATCAAATTAAGTGATTTCTTTTTTCATGAAAACTTTATTCCATAACGAGTACGTAAAATATAATTTTTTTAATATTTTCATTTTTGATGCCTTGATAAAAATGTACAAGCACCCATTAATCATATCAAAGCACGGATGAAACAAAATTAAAAATTACGATCTGAAGTGTTATTCCCCCTTACATAAGCAATAATTTAAAAAATGCCAATAGACGCTATATATATTTTTTTCATATGTTAATCTATAGGTGTATCAGAATTTGAGGAGATGGGGGAATTTTTGACACGAAACTGATAATAAAATATAAGCAAAAAAACTCGTAATTTCTTTTTTAAAAGTGGGTTGTTTATTTTCTTTATGGATTATACTTCCAAAATAAACTATTAAAGTTGTATAAAAAGTAATAGAAATAGTATTTTTTATTTTTTAAAAACAGTAATGAAATCAAGTGAATTTTACGAGTTAAGTATTTTTCAATTGTTAAACTTTAAACATCTATAAAAAAATTCTATTGATTAAATTTTTACGAT
>NC_136507.1:30394464-30459464 GCF_053919585.1 Euprymna scolopes | reverse complement strand
CAAAGTGAGAGGAATTCCGTAAATAAACAAATAACCATAAAAATAATGAACACTATGAATCTTTAAATATAACAAATAGGAAATAAAAAAAAAACAACAGCAAAAGTAAACACTTTTTCTATTCCTGTGGGAATTATTGCATACCATTATTCAGACGCATTCAACATCATCGGAAATCACATTGCAGTGAATTATCAGAGTAAAAATAATCCACTAAAAAGCAAATGTGGAACATTGTGGTGCGTGAGAGTGACAGTTCATGAGTACCCGTTCTGTTACAACAAATCAACCAAGCGTTGAAACAGCCGTGGCAACATTTTCATATTAATATTTTACAATTATTATGACCTTGAAGGGCCGCTCTTTTGGATAGGAACAAAGTGTAGTATCTGTTCTGATACAACACTTCACCTTTTCTGTCTTCGATCAGTGGAGGAGAAATCCTTCATGACCGAGACAATTTTTATTTTTGTTCCTATCCAGAGTGCCCCTTTTTTTTGGGGGGGGGGGGAACTGGATAGATAAACACAGTGTTATATTTACAATCATCTATAATATAAAATGTGTGCGTGTTTGTGTGTGTGTGTTTTTTGTGTGTTTGTATGTGTGTGAGTGTGTGTTTGTGTGTTCGTGTGTGTGTGTGTTTGTGTGTTCGTGTGTGTGTGTGTGTGTGTGTGTGTGTGCATTTTTTGTGTATGACCAGCAAAGGCTTTTGGAGGGGGGGGGGCACACTGGCCGGTCACTCTTTCTTAAAACCTTTTATATGCTAACTAGATTATAATATCTACGATTTACGAAAGAGGGTTGTGTGTATCTTTTATTTGGGGGGACTTTTACTCGCTATTTTCGCAATATTTCTCTGCGTGTTTATTTGGCTTTTCCGTATATAAGCGAAACTGAGCCTGTAACAAAATCAGCCTCCCTGGCACTTGTGCTCGGGACGTCCAGAAAGCAAGAAGGTTTGATCAATGCGGCCCAAACCCGTCATATCACACAATTGCTATTCATTTGGACACTCCCCTATTTGCAGCCAAAGTTAAGTTTCCTGTATGGCGTGATGTTTGACCTCATTAAATTCACGCACCTGTCACTGAACATTTTAATTGTTAATTTAAAACGGTTTTCATTCCTCTCCCGTCGTGGGCGGGCGGATAAGATGCCATTCCCCCCCCCCTTTCTTTTCCACCTTTGTATCAAGACTTCGGGTTCAAGCCTACCTTCCTACCAAAACTTTTTTTTTCTTTTACACCTCCAAAACACCTGGAAAACGCCGGGCACCCCTGCTGGTCTATAAAATAAATCTCACCTATCTGTTTAAATGTATGTACGTATGCTTGTATGTTTGCCTAAAACTTTCAACAGAGGCAACGAATTTTCACAAGATCAGTATTGTTTTGAAGCTCGGCCCTTCGGACGACAAATATTGAAAAATTGGCAAAAACATTAGTTCCTGGGCACTTTATTACAAGGAGGGGTCGCTTTTTTTGCCGATATTTTCGAAAGTTTTCCCCTCTTTTCGATTGACTAGCCTTAATTTAAACCTCCACCACTTCCGGTTTGACGATGGATGCAACGGCAACGACATCATGTTTTTGTTTCATGTTCTTTTCCTCCTTCACGGTATGGATTCAAGCCTGCCTGTCTTCTACAATTAAAAAAAATTTTTTTTGCTCAACACACACTACCAAGCACCCGGGCAACGTCGGGTACCCAGGCTAGTACAAAACGTTCTAAATTCCGTACAGATTCTCCAGTTTGATGGAAAGATTTGGAGTCGGGCGAGTGAGGGTCCAACATTCACTGCCAAACATCACACTTCTTATGTAGCTATCATAGATCTTACCTTTGGTAATAATATCGTGCCTCAGGGTTGTCTGGTCTGCGTGAAGACCTTCTCATTGGTTGCAGCTATTTATTACACTGCAGGATTGCAAGTTTTTAACATTTCTTCTTCTTCTTCTTCTTCTTCTTCTTCCTCCTCTCCCTGCACCTGTTTTTCTTCTTCTACCTTTTCTTTTTCCATTTCTTCTTTTTTTCTACCTCTCATTCTTCTTCTTTTTCTTCCTTTACCCCTTCTTCTACACCTTCGTTCTTTGCTGCTGCCTTAATTTGTTTGTTAAATAAGTCGAACTTTTGCATATGGCTCACGAAGATCGTGCCTCAGGATTGTCTAATCCGCATGAGGTCCTCCTCAATAGGCACAGCTAGTTGTTAAGTATACCACACTTACAGGATGGGCAACACTAGATAACGTCTCATGCCTACTCTTCATGCAAAAAAATTTAACATCAATCAAATTGCATGCAATCATATAATTTTTTTATGACCTTGAGCCAGGTCATTTTAGTCTACCACACTCCAAAGTGATTGTGTTTTATTTTCTAAAAGATAAAAAAATCATTTTACGTTTATTTATTATATTTATTTGTTAAAATTGTATTTAATTTCTAATTCCCACGTGGCTTTAATTTTAAGTTTAAAATGCACCATTTAAAAAAAAAAAATGAAAACAAGTTTTTTTAAATCTTTTGTTTTTTTTAGTTCAACAGAAAGATACCCGAGTTTGACGGAAAGATTCCTGAGTTTGAAAGAAAGATACCCGAGTTCGACAGAAAGATATCTTAGTTTGACAGAAAGATTCTCGAGTTTGACAGAAAGATTCTCGAGTTTAACAGAAAGATTCTCGAGTTTGACAGAAAGATACCCGAGTTTGACAGAAAGATACCCGAGTTTAACAGAAAGATACCCGAGTTTGACAGAAAGATTCTCGAGTTTGACAGAAAGATTCTCGAGTTTGACAGAAAGATACCCGAGTTTGACAGAAAGATTCTCGAGTTTGACAAAAAGATTCTCGAGTTTGACAGAAAGATTCACGAGTTCGATAGAAATATTCTCGAGTTTGACAGAAAGATACCCTAGTTTGACAGAAAGATACCCGAGTTTGACAAAGATTCTCGAGTTTGACAGAAAGATTCCCGAGTTCGACAGAAAGATTCTCGAGTTTGACAGAAAGATTCTCCAGTTCGACAGAAAGATACCCGAGTTTGAAAGGAAGATTCTCGAGTTTAACAGAAATATTCCCGAGTTCAACAGAAAGATTCCCGAGTTTGACTGAAAGGTACTCAAGTTTTACAATACATGCCTGAAGAAAGTCGGAGGTTATATCAAGCAAAACGCTGTGCAAATCACACTCAAGATGAGAACAGTAGTCCAAAGAATCCAAATAATACGAATAAACAATCCTCATCTCAAAAATTCGATAACATTAAAAAATGGCATCCGTAGAAAATGTAGACGAAAATCTCATGATAAGTTTATGAAAATCTTGGATACAATAAATAAATGGAAATCATTAAGACGTGGCGTGGTTCCTAAACTTAGTAGAGGACATCTTGGAGCATTTTGGATGATGGCCGCATTGACAGTTAATATGAATCTATATATCTATAAAAGTGAACGTGTCTGTGTGTCTGTCAGTTTGTGTACATTTTCCTTCGCAATAACTCTGTCAATTTTCAGTCTAAAGACTCGAAATTTGATATACAGGGTACTGAGATTTGGGAAAATCTTTGCGATCGGTTTTCGGCCAGAAATTTAGCTGTTAAGGGGTCAATGTTCAACGATTTGACCTTTGAGAACTCTACCAAACTCCTCTGACAATTTGGGGTCTAAACACTTTAAATTTTACATATAGGTTCCTTTGACATGGACCTAACTTAATAACTTGATTTGAGCCAAAAACAATAAATTTTAAGGGGTCATAATAGAAGTCAAAATTGACCGTTTTTTTTTGTTTTTTTTTTTTTTTTTGCTCAGCATACACCTTCAAACACCCGGGCAACGCCGGACACCCATGCTAGTAGAATATAAAGGTTATTTTCTAGGTGTTTGGGTAAAGAAGTTAATTGAATAATAGCCCCAAATCAATGTTCATAGAGAGAATATATGCATATTTGAGTAGTTGGCAGTGTGGCATTGTGTATGTGTGTTGGTTTACCTTTGTTCATGCGTGCATGTATGGATATTCATGAGTTGACGAAGTTGGTATGTGAGCCATTAGTTTATTTTTTTCTTGCTAACCTGGGTACGGAGGGGCACAGACTGGTTTGTAAAGAATGCATTCTTGGATTCCTTTCCGGCTGCTGAAGTCTGTCTAGTCTTGTTTATAGAAGTTTCCAACTTGTTACTTTCACATGTACGTGTTACTTTTTGGGGTTTGGAAAGATTTCTAATGGTTGAAAATACTTTTGAGTTCACACGTCCATGTGAAAACTTCTTTTGGGTGAGGAGGAAAGCGAATTTCAATGAAGCGGAACACACCGCCGACGACCATTCTAGTTTGTGTTTTTAGAGGTCATCGAGGCTGCTGAAAACGAATGTGGCATTTAAACGTGTAGTGTCGTCAATTTATGATTTGCATGATATTAAGATTAAGTTTTCACGGGCCGTTTACAAAAACATATTTTTATATTTTTCGTCCTTTTTTTCGGAGGTGGGTATTTAATTATAGAACTTGTATATTTAAAGAAAATATATCTACGAGGATCTTTCCAAAAATGAAGCCCCCCCTCTTTTTTTTGTAATTCAAAAAGTTTAAGAGGTGGGAGCGATACCATTAAAACGAGCAACCGTTTGCACTCCAGAATTTATTTTTCTACATAGTCACCAGCATTCTCAATGCACTTTAGCTAGTGATAAATGATGGCTGTGCAATGACGCCTTCAGTGTAGTTGTTCCAAAAGTAAAGCCTCCTATTTTTTTTTGACTCAAAAAAAATTGAAGAGAAACGATTGACTTTTTGTGCTCCAGAATTTATTTTTTCTACATAGTCACCACTATTTTCGATGCATATTTGTCAGGAATTTAATGACACATTTCTACTTCTGAAGCACGTCCATGACAGGGGTTGTTTTCTTAGAGTCTCACACCGTCAATATCTGCAACAGAAAGATGAAACAATGCAATTTGCAACCCATTCTGATCTATTTGGGCGGAATAAAAAATATGACACTATTGGTGTCATGAATGCATGCAGCGAGGTGCATATTGTGGTGAGGGGGGTGTTTGACTGGACGGGATAGAGGAAGAGAGGGCAGAAGAGGGGGTGTTGTTGTCTGATTGGGACAAAAGAGAAATGTCTATGGGATTTGTCAGAAAGAGAAAAAAAAAATAATAATTGTTTTTATCTCATTGTCGTTATATATCTGTTAACATGAAAGGTTGTTTTTAAAACCTCTGTTGAGGGGTATGAAGAGATCCAGAGATCCTTAGCTGATTAAGGCTGACAACTTAGAATGGGGGTCAAGGGTAAGGGTCGCCGCCAAGCATTGTTCGACCTGGAATGACTAATCACTCCTAATTTGATAATAAGTAAAAACCTCTGTGTAGGTGAGGGTTGGAGTTTGGTGGGGATAGGCTCTAAGAGGAAGAAAGGAAGGGTGTTTGTAACCATTTCTCTGAAGGAGAGGTAGGGAAAAGAGGTTGGATTTAGAAAAAGGAATTCTAAACGGAGAAGAGTTGTAGCCAGCAAACTGTATGGCTGGGCTGGTCAAGCGCTCCCGATTTGGGAGCCCTCAGGGCCTAATGTTATGATGTTAACTAGCCTGTGTTAATGGGAAATCTGTGACTTTACTGGTTTGGTTTTACATCGTTTCACTGCTATAGTCAGTCACCTCAATTTAGACAGTAGCTGTTATGAAGTAATAAAATTAATAAATAGTTTGTAATTATTATAAACCGGAGTTCTGTTTGTTTGTGGTGAGGACTCTTCATTTTGCAGCAAGCAGCAAGGACCAGCGGAGTGATTGGTGTACCTGGAGACTACCTACACAGGGTAGGAGACGATTCGATTGAGAGGCAAAGCGCCCCACCATGAAAACACAGTGGGTGAAGACGATCAACAGGCCAACTTCTGATGGGACAATGTACGATTGAAAGAACACCTGTCATATCGGGTGGAATCCAACGAGGTTAAGGACACCCGGTGTGGTTGGTGCAGTATCGGTCATCGTTATAAAAATAGGAAGCATCACTTTTGGAACGCTCCTCATGTATTTAAAAATAGATAAGGACTGCCAGGCAGCATCGAAAATCTTGTCAAAGGGAATATCTATAATATAATCTCACCTGTCTGTTTAAATGTATGTGTGTATGAATGTATGTATGTATGTATGTATGTTTGCCTAAAACTTCCGACAATGGTGACGGATTTTCACGAGATTGGTATCATTTTGAAGCTCGATGTCTCGGACGACAAATATCGAAAAATTGGCCCAAAACAATTATTCTTTCACCCTCAACTGGGCAGTTTTCTACAAGGAGGGGTCGATTTTTTGTGAGCCATTTTTGCAAGTCATCGTATCAGTTGGATTGACTTTACCTAATTTTAACATTCTGAACTTCCAGTTGTGTCATGGAGTAGCGGTAAGACGTCAGATTTTCTTTCACTTTCTTTTCCGCCTTCGCGTCACGGGTTTGAGGCTGCCTGCCTGTCTGCATGCTATCACTTTTATTTGTTTCACGTTCTTTTCCTCCTTCGCTGTTTGGCTGCCTGCCTAGTATCACTTTTTTTTTTTTTTTTGCTCAACACACACCTCCAAACACCTGTGCAACGCTGGGCACCCAGACTAGTAAACAATAGATAGATAGATAGATAGATAGATAGATGAATAGAGAGAGAGTCGGCAACAGTGGTAACACTCTGCTGATTAGTAATGAGAGTAGTAATGTTATTAGTTTTGTTTAATTGAATAAATGGCAATTCTTACGCGATATGACGCCTGTAGATCCGACTCGCAGATTTATGCACAGTAAATTTGGATTTACTCTTCCCTGTTTTCATGTTTGGACTTGAATCGTTTCCATTTTCCGTGTTCGAGTTCGCAGATGATTCCTCTGCAATGGAAATACATTTCTTGGTAAATTTGTAGATTGACACTCTTAGCTATCACCCCTGCCCCATCCAAAAATAAATAAATAAATAAAATGAGATTATATTTTTTTTTTAGGCGATTACATGTAAACACTTAGAAAACTTGGAAAAAAAGTAGGAAAAAAACAAAACAAAAACAAAACAAAAATTATATATTTTAAAAATTTAGAGTGGGGGAATCAGTTTTCTATAAAAACAGTTAACATAAAATAATCCCTCACTTCTAGGCCATTGTAACATTTTAGGGCACTCACACGTGCAGGCACAAACAGTAGAACATTCGAATATCTATGTATCTCATATAGAGCTCAAGTGTTAGCCCCAGGTCGTGGGCCCCTTGATTTCTGAGTACTTCGACAAAGAATAATTAAACAAAAGAGAGAACACACACACACACACACACACACACAGAACTACTAAAAACCAATAAAACAATAAATGAAACTATAATGAGTTTGATCAAAGCATCTGAAACAAGTGTCACATTTAAACATCTAATATTAAAAATAGAAATATATATATTTTTTAATGTTAATGTCTTCCTTTTATAAAGTTAGTATAAAATAATCCTTAATGTCTGGGTCATTGTAAAATTTTAGGGGACACACACACACACACACACACACACACACACACACACACACACACACACACACACACACACACACACACACCCCTTCACTAAAAAGCCAATAAAATTAATGAGTTTGATGAAAACATCTGAAACAAGTGTCACATTTGAGCATCTAATATTAAAAATACAAATAAATTTTTAGAAAAAGTATATCATATCATATAAATAAAATAAAGATTTTGTCAGTCTCTCCTTCCAAATTTTTCTGCAATCACAATTTTTTAAGTGTAAATACTAGTGTTGGGACGATTAATGAGAATCAAAATCAAGAATCGAAAAAATTGGAACTTTTGGGGTATCAGAATCGTAAACAAATTTGTGCATATTTTCCGATGCCAAAAAACGATTCTTTTCATAGATTTTATTTATTTGTTTTTGTTTAAAACTTAATTTTCCATGATTCGTATTAATGATGAAATGATGAATATTTATTGATTTTAAACCATCAGTAAAACTAAAATCTATACATTGTCTCGATCTCCATGAGTGTATTTCTACATTTAGGAAATTATATTTACATATTTCGTGTAACTCTCCACCAAAAACAACTCTATAGTTAGAAATTTTTTAAAAATCCGAATCGGAATTGGTAATGGTATCAGAATTGGAAAAAATATTGAAATCGTCCCATCATTATTGAATACATTGTGGAATCCGTCTGATTTCGAAATATCAGACATCTTTGCATTAATAGTAAATAATAAATTCCTAATAAATGAAATGGAAGCCCTTCTTTTTTTTTTATAAGGTGGTCACCACTTATCAAGGCCCGGAAGCCACTCATGGATAAGGGTTATTGTAAGTACAGTATGTTAGTGTGGATATTTTAGAGTGTCTACTTAAGGGGGCGGTTCATTAGGAACTTGTTTACGTTGGACTTGAAGACATCCAAGTCAGAAGGGAAGCAGGCAGATGGAACAGAGTTCCACAGGCGTGCAGTTCTAAGAAAGAAGCTTTGTTCATGGAATCTACGTTTTGATTTAGGCATAGATAAAGAGTGGGGAAAGTTTTTGACAGTGGATTCAGCTAGACGGGTGTTTTTTGTAAAAGATTGGCGAGGGGGAACCAGAGATTGGAGTTCAGACTAGCACCTGCCATGGAAATAACGATAAAACAAAGATAGACTTGCAACGTCTCTTCTGTGGGAGAGAGGTTGCAGGGAAGAGAAAAGGACATACCTCACTAAGCCACGAAGTCTATTTTGTACTCTGTCAAGGCAGGATAGGCTGTTTTTAGCAGCTCCTGCCCAGATATGGCAGCAGTATTCCATCTTTGGACGTACTTGGCTTTTATATAGATAGAGAATTGCATCAGTAGTGAGATATCTTCTGGAGTGGTAGAAGGATCCCACCATCTTTCCAGCGACCTTGGCAACAGACTTGATGTACGTGTTCCATTTCAGATCAGGAGTGAAGGTCAAGCCCAGAAGCTTGTCAAAACATGGGGCTTCTCCTAGATGAGAGCCATCCATTACAATTGATGCCAGATGGAGTTTGGTTTTAGATGCATTAAAAGTAACCAGCCACGTTTTCCCCCACTGAACCACTCGTTCGAGATCAGAGGAGAGAGAATCAGAGAGAGCTTTGTCATTTACAGCCTTTGATGTGTTGCTGTAGATGGTCGTGTCATCAACATAGATGTCAACGAATGATTTAAGTATGTGTTTAGGGAGATCATTGATGTAGATCAGGAAGAGAGTTGGGCCCAGGATGGACCCTTGAGGGACTCCAGCAATAATACTGCAGGCCTCTGATTTTTGTCCATCAACCACTACTCTTATGAGCCTATCAGAGAGAAATGATTTAATGATAGAGAGAATATTTCCAGTTATACCGTAGCTGGAGATCTTGTGAAGTAGGCCTTTATGCCATACCTTGTCGAAGGCCTTTGATATGTCAAGAGCAATTGCCCTGCAAAGGAAGCCTTTGTCAAGAGATTCACTAATCCTATGAGATATAACCGTTAGCACATCTGCGGTAGATCTTGCAGAATGGAAACCATATTGTGTGTCACTAAGAAGGTTATTTCTGCTGAGGTGGTTGACTATTTCTCTATTTAATATGGATTAAAGCCTAGAAGTCTCCGTTCAGTGTTGAAAGACAATGGATAATCGTTGTAAAGGTAGCTGCACGTATAATTATGAGGCAAGGGTTGGGTTGTGCAATTTATATTCAATATACATCTGTATAAATATACATACTTATGCATCCATGCATAGTTATATATCGTTTTACTAGCGGCTGCACCGCGTCGGCACACAGAACGCTGAGTCAAACACAAAATCGAGTACACTCAACATCAAGTACACTCAACATCAAGTACACTCAACATCAAGTACATTCAACATCGTCTTACCATCAACGCTTACCCTGTGAACTCAGAGTATGGAAAATTCCCATATGCACAAAACAAAATCAATGAAAAAACAAAAATACCCTAACTAAGGGTAAGGATAATGAGTAAACATTGGATAAAATGATGGTTAAAATTATTACTTGCCAGGATTCGAACCTGGAATCTTCTGATCCGTAGTCAGACGCATTATCCTATTGCACCACAAGTCCTGTCCGTATGCTGAAAGATGTTACCGTGATTGTATACAGACAGTGCTAAATTCTGTTGACATGGGCAGGTAATTGTTTTTGACAATTTCACAAAACAGCCCCCAAACCCTTATTTCAGACTTTTTGTGTCACAAACCATATATACATAAGGACAATCTAGGGACACACACCTTTCAGGGAAAAATAAAGAATTGATATATAATAATAAATGTTAACAAAAAGAATGGAGTTGTACTCACCGCCCAGGCGAGTCCTAGTGTATGGGATGAATGCAAAGAAGAGGGAGAGAGAGAAACAAGGTTATCACGCACCCGTACACACACAATATGGTAACTAAAAAGAGGCAAGATTATATACAATTAAAAACGCTGAATGAACTTACTCAATGCTTAATATTAAAGTCTTAATGTAACAGAAAAGATGAATAAAAATATACAATAAAATTGTTACAAACATACCATGCAGACAGGGATGAACGACTAATGAAGGTGAGTTAGGAAGAGGAGGAGGCAGGGAAAAAGGGATGAGGCAGAAGGCTTAGCTTACGATACACAAACACATGCAAACATACATTTTTTTCTTGTTTTGGGTTTTGTATTTTTTTTTTTGCTTTTCCTTTTGAATTTTTTTATCTTTTCATTTTTTTAAAAAGTTTTTAGCGTCGTGCTATTCGTATCTAAAAAAAATCATGGTATCTTAGGACATAAATATAGGGTGGAATGATAAATTTGTCGCCCTAGAACTGCACGCCTGTGGAATGCTGTTCCGCTTGCCTGTTTCCCTCCTGGATGTCTTCAAGTCCAACACAAACAAATTCCTGATGAACCGCCCCCCCCTAAGTAATGACACTTTACCAATTCTCCAATACTATTACTACACTATCCCTTTGATTACTGTACACACAATAACCCTTATCCCCGAGTGGCCATTGGGCCTTGATAAGTGATGAATTCCATGTAAAAAAAAAAAAACAACACTGCAGCTTTATTTTAAAACTTTTATCGAAAAACTCAATTCAGGTAACTTAATTATGTAGTAGAGCTGACATCTATTCAATGTAGGCGCCTTCAGCCTCAAGTACCGCTTCAATATGGGTTCAGAATCGGGAGCATGCCTTTTCCACAAGTGCTGGTAGGAGCTTGGTGAATACTCGGCGGCTGGTGGCAATCAGGCTGGCTTTGGAGTTGTGGGAGATCATATTGGAGATGTTCTTGAAGTATGATCAAACAACGTAATCCAGGTTGTGGGAGGGTTAGGGTTAGGGTTAGGGTTAGGGTTAGGGTTCAGGTTGTGGGAGGGATAGGGTGCCAGTGAAGTAAGAGTACAAAGTCATAGCACTCCTTCTGAAGCCAAGCCTGGATCTTTTTGGACTTGTGGGCTGGCGCCAAGTCCTGCTGCCACACCCACTGTCTGCCAGCGGCCACCTGATTGCACCAGGGGATCACCACTCTCTTCAGCATATCCAGGTACACTTTGGTGTTGACTTTCATGCTGACTTCGAAGATGTGAGGTGGCATGAAGTGACCCTCACTTAAAATCACACCAAAGACCATAACTGTGGCTGGAAACTTTGTTTTCATCACCCTGAGCACGTCCTTGTTATTCGTGGCAATCAAGCGATGCATCTTGAGGGTGCTGGCAATGGTCCTGTTGTCATAAATTGGATCGGTCAGGAGAGTAAGGAGGATGTGGGAGGATTTCATAACCACATGCCCATACTTCTGATCTGGCGACATGCAAGTTGTGGACTGGAGCGTTGTCCTGCAGGAGGAGGGTACCTTTGCCCCGCCTCTTGATTTTGATAGCTTCCCTTAATTTCCTCAAAAGTGAAGCATAATAGGCTCTTGTAATTTTGGTACGCTTTGCCAGGAAATCTGTCATCACTACTCCGTCCTGGTACCAGAAGACTGTGAGCATGACCATGCCAGCGGAGGGCTGCACTCTTGCCTTCTTTGGTGGTGAGTCCAAGTGCTTCCACTGCATTCACTGGGCTTTGGTCTCTGGATCATAGTGATGGACCCAGGTTTCATCCTGTGTAATCAGTTTTTTGAAAGACTCATCTTCTTGGCATGTCCCCAAATTCATCCTCAAGCACTCGATGTGTTCTCGCTTCTGGAATGGTGTGAGCAACCTGGGAATCCATCTGGCAGATACCTTATGCATATGCAAATGGTCATGAATGATAGTTTCCACAGACCCTGTACTAATCTTGACATCTTGGGCTATTTGGCGAATAGTAATGCACCAATCTTCCAAAATGGCAGCCTCAACTTGACAGACAGGTGCCTCATCAATGGCAAAAGGGAACGAGCAGGTCTGGGAGCTGTTTCTACAGACCTCCAGTTATGTTTGAATTCACGATGCCAGCGTTTTACAGTCATATGATGGGGTATTATCACCATAAGTTTCTTTCATTTCATCAAAAGTCTCCTGTAGTGTGCGTACTTTCAAATACAAAAACCGGATCACTGCTCGACATTCAACAGGCTCCATTTCACACCTGACTCAGTTCAAACACCTGTAAAACAGAAACCACAATTAGTTCAGAGCTGTAATTTGCCACATAACCCGTAGAGATATAAATCATTGCACATGCAAAATTTAGGCTAGATCAGATCACTGGGAGTGGGTCAGGGGCATTACTTATTGCACGCCCCTCGTATAGTGGTGCATCTCCAATCTCGCTTGTTGAACATTGTGTCACTTTCAGACATAATAAAAGGCTCCTGGGGATTGCTCTTGGGATTTTTACACAACTGGCCAACTAGTAGATGGCTTGCAACAATAGAAGAAAGCCGGTTTTCATCAAATGGAAATGGAATCATTTCATCTTTTCTAAAGCGATAATTTTATTGTTCCACCCTGTATAGATACAATGTATCGTATTTAAAAAAAAAATTGTATCTTAGTGCTTTCGTGTTTCCGGGTATTACTGCATTTGGTTGAGACACCATTTCGTCATAGTTCTCTGCAAAAGGGAGCATTGTGCTTGTCCAGAGCTCTACATTGCGAGTGAAAAAGTCGCATTTGTGAGTGATTTTTCAAAATGACGACTAGAAATAATGATGCGCTTATCTTTTGGCGATTGTATTTCTTTCACTGACAATCTTCCAAAGCTTCCTACAGAGTGAAAAATATCTTTTTAACTTATTTTTTCATATAAAACGAACAAAGTTAAATTATTTAAGCAATAAAAAGTTTGATAGAACAATATATCTTTTCTTTTAACGAAGGCTGTTTAAAAATATCTGAAGAAATTAGAATGTTTATACCTTCAAAAATCAACATAAAATTTGTTGTATATTTAGAATTACACTTATTCAAGAATTCTGGCGAAAGAACTGACCCATTAAATTATCGCCCCATTAGCCTCCTCCCACTTTTTGCCAAAATATTTGAGACCTTAATTAACCATGCTCTAGTCCAGCACCTTACAGATGCTAAACTTCTGACCGACCGTCAATATGGATTTAGACAAGCCCGTTCCACGGCAGACATCCTCACTGTAATCTCTGAACGCATATACCATTCACTGGACAAAGCGGGAGAGGGCAGAGCAGTAGCTCTAGATATATCTAAGGCTTTTGACAGGGTGTGGCATGAGGGTCTCCTCAGGAAGATTAGATCTTACGGTATCACTGGTAGAATACTTAACGTAATTAAATCCTTCTTAGATAAGAGAAAAATCCAGGTTGTCCTCGACGGTCGTACATCTAAACAATATGATATAAATGCGGGAGTGCCCCAGGGATCTATCCTGGGACCTCTGCTGTTCCTGATATTCATAAATGACCTCCCCGACAAGATTGCCTCTGAGATGGGGATATATGCTGATGACACCACACTCTATAGCAGGCACGACAGGAAAACAAACGAACATATATCTAAAGTAATGGCAGAAACACTAGAGGATGACCTCCAATCAGTAGTGGAATGGGGACAAAAATGGATGGTAACGTTCAATGCCACCAAGACAAAACTGGTTTCATTCAATAATTACAAGAAACCTTCTCTACCACCTATAGCAATGGCCAACGACTCTTTATCTGAGAGTACGTCTCTCAAGCTCCTTGGCCTAACGTTCACTGGAAACATGAGTTGGAACAGTTACATCGAGGGCATTGCCAGGGCCGCTGCAAGGAAGGTGGGCTCTCTCTACCGTGCTAGAAAACTTTTAACACCCGAAAGTATCCTGTACCTCTATAAGGCCACTATTCGCCCATGTATGGAGTATTGCTGTCATATTTGGGCCGGTGCATCGGCTACTTGTCTCTCGCTCCTTGACAGGGTTCAAAAGAGAGTCGCAAATCTGATAGGCCCTAAACTGGCATCAAAACTTCAGCCTCTGTCCCATCGTCGAAACGTTGCATCCCTCTGCCTGTTCTACAAGTATTATAATGGTGAATGCTCTGAAGAACTGCAAGCACTTGTGCCCCCACGACGTGAACACCCTCGACAGACTCGACAAGCTGCAAAATCCCACCCCCACACTGTAAAGATCCCTAGATGTAAAAGATCCTTCTACTCCAGTAGTTTCTTCCCCAGAACTGCTAGACTTTGGAATTCCATTCCGGGTCACTGCTTCCCCAACTGTACTGACATGCATAAGTTCAAGTGCAACGTGAACCAACATCTCGCTGCCCTAATCCCTACATAGTACCCCAGTAGATGTTTCCCCTGATAGTAGCCCCCTACACCAAAGTGGCAATGTGCCTTGTTTGGGGTGAAAATGTAATAAAAAAAAAAAAAAAAAAAAAAAAATACAGAAAAATTTTTATGATGTACATACTCGTTACAGAACGAAGATGTCATATTCTAAAAATCATATGGGTTTGGCGAGTAACTTTTCTATTTGGGTAGTAAACGAAAATATTTAGTTGTCAAAGATCAACTAAAGTTAAGTTTGTCTGTAGAGCCCTGCTGTCCATTGGCGAGAAAACATAAGCGATAATAAAAAAATATATATAAATGAATGGTTAACTATTATCAATAGCATTGGAAATTATTTCAATATTCTTTTTAAATTTTCTTTCAACTACATATTGTAAGCAGTTCTTTTAAAATTATAAAACCCTCAGCACAGAGGAAATATTTGTGATCACAGCATGCACATATATTTGTTAGTTTCTTTCATATGGAATTTTTAATATTAAATGAAAATATTTCAGAGTTCCTTGCAATTTTCCAACAGTAAAAAGCAATTCATTATGTGCATAGATTTAGGTAATTGAAATGCATTCTGGTGGATTTAATTTAATTTCTATTGCGTTTTTTTTTTTTATTTCAGTAAATATTAACCCATAATTTTAAAAAAAGTAACAACCGTTGAAGCAAGGATTGAACCAGACACCTTTAGATCTTCAGTCATATGCTCGCCTAATTAAGCTATTTAAGCTGCCAGGGTTAGTGCTGTTCAATGGATGTTTATATAGAAAGAGATGAGAATATAGGAAAACGTATGGAATCAATGTTCCGAATTCAAGTTCTATCAGGTCTTCTACATCACTTTTATTAATACCCTTTGGAAAGGTACGAAGCTTGAGGTATTTGAGAATAAAAGTTTGGAAAAAATAGTAAACATTTAAAATAAAGGACTTTAAAAATGATAACAATTGAAAGTGCACGCCATTTTGAGTTTCAGAACAGTTTCAGATGGTTTGCTGTTACACACAAGTCCTGGTAGGTGACTTGTTTGTAGTAGACAGTTCCACAGAACAAAATATTCTTACCGTGTCGAAACCTGGGAAAGAACATGTGAAATTGCTCCAGAAAAGGTTTAATATTTATGAAGCAATTCTGGTTCCTGATTGGTTTGTAGCAGAACGTTAATTAATTTGATTCGTCAGTTCTTAGCAGCATCGTTTATAAATAGAATCGTCCGACTGTGTGGGATCATACCCCATTATCATTCCAAAATATTGCAACAATCTATATATTAATACGGTAATTCGCTTCGACTGTTATCATCTTGACCATCCCTTAGATTGAAAATAGAATATTCGAATATCCAATGCTCATCCCCCCCCCCAAAAAAAAACGGACGTCACTAACAAGTTAAACTCTACCCACATTCTGATTGGATGAGGAAAACGCATGCCATATTTTCATTGGATAAAAGCAATGGCTATTTTAGCTTTCAGTTCAAACATAATTTTTCATAAAAATAATCACCACAGACAAATATTTCTTCTGTGCTGAGGGTTTTATAATTTTAAAAGAACTGCTTACAATATGTAGTTGAAAGAAAATTTAAAAAGAATATTGAAATAATTTCCAATGCTATTGATAATAGTTAACCATTCATTTATATATTTTTTTTATTATCGCTTATGTTTTCTCGCCAATGGACAACAGGGCTCTACGGACGTCAAATTTACAGATAAAATATTGTGTTACAATTTTTATGTATATGTTAACATTTATTTATATAAACTTTATTTTAAGCTTTAAAGTTTTATGTAAACAAATAAATTCCTTTATACACCCTCGCAATACAGATGGACTATTTTCGCTAATTAAGAATTATCTTGTAAATAATAAAATGTGCAAACGTGCCTATTCGTCTAGCTAACCTACTTGCTAGCTAATCGTAAGGCCCCATTCTGTTAAATATGCATAGAGATCGTTGGCTTTTGAGACTTTACACTGAAGTAAAATGGAAAAAAAAAAAATTCAAATAAATTCAAGAGATATTTTTTTTAAATCCATTTCATCATGAATTAATAATTAAAACTCGTCCTTTTTTTTATTCGGCATGAAAAAAGATGAATCTTGAGATTTTAATTCCTTTCAAACATATAAACATGAAATTATTAAAGAATTATGTTTATCATCGTTATGGTTGTAATTAGTAATTTTATTTAATAGCATCTTGGCAAATTCGCTATCATATCATTAAGACATTACGTTTTACAGACCCATTTACATTTTGTTAATGGAAATCACTAGAGACAAAGCATGAAGTCATCTGATGCAAGAAGCTAACAAGAACAAAAGATGATCATCACAAAAACAGGAGATACCTATTGACCTTAGTCTTGAAAAGACCAAGGCTGTAGTTAGGAGGAGGACAGTGAGCAGGAATAGAGTTCCATAACCTTGCAGTTCTCGGAAGGAATCTACTGGACTAGGAAGCTGTATTACAACAAGGTATCAAAACAGTGGACTGATGGCGACCAGTAGACCAACAAGTCAAACAAGCTGGAACAAAGGAAGCAAGGAATAGATGAGAGAATTCTGAAGAGCACCTGCCATAATCTATATAAGCCAAACGGCCGCACACGTGTTTTGTATGTCCAGCAAAGGCTTTTTTTTTCGCTGGGGTTCTCGGGGAGGGAAGGGGGGATACTATATTTTGGAACTTTTTATATACTCCCTAGATTGTAATATCTATGATTTACGAAGGGTCGTCATCTTTAAATTTATTTTCAGCGAGTTTAAAAAAAAAAAAAAAAAAAAAATGAAGATTAAAGCGATTTATCAGGGCCATTACCTGTGGATGAATCTTGGGTTGGTTCAATCACTTCTGGAATTTTTTGACTCCTAAAATGAAAATATTTTTTTTTGTAGGCCGATGTGAATAAAATATTAAATGACAAACCAAACAAACAAAAAACACAAAAACAAATAAAATAAAATAAAATAAAATTAAAACAAATTATACAACAAATGATTTAATCAAACACATTAAAATTTAATTATATAATTTTAAAGAGTCAAAACTGATAGTAATATTTGCTATCTCAGAATTTGTTATCTTTACTTTGACTTAGCCGAATATGAGTCAATAAGAGACAACGGTCGAGTTTTTTTAGATGTTCAATAATTTCAGGCTTCAAAGATAGTATTAAAAAAAGCTCATACTACTATTAACCCTAAGTTCGAGGGGTAAGCTTTTTTTTAACTAAATTCGAAATTAATAAACATCTCCATTTTAAAAAAATCGACCACCATCTTTGATTGACTTGTATTCGGCTAAGTTAAAGTAATGATAACAAATTCTTTGTTTGTTGAGTTTAGTAAGATTTCACATTGCAAATCCATCTAATAATGGATATTTCATTGCGATGCAGTCGAGCAGAAGAGAATGCTGTGTGGAGAGATGATAGTTGGTATTTAAGAGTGGCTCTATTTTAAATTTGCTATATAATCAAAAGAATGAAATAGTTGACTAGTGGATAAATGAATCAAAATGCATTATGGTGGAGTTTAATTTAATAAAATTAATGTGGTGGTCGGATGCTCACGGACCTGTTTCCTTTTCCATGGATTGCATGTAATTTCTGTTTGCTGGTAGGGATGCTGTATATAATGTACAATGATGATGGTGGTGTTGATGATGACGATGGTAGTGATAGTGGTGTGGTGGTGATGATGGTGGTGGTGGTGGTGGTAATGGTCATTATGATGATGACGGTGATGGTGATAATTATGATGATGATAATGATAGCAACGATCATACTGGTGATGAAGATGACAATGGTGGTAGTGGTGCTGGTGATGGTGATGGTAGTGGTAGGGATGGTGGTGGTGATAGTTATGGTGATGGTAATGATGATGATTATGATGATGCTGACAATGGTGGTGGTGGTGATGGTGGTGGTGGTAATGATGGTGATTATGATGATAATGATTATGATGATAATGACGATGGTGGTAGTGATGGTGGTGGTAGTGATGGTGCTGATGATGATAGCGGCCATGATGGTGATGGCGATTATGATGGTGATGATGGTTGTGATAATGGTGGTGGTGATGGTGATGATGATGATATATTTAACAAAAAACATAAATTGATCAAATAGTTTTATTTTTAAATAAGAAAATCAAATTTTATAAGTATCCGAAGAGTGAATGTCTTACTCGCCATTTTGAAAAACCCAAACCACAAATCCTCTCTCTAGGCTGTAAATTGTAAATTTACAGCCTAGAAAGAGGATTTGTTTCTCCACTGATAGTGGGTTATTATCCGAAAGATCCTTTGGAATAAGTATCATCCACAGTTGAAAAAAAAAAATACGGGTAGACAAATAAATAAATATAAATAAATAAAAATTTTTTAATCTAAAAATTATTTATCATTTATTCATTTATTTATTTATCTGCTCATAACGACTGTACTTTCCTGCATTGTAAGCCTTCAAAAATGCCTTTTATATACTTCTTATATTTTTTGTGTTTTTCTCATCACTCACCTGAGAATAGATTTGATCATTCCAACCGAACTGTCTTCTAACATGGTGTTGTCCGCTTTGATTATAGGAGGAACTTCCGTGGAAAAACATGCTCGGCTCGACGCTTTCCATTAAAATATTATCAATTCAAGAGATTTAATCATTTAAAATGAAAACAATAAAAAACTTTTTGTCTTCTGTAATGCAATAAAAAGAAGCAGTATTTCACACACACACACACACACACACACACACACACACACACACACACACACACACATATATATAGTAAGTTATGCAAACATATATGGCAACTACACAGAATATGATGATATATTTTTAAAAAATCGCATAAATTGATCAAATAATTTTATTTTTAAATAAGAAAATCAAATTTTAGAATGAAATGCGGAATATTCTGTGTACATTAATTGCCATATATATTTTCATAACTTACTATCTAGCTCTACCTACGTATTGAGCACCGGTGAAGTAAATAGTGAAAATTTATTCATAAAATTCCTTTGTATATTAATTTATATGATTAAATGAATGCATATATATATATATATATATTTACAAATTACGTTAAATTCACTACTCGTTCAGCGGCCGCCAATAGCGTAATGGTTAGGAGCCTTGACTGCCATACAAACAGTCGGGTTTCAATCCTGGCTTGAGGTGGTTGCCTGTCTAGCCGCACTGATGAGCTGTGAAACAGCGAAACAGTACTGTATGTGGATGACTATATATATATATATATATATATTTATATATATATATACACACACACACATATATATATATATGGTAAAACTGGTAATTAGTAAAAACCTGAAGAGAGTGCTCAATACTATTGCAGAGCAAATATGTTTTTTTTTTTTTTATTACCGTTTTATCTGTTTGGTTACATATGTTTCGGATGTCAACCAAACAGATAAATGTGTGTGTGTGTGTGTGTGTGTGTGTGTGTGTGTGTGCATTCACACTGGATGTTATTGGTGGATGGTGAAACAGAATTTACTCGGATTTATTAAAAAAAAAGACTTGGCGCTATTTGCATTTTGAATTTCTAACGTCTATGTTTGTTGGGGAAGCAAAAAACAAACAAAGAAACAAAAAAAAAACAATCATTTTTCACCATTCACCAATAACTTTCAGTGTGAATGCACCTGAAGACGGTCGGAGGTTACATCGGTCGAAACGTAGTGAAAAAAAAAAACAACTAAGATGAGAACAATAGTCTAAAAAATTCAAAATAATAATAATAATAATTATTATTATTCTTATCATCATCATCATCATCATCATCATCACTCTTTATCTCAAAAATACACAAACGTCAAAATATTTTGTTTCATTATCTCTAGTTAAACGGCTGAGTTGCATTTGTTCTGGTTAGGACAAACTGGCCTTCAATGTAGCACCGGTTCTATAAGCAGTGACAACACCTATTACAATTTGTAATCTCTGCTTAGTTTCTAAGCTCGGCGTTGACTGGTGCAGGCATCTAACTTACTTTCTGGCTTATCCTATTCAGAGACTAAGCTGAGTACACACTCGTATTTGATATAAGGGAGTACCAACTAAACTCTTTCATATAAACTTTACATTATTTGGATTGTTCAGATTATTATACTCATCTTGGGGTGTTATTTGCACATTTTAGGCGATGTAACCTCTAGCCTTCTTCAGGTGCATCTTATTGAATCCAGGAATCTTTATATTGAACTTAGGACTCTGCAAAAATTTTGGACAGAAACCTTTATTGAATCTACCGGAGTAGATTACTCTCGTTCTGTCAGTCCTGACCTGATAGAAGTCTTAACCAATTAATTGTACTTTTAGCTTCACCACCTGCACTGAGGATTGAACCATCAACCTCCAGAAGACTGTCACTAAGAACTAATTAGTACTCAACACTTTATCCGTTGTACCACAGGTCCATTTAAACTTGATAATTATTTGGACTTTATTAGTTACCCCATGAATTCATATGGATTTCTGAGTTTGACAAGATGCATCTGAAGAAGGTCGGAGGTTATATCGGCTAAAACGTTGTGAAAATATCATCCAACAGTAGTTTGAATAATCCAAATAATCCAACTGATCAATTCTCATCTCAAAAATTCAAAGAAATAAATTAAACACGTTTTATTTAGGTCCTTCAGACTACTGTTCCCATCCTGAGTTTTTTTACTCAACATTTCAGCCAGTGTAATCTCCGACCTTCTTCGGGTGTATCTTGTTGAACTCTGAAATCTGCACTGAATCTCGAACCCATGGAGTAGCATGCTCTCGTTCCGTCAGCCATGACTGGGTAGAAATCGTAAACAATTCGCAATTGTATTTTTAGTATCTTGCTGGATAAAGTACTTGGTAAACTCAATTGTCAGTTACACTCTTCTGAAGGTTGAAGGTTCAATCCTCAATGCAGGTAACACACAAAATGCAATTGCTAATTGTTTAAGACTTCTACCTGGACATGGATGATGGAGCAAAAGAATGTTATCCCCCCCCCCCCGGGTTAAATAAAGAGTTCTGTTTGAAATTCCGTACAGATTCCTAAGTTTAACAAGATACACCCGAAGAAGGTCGTGGGTTACAGCAACCGAAACTTTATGAAAATGACACTGAAGATGAGAACAGTAGTCTGATTAATCCTAACAAGACGGATTATCAATCCTTAATTAAGAAACATAAACTAAATCCGTTAATCTAAATTTAAATTTAAAGTGTTGGAGAGCAGGATATCAAAACGGGAATATCTATAATATAGATCTCAATTGTCGGTTTGTGTGAATGTATGTATGTATGTATGTATGTTTGTATGTCTGCCAAAACAATTCCGACAAATGCAACAGATCCTGATGAGATTGATATCGTTTTGAAGCTCAACGTTTCGGACAACAAATATCGAAAAATTGGCCAAAAACATTAATTCCTTCACCCTCGACTGGTCAGTTTTCTACAAGGAGGGGGTCAGTTTTTGCGCCGCCATTTTCGCAAGTCATCGTATTGGTTGGATTGACTTACACTTAATTTCAACGTTCTGAACTTATGGTCAGCCGATGGAAACATCGGCTAAGACATCACATTTTTTTAATCTTTTTTTTCCCCCCCATGTTACGGGTTTGAGCCTGCCTGCCTCCTACCACTTTTTTTATTTTTACACCCCCCCCCCGCCGGGGTTCCTTACAACATCACCTACATACACCTGGGCACCCCCGCTACTGTTGTTTTGACACATCCCCCAGGGGTCCTTACTCCACCACCTAAACACCCAGGTAATGTCGGGAACTCCTGCTAGTGTAATATAAAGGGGTTTTATAACAGCACCAAAACAGATATACATCGTATTTTAGGGGTACTTTGGTGATCGTCTCATCAGTACAAGGTATTGTTGTATCCCCGTAGGGGAAGTGTGTATAATAGCCTTTATATATATACACGTGTATGTAATGAGTATCTGTTCTTCATATAAGTATTTACGTGTGATTGCCTAGTTTTTAAAATGTCACAAAACAACTTATTTAGTATATGTCCACATTTAACAACAAATAAGGGACGAAATAAATATCTTAGTCGCTTGCCAGACAAAAGGAAGACATACCTTCACAAAAGAGATGAATACCATTCTATGGAGTTACAACATTCAGCCAATTAGGGAACCACCTGGCCCATCCTTGTTGGACGGAAAGCTATAACGAAAATTTAACCACGATCAACAGACCTCAGGTTTCTTTTCTACAACTTTTATTCCAGAATGTTCTTCCCATCTTGAAAAGGTTGAACACTGATATAGTCTTGTCTCCATCTTAGTTATCGATCCTGCCCCTGCTGGGTGCCATCCTATCTCTCGGCCGTCTCCCCCGACCGCCTGTTAGAGACTCAACTCACTAGATAACTTTCTAAGATGTCTCTAAACTCATTTCGTCATGTATCTACCTAACCAAAACACTTGCTTGGTCTTTTGTCACATATCTTTGTTTATTAAAACCAAACATTCCAATCCTATATTATTAAACATCCTTCTAAGCATTTTATTGTTTTACATATTTCTGGCTTAATTATTTCTACATTAAATTCAATCCTATTTCAAAACATTCTTCCGTTATCAAACTACTATTATTTCCATAACATTGTCACCAATACAAATGTTAGTCACCTCTCTCCCCCGCGACATGACGTTGCCTGGGTTATAATATAATAACAGTAGCTTTTCTTACCAACTGTGACCGTGTCGTCAATAGTCTTGAGGCATTTCAAGTACTTGGCCCGAGAACTGATTATTTCAAGAGAGTTCTCAAACAGTTCGGCAATTTCAGATGATTCAACTTTCTAGAGGGAAGAAACAAAAAAAAATAAATGGTACTTATTAAGATATAGTCGACAAATTGATTAAAAAAAAATATGCCGTTTTAAGCAAAAACAATATCATGTACTTAACTGTCATGTCGAAAATAGTAATGCATCCAATAATTACGAAAATTCGTCGAGTAGAAAGTTATTTGTAGTTAAAAGTAATTTTTTATGGCAAATTGGGTAAAATTGTATTTTCCTTAAATGTTATAAAGTAGACGATGAAGAGTTCATACGCAGGGGGAATAACTCGAACGAATATTTTAGATTATTTGTTCATGGGGACCAAATTTAAGACTTATAACGATAGACTTGTTTGGGTTTTTTTTTTATTTATTTATTGCAAATTATTATCCTCATCTTTATTAGTTGTTGTTTCATGACGTGGTGCAGTGGATAAAGACGTTGAATCTCTACAGTTGCAGGTGAGAATTGTCTGAAGATAGCGGTTTCAATCCTACCCAAAGCCGGCCAGAGACTTACTTGGCCAAAACGTAGTGAGACGACAACAACTATGGATGGCAGTAATTGCTGAGAATGCAGCTAGGAGATTCCTACCCGTCGCGGTTACCACCTGACGAAGGCCAGAGGAATAGTTGGCCGAAACGTCGTGAAACAACAACTAATAAAGATGAGGATAATAGTCCGCAATAAATAAAAAAATAAATAATACTCATCTCGATAATGAATTTTAATTTTTAAAAATATATATTGTTTTTTTTTTTGCTTGTTTGTTTTGTTTACTAAAAACACAATAGCAGTTGTTCTGTGAATTTTCGTAATTTTGGGATATATTACTATTTTCGACATGTTTTTGCTTAAATATTTTAAAAATTGATCTCTTCATTCTATCTTTACAGGCACCAAATAAAGAAAATTATAAGTGAAGTTTTCTTTTTCTCCTTGATGTAAGGCGTTGCTTAAATTTAAATTGGAATGTATAAGTTTAGAAAACCAGCCCAACACACTTTTTTTTGTTTCAAATACGCAAACAAAGAATAGAATAAGTTTTTTTTTCTTCTTTTTTTCCTTGCAACATGATGCCACAAGAAAAATAAAATTAGCGCAATTGTTTTCAACGGTGATATTTTCAAATATTCAAAATCAGTTAGAACGCGTTGTTCGCGTGTGAACTGAATTAGTTGAGTTTTTAACCTTTTCTCCTCGATCGATGTAAGCGTTGTTTAAATTCGAATTAAAGTTCGTAAGTTTAGAAAGGTAGTATAACACAGAATTTATTTTTTAGATAAACATTTATTTGTTAAATAAAATCAATTAAGTTTCGGCGATATAACGCCATCATCAGGAACAGAATCAGTCTATGTTTTTTCTTTTTCTTTCCTGATGTTACTAGAAAAATAAAGTCCGTGTGGTCTTCTTCAACGGTGATAATCAGTAAATTCTTTTTCTTTTTCTTTTTAAGAAAAAGAGAAAAACACAGACTGATTGTATTTCTGACGATTCCTGATATTGTGGAAATTTTAATTTTGTGTTGTACTGGATTTTAGACCTTACGAATTTACATTTAAATAAATAATTAACTTTTGTTTGCAAATCAGAACAAGCCATTCTTTTATTGTGCTAATATATAAACGGCCTAACTTCACGCATGGGCAGAAGTACAAGGTGCCTTCAATAAGTTTCCACTCTTATTCAAGTTAAGACTCTTGAAAATTCAGTATCTTATGGCTATACATCTTATGACTGACCAATTTTTTATGATTTCAGTTTCAAATAAACAGCTACAGTAGGAATTGGAATACACACTACTAAAGCCTGATTGTCACAGCTGGTGAATTTTAAAAATGCAATCTGGACGTGAGGACACTTTAGAAGAACGATGTGCAATAAAATTCTGTTTTAAACTTGAAAAAAAAATGCCACATAAACGTATGGAATGCTTCAGACTGATTTTGGACCATTTTGCATGAATCGAGCATCAGTTTTTGAATGACATAAGAGATTCAAGGAAGGCAGGGAGAGGTAATGAGACGTTTGGGAGGTGTAAGGATGTCAGAACATCAGAGTTGATTGGCCAAATAAAGAATTTCATGGATAAGGATCGTCGTGTGTCTATAGAGACAATAAGTGCACAGTTGGATGTCAGTGTGGGAACTGTGCACATAGTTATTTGCAAGGAACTGAAGATGCGTCTTGACTCTCGAGTATATATCCGATACAGTTAATCAATCGAGAACCACATCACTCTGTGTAAAAACATATAAAATATTAACTGATATATACTCGAGAGTCAAAATAATGAAAAGAATATTCTCTTGTCATAGCCCTAGTCATCATAACAATACAATTTGCAATCTCCTCTGATCCATTCAAGCGGAATAAGAAAAATAGGAGCCATTACTTTTGGAAAATCCTCATACATGCGAAATATTTAAATAAACAGTAAATAAATCATATTGTGAATCTATTGAGAAATTTTGTTATCCTGATGATATCATGGGAACACAGGGTGGAGCAGGTGCTAGTGTGATTGGGAAATTTAGGAGTCGATGGAGTTAAGTACATGGAACTTGTGTCATTACTAACCAGCAGAGCATTACCATTGTTGAATAAGGGAAGAGGCTATCACGCATGTGTATGCAGTGTGATGGTGTATTGATTTGAAACCTGGCCAATGAGGGTTGAAGTCATGTGTTGCATGGAAAGAAATAATATGAGAATGATATGATGGATGTGTAATGTGAGTCTTAAAAACAGGCTTGGTTCTGATGATGACCTGAGAACAATATTAGGCAGTATAGGGATATATGTGTGTAGAAGAGGAGACTTTGATGGTATGGCGACGTTGAGAGAATGGGTGAGATAACTGGTCCAGTTTACAGGAGAAGGGTAAGGAAAACATGGGAAAAAATGATAAAGATATATTTGAGAGAAAGAGGGATAAATAAAGACCTGGTCAGAGATAGGTTAATTTGGAAGTCAGTTTTTTAAATCCATCCAATGCATGCCAGCATATAAAATGGACGTTAAACTGACGACGATGATGAGGACCACGATAATGATGAAGCTGATGATGATGACGATGATGACACTGATGATGATCACGCCGATGATGATGATGATGATGATGATGCTGATGACGATGATGTTGACGATGATGACACTGATGATGATGATCACGCCGATGATGATGATGATGATGATGATGATGATGATGAGATGACAATGATGCTGATGATGCTGATGACGATGATGATGTTGACGATGATGACACTGATGATGATCACGCCTATGCTGCTGCTGCTGCTGATGATGATTTTTGAGCGTCATTCATGATGATGACTTTTGTTGGCATTCGTTTCCTTGATACCTTTTTTATTAAGAATTCTTTCTAGAAGGATATCGGGTTCTTACGGGAGGAACCACGTAAAGGTTGCCAACATCCCATGTGAAAGTGTTTTTGTGGAATGAACTGGATTTAAACTTGGCACACACAGGTTGCCAGTCTGCATCATTAACCACTTAGTCACCATCACCTTCCTGCTGCCGATGATGATGATGATAATTATGTAGTAGTAGTAGTAGTAGTAGTAGTAGTAGTATCTTATTAATATAAATTGTTTATACTTTCGCTTTGAAGGTTTTTAATGTTAACAACTAGATCAATTTTTGATTCATAACTAGTATTTACTTTTTCTATAATACCCAGACAGCGCCAGGTAACCCTGCTGGCATATACGAATATAAAAGAGAGAATGTTTTTTTTATATAAAAAAGAAGAAAAAAAAATACCGGGAAATCTGGATTTGGTTGGTCACAGATTTCTATCTTTTGTTTCAACGTCGAGAGAAAGTTCGAGAGATTCTTTGAGTTGGTGTTGCTTTTGGCGACGTGTGCTTTGATTTGAACCTGTGTGTTGGTCAGCCAGCGAGCCACAGTCTCCATGAAGAGAAGATCAAAGATATGATTCTTGAACCTAAAAAAAAATAGTCAATTAAAATCAATGCTATAAAATAAAATATGCATCAAGTGCGCTTGAAAGCCAAATCACAACGTAATATCAGGAAAATAACCAAATATTTTACTTGTTTGAAATTTATAACATAAATACATTTCGCAGCTATACTCCATCCTCAGTATGTTGTTTCCTTTTTTTTTCTTTTCTTCTTTCTTGCCATGTTGTAAAGTTGGAGAAAGAAAGTATGTTTGTAAATATTGTTTTAATATTACGCTGTGATTTGGCTTTCAAACGCACTTGATGCATATTTTATTTTATTCAAATTAAATCATTGTTTCTATATGTACAGAAGAGTGTACATAGAACTCCATTTTAACTTAGTACTTTATCTGTTACGCCAGTTTGATAAGATAGACCTGAAGAAAGTCAGAGGAAGTTATATCGGTCGAAACGTTGTGAAAATAACACAGTAGTTCAATAATCAAAATAATACAAGTGAATGCAATAGATTCAATCAACAATGAACAAGACCTGTGAAAATTCCATCGTTTAAAAAAAAGGGTTTCATTTAATCCTTTTATCTACGTAAGAAAGCCACCCAGCGTTGCCCGGTCGTAAAATACGCATAATATTATATTGTAATTCATGCAGAAACTGAAACTTGTGCATGCGAGTATTATGTTTTTTCTAAGCAGTTACCTTCTTGTAAATAAAAAAAATACTTGAACTGAAATCGAAACCAAAACCTAAAGACAGTGAGTCAAGTATAATAACCATTAGGCCAGCTTGTCACGCTCTTTAAAAAATGTTTTTAAACTTACTTAAAATAAGGAAGCTGTCATGTGACCGATTTGCGCAAGCACATTCATGAAACAGTTGACAAACAGATAAAATCCGGTGATACCCCCCCCCCATGGTACCAAATTTTCAATTTTGAATCCTTAGCAACTCTTTTTTCTGGGTGAAAACCAATTAAGAGTTTTCCACATGCCTGACTACCCCATACAACAAATTTCAAGTCTGTAGATCAAAAATTCATTGAGTATATAGGTTGAGAGTTGTCCACACACACACACACTCATTTTTATAAATATATAGATAGATTATCAAATTTATTACTTTTAACTATTATATTATTGGTCCCCCACCCCCAAAATAGGAGAAGATAATCCTTGGAACTATAGTATCATGACAACAGAACAGAAACTATGATATCCCCTCCCCCTAAAAAAAAGAGTAAGTAATGCCAGGGAGGATGTTGTTATGACGAAGAAACATATACTTCAGTGCCCCCTCAAGGAGGAGGAAACAACTGGTGAGCATAGTATCATAGCAGGCGAACATATACTTATTGCCTTTCCCCATCAAAAGAAAAGATGGAGGTAAGGCCTGGTAGGATGTGCTCATAGCAACAGAACAGTTACTACACTACCTACGCTCAAAAAGGGAGTAATGCCTGGGAGGATACTATCGTAATAACAGAAATAGCAATGTAATTTGAACTGAGCATTGAAATAGCATGGTATTTTTTTTAAGGATTGGATATTTGATAGCTTCGTCGAAGGAAGGGGGAGCTAAGCCTCTTTCCTCAGATAGTCCTGCAGAAATTTCCATTTCTTTTTTTGAAAATTTAATTTCAGTCACTGGCATAGGATACACATGTCCTACAATATTTTTTAAACAGGTTTTTCAGACAAAAAAAAAAATCAAGTATATTAAATGGATTATAAAAAAATATATGAAATTGTTAATAGAATTAACATTCCTTTCTGCAATCCAACCATATTTGGCACAAATAAACTTATGCCTCCATTTCAATTACTTCATTTCTGTTCCGACATTTCTATTCATCGATTCTTACGTCTCCATTTCTATTCCTCCGTTTCTATTCATCCATTTCTATGCCTTCACTCTTGTGTTCCCATTTCTGTTCCTTCATTTCCATTCCTCCACCCTTATGCCTCCATTTCTATTTCTTAATTTCTATTCAACCATTTTTATTCCTCCACTTTTATGCCTCCATTTCTATTTCTTAATTTCTATTCAACCATTTTTATTCCTCCACCCTTATGCCTCCATTTCTATTTCTTAATTTCTATTCAAACATTTCCATTCTACCATTTCTATTCACCCAGTTTTATGCCTCCACTCTTATGCCTTCATTTCTATTTCTTAATTTCTATTTCTCCATTTCTAATTCATCAATTTTCTATGCATCCATTTGTACAGCTCCATTTTCTGCCCAAATTTCTATGCCTTTATAGGAAATAATGGCCAAATGGCAGGTTTGGTAGCTGACCTTTAGTTGACATTGTCTCCTGTGGGAACAATGAGCGAGATAGGATCGGCGTGAAGAGTGATGACTCAGTTGGAAGCTGATGAGATCAGACAGAATAAAAAAATGACTTGAAAATTAATGATAAACAAAACAAGAAGACCAAAATCTGCAACCCCGATTATTCTTCTCCTTTTTACTAGCAAAAAGGGAGGCAACGTCAACAGCCTAATAAAATGGCCCTTCTATAAATTTGAGATCTAGTATTTTTCCTTTTGTTGTTGTGTCAGCTATGATTCCAGAGCAAGAATCCCCTGATGGCTACAGTGAAGTAGCCATCAGGGGAATACTAGAGACCATCTAGGATTTTGAGAAAATATTAGCAGAAAATAGAGGTCAGATAGGGGTCAGGTGGCTGGGTTTTCTCCATTGAGAACACAAGCTAGACGAAATGTAATGTTATAAGAAATAATTTAAGATAGAATTGAAAGGGTCAGACTCCAGACATCCACATCCTTGATATTTCTCTTTCGTCTGTCATTAGAAATGAAGAAGGCAACAACAACAGCATAGTAAAATGTTTCCTCTCCAAATTCGTGATACGCCCATTTTGTTTGTACTGCTGTGTCAATTTTGATTCTACATTGTAAAGAAGCAGCTAATAGAGAAAGACGAGTGATCTTGGAAAACAATCTTGAAGGACCATTGTCGTTGAATGCTGAAGATGTGACGCTGCATTAAATAACGGACAGACATCTATTTGATTATGACATTCAAAGCGTTAGACCTCCCCTTGGAGGGAAGGCAGTGCAAAAAAATATTTACAGCAAGAAATTAAAATTAAGAAAAGAGACAAACTTTGTTGTTACCGTTCTTCAAATTCGATTGTAATACGACTGGCCATATCGAATTGGTTCGCTTCCATTCCTTCCATCTCGACAAGAATTTGGACTTCGTTGGTATCAATTATTGCGGATAAATCTTCGATTGTTTTCTGAAACTCAGCAACTTCATCGGGACAAAAGTTCCCTCCTTCTGAAAAGAGCCTGAAATAACGACACATAAAATGTAGGATGGAACAAAAAGAAAATGAATACAAAATAACAATAATAATCATGATAATAAAATAATAATGATAATAATAAAAAAATAATAATAATAAAATAATAATAATAATAATAATAATAAAATAATAATAATAATAATAATAAAATAATAATAATAACAATAATAAAATAATAATAATAATAATAATAATAATAAAATAATAATAATAACAATAATAAAATAATAATAATAAAATAATAATAATATTAATAAAATAATAATAATAAAATAATAATAATAAAATAATAATAATAATAATAATAATATAATAATAAAATAATAATAATAATAATAATAAAATAATAAAAATAATAAAATAATAATAATAATAATACAATAATAATAAAATAATAAAATAATAATAATGATAATAATAATAATAATAATAATAAAATAATAATAAAATAATAAAATAATAATAATTATAATAATAAAATAATAATAAAATAATAATAATAAAATAATAATAAAATAATAATAATAATAATAAAACAATAATAATAATAAAATAATAATAATAATAACAATACAATAATAATAAAATAATAATAATAATAAAATAATAATAATAAAATAATAATAAAATAATAATAATAAAATAATAATAAAATAATAATAATAATAATAATAATAAAATAATAATAAAATAATAAAATAATAATAATGATAATAATAAAATAATAATAAAATAATAATGATAAAATAATAATAAAATAATAATAATAATAAAATAATAATAAAATAATAATAATAATAATAATAATAATAATAATAATAATAATAATTGTTTAGCATTTGTTTCACATGCTTTCATAATGGCGGTTTTAGAAATTGACTTCTAAATTGATCTATCTCTTCCTTCCAACTTTCCCCCTTCCTTCTCCCTCTTCTCCTTTCCCCATTCATATTCCTTTCCCCCACCTATTTCATTTCCCCTTTCATCTCCGCCTCCAAAAAACAAACAAAAAAAACAAAAAAACTGGCGTCAATGATGACTGGCACCGCACCAAATAGTTGAAGGAGGATGGAACAACCCCAGGAGAGTAAGTGTTACATGAAAAGGCTGTCCCCTCATGTAAGTAAGAAGACATACTAGATAAGTGAAAATGACATTAGGAAAAGCCTAGACTCGAACCCTGTCGGCAAGTGTTAAAGATAATAGAAATGGAATGTTAGAAATTCAGTCTATTTTTAATTCTATTAGAAATAGTTAAATATTGTTTATGTCGGAAAAAGAGTCGATTGTCCATTCTTTTAGAAATCTGGATATTAAATATGTCAGTTAAAAGAATGGACAATGTGAATTGAAAAATATTGTTAAAAATAGGTTAGATATTAAACAAGTAGAATTGAGGATTATTTTGTTTACCAAAAGTATGTTTGGATAAATATTTGTAAATCCATGTGAAAGTTGGTAAGGAGATTTCTCAATATAGGAATCTGAGGGTTCGAAGTTAGGAAGTTGATGAGAGAGAGAGAGAGAGAGAGAGAGAGAGAGAGAGAGAGAGAGAGAGAGAGAGAGAGTCAGTTAGGAGAGATCGAGAGGAGAGCCCCTTAGAAGCGAAAGGAGAGAAGTAGACCATGTAAGATCAAAGTTTGAATTCCTGACGATCGGCCGGTTAAAGAATAAAAAACCAACCATGTTTGTAACTGTTTGTCTCGTGTCATCAACAGAAAAGGTAAATATGTTTCATCATCATCTTGTAATGAACTTTGTGTAACCCCTTCCAAGTTATGTGTCCTCCTCTTCATTATCACAATAATGTATCTCCTCCCCTCTATAGGTGTTACCAAGAATCATCCCAGTCCGATTTAAATGTTTCCCTCATTAACATCGTCATCTTGAGTCCCCGTTAATGTGTCCCCAATGCAACATAAGTACTAACCAAGCCTCCACTGGATGAGTGCGAAGAGAACTGGGACCTTGGAGAGGCTTATTGCGCTCAAATTCTAGTGAAGACCAATGGCTCCTACCAACGAGAAATCAATGGTAGACAGTTGTTGTTGAGATGACGCAAATTAATTTGCAAATGGTATCGAAAGAGGTGGAGAGTATGGGAAATCTAATGAGACTTATTGACACTCAGGCTCTAGGGAACACCACAAGTTGTCATCAAACAGTATTCTTTGATGATAGCCTGTGTGAAAACTCCTAGTGAATAATAATAATAATAATAATAATAATAATAATAATAATAATAATAATAATTAATTGTTACCTGTTTGATATATGTCTCCCCATCCAACATAAACAGCCTAATAAAATAGTCTGTTATACCCGCCACCTCATAAAAAACGGTGAGAGTAGTCCTTGGGAAGATGGTTTTATGACAACAGAATTAATAGCACACTGCACCCCACCCCACCTCATAAAAAAGGGAGAAGGTTGTCCCTGGGATGATGGTTTTATGATAAGAGAAAATAGCACACTACACCCCCTCCCCTAATCTCATAAAAAAGGGAGAAGGCAGTCCCTGGGATGATGGTTTCATGGCAAGAGAATCAATAGCACAATACAACCCCCACTTCATAAAAAAGGGAGAAGGTAGTCTCTGGGATGATATTTTCATGACATGAGAACAGATACTACATCACTACCATTACCCCCCCCTTAAAAAAGTATGTAATATTTGAGAAGATTACCCGTACCTCGACAAAAAGGAGAAGATACTACCTGCGTGGACAACAGAACTGATATTATACAATTCCCAGTAAAAGATTATAAAATAATAGATGAAATCGAGGTTATTTTTTTTTTAATTCATTCAAAATGCCATAAAAATATTATTCTTTATAGTTCCTTCACCTTTTGGCTAAAATCAGCATGTAGTATAATGGTGATTGATGATTCTTTTTTAAGGGTAGAATACAAATTTTAAGTTAAAAATGAAGACAACGAAAGGAAGTCTCATTTTTACAATTAATAAACAACTTTATTTGTTATCCTCGTTAGTAGCATGTACAAGAGAGAGAAACGAGTTAGTAGGTTGAAGTGTTCTTGTGTAAAGATAGATTTAATATACTGCCGGTTTGTTGAGGAGAGAACAGCTCAGTCCACACATGTTTTTAGCTAGTAGTTATCAGGACGAAGGAGGCCAGTTAAAGGAGATAGAAAGGGCAAAGTCTTTAGTGTATTTATGTGTTGTAGTGTGTGTGTGTGTGTGTGTGTGTGTGTATGTGTGTGTGTCAGTGTATCGACGAGAGCAGTTGTTTAGCACGATAAAGAATGTTCATTTGGATACAGCACATGGAAACAAATGGGAGTTAGAAGGTCGCCATGTTAGCTTGTTGTATGTGACCAAAGACCCAGGCTGAACATGACCAAAGGCCCAGGCTGAATGTGACCAAAGGCCCAGGCTAATGTCTGCTGCGAGAAGAGTTTCAGATTTCGCCTTTTATGTACTTGGTGATTGAGAGCTGGCTTGTGATGGGAGAAAATGCATTTCAAATCTCGAGCCATGAGAATTAGCTCCTGCCTGTGATTGTAGCAAGTTTCGACTGCTACACATTTTCTAGTCATGATGAAAAAGGACGACCAACGATATTCAATTTCTCACACTTGTGACTAATTTGTTGTAAATGTGTATTTTTTGTTTATTTCTGTAAATAAGTATTTCAAAGTGTACTTTCTGTTCTCCACAACATCAGCGTCATTTAATTGCCGGAAATTTTCCCATAAAAAAATTCAAGCACAGCAATTAAACAAAATACACTTATCTCATAAAAAAAGTTTATCTCATATAAAAAAATTTATCTTATATAAAAAAATTTATCGCATATAAAAAATTTTATCTCATATAAAAAAAATTATCTCATATAAAAAAATTTATCGCATATAAAAAAATTTATCTCATATAAAAAAATTTATCTCATATAAAAAATTTATCTCATATAAAAAAATTTATCTCATATAAAAAAATTTATCTCATATAAAAAAATTTATCTCATAAAAAAATTTATCTCATATAAAAAATTTATCTCATATAAAAAAAATTTATCTCATATAAAAAAATTTATCTCATATAAAAAAATTTATCTCATAAAAAAATTTATCTCATACAAACAAATTTATCTCATATAAAAAATTTTATCTCATATAAAAAAATTTATCTCATATAAAAAATTTATCTCATATAAAAAAAATTTATCTCATATAAAAAAATTTATCTCATATAAAAAAAATTTATGTCATATAAAAATATTTATCCCATATAAAAAATTTATCTCATATAAAAAAATTTATCTCATATAAAAAAATTTATCTCATATAAAAATTTATCGCATATATAAAAATTTATCTCATATAAAAAATTTATCTCATATAAAAAAATTTATCTCATATAAAAAAATTTATCTCATATAAAAATTTATCGTATATATAAAAATTTATCTCATATAAAAAAATTTATCTCATATATAAAAATTTATCTTATATAAAAAAATTTATCTTATATAAAAAAATTTATCTCATAAAAAAATTTATCTCATATAAAAATTTATCTCATATAAAAAAATTTATCTCATTTAAAAAAATTTATCTCATATAAAAAAATTTATCTCATATAAAAAAATTTATCTCATATACAAAAAATTTATCTCATATAAAAAAATTTATCTCGTAAAAATTTTTATCTCATATAAAAATTTATCGTATATATAAAAATTTATCTCATATAAAAAATTTTATCTCATATAAAAATTTATCTCATATAAAAATTTATCTCATATAAAAAAATTTATCTCATATAAAAAAATTTATCTCATATAAAAAAATTTATCTCATAAAAAAATTTATCTCATATAAAAATTATTCGCATATAAAAAAATTTATCTCATATAAAAAAATTTATCTCATATAAAAAAATTTATCTCATATAAAAAAATTTATCGCATATAAAAAAATTTATCTCATAAAAAATTTATCTCATATAAAAAAGTTCAGGGCTGGTTTTCATTGCAGAACGATGCGTCCAGTGTAACCACAGCTGATAAATTTAAGTGAAGTTCTGACTTGATGCTTGTAAATGTTTGAGACGAGGATTGGTTATTCGTATTATTTGGAGTCATCAGACTACTGTTCTCATCTTGAGTGTGAATTTCACAACGTTTCAGTTGATGTAACCTCTGACCTTCTTGAAGTGTATCTTGTCAAACTCGGGAATGTTTCTGTCAAAATTTCACCTATTATCGACCACCTGACATCCACTAGCCCTTATCCTCGAGTAGGCTTTTAATCGTGATAAGTAGTCACTCCCATGTAAATAAAAAAAAATTAATTCAACTTACATTAAAAAAAAAATAAAATGTATAAAAGAATAAAGATACACGATGGAACGATAAAATTGTCGCCCTAAAGAAAGCAACACTACATTTATTAAAAAAAATCAATTCAGGTAACTTGATTATGTAATAGAGCTGACACCTATTCAATGTAGCCGCCTTCAGCCTCAATCACCGCCTTGATACAGGTCCGGAACTAGGAGCATGTCTTTTCCACAAAAGTGGGAGCTCGGCGAATACTCGGCTGATGGCGGCGATCAGGCTGTCTTTGGTGTCGTGGGAGATCATGTTGGTGATGTTTTCGACGTATGACCAAACAAAGTAGTCCAACCGATTCAGGTCGAGGAAGTGAGGGGGGGGAGGGGCAGTGAGAGAAGGGTACAAAGTCATAGCACTCCTTCTGAAGCCTGGGTCTCTTTGTACTAGTGGTCCAGCGCAGAGTCCTGCTGTCACACCCAGGGTGTGGCTGTCACACCCAGGGTGTGCCAGTAGCCACCTGATTACACCAGGGGATCACCACACTCTTCAGCATATCCAGACACACTTTGGTATTGACTTTCAAGCCGACTTCGAAGATGTGAGATGGCATGATGTGGCCCTCACTTAAAACCACACCAAAGACCATAACTGTGGGTCGTCCGATACGTTGAACTATGCCCTCAAGCATTGAACCATCTGGATTTGCATTTTGAGGGTGCTGGCAATGATCCTGTTGTCATAACTTGGATTGGTAAAGAGCATGAGTTGTACAGCAGCACATCTCTGATCTCGCTTATTGAACACTGTGTCACTTTCAGACATGATAGAAGGCTCCTATCTCTCTTAGGATTTGTATACAACTGGCCAACTAGTAGATGATCTGCAACAAAAAAAGAAAACCGGTTTTCATCAAACGGAAATGGAATCATGGTGTCTTTTCTAGGGCAACAACTTTATCATTCCACCCTGTACATGTTTTATACTTACTTAAAGTTTTGAACGAGAGAGGCATTGGATTCTCTTACTGTCTGTAGCTCTTGATCAAGTTGAACACGAAATATGCGTAAATTTGTACGGATGTTAACCATGAGTTTCTTCATTTCTGTGGAGATCTGGTTCCGTAGAGTAATTAGCCTGGAAATGATTAAAAACTCCAAATGAAAAGATATATATTTTTTTCAATTATTTGAAATATTGAAATTTTTTTAATAATAAACCAATCAAATTAAAGAATAAGACCGGCACCATCTATGTATACAAAGGGCAAAATGTGTGTGTGTTTGTGTCGCAAAAACTTTCGACAGAGGCGACGGATCCTCACGAGATCAGTATCATTTTGAAGCTGAACGTTTCGGAGCACAAATATCGAAAAACTGGCCAAAAACATTTATTCCTTCATCCTAAACTGGGTGGTTTTGTACAAGGAGGGGGTAGCTTTTTTTGCTGACATTTTAGCCTCAGACAATTAGCAATAAACTAATCCCTTCTCAAAGAGAGAAGGCAACTATCCTGATAATGGGTAGGATTGAAGGTGTCACAGTATTTACCCGGCCAAAGACATATTCCCTTTTAATTGCACATGTCCAAACATAAAATAATTTTTTGTTTCGAAAAATAAAGTAGAGTCACTTTGGACCAGTTTTATGAATCTCGCAACAATTCTTTTGATAACTAGCATTTCAGCCCGGCGTTGCCCGTGTGTTTGGAGGTGTGTGTTGAGCAAAAAAAAAAAAGTGGTAGTAGGAAGGCAGGCTCGAACCCGTACCGTGAAGGAGGAAAAGAACGGGGGGGGGGGAACGTGACGTCTTTGCTGTTACGACCACCGTCAAACCGAAAGTGACGTAGATGTAAATTAAGGCTAGACAATCGAAAAGAGGGGATGACTTTCGAAAATATCGGCGAAAAAAGCGACCCCCCCTGTAGAAAAGTGCCCAGTTTAGGGTGAAGAAATTAATGCTTTTAGCCAATTTTTCAGTATTTGTCGTCTGAAGGGTCGAGCTTCAATACGATACTGATCTTATGAAAATCCGTCGCCTCTATCGAAAGTTTTAGGCAGACATGCAAACATACATACATTTATATATTGGTAGCTCAAATTTTCGACCCAAACCGATTAAAAAGCTTATCCTATCTCTGAATGCCCTTTATGTAAAATTTCAAATGTTTAGACCAGAAATTGCCTGAGTAATTTGGTAGAGACCGCAGAGGTCAATTTTTAAAAAAAACTTTGACCCCTATTATGACCCCTTAACATTTATTGTTTTGGGCTCAAATCAATTTATTAAGTTAGATCCATGTCCAAGGAACCTATGGAACCTATATCTAAAATTTCAATTGTTTATACCCAAAATTGGCGGAGAAGTTTGGTAGAGTTCTCAAAAGTCAAATCGTTGAACCTTGACCCCTTTACAGCCAAATTTCTGTCCGAAAACGGATTACAAAGATTTTCCCAAATCTTCATACCCTGTATATCAAATTTCGAGTCTGTAGACTGAAAATTGACAGAGTTATTGTGTAGAGAAATGTACACAGACAGACAGATAGACACACACACACACACACACACACACACTTTCACTTTTATAGATATATAGATTAAAACAGAAGATAACAATGCTTCATAATAATCAGTACCGTGAGTTTGTGACTGTAGACTACACCTGTGACGTTGGCAGGTCATGTGACTTTTAGTGACATGGCCTGAATCTATATTTATCTTAGTCGAGGCACGGAGCTTAAATCAATAATAGGTAGAGTAGAAGGTGTCAAAACCTGTCACTTTCTTCAACAATTCAGATTACTTTCAATTAGAAATTAGGGTCCTGACAAGGTACACATAGTACTGAAACGTAATTGCATTTTGTTTAGGCCATTTTAAATGTTCATATAATGTATATGTTGGGGTGGCACCCCTACAGATTCTGTCACCTCTTTGATAATGAATGTTTGAAAGCGACTGTTGAAAAAAAAAAAAAAAAAAAAACTAATCAAAGCATCAGAGAAATGTCTAATGCATTTCATGTCGATATTACAACAATCTCTGGCGATCTGAAGAAAATTGGTAAAGTGAAAAAGTTCCATAAACAAATGAATAAAAATTTTTGGTATTTTAATTACTGTTCCCATCTTTTAACGTTTCGGTCGATGTAACTGCCGACCTTCTTCAGGTGTATCTTGTTGATATCTTGTTCAGATTCTGACGATGGACTATTCCTGACGTCATTTCCGGTAAGCAGGTTCAGCTTTCCAGTCAGTCTGAACGCAAGACAAAGAGGGAGAGAGTTGTAACATTACTTGTCCTTCAGTTGAGCGGAGTTCCCAGTCAACTAACATACTTGTCTGTATTTCTGTTAATTTATTATCCATTTCGCTGTTTCTGGGTCTTCTCGTTATTCCTTTCAACATTTACACCACAACAGTATTCTTATAAAAATCCATGGTGTGGTCTTTGTTTTGGTTGAGACCATCTTGAACGACGATAGAATCTTTGAGTATTTCCAAGAACCATACCAACATTGAATAGAAATGGAGGCATAAATGTTATATATAGCGATTAAAGAAAACGAAAGGGTATATATGGTACATACATGGGAATTAACAAAACATTAAGACAATAGAAGGGTCACTAGGTAGCAAGTTCTACCTAAAACATAAAGTTTTATAAATGGAAAAACTGAGAAAAATGAAATTTTATACCAAATGTCGTACACATGTCGTACACACGCTTTTCAGACTGTATGCACACAAACATTTATCAATGACGCAATGGTTATTTGCTGGTCTTAGTTTCCAATTTGTCCAACAGGTGGCGTCTCTACTTCCTGTTTTGCATTCTTTCTGCTTCCGTTCTCTCTCTCTCTCTCTCTCTCTCTCTCTCTCTCTCTCTTTTTCACCTGAACCGATGATTTTAATGGTGAATGCTCTGACGAACTGCAGACACTAGTGCCCCCACGACGTAGACACCCTCGACAAACCAGACAGGCAACTAAATCCCACCCCCACACAGTAGAGATCCCTAGATGTAAAAGATCTTTCTACTCCAGTAGTTTCTTCCCCAGAACCGCTAGACTTTGGAATTCCATTCTAGGTCCCTGCTTCCCTAACTGTACTGACATGCAGAAGTTCAAGTGTAACGTGAACCAACAAATCCCAGCATAGTGCCCCAGTAGTTGCTGCCCCTGATAGTAGCTCCCTACACCAAAGTGGCAATGTGCCTTGTTTGGGGTGAAAATGTAATAAAATTAAAAAAAAAAAAACGTACATTCCGTTCGCCTCGTAATGTTCGTTTTAAGGAGAAAAGGCAAGACACAATCAACTTACAATGATCATATCTTTTCTCAAAGTAAGACGACACATGTCTACAACAACAATAATTTCCCTCACTCTTTATCTGTGCCTAAATCTAAACGTAGATTTCATGAACAAAGCTTCTTTCTTAGAAACGGTGAACGGTGAGTTGCACTTTATGATGTAAAAAAATTACCGTTTTTTTTTTCTTTCCTATTTATTTATTTTTTTTTTATTTATTTTTTTTTTATTTATTTATTTTTATTTTTTTTTTATTCATTTATTTTTTATTTATATATTTAATTTATTTATTTATTTTTTAATTTTTTTTATTTATTTATTTATTTTTTATTTTTATTTATTTATTTTTATTTATTTTTTTATTTTTATTTATTTATTTTTTATTCATTTATTTTTTATTTATATATTTAATTTATTTATTTTTTAATTTTTTATTTATTTTTATTTATTTTATTATTTTTATTTATTTATTTTTTATTTCTTTATTTTTAATTTTTTAATTTTATTTTTATTTTTTTTTAATTTTCTTTACTTATGTCATCACTTACCTTCCGGATTTCGTAATATTCACAAACGACGGTTCCATTAATTCAATTTCATTGTTGAATTCTTCCATTATTTTCTCCTGCTGTTGTTTGATTGCTGTATACTTAGTTTTCAATTCCGTAAGGGCCTTGTCAACCCCTTGGCAATGTTCGGACACACGACTAGCGTGTAGCAACAGTTCACCTGAAACATTCAAAGTTGTAGGAAATAAGCTCAGTATTTACGCTATTATAATAAAGCAGGACTTGTGGAAATTCCACAAAATGACAAATATATTTAATCAACAAACATGCTTTGATAAAGCTGATACATTTTGGACAAAAAAAACAATAACACACAGCAAATATGAGTGCCCATTGTATTTTACATATAAAACTAACCTAAATGAGATAAATTAATAAGTACTACTAAATACTCAAAAAGTAATATTGTGCTACATAGTTCAATACAAATAATAAAATCACATTGTAAGAGACAATCTTTAATTTATCCTTTCAATCCAGCACCCCTTGGCAGACAAAATTCTTCTTATTATTTTCCTATTTCTTTCGAAGTTTCTCTTTATTTTACGTAACGTTTCATTAACTACTTTCTTCATTGAAGAACTGCTGTACGACGAAATTACTACAGATCCCTTTCTCACACATTACAACAACGCTCATATATTAATGTTATAATGATATTCGAAAACGAGGCTACATCTAAGGGAGGTCACTCTCATATTCATGTCCAGAGCTACGAGATTGGCCTTTTAAAAGCCAAATTTCATTAATTTGGCCAATTTTCAAGCAGTTTGGCCTTCAAAAATCGTATTTGGCCTTTTTCAACGTGTAACGTACAGGCTAACTAAGGCAGAAACAAGCAGAATATTATATAGATGAATTTATTAGTACCCTTCTAGAGAAAAAAAAACTCCCAGAAAGGTATTAATTAACAAATTATATTACAAGATCTTTACTCTTATGCTTTTTAAGGATTTCTATTTTTTTTTCCACTCATTTTAATTCTTTTTAAACAAGGGAGGGGGGCATCGCCAACTGCGCCTTCCCCCCCCCCCCCCCCCCCGAGGAACATAAATTTGTCTCTGATGAGTTGTTTGGTTAATTTCCACCATTCAATGAAACACACGTAAGACGATTTATACTAATAATAAAATGAGTGAAATACATCTTTGGTTTCGAATGTTTATGTTGCCGACTTTTCTAGGTTGGGAGAGGTGCTGATCTAGCCACATTGATGAGTTGTGATACAATGAAACAGTACTGTATGTGGATGACTACAAATATATTTTAACCCCCCCTTTGGGTAGAGCACTGTCGTAAGTAATCTCACCCGCTACTTAATTGGCTGAAAAATACGAGCCTCGCTGTTTGTTTGTAAACCAGCGATTTGAGCACTATAAAAATGGTGGAGGAATGCTTGTTTAAAATAGACATTTGTGAATGTTATTTATGGGCACCGCTCCCGTGGGTCTAGCTGCACTGATGAGTTGTGATACAACGAAACAGTATGACTACAAATATATATATATATATATATATATATAAGTATAAACATTCCAAACCAAAGATGTAATCTCACCCGCTACTTAATTGGCTGAATAATGTAGTTATATCACGCTCATATTATTATATATATCTAATCATCCACATACAGTACTGTTTCGTTGTATCACAACTCATCAGTGCGGCTAGACATACACCTTTCCTCAGTCATGGATGTTGTCAGTCGGCAGCTCTAACCACCAGACTGCGAATCAGTGCCCGTAAATATTTCTCCTCAAGTTTCTCTTAAATTAACAACTTACCCGTCGTACAGTGCTCAAACCATCAGTTTGTTTGCAAACAAATAGTGGGCTTCACTTAATTGCTTGAATACGCGTTGGGTGAAAATATATTTACAAAGTGCTCAACCCAAAGAGAGGGGAGGGGCTTTAATGATAATAAATAAGGAATGTCAGAGTATTATACATTACATCAGCATGAACAATTGTCTTTGAAATTTGTTCATGCTGATGTAATATAATACTCTGAACAAGTGACATTCCTTTGGTTGCCAATCAGACAAATCTAAAAGTAGCCTGACACGACATCCGAGGATTAACAATATTATCATGTGATCACCTTTACAAGAAGAAAATTTTTTATGTCACATGTGTGTACTTTCATGTAGGACTAAAGCTGGATTAAAAAGTCACCTACATGCACACAGACGCACAACACTTAACTGAACAGATGGCAAACTTCTGTCAAGAAGAAGCAATCATATATATATATATATATATATATATATATATATATATATATATATATATATATATATATATATATATTATTACCGTTTTATCTGTTCAGTTAGATATGTTTCGGTTGCCGGACCATATTTACGATCTAGCAGCCTCGTCAGACCTTACAGAAATTTCTGTAAGGTCTGACGAGGCTGCTGGATCATAAATATGGTCCGGCAACCGAAACATATGTAACTAAACAGATAAAACGGTAATAAAAAATAAAACGCATATTTGCTCTGCAATAGTATTGAGCACTCTCTTCAGGTTTTACTAATTACCATTTTTGCCAAATATATATATATATATATATATATATATATATATATATATATATATATATATAAGCAGGTCATGATGTTATAATCATTAGATCACTCTGGACGGATGTTATGACATTTAAAAAAATAAATGTTTAAATTTTAACGATATTTCTCGCAGTTGAAGTTGGCCATGAGGTTTGTTTCTTGTTAATGGAGTCAGAGATGATTTCGTGGCAGGGTTCGAATCTCCTGACTGACAGTAATCGTGTTTACCTGCACTGATGATCTCCAAAAGGATGAAACGCTAATGTCTGTAGCTATTTAAAAATTATTGTAGTAATAATAATAATATTATATATATATATATATATATATATATATATATATATATATATATATATATATAACTACTTCATTTACTCACATAAAATTAATATACGAAAGTATAAATTTATGCGTAAACTTTAAGTATTTACTTCAAAAGTGCTCAATACATAGGTAGAGCTAGTTAGTAATTTATAAAATATATATGGCGATTAAGCTACACTGAATATTCTGCATTTCATCCACTCTAGGATTCTTCAGGCTTATCTAGAGTGGATGAAACGCGGAATATTCAGTGTAGCTTAATCACCATATATATTTTATAAATTACTATATATATATATATATATATATATATATATATATATATATATATATATATATATATAGACATGTATTCGCATGTTCGATTTTATCCCAAAAAGTTAAGAACAACTAAAAAACAAAGTTATAATTAAACAGCAGCTGTCTGTTATATTTGATAATGTTTGTTTAAATGGAAACGAATCTGTTCTAAATTCTGGATTCCAATACAATTACTGATTCCGATTCCTTTAAAATTTCTAGATATTTATTTATAGAGTTCTTTTTTTTTCTACTAATTTTTTGATTATAGCAATAACCCGTGTAATATGTGCATATATTTTCGCAAACGTAAAAAAAAATATACTTGTTGGTAAGGAAGGGTTTGATCTCTAGATTTTAGTTTTACTGGTAGTTTCAAATCAATATATTATTTTATCATTAGTACAAGCAACGGAAAATTAAGTTTTAAGCAAAATAAACAAACAAAAATAAACCAATTGAACGTTTTTAGCATCGAAAAGTTGGCACTTAATTTTTCCGATTCCGATTCTGATATTCCAAAATGTTCTAATTTGTTTGATTCCTAATTCTCCAAGATAGATATATATATTAAATGAAAGATGAGGAATAAAAGTTATATATAACACTCGACTAGCTACAACCACTATACATGATTTTCCCCATTGTTTATCTGTGCCTAAATATAAACGCAAATTCCATGAACAAGGCTTCTTTCTCAGAATTGCCCGCCTTTGGAACATTGTTCCGCTGGCATGCTTCCCGACTAAATACAACATGGTAGCCTTCAAATCTAATGTAAACAAGTTCTTGTTAAGCCGTCCTCATAAATAATCAAATTCTATCCGGTCCTGGATATGACCTTAAACTATATCCGATGGTGATGCCCCAGCTTGCGGGCTTCGGGGAGTGTGGAGTCACCTTATAATTGCCATTGCTCCCCGGTCCACTCTGACCCGGACTGGTAGTACCTATTAGGGTCCCAACTATGGGTTAAATAGAAACCGACTTAATAAAAAAACAAATATACTCTATTAAAAAATTGTTCTTCAAAGTCACTGGATTCGTCATTAAATACACCTGAAAAGGATTGATATGGCGTAAAACAAAAACAACCAACCAACCAAATTCTATCCAATTTGCACCATAAGTGATTATTACACCACCTCCTTACAGTCATTAATCCTTATCCTCGAGTGGCCTTTGGGCCCTGATAAGTGGTGACTCCCAAGTTAAAAAAAAAAAGAGCCAACAATAAAAGAAGAAAGAAAAAAATAAGGAATGCGTCCAAATATAAAAAGGAAAGAAAAGGACAAAATAGAAAATCAAAAGAAACATTTCTTTATTTGCTAAATTTCTAAATTTCAATAATAACCTTTTCCAATATTTGCTAGCCTTCTTTGACAGGCGGGGGAAATGGGTCCTTTGCTTTTTAAGTTCGATGTTTTTAGAAAGCGTTTAAAAATTAGACTCCCCAGCTTGATGAGACCTCCCCCCCTCCCATTTCATCTACTGGTGGCCTCCCCTAACCGTTGCTTACCTGCTCGCACATTGTAGACATCCTGTTCAATTCGCTTGGCTCTTGGCACATGAAGTTGGAGTCGTAAGTTGAATTCGGCATCAAATTCTTCAAGCTGTCAAGAACCAAAAAAAAAAAAAAAAAAAAAAAAAAAACGTTTTTTAGGTGCATCGTTTATATCATTTGAGTAGAGTAGATAATGGAGGTTAGGCTTATTTTGCGGCAGCCTCAAAATTCTCGCTTCCCTTATTTTGCTGTTTAGTCCTTACATTACATTCGCGATGTTTCTGACAAAGGGGGAAGAATTGCTGTTTTTTTGTGTCAGAATCCGTTTAGTGGCTTTATGTCTTGTCGGGTGCGATTTTCATTCACAAAAGGAAACATTATATTATTAAGACCATACATTTGTAGCTATTTTCACACTGTTTTGCTTTAACGTATCAATACAGGGATGAATGATTATTATTAGTATTGGGATGATTAATTGGAATCAGGAATCGGAAAAAAAACGGAGCTTTCCAGGGTGTCGGAATCGGTATCAAATTCAGAAAAAATTTTAGTCTATTTTCCGATGCCAAAACCGATTCCTTAAATTATCTTTTTTTTATTTGATCTTGGTTTAAAAAACATCTTCCTCTGCTTGTTGTAATGATAAAATAATAAATATTTATTGATTTAAAACTTTCAGTAAGACTAAAATCTACCAAGTGTGATTTTACGTTTGAGAAAATATAAGCACATTTAACACGTGTTTTTACGATACTCAGGACAAAATTTATATACATTTTATAGTTAAATATTTAGACATTTATAAAGAATCGGAATCAGTAATTGTATCGGAATCTGGAAAAATATTGGAATCGTCCCATCACTAATTATTATATTTACAGGTGTTGTTGAAAACAAAAAATAAATGAATAATGACAGTCTTGACGATATTTATGAAATTACGTTTCTGAATTTTTTAGATAAGGATTGGTCATTCATATTATTTGTCTAGATAGATTCATCGGACTACTGTTCTCATCTTGGGTGTCATTTTCACAACGTTTCAGTCGATGTAATCTACTATATATATATATATATATATATATATATATATATATATATATATATATATATCCGTTACCCGGCATCGTCTAGTGGAAGCTTACCCCCCTCCCTCTGCAAAAAAGGTTGTTGTTGGTGGCCAGTGTCGTCTCTGAACAATTGTGGACATTGGCGGTCATGCCTGAAATGAAATAATCTGGCTTTCACTGGCGATTAGTGCCGGTTTGGAGTGATAACCTGCAAGTACTGTTTGAATCTAAAAAAAGCAATTAAAGGAATGTGTAAATCAGTATGAATTAATAAAATTACGAAAAATGGTCCATTAAAAAAATAATGGAAAGTAGAAACAGAAGTTTTAGAAGTCAGTGATTCTCACTGTATATGAACTGTTTAGAGTGATCAAAATCAGTGGTAATAGTCCTAGTGGTTTCCATTTGTTGTTCAAGTCTTCCTCTTCTTCATTTTTAATTCGTAATACTGTACATTTTTCCGTATTTCCGGATCTTTTTTCTACCCCCCCCTCCCCAATACCTCATATTTTTTAACATATTTCCTTCTCCTTTCTTTTTTTCTTCCTTCTTCTATTATCTACCCTTTTTTTTTTTATATAATTTTTCCGATCTTCACAGTGTTTATTTATATACTAGTAGGACCCGTTAATCGGCGTTGCCTTGTGGAAGCCAGCCTCCTACCCTTGCAAAAAAGTAGCAAAAATGTATGGGGTGATAATATGCGTTTAATATACTGTGTAAATTTAGAAAAAAGCAATTAAAGGAATGCGCAAATCAGTATGAATTAATAAAAGTACGAAAATGGTCTCTAATAATAATGGAAAGTAAAGACAGAAGTTTTAGAGGTTAGGGATTCTCACTGTATATGAACTGTTTAGAGTGATCAAAATCAGTGATAGCAGTTCTAGCTGTTTCCGTTTGTTATTCAAGTCTTCCTCTTCTTTTCAACTCTTCCACCAATTTTTATTAAATTAAATTCCAATTTTATGTCGTCTTTTTTTGAACGTGTAAATGACATCTTTTTTCACTTCACTTCTTTGAGTATTGCCATGTTAAGAAGAATGGCATTTGGAATAGACATCCCAAGCTCCCCATCTTATGAATTAGCGTTTTGAACAGACACTGCCAACATCCCCAAGTAAAGAACGGCTTTCGGAGTAGACAGCCTTTTGGTGGAGGGGAATAATTCCCTCAAATTTAACCGTGATAATCGTTGTCAGCATACCTATCCGCAAATGCAAAAAAAACTTTTTTTTAAATTGAGAGAGAGGTGTCAGTGTCGGTAGGAGAGAAGCAGATTTGTTTATTGCACGTGCATACAAAGCCAGTGAATTATAGTGCATAATACAGGTCTTTATATCGCTATAAGTACTTGTCTCCGCAAAATTTGAATGCGATTTTCTTAATCAGCATAGTCGAAAACCTATATATATATATATATATATATATTTTTTTTTTTTATTTTATTTATTTTTTATTACATTTCCACCCCAAACAAGGCGCATTGCCACTTTGGTGTAGGGGGCTACAATCAGGGGCAGCAACTACTGGGGTACTATGTTGGGATTTGGGCAGCAAGATGTCGGTTCACGTTACACTTGAACTTCTGCATGTCAGTACAGTTGGGGAAGCAGGAACTTGGAATGGAATTCCAGAGTCTAGCGGTTCTGGGGAAGAAACTACTGGAGTAGAAAGATCTTTTACATCTAGGGATCTCTACTGTGTGGGGGTGGGATTTAGCTGCCTGTTGGGTTTGTCGAGGGTGTCTACGTCGTGGGGGCACAAGTGTCTGCAGTTCGTCAGAGCATTCACCATTAAAATACTTGTAGAACAGGCAGAGGGATGCAAGGTTTCGTCGATGGGACAGAGGCTAAAGCTTAGATGCCAGTTCAGGGCCTATCAGATTGGCGACTCTTTTTTGAACCTTGTCTAGGAGCGAGAGACTAGTAGCAGATGCACCAGCCCAAATGTGACAACAATACTCCATACATGGGCGGATGGTGGCCTTATAGAGGTACAGGATACTTTCAGGTGTCAGTAGTTTTCTAGCACGGTAGAGAGAGCCTACCTCTTTCGCAGCGGCCCTGGCAATGTTTTCAATATAATTGTTCCAACTCATGTTTCCTGTGAACGTTAGGCCAAGCAGTTTGAAAGATGTACTCTCAGACAGGGAGTCACTGGCCATTGCTATTGGTGGCAGAGAAGGTTTCTTGCAATTATGGTTGAAACCAGTTTAGTCTTGGCAGCATTGAATGTTACCATCCATTTATGTCCCCATTCCACTACAGATTGGAGGTCATCCTCTAGTGTTTTTGCCATTTCTTTAGATATGTGTTCATTTGTTTTCCTGTCATGCCTGTTATAAAGTGTAGTGTCATCAGCATATATACCCATCTCGGAGGCAGTTTTGTCGGGGAGGTCATTAATAAATATTAGGAACAATAGAGGTCCAAGGATAGACCCCTGAGGCACTCTGTTTAGATATACGACAGTCGAGGACAACCTGGATTTTTCTCTTATCTAAGAAGTATTTAATTATGTTAAGTATTCTACCAGTGATACCGTATGATTTAATTTTCCTGAGGAGACCCTTGTGCCATACCCTGTCAAAAGCCTTAGATATATCTATATATATATATATATATATATATATATATATATATATATATATATATATATATATATATATATATATATATACTATTGTTTACACACACACATATATATATGTTATTGTTTAAAAGTAATATATATTTGGTTGGCTGTTTTTGTTTTACGGCATATCAACCTTTTTCAGGTTATTTAATGCCGAATCCAGTGATTTTAGTAAAGTTTTTAATAGAATATACTTTTTTTTTTCAAGACAGTTTCTATTTAACCCATAGTTGGGACCCTAATAGGTACTACCATTTCGGGTCAGAGTGGATCTGCGAGTAATGGCAATTAGGGAGTGGCTCAACACTCCCCAAACCGGTAAGATTGGGTATCACCATCGGATATAGTTTAAGGTCATATCCAGGACCTAGTAATATACAGTAATAATAATTAGTAATAAATAGTGACATTTACATCTAGAAATGAAATAGGTTTAATGTTCCTAAAATTCGTACTAGAACTGTCTACAAGGACCCCTGACGCAGTGGTTAAGTATCTCTCTCTCTCTCTCTCTCTCTCTCTCTCTCTCTCTATATATATATATATATATATATATATATATATATATATACCTTGGCTGTGACTGCATGATCGCTGTTATTCTTAGCATCAATAATCCAGGCATCCAAGTGATTGAGGTAATTCATCCGGATTCTAAAAATAAAAGAAATGTTAGAAAAAAAAATGCTTTAGCAAGAATATAAGTTTGCATAAAAAGTACACACAACACATTGAAAAAAACAAAAAAAAAAAAAACAAAAAAAAAAAAACGCTTTTAATCATTTGATAAAAAACATTATAAAAAAACAAGCCAAGTATGTGGGATCTCCCTCCACATAGAAAAAAATTTACTTTTACCATGACTAATGTCTGTGCAAAATTTCCAAAAAGATTTAAGAAGTAGTTACTGAGAAAAGTGTGAACAAACGAAAGGACGAACAATTTGGGAGCAATTTTGCCCCCTATGATGGCCTCTAAGGGGGCAACCAGAGTTATCCCGGAAAATCCGTTCTGGCAAACATCCACTTTTACCATGACTAATGTTTGTGCGAAGTAAAAAAACAAAACAAAACAAAAAAAAAACCCAAAGGTGTGGTTATTGAGAAAAGTGCGAACAAGTGAACAGACGAACACTAGTGAATTATTAGGTTCAACCCCTTCGTTGTTGGGGGACCAATTATTTGGCTTTTTAAATTTTCAAATTAAACTTACGTAGCCATGTTTTCAAAGATGCGACCAAGTTTCTCTATTCCAAATTTGCGCTAACCACACAAGCACACATCGATGTCAGACTTTAGAGAAGCCATTAACAACGTCGTACGTATATCTTTTTTCTATTCACATGTAACTGAGCCTCTTGAGGTTAATACCACCAACAAAACGAAGAGGAAAAAAATAAGTCTTCTTTGAAAAAGTTGTCTTAATAACGAAAGTTTCCAAAAATGATTTTAATCATTTAATAAAAAAAATTATATATATATATATATATATATATATATATATATATATATATATATATATATATATATATATATATATATTGTTACAAATATGTGGGGAAAAAATATATAATTTGAGACAATAATTACTTTTAATATTATTAAAAATAAAAAGTCGAGAGAGAAAATTCTGTTTTATCGCGTTTTATATTGTCGTCTGCTCTCAGTGAATTTGTAAACATCCGGAAAAAGAAAGAGAGAGAGAGAGAGAGAGGACATACGAAAATACAGCGAGGGGACGCCTATAAACTGTAAAGAAAGAGAGAGGGGGAGAGAGAAGATATGAAACTAGAGAGAGGGAAAGCTGCAGGCATCCGTCTCGCGTATTATTGAGCGAGTGACGCGAGAGAGATGCAGGTACATACAGTGAGAGAGGGGACGCCAAAGAGAGAGAGAGAAAGGTATACCATTAGAGAGAGGGAAAGGAGCGGTGCAGGGTGGCGAGTCAGTGACGACATAGCAGCTGAGGAGGAGGGTTAGGGAAGCGACAGTGTTGGCGATGGTGACGACGTTTGTGATGCTAACGACGGCGAAGAAATTAACGATATATTTTGACGACAGAGAAAACGAAAAAAGGCGATAATTAGGAAGGATAATGTATCCAATGAACGAAGGAATGAAATTGTTTCAAAAGAAAGGAATGCGATAGAAATATTTAAAACCCGACGCTGAGTGAGTCGATTGTTTATTTTTCTCTCTATATATCTCTCTCTCATATACGAAAACAATAACAAAAACAAAAACACACACAAAAAAAAGATGTCCTTCCATTTTGGAGTTAAAAGCAGACGACAGGGTGTGAACTGTTTATTTCTTTTATGCGGAAATTCTCTCTCGAATCTATTTCAAGTTTGTTGGATGAACCAGTTACACATTCTCTTTTACTTTCGTTACAATATATTTTTATATATGTAAATAAAATTGTGTTAATTTTTCCATTGGCCTCGGTATTGTTACTTGGATGTGTTTTTCCTGTCTTGTGTTTATAAATGTCTTTCGAGAAAATGGATATATCCCTCCCGTATCTAAAAACCCGGGAAAACTAATTTCTTTAAAATAATTTTTTTTTATATTTTGTGTTACGACTTTTACCCCTAGACATTCCGGGTCGTAACAATATATATATATATATATATATATATATATATATATATATATATATATATATATATATATATACACAAGCAGGGAGATCCGACGTTGCCCGGGATTGAATGATTATCAACGAATGTCTCACACTCGCATATTTTTATTGTCATCGAACTCGGTGAAATTGTCCATTTTTCAATCAAATCGATTGATTGCCTGCTCTAATTGGAGACCCATCACGGTACACTGGGAGGAAGCTCCACATGCCTCCCGGAAGTGATTAGTCCACAATACATTGTAGTCTACATTGCACTGTAGAGAACCTACAGTTGATTTTATAAAATTATTTTTTTATATATAATGGCTTAAATTAAAGTTTAAAATGCAAAAGTCAAGTATCATGCTTCAGTTGCGTTTTAAACAAAAACATTCAAAGAACCTACTGTTGATTTTATATGCCTGACCTTACTGCTTGTGCTGTGATAATAGCTTGAATTTAAGTTTAAAATGAAAAAATCAAGTAAAATGGTGTAAGTATGCTTCAAACAGAAACATTCATTTCGAACGTGCCTCTATCATATCAAAGAACCTACTGTTAATTTTATATCTCGGGCCTTTTGCCTTGTGTGCTAATAAAACTTCTCAAATGCATTTGTGATGTTAGGCTGTGTAAGGTGTTAACTTCAGTCAAAATCGTCTGTTCCTTCTTTCAGCAGATTATTTTGATTATCAATACTTATCGAAGACATTCTGGTACAAACCCTAACTAAAAACACTGCCAGGTACATAAAGTACCATTGTGTGAGATTTCATAAAAATCGGCCCAGCCGTTTTCGAGTGCATAGGGAAGGAACTTACAGATACATAGAAGCACAGACAAAGTACCTTATATATATATATATATACAGTGATGATCATATTTATTGGCACGGTAAAATAAAAGTTAAATTTTGTCTAATAAATTCTAAAAAAGGGATTAAATTAAAGAAAATAACAAAGTATATTATGTATTTTTAACTGGCCTTTCCGATGCAGCAATCGGATTTTAGAAAAAATAAATAACAAAGGAACAACAAACATAATTGCAAAAAACCCTTGTTCAAAATTATTGGCACGGCTTTGTTTTTCTTTTAGTATCAGTATAATATCAATCAATTTCCGGTTTACGTGCTTTCTGAACTTTTTTATAGCCATATTATGCTTGTTTAACGCTAATTCAGTGAATAATTTTTTTCAGATAATTTTTAGATAGCGATTTATTTAAACTATTATAAGTGACTAAATTATAATTTTCAATCGCCATGGTTAAAACTAAGGAACACAGCGAAGACGTCAGGAAGCTTGTTGTAGCATGCCATACCAATGGGGAGGGCTATGATAAGATTTCAAAGAAGCTAAACCTTCCCAAATCCACTGTTAGAGCCATAATAAACAAGTTCAAATCGCAAGGCCACGTTATGAGTTTAGAGGGTAGAGGGAGAAAAAGGATTCTTTCCCCAAGAGATGAACGGAAAATTGTTCGACAAGTAAAACAAAACCCAAGGATCTCTGTTGGGGAGATTGTTGATGAACAGAGCACCTCTGGAGTGAATGTATCTCGACATACAGTTGGTAGAGTTTTGAAGAGAGCTGGTTTAAAAGCATGTCGTCCGAGAAAGACTCCCTTATTGAAGCCTATGCACCTGAAAGCAAGGCTAGCCTTTGCAAAACGTCATATTGATAAAGATGTTGCATTCTGGAAACGTGTTCTATGGACTGACGAAACGAAAATAGAGTTATTTGGCCATAATAAAGTGTCTTATATTTACAGAAAATCTGGCGAAGCTTTCCTGCCTAAGAACACCATACCCACAGTGAAGCACGGTGGAGGCAGTTTGATGTTTTGGGGATCCTTTGCTGCCTCTGGACCAGGGCGACTTGTTAAGGTCACAGGTAGCATAAAAAAGGAAGATTATGTTAAAATATTGGATGAAAACCTGAAAGACTCTGCTAAAGAGCTCTCACTTGGTCGTTGTTGGTGGTTCATGCAAGATAATGACCCAAAGCATTCGGCTAAACTGACTAAGAAATGGCTTGAGGACAATCATATTAATGTTTTGGAGTGGCCATCACAAAGCCCAGACCTTAATCCAATTGAAAATTTATGGAGAACATTAAAATTGAGGGTAATGCAAAGGAAGCCTAAGAATCTTATTCAATTGGAGGATTATTGTCAGGAAGAGTGGGCTAAAATTACTACTGAAGAGTGCAACAACTTGGTTGTAAACTATGAAAAGCGACTGAGGAAGGTAATCAAGGCCAAAGGCTATACAATTGATTATTAAATAAATCGTGCCAATAATTTTGAACAAGGGTTTTTTGCAATTATGTTTGTTGTTCCTTTGTTATTTATTTTTTCTAAAATCCGATTGCTGCATCGGAAAGGCCAGTTAAAAATACATAATATACTTTGTTATTTTCTTTAATTTAATCCCTTTTTTAGAATTTATTAGACAAAATTTAACTTTTTTTTTACCGTGCCAATAAATATGATCATCACTCTATATATATATATATATATATATATATATATATATATATATATATATATATATTCAAGATGGCCGACCTGTAACAACGTGGGGATGAAATTTCTTTTCCCAAATGGACACATCCGGTTTATCATGGACAAACTAACTCTTTGTTAATAACATCGGATGGAAATCGCATCTGACGAGTTGATGGGAGAAAAATTTCTTTGAAAACATAAAATCATAGAATTGTCATTTCATTAATAAAACGGCTGTAATGAAGAAATCCAAGCTGAAATGAACAAAAGTTATATAAGGCAAAAATGTAAGTCTTTGAATTTCAACAAAATCTTGTACTATATATATATATATATATATATATATATATATAACATTTGGTTTTCTAAATTTTCAAGTCAATTATTTGTATTTTATAGGGGTATTTAAAGACCACTAACAATTCAAATCGTCTAGAGTCTTTCTTCGTTCAAATCTTTCTCCACGTGTGAATAAAATCATAGAATTGTCATTTCATTAATGAAAAAAAAATCTTGTACTATATATATTTAGAAAACCAAATAATATATATATATAATATATATATATATATATATATATATATATATAATATATATATATTTCTCCACGTGCGAATAAAATGGGGTCCAAGATTAACGTACTGCAGTTTAATATCCTGAAAAAATGCATCTGAAATGTACAAATGCCGGATATTTTCTGTCGCCTCTTCTTCCTGTTCTGACTGCGCCGTTTCCCCTTCTCTTGACATGCACCGATATTTCGTTCCCGCATCAGTGAACACGTAACGTGGAGGCAGAGGTTCAATCTAGAAATAGATAAAAGAAAAACACATTTTTTTTTATTGAAAGAGTCTGTCGCATGTACTAGGTTCTTTTAAAGACAGTCTTTTTATTACCCAGTTTCACCCCAAGCAAGAAACAGGGAAGGAATTCCAAAGTCTATCAGTTCGAGGAAAAAAACTATTTGAGTAGAAGACTTTCCAGCATCTAGGGACCTCAACAGTGGAGGGGTGGGATTTTTCTGTTTGTCAGGTTAGTCGAGGGTATGTACATCGAGGGTGCACAAGTGCTATGAGTTCATCAGAGCACATTCCATTAAAGTATTTGTAAAACCGGTACAGGGGTGCTACTTTGCGGTGATGGGGCAGAAGTTGAAGCATGGCCAACAGTGCGAGATCTATTAGATTTCAGACTTTTCTTGAATCCTTTCTAACAATGAGAGACTTGTGGTAGATTAATTATGCACGAGTCTAGCTGTGGGAACAATACTCCTTGCATATGCAAATTGTGGCTTCACAAAGATATAGGATGCTGTATAATGTGAGTAGATTTTCTAGCATGTTAGAGGAAACCACCTTCTTTGCAGCAGCCTTGGCAATGTCCTCAATGTATTTGTTTCAATTCATGTTGCCTGTGAATGTTAGGCCCAGGAGTTTGAAAGATGGGCTCTCAGGTGGGGTGTTATTTGTCATGGCAGTCGTTGGTTGAGAAGACTTTTTGTAACTGTTATAGGAAAGAAGCTTAGTCTTAGTAGCATTAAATGTTGACAAGTATGAACGATTCCATTCCACTATGTCATCGTCATCATTATCATCATCATCGTCATCATTATCATTATCGGCATCATTATTATCATCATCATCATCATCATCGTTGTCATCATCATCATCATCATCGTTGTCATCATTATCATCGTCATCATCATCATCATCATTACATCGTCATTATCATCATTACATTGTCATCACCATTACAATCGTCGTCATCGTCATCATTATAATCAGCATCATCGTCGTCATCATCATCATCGTCGTCATCATTATAATCATCATAATCATCATCCTCATTACATTGTCATCATTATCATCATCATCGTCATCATCATCATTACATTGTCCTCACCATTACATCATCATCATCATCATCATCATCATCATCATCATCATCATCATCCTCGTCATCGTCATCATCGTATTCGATTTAATGCTTATTTCACATGCTGTCATGTTTTGTATTGCTTTTAGAAATTGACTTGCAAACGAACCTATCTTTGGACAGGTCTTTATTTATCCCTCTTTCTCTCAAGCCCGTTTTTTATTACTTCTCATCTTTTCCTTGGTCTTCCGCATCTACTAAATCGAGCACTCTCATCCATTCTTTCACTATTATATCGGTTTAACACCCGTTTTACATGCAGACATCTTTTAGAAATTAGCTATCAAACCAACATATCTCTGACTAAGTCTTTATGTATCCCTCTTTCTTTCAAGCCCATTTTTATCATTCTCTCCATTGCAGACAGATTTCAGGAATTGATTACCAAACTAACCTATCTCTGGCCAGGTCTTTATTTATCCCTCTTTTTCTTACAGCAAGTATAAATATTAATAGTTATAGGGTAACCATATAAAAAAGCTCAATATTCGAGATATAAGAAAATCAATTTGAACTCTGCAAATTCTAATTTACAACAATTTATTTTTTGACAAGGAAGAAACGTTGAAAGCTTAAAATTTTCCTTATTCCGTGGAGTTTCAAAGAATACTTGTTTCGACTATCACTGTTGATTGGTTGAGCCGGCTCCACCCATTGCGTTAGTCACATCTCGAATTGAGGCCGACAACGGCCAACGATCCGATGCCGAAGTAGCCAAGAATGGCTCTTATCCTCAGAAAGCTTAAAATTCTCCTTATGTATGACACGCCGGTTCTCGTTAGATCACTGAAGTTAAGCAATGCTGAGCCTGGTTAGTACCAGATGGGTGACCATTTGAGAATTCTAGGTGCTGTATGTGCTCTCCGCTTATCTCGGCATTTGTTTTCAGTCGTCCTGTACATATACTTCACTTGCCACTGGTATTTAACAATGTCGACTCAAGAGAGGTGTGGTTGGAGATTGCACACCTCCTGCCACAAAAAATTTATGCGCAGGCACCCCTTCGTGGGTATCCACAGTTTGTCAAAGACTGAAGGACTGAAGTATATGAAACTAAAAATAATAAGAAAAGTCATATTTGTGTAAAAATTGATAATAATGCAGAAATGCATAGGTTAAAAATTCAAAATGAAATTTAAGTTCGATAGAAGAAAAAGTTGAAAAATGTGCTACAATCCAAAGACAATATTGGTTGGTTCGATGTAGATATGCAAATGGAATAGTCCAAGAGTAATTGTAATAATCCAAGTTGGTAGTAAACAGGAGCAAATTCCAAATGTGAAAATGGCTTCTTAAAATTGAGATAGAAGATTTTTCCACTGGAAAAGATTCTTACCAAACAGGTCATTATTGGCTTCACAACGAAAGAGAAGACTTATAAGAAATATTTTGAATAACTCTAACCCTTTGCTGTTATTTCAGATCATTTGAAACCATAGCAGCAAGTTTTAGTCTCCCCTCCATCAAGGCCAGAGGTTTAGTATATATATATATATATATATATATAAAATAAAAATTACAATTAAATTTACCAAAATGATCCAAGATGGTAAAATTAAAGTATATTATAAATATTACAGAATTAATGTTCATAAAGTTATCTCAGCCAGATGTAAAAGCTCTATAAAACCAAATAGGAGATAGAGCTTATAATACAAGCAAACAGTTAATAAAACATGTTAAAAAACACTTTGAAATGAGTTAAAAACATATTTAATCTGAAAAGGAAACACTAGATAAGAGGACTATCCACTTATCTAGTGTTTCCTTTTCAGATTAAAGATGTTTTTAACTCATTTAAAAGTGTTTTTTAACATGTTTTATTAACTGTTTGCTCGTATATATATATATATATATATATATATATATATTGTGTACAGAAAGTTGTCAGATGAGACAAATCATTGGTACCGTCGGTTTCAAGCCCGATAATAAGGACCGTTTAAGGTATCCTTATCAAGCTCTCTTCAGCCAATAATCGTCTCTGAAGAGAGCTTGATAAGGATACCTTAAACGGTCCTTGTTATCGGGCTTGAAACCGACGGTACCAATGATTTGTCTCATCTGACAACTTTCTGTACACAAAATATAAATACGCTCTTACATTTCGGATTTTCCTTTTAATTGAGCACTCTGCTGGATTTCTTTTTCCAAAAAAACTAATCATATACATAATATATATATATATATATATATATATATATATATATATATATATATATATATGTGTGTTATGTATATATATATATATATATATATATATATATATATACATAACACATATATATGTGTGTTATGTATATATATATATATATATAATGAATTGTTATAAATTCAAATTTAAAGTTTAAATAAAATTCATTACACACACACACACACACATAATATGTGTGTGTGTGTGTGTGTGTGTGTGTGTGTGTGTGAAATTCAATTTAAACTGTAAATTAAAATTCACAACAATTTATTTTTCGACTACAGGGATAGTAGTAGGAATATAAGTTGAAAACTTCTCTCTCGTTGTGAGACCAATAATTTTTTTCATCATAACATTTCTGCACTCATATCAACTTTTTATACAAACATGACTTTTCTCATATTTTTTTTCAATTGATGCGCTAACCAGCAAAATTATAGTTTCCTATTTTCCTTTGAGGATAAGAGCCATTTTTTGAAACTCCATGGAATAAGGAAAATTTTAAGTTTTCAACTTGTATTCTTACTACTATTCCTGAAGTTGAATAATAAATTGTTGTCAAGTCTAATTTACAGAGTTAAAATTGAATTTCTTATATATTAGCGGGGGAGAGGCGTCCGGCTTTGCCCTGGGCATAAAATATGCTTAAATATATTTTAATTCGTCCAGATTTCGCATATATTATTATAATAGAGTCGTGATTTCAAAATTAAAAATAAAAGTATTTAGGTACCATCAGCTAGAACCGAAGCCAAAACTGTAGCATTTAAAGCTGGTGACGTTACCACTGCACCAACGTGACATGTATATGAATCGATTAAAAATTAAAAATAAACTAAGATAAATGTACAAAATGTATAACGATTTTTCATTTTTGACCCATTAAAACATCTTTAAAAGAGTTTTAACCGGCTAAACACCTATAGAAAACCCAATCATTTGTTTCTGCGCTTTGAAACAGGTGCTGTCAAAAATTGAACATTTTAACGTGCGGAAATAAATAAATAGTAAGATGAACATCTTAGAATTTGGAATATAGACTTTTTGAAATTTATTTGTATATCTGTAGCTATATTTAACATACATCGAGTTTCATAAATAAAAAGATTGGTTCAAATAAAGGGTGAAATATAATAGAATAAGCATATATATATATATATATATATATATATATATATATATATATATATATATATATACTAAGAGGGTGACTCGACGTTGCTCGGGATTGAATGATGATCAACGAATGTTTCACACTCCATATTTTTATTGTCATCGAAATCGGTGAAAGCACCCATTATTCAATCAAATCGATTCTCTAGTTGGGAACCCATCGCGATGCACCGGGAGGAAGCTCACATAAAATTATTTTTATATATAAGGCTTGAACTTAAGTTTAAAATGCAAAAGTCAAGTATCATGGTGCGATTGTTCTTTAAACAGAAGCATTCATTTCGGAGGCGCCCCTGTCATATCAAAGAATCTACTGTTGATTTTATATGCCGAACATTACCTTCTGGCTTGTGTGGTAATAAAACTTCTCAAATGCACTCGTGATGTTAGGCTGTGTAAGGTGTTAACTTTGGTCAAAATCGTCTGTTCCTTCTTTCATTCGATTATTTTGATTATCGATACTTATCGAAGACATTCTGATACAAAACCTATCTAAGAATACTGCCAGGCACATAAAATATATTCCTGTGAGATTTCATAAAAATCGGCCCAGCCGTTTTCGAGTCCATAGGGAACGCACACACACACACACACACACACACACACACACACACACACACACACACACACACACACACACAAAGTTCCTTTTATATAGATAGAGATAGAGAAAAATACAAATAAATATACATTGATATTTATTATAGAGGATGTTGATGTTTTCGTGGTCATTAAAAGCTTGTATAGGTCGACATAAATAGTTAAGTGCGTGTGAAAAGAGACGTGGTCATTCCAGTTTCCTTGAAGTTAATATCCACAGCTTGTGACTGGCCACGTCTTATACCTTTTTATTCCATTTTCTCTTCCCTGCAACCTCTTTCTCACAGAAGAGACGTTGCGAGCGTGTCTGTGCTTTATCGTTATTTTCATGGCAAGTGCTCGTCTGAGCTCCAATCTATGCCCCCTTGCCAAACTTTCACAAAAACACTAGTCTAGTTGAAACCACTATCAATAATTTCCCCCACTCTTTTCCTGTGCCTAAACCTAAATGCAGATTCCATGAACAAAGCTTCTTTCTTAAACTGCACGCCTGTGGAACCCTCTTCCGTTTAATTGCTTTCCAGCTGACTACAATTTGATTGTCTTCAAGTCCAACGTAAACAAGTTCTTGATGAACCGTCCCCTTAAGTAATCAAATTTATCAAATTTCCACAACTAACGATTACTACGATATTGTCCCATTGACTATCATACACTCATTACCCCTTATCCTCGAGTGGTCTATGGGCCTTGATAAGTGGTGACGCCTTTGTAAAAAAATAAATAAATAAAAAATAACACCTTTAAGACCTTTTGTCGCATTGTCTCATCGCCTTAAAAAAAACATACAAATACAATTGAAAGCACCTTAATAGATTTTTAAAATATAAATCACTCGAGACAAGGCATGAAGTCTCTTATTGTAAGGCGTTGACAAGAACGAAGATGTTTATTACAAAATTAGGAGATGCCTGTTAACCTTAGTCTTGAATGAGCAAGGTTAATAGAAGGAAAGCAGGTAGCAGGAAGGGAGTTCCTTAAGTCTGCAGTTATTGGTAAGAAACTACTGGAATAGGAAGTTGTATCAGAATGAGGCATAAAAATAGCGAATGGATGAAGACCACATGACTAATGAGCCAAACGAGCTTGAATAAAGGAAGCAGGGAATAGATCAGGCAATGCTGGAGAACGTATGGCATGGTAATAATTATAGAAAAGACTAACAACACTATATCGTGTACGTGTGTGTGTGAGAGAAAGATTATATATATATATATATATATATATATATATTTAAAAGAGTGTAGCCATCAACAATTGTGGGTTTTTTTTAAAGGTGTTCATCATATTTTTATTTTAAAATATTTTTATAACGCGCTTCGAGCTTAGGGTGTGCTCTCTTCAGATGCTTTCGTAATAAGTTTTTCTTTAAAATGGGAGTTTGAAGAGTTATTTTTACCTCCGGACGAAAACATCTGAAGAGAGCACACCCTAAGCTCGAAACGCGTTATAAAAATATTTTAAAATAAAAATATGATGAAAACCTTAAAAAAACACCCACAATTGTTGATGGCTACACTCTTTTAAATATACATTTTTTTCTCTCGTTGGAACTACACAACCATCACTTTAAATATATATATATATATATATATATATATATATATATATATATATATATATATATATATATATATATATATATATATATATATTGCATCAAATACCCGTGTTGTTTTTTCTTGTAAACCCATTTTGTCTTCAATTTGTAAAGACTTTCCCCTCCCACCATAACAATCCTATTATTTATTTATTTATATGTAGCTGCGGTGTGCGCTACATTGGGCGGGCGTCTCAAAGATTACATAATAGGGTAAAACATGTTCCATCCAAAATTCGAAATGGAAACTACCTACCTTCGGACGTTTTGAACAATACCCATGGCTCATCTATAGGAGAGCACCTTATAAATAATCGTATTTGCGCTTTGAATTTTAGTGCGGACTTTTTTTCCATCCTTAGTAAGTCGCACTCTCTTTATCATCTTAAAATTCTAGAAACTATATATATTAAGACTCTGAGACCTTCTCTTTGCAAACAAAAAGAGAATCTCTTATGGCTTAATCTAGTTTCTATTTAATAATTAATCCCCCCCCTTCCCCTTCCCCCCTACTTTTTCATCTCCGATTCATTGTTCCGCCCTTTTCTTTTTAAAACGTAATTAAGCTCGATTTTAGTTCTATTGAGCGAGCTTCGAAACCGGTCAGCTGACACATCAAATTTATTTTTTAATTTCACAATCTAAAATAATGTTTTCGAACAAGTTTAAATTTAGTCTTTACATAGCCATAATAAAATTTTGTACCCCGCAATATATATATATATATATATATATATATATATATATATATATATATATATATATATATATATAGAGAGAGAGAGAGAGAGAGAGAGAGAGAGAGAGAAATAGAGAGCGAGAGAGAGAGTTAGATAAAGCGATAGAGAGAAAGAGATAGAGATAGATAGAGAGAAAGAGAGATAGATAGAAATAGAGAGAGAGAGAAAGAGAGAGAGAGAGAGAAAGAGAGAGATAGAGATATATATAGAGAGAACGCGACAGAGAGATAGAGATAGATAGAGAGAGAGAAAGAAAGAGAGAGATAGAGATAGATAGAGAGAGAAATAGATAGAGATAGAGAGCGATCGAAAGTGAGAGAGAGAAAACGAGAGAGAGAGAGAGAGAGAGAGAGAGGAGTGCAGAAAAGAAAGGGTGGAGCTCAATCAACTAATATGTTCCTGCAGCATCTCAAAAGAACTTTCAAACGGGACAAAGATTCATGAGTTCAAATATGACAACAATATTCCTTACATGGTCTGATAATAGAATTGTTGAGATAGAAAAGCTTGAACGAAAGAAGCAGGTTGGTCAGATCAGAAAATTCTGAAGAACCCGGGTTATAATAGTCTTTATAGAGAAGACTGAGATTAACAACATCATATCAGTGTGTGTGTGAGTGTGTGTGTGTGAGAGAGAGAGAGACAGAGAGAGAGAGACATAGAGAGTGCAGAAAAGAAACAAGACTACCCGTGACCCGTTGGGTCAGTATATGTTATAGCTAGCTATAAGTATACACGATTATATAAACTCATGACGGTAAGAAAATATTTTTAACGATTCCGTAAATGGATCAAGAATATATATTTTTTGTCGCATAACAGAAACATTCGTGTTAAAGTATATTAAAATGAAAAAAAATGTAGATAGATAGATTTCTGAGTCGTTGCGAAAATATTATATGCATACTCGATTATGGAAACCGATAATCATGAAGCTCAAATAACTGAGTCAATTAATTTTGACTTTGATTTTATTGGTAAGAAACTACTGGAATAGGAAGCTGCATCAGAATGAGGCATAAAAATATTAATTATACTATTATATTATTAATACGAGGGGCGTGCAATAAGTAATGCCCCTAACCCACTTCCCATAGCAGTACAGAAACGAAACTTGTCACAATTATTAGTCTTTCTCTACATAGGAACCACCCAGAGTTATGCATTTCTCCCATCGTTTGATGCAGCTCTGGAAATCGTTTTTGTAGAACACCCCAGGTTGGTCCTCCAACCACAACGTGACTTCAGAAATCAAGGCTGCATCATCTGGGAAATGTTTTCCTTTCAAAAACAACTTCATGGCTGGGAAGAGGTGAAAGTCAGAGGGTGCAAGGTCAGGAGAATAGGGAGGATGGGGAAGGATTTCATAACCACACGCCCGTGCTTCTGATCTGGCGACATGCGAGTTGTGGACCAGAGCGTTGTCCTGCAGGAGGAGGATAACTTTGCTGATCTTGCCCTGCCTCTTAATTTTGATAGCTTCGCTTAATTTCCTCAAAAGTGAAGCATAATAGGCTCCTGTAATTGTGGTACCCTTTGCCAGGAAATCTCTCATCACTACTCCGTTCTGGTCCCAGAAGACTGTGAGCATGATCTTGCCAACGGAGGGCTGCACCCTTGCCTTCTTTGGAGGTGATGAATCCAAGTGCTTCCACTGCATTCACTGGGCTTTGGTCTCTGGATCATAGTGATGGACCCAGGTTTCATCCTGTGTAATCAGTCTTTTGAAAAACTTTGACTCATCTTCTTGGCACATCTCCAAATTCATCCTCGAGCACTCGACACGTTCTCGCTTCTGGAATGGTGTGAGCAACCTGGGAATTCATCTGGCAGACACCTTATGCATATGCAAATGGTCATGAATGATAGTTTCCACAGACCCTGTACTAATCTTGACATCTTGGGCTATTTGGCAAATAGTAATGCAGCGATCTTCCAAAATGGCAGCCTCAACTTGACGGACAGATCCCTCATCAATGGCAGAAGGGAGGCGACCAGGTCTGAGAGCTGTTTCCACAGACCTCCGGCTATGTTTGAATTCACGATGCCAGCGTTTTACAAGGTCATATGATGGGGCATTATCACCATAAGTTTCTTTCATTTCATCAAAA
>NC_136507.1:30349464-30389464 GCF_053919585.1 Euprymna scolopes | reverse complement strand
TTTCTGCAAATCTGGCCCCAAATAGTAGTCCTGTGCCTTGCTTGGGGTGAAACGTCAAAAAAGAAAAATGGTAGCACTCTGCTGGTTTGTAATGGCAGAAATTCCTTGAACCTACTCCATCCAATCCTATTTCATTCAATCACACTAATACCTGCTCCACCCTGTGCTCCAACCGTGTTACAAAGGTAACAAAACTTCTAGACTACCTTAATATCTTCACCATCCAAATATAATTTCTCCACATCTGAGTTCTCGTCCATTTCCATTGCCTTAACACTTCTTGCCCATAAGTTGGCTATCCTCTCCCAACCTACCAGTAATTTCACTTCTTGTGTGCTGAATGCTTACATTGGTCAACTGTGGTACTGCTCTGCTCGTTGGTAAAGACAAAAGTTCTCTGAACCTAACCTGTGAATTCTTAACTCTGGCAATTACATACATATTGGTTCCCTGATTTATCAGAGAGAGACTTATGTTTTCAGTGGCATCCGTGTGTCTGTGCGTACGTCAATACATCCTCCGTGCGTCTGTTCGTATGTCTGTTAGTCTGGACAATTGCCAGATAACTGTCCATTAGTTTTTCCTGAAATGTTGCCACAAATCGTATTTCATTAAGTAGATATGCATAGTAAAAAAATTCCTGTTGCGTTACCAGAGGCTCAAAAGAGGGCAAAAATGCCCCAAAATGGCCAAAAATGACACATTTTGCCCCATAACATCGATTAGATTTTTCTGAAACTTGGCCAAAATGTGGAGCCTGTTGTTCTTAATATAAATTCAGTATGGGTGACACTAGCAAAATTCTGGTTCTTGTCCCAAGGGACTTTTAAGGTTAAAAAAAATGCCTATTTGAAGCTCTTTTATCATTTTACTCAAAAACTTGATATGTATGTCTATACAGTGGTTTTCCATGGTGCTGAATTCAAATATACATGTCTTAAGGCATGAAACTGTACCGTTTGTCAATTTTCACTGGGAGTCGGTGTTCCCAGGAGCTTGAAAGGAGTCACAAGTGCCCCAAAATTGCACAAAATGACACTTTTTACCCCCATAATTTTTGCCCCATCCATTAGATTTTTCTGAAACTTGGTGAAAATGTGAAGGCAATGTTGGCCCTTCACACTTTTCACATTCATCATTTCTTCACTATTTTTTTTGGCGTCATCTGACATGCAGCACCAGAGGGGGACCACACACATGCAGCTTGTTGTTGCTATTATGAATAACACATCGTGGATGAGAGAAAGGAAAAGAGAGGATAATAATTAAAAACGTCATTTCATATTTTGTTTGAATTGATTTCTGAGGGATGCGATCCAATTTGACAAATTAGAAACAACTCTCATTACTCTCCAGTCTATGGTACCCACTTGTCAAACTTTCACCCCCCCAAAAAAAACACTCACCTAGCTACAACTACTATCACCCCCCCCCACTCCTTATCTTTGCCTAAATTCAAACGGGGATTACATGAACTAAGCTTCTTTCTTAGAACTGCCCGCCTGTGGAACTCTGTTCTGCTGGTCTTCTCTCCAGCTAACTACAATATGATCTTCTTCAAATCCAATGTAAACAAGTTCTTGCTGAGCCGTCCCCTTAAATAATCAAATTATATTAAATTCACGCTAATAACATTATTATTACACTGTTGTTCTGATGATTACCGTACACCCATTAACCCTTATCCTCGAGTGGCCTTCAGACCTTTATGAATGGTGAATCTGTAAAAAAAAAACCCCAGAAATCTCATGCATCCCATAGCAAAAGAAACAAGTCAGTGAGTATCCCACCTCCAGATTAATTTTATGACAAAATTAAATTCCACCATGATGCATTTCGGTCTTGTGTGCAAGAACTAATCGATTTCTTTATGTAGTTTAGGAATCCAATAGATTTTTATAATTTTATTTTATTTAATCCTAATTTATCGCATAACTCAAGATTATTTCAAACTAGCAGTACCCACTAACCGGCGTCGCCCTGTGAAAGTGTGCCCCCTCGATAAAAATTATAGTACCGTTGTTGTTGTTGTTGCTGCAGCTGCTGCTTCTCCCCAACCTCCAACCTCCTAATGTTACAAACAACTTTCGGAATAGACACCCTACACTCCTCATGAAAACAATTTTTTAAAGGTAGGTTGCGTGTTAGTCTACGAAGCCACATTTACCCAAAATAAAAAAAAGAAAAGAAATTAAATGAAATATATCGTTATTTTATGTTTCTAATGTAATCCCGTACCTCCCTCCACAATTTAATTTGTCATATTTTGGGGTTAGTTTTGTTTATGAAATTGTTAGGTGAAAGTACAGAATGGTCTCATAAAATTTTTTTAACCCGAACCACCTTCCGTAAAAAAAAAGAATTAATTAAATTTATTGTTATTTTATGTTTCAAATGTACCCCCCCCCTGCCCGTCGCAAAAAAAAAAAAAGAAAGAAAAAATTGTCATGTTTTGCTGTCTTCCCTCCCCATTCAATTACCAAACTTTACAAAAATCGTAGGGGTGACATGTCTCGTTGAACGCTATGTGGCCAAAAAGTGGGAGCGTATTTTACGAAAATATTATATAGGAAAGTGATTCCCTACTCTAATATTATCAAAATTTGTTCTTTCACATAATTTATAAAAACGTGGCAAAAAAAAAGTACATCTTAATATTTTTATGGGTTAAACAGCGCTGGGTCACGGCGTAAAAAAATACCGTTGTTTTAATGTACCTCTCTCTCTCTCTCTCTCTCTCTCTCTCTCTCTCTCTCTCTCTCTCTCTCTCTCTCTTTGTCACTCTGTTTCTCTCGCTTCGGTGCTTTCGTGTATTTATCAGTTATTATGTTTTTTTGTAATAACTGCAATACGTGTTTTCAATAATTTTAAATATCACCGTAAGAAAAGAGAAAAAATGCAGCCTAAAAAATACATATAATAAAAAACAAATGTAGCTTTTCTCTCTCTATCTGCAGATACGATTATTTGATCTGTCTCTGTCTCTCTCTCTTTCGTTCACTCTCTCTCTTTCTCTCACTCTCTCTGCCGATACGATGATTTAATCTCTCTCTGTATATCTCTGTTTCTCTCTCTCACTGTTTCTTTTGCTATGGTTCATTTTTCTATCTCTACCTCTCTCATTTTAATGACATTTAGAGAGAGAGAGAGAGAGAGAGAGAGACAGAGAGAGAGAGAGAGAGAGGGAGTGGGATTGAAAAGCAAATAATTTCATTGACGCGCAGTAATCGCTTTAGTTAATGTAAAACTCTGGCCTTCTCTATCGATAGTTGCTATATTGGACAATGGCTTTATTGAGTGTTCGTTTTAGTGTTTAGAATAGTATTCTTGAATAAGAGATCGGTATGGTCTAAGCAAATCAGGATAGGATTGTTGTAAGGGAGAAGTTATTATTTTTTGAATAGACAGGCGAGAATTTAATGGTTTGGTTATAAGTTTATGAATCTGTTAAGAACAGTGTAACCACAGTATTCATAACTTGTGTATAAATGTACACGGCGGGGAATGTGAGCGTAATAGGACTTGTGGAAGAGAGGGTGAAAATATAGATACTTCCTCTGTAGGTTACGACGATGATGAACATGGCGCTTTTCGGAATAAATGTAATGTTTTAATAATACGAAATAATGTGTATGTAAATGCGTTCTATACGTCAATAAGGTAATGGCTAATGGTGTAAACATGATAAATTTGTACGTGCCATCTGTTAATGTAACCTACGCTAGTTTCGTCCAGAGAGGAAAAATTGCGCCTATATGTATATACAAGACTATCCGTGACCCGTTGGGTCAGTATATTTTATAGCTAGCTATGGACTAGTGAGTGCATTAATTATGCTAAAAATATGCGCGCTTGAACGTACAACAAAGACCACCACTTTTAGCATAAAGAATTACATTGCTTAATCTACGGAAAACTACTTATTTACAGAAATTTAAATGTGATATTCGTTTTCAGCATACCCGAAAATATATAAAAGACGTCATTTTAAAGCAAAACGTTAAGGTGAAAACCAAGTAAAAGTTTACCCAAAATTTCATTTTCATATTTGCTTTAAAAAAATTACATTATATACAGTGTTGGTCAATCCGTACCTTAAAGTTTTTCTGACGCCAATTCCGCCGAATGGCTTTGTAAACAAAGAAGTGCGACTCTTAAAGAAATGGCATAAATCACTTACCATAAGACAACGGCTACAATTTTTGCCCGTTTTTAACAGGCTAAAAAGTCTATTGTTTGCATAATCTTCAAAGTATTAATAAACTTTTGCAAGTGATTTTAACGTCTTTAAACTACCTTTAATCACAGAATCTAATGCAATAAAAAAGACTTAAAATAGTTTAAATCTTAAAAAATTAAAGCAAATGCACAAGAAAAGTAACTGCTATTGCATTTGGTTACAGTTACAGTAAGAAATAGATTTTACTGGTTAAATGGTTTTGATTTTTTTTTTCTTAACCAACCAGGATGTTGTTTTATTGCCTTTGGTAACAGTTACTTAATGTACGATTTTTTGTTATGTTTCATTTATAAAAAACTAGCGAGGGGTACCCGGCGTTGCCCGGGTGTTTGGAGGTGTGTGTGGAAACTCCGAGGGTGGGAGGGTTAAAAAATGTTTTGGTAGGTAAGTATGAGGATCGAACCCGAACCCTTGAGGTAAAGTTGTAAATTAAAGTGTGAGAAAAAAGTGCGACGTTAACCATTGCCCAACCGCGACATGCTAACGAAAACACGTTTGAATTTATTTAATTACTTGGATTTGGCAGGTGCCCGTTTTAATGAGTTAATGAGGTCAGTTTGACTGCGGGATTTCATTTACTGCTGAACGCTTTTTTCCTTGCCCCCAAGATGTTATAGGAAAAAGACTAACCCACATGCGGCTAGCGACAAATGTTGAATATTTATTTTCTCAAAGTCGAGAAAATTAAATAGACAGGCGAGCTTCGTTGTTAACTGTGAGATATTACGATTTATATGTGATATAAAAAGTTTTTAAAAGTTGTTAGGCGAGCGACCGCTTCTCTGAAAAAAGCCTTTTGTTGACATACAGAAAAAGCGAACACACATACAAACATACATGAATTTTCGCTTTTATATTTATAGATTAGATGCTATTATGTGTTGATAGTTAAGTAGTTTCTAATTATTACCACGGTTTCGACGACTGGGAAAAATGATCCAAGTAATTTTAACGTCTTTAAACTGTTCATTACAGAATATATAAAAGATTTCAAATCGTAAACATTTTTGTTTTGTTTGAAACTTGCAATGAAAAATAAAAACAAAATTTGTAAAATACCGATGTAAAAACAACGAAAAAAGGAATGATAGTTTTGTTTTAATTTGCATATTTTAAACGCAAAAAAAGAAACGTCGATTAAAAAAAGCTTTTATGACTTTGTTTTTATTTACTTACACATGCGCAAAAATTTCAAACCGGAAACTGTAAACTGGATGGACTGTTTCAACGCCCAAGCACGACGATTTGAGATTTATAATATATGTATATATATATATATATATATATATATATATATATATATATATATATATATATATATATATATATATATATATATATATATATATAACTAAAATTAATATACGAATATATACATATATATACATAAATTAATATACGAAGATATAATTTCACGCGTAAATTTTCAGTATTTACTTCAACAATGTTCAATACATAGGTAGAGCTAGGTAATGAGTTATAAAATATATATGGCAAAGCCATATATATATATATATATATATATATATATATATATATATATATATACGACGAATTCTCACGATAATGAAACGCGGAATATTCTGGGTAGCTTAATTGGAATATATATTTTCATAACTTACTATATATATATATATATATATATATATATATATATATATATATATATATATATATATATATATATATATATATCGTCATCCACATACAGTACTGGTTCGCTGTTTCACATCTGATCAGTGCGGCTAGACAAGCAACTACCTCAAGTCAGGATTGAAAACCGACCGTCTGTACGACAGTCAAGGCTCCTAACCATTACGCTAATCGGCGGCTGCTATGCGAGCCATGAATTAACGATGTTTTGACATGTATATATATATATACACATATATACATATATATATACGTATATATATATGCATACATATATACATATAGATACACATATATATACGTACATATATATATATACATATATATATATATACATATACATACATAACATATATATATATATATATATATATATATATATACAGACATACGTATATATACATATACAGACGTACATATATATATACATACACACACGCATATATATACATATACAGACATACATATACATATATATATATATATATATACACAGACATACATATATATATATATACACACACATATATATATATACACACACACGGATATATATTTATATATAATATATATATATATATAATTTATATATATATATAATTTATATATATATATATAATTTATATATATATAATTTATATATATAATTTATATATATATATAATTTATATATATATATATAATTTATATATATATATATAATTTATATATATATATATAAATAATTTATATATATATATATAATTTATATATATATATAATTTATATATATATAATTTATATATATATATATAATTTATATATATATAATCTATATATATATAATTTATATATATATATAATTTATATATATATAATTTATATATATAATTTATATATATATAATTTATATATATATATAATTTATATATATATATAATTTATATATATATAATTTATATATATATAATTTATATATATATAATTTATATATATATAATTTATATATATATATAATTTATATATATATATAATTTATATATATATATAATTTATATATATATATATATATACACACACATATATATATATAATTTATATATATATACACATATATATATATAATTTATATATATATAAATTATATATATATAATTTATATATATATATAATTTATATATATAATTTATATATATATATATATAAATTATATATATATATGTGTATATATATATATAAATTATATATATATATATATATGTGTATATATATAAATTATATATATATATATGTGTGTATATATATATATATATATATATATATATATATATATATATATTTATATATATATAAATTTTATTTCGCATGCCAGTCAAGTAGTACTTTACTCCCTTGAACTGATCTCGCACAACCTGTTTTTCTACTTTTGATCACCTCTCCTTTTAGGCGATTCGTCCCGTGTCATAATTCCCATGAAGGACAATTACTTTTAAATCCCACAACAAAGATACAAACTTATTTTACTACTACGATCACGACGGCTCCTCCTGCTGCTGCTGACAGAATCAGTGACAGTAAAGGAAGTGCCTTACATATTTGTCAGTGTGCTTAAAAAGGATTCTCAGGTATCATACAACTGCTAAAAATCAAAGGTGCACTTTTCAGTTGTGTCCCAAGGCACACCTACCCACCAAACACACTTCATTACCACCCACCCCCACCCCAGGGTTGGTGGCATCCGAAAAACACCTCAAAGTTCCGCCTTTCATTTTTTTTTTTCTGATTTCTTTGGACCAAATGTGCTTGATTTTTTTTTTTTTTTAATAAATATTTTCTTTTTTACTAAGAAAAAAAAATCTTCTCCTACCCGCTCTCTCCATATATATATGTATATATTTATACATTTTTATACAAAAATTACAATCGGAAAGGAGTTTTGCAAACTTTCATAGTTGTCCGGTCTTTACCATCGGATTGGGGAAAAAAAGCTGTTTCTGGTGGAAGAATCTCCCAGGTATTGTAATATTTTCCACATTTTATTTCGTTTAATCTATTTTTCTGATTTCTTTCTGTTGACAGTTATCAGACATTTTAAGAGAAAATTGAAACCCTCCCTCCCCATATCTTTTTTTTTTTTAATTATTAGCCTTACCTTCTTCCATCTTTCTCCGCTTTTATCTCTCATGTTTATAGTCTCTCTTTTTGTTGAAGATTTTCATAAATATAATATTTTGCAAAAAATATAACATTTTGATGGCAAGTGCTCGTCTGAGCTTCAATCTAGTGATTCCTCCCCCTCCAAGCTAAACTTTCACAAATGCACTCGACTAGCTACAACCATTATCAACAATTTATTCCCGATCTGTGTCTAAATCTAAACATAAACTCCATGAACAAAGCCTCTGTTCCGTTGGCTGCTTTCCATCTCTCTACAACAGGGTCGTCTTCAAGTCCAATATAAACAAGTTCTTGTTGAACTGTTCCCTTAAATAATCGAATTCTACCCAACTTCCATCACAATCGATCACTAAGTTATTGTCTCAGTCAGTGACCACCTTACATTCATTAACCCTTATCGTTGAGTGAGCTTCGGCCCTTGATGAACGGTGACTCCCTTATAGAAAAAAAAAACAAAAAAACTTCACGCATTTCTAAGGAAGCCATTTGCCAATAAAGATGAAATATTAAAATCTCGCTATAAAACTTGACTTAGATGGAAATGTTATAGAATCACGTCCATATTCAATCAGGTGTTTTCTTAGCGTTTTTTTTTTTTCGAATACCCGAAGAAGGCTTTTAGCTTTAAAAAAAACCCCACACCACATGACGTAAGAGATGGGAGCTCTCTAATTACTATCCTTCAAACTAATCCGTTTGGAGACCCCCCCCCCCGCCTCGTACCATACTGAAGCGGCACTTATCCCAGATGGATTGAACCAGCTTCCTCCAAAGGAAGAAATGTCTAGGGAATATCAAATTCACAAGCGGTTCCCAGTCGATTGCATATGCGTATCAGGGGAGACGATGACGTTAGTGTTTGGCGGTTCTTGCAGGGAGGTGTGGGAGTCGTCCTATGTACAGCGCCTGGTATTACCAAACGGTTACCCATCTAGTACTGATGAGGCTCAACGTTGCTTAACTTTGGTGATCTGACGAGGACCAGTGTGTCATCGTGGTTGGAATTTGGAGATGTGAAAACGTCTGATGTCTGAACAACGGAGAAGTGATGTAAAATGAATAAAAGAAGAATGTATTCAGGCACACACACACACACACACACACACACACACACACACACACACACACACACACACACACACACATGTATACATGTACATGTATATACACACAAAACGCACACACACATGTATACATGTACATGTATATACACACAAAACACACACACATACACACACATATATACATACACAAAATACACACATACACATGTATTTATACACATACACACACATGTATACATGTACATGTATACACACAAAAAACACACACACACATACACACATGTATACATACACAAAACACACACACATGTATACATACACAAAACACACACATGTATACATGTACATGTATACACACACAAAACACACACACATGTATACATACACAAAACACACACACATGTACACACACACACACACACACACACACATAGCAAAAGTACCCGTCGTTGATTGCGTTCAAATACAGCCTACAGAAAATGGACTCTGATTTATGAAAGTATGATAGGTTATGAAAAGGAAGGGTTGTAAAGAGATAGTTTCGAATTTGGGGGTATCAAAACCAAAGCAAAATATGATAAAAGTAAAAATAAAATAGATAAACCCCATAATTTATTATACAATACCTGTTCACACTGAAACGCTTATCACAATATTCTGTGTATCGATATAAAAAAAACCTTGTTAAACTTTGTGACATATTTCCATTCTATGGAGATCAGGCGCGAACGAACACCTCATAATTTTATTATACCATATTTCTTCAAACTGAAACATAATTATCCAAGTATACTTACGTAGATAGATATGAAAAGTCTTTATTAAAGTTTGTGCCTATTTCCATTCTAACGCAGATCCCACAATTTTATTATACCATCCCTATTTAAGTTGAAACATACTTATCAAAGTATTCTTATGTATATCTATATCAAAAACACTTGTAAACGTTTTTTCTTAATTTTTTAATTTTTTATTTCCATACTTTGTGGACCAGGCGCGAACGAAGACCCCTCAATTTTAATGCCTCACCGTTCTGCCAGATCAAACATACCCATTCCTGTGTCTCGATACATCTTCTATCATTATATGTAATCAGTTTTTTAAAATAGTCAACCATATAGGAGCCTATTCGTGACCACACACACACACACACACATATATATATATATATATATATATATATATATATATATATATATATATATATATATATATATATATAAACCCTAGATGTAAGAATAGTTTCTTCCCCAGAACTGCTAGACTTTGGAAATCGCTTCCGGGATTCTGCTTTCCCAACTGAACGGACATGCGGAAGTTCAAGTGTAATGTGAACAGACATCTTATTACTCAACTCCCTACACAGTATCCCTGCAACTTATATCCCCGATAGTAGCTCTCTACATCAAAGTGGCACTGTGCCTTGTTTGGGGTGAAAATGTAATTTAAAAATAAATAAATAAATAAATAAATAAAAATAAACCTTTAAGATACACAAAAATATATATTTCTTTTTGTCTGTTTCTCTGTATGTCTGTCTGTCTGTTCCACTTATGTTCGGAAACTACTGGTCCGATCCGAGTGAAATTTTGTATGGACCTTTGTTACAATAAGGTGCAGCAAACTAAGTGTTATGGTATCCGTTCAATGCACATTTAGATTTTAATAGGGATTAGTATTTAATGCAGAAATAAGCACAACTTTAACTATATTCAACCATCAATTTGGCATAAAGCAGTCATTCGAATTCAACGGGCTATAACTTTTGTCTGTTTTTAACGGACTAAAAAGTCTAACACACACACACACACACACACACACACATACATATAATTATTACTATAATTATTTTTAATATCTATAGACACTAGTGTTTTATCCTTTCGGGAATCATCAGTGCAGAGTCATAATTACCGCCGGTTGAAAGATTCAAACCTGGCTATGAAGCTATTTCTGACTCCATTAGTAAGGATCGAAGCCCTTGGCCAGCGTGAACCACGACGAGAATATAGTTGAAATATTTGCCCGATGTTAAACGTAAAGTTAAAATCTTAAAAAAATAAAAATGAAGTCAGAAAAACGGAAAGAAACTGAGACATCTGCGTGCAGATATTATGTTTTTTTTTCTAAACAGTTTTATTCTTGTAATTAAAAAAAAATACTCGAGCTGAGTGACAGTGAGTCAAGTACGATAACCATTAGGCCAGCTTGATGTGATCTTTTTAAAAGTCTTTTCAAACCTACTTATTCTTAAAATAATGTGAACGACTTGCGCATGCGCAGTCGTGAAACAGTTGACAAACAGATAAAAATCCGAGGACCTCCAAGTACCAATTTTTCAATTTTGACCAGTTAGCAGCCCCTTTTTTTTCCGGACAAAAACACAATTATTGTAATGCCATTAGCTATAATCGAAATGAAACCAAAATTTATAAGGAATTCTTGGTAAAATTATTCATAACAATAAATAAAAGTACATAACAATTAAACGGATGTAAGCGTGACACAGAAAATAACACACACGCTATCGTATTAATATATAGATTCTACATAATTTATACTTGCGTAATATTTTGCATAAAAAGCTTATAGTAAACGCGAAACTCATTCCATATATATTTATGTACGCATATATACTTTTATTTAAAAAAATGTTGCCTACCAAACTCCTATGTGTGGCTGTCTGTATGTGTGAAAATATTTAACCGATAAACCTTTAAACTGCAGGGGCACATTACACTTAAATTAACAGGAAATAATAATTTTAAACCAAGGATGGTTTATAATGAGTAAAATCTTTCTTTGGATCGATGAATAACGCATACGGATATATATAGGCAAGTTGAAATACGAAATGTTCATTTCAACTTGCTGACATAATTCTATTACTTTTGTGCATGCGCAAATTCATTTATAGCTTGAAGTGAATTCATTTTAAATCTTTTTTTTATCCATCTATCGATAGCTCAAACGAGAGGAAACATGGTGGGAGCAGTTTCAATTCTAGCTAATAGCACCCAAGTAATTTTTTTAAATTATGAAACCAGTACTCTCTCTCTCTCTCTCTCTCTCTCTCTCTATATATATATATATATATATATATATATATATATATATATATATATATATATATATATATACTATTCAATAAAGAATTGGATCTGCAATAATAAATTTTGGGATAATTAACTGGAATAGGAAATCCCGGATATTTTAGGGCTAGCAGAATCGGAAAAATTTGTTTGTACTTTCCAATGCCAAAAAAAAACAAAAAAAAAACGATTCTTTTAATTGTCTTTTTTATGTGATTTTGTTGAAAGCAAAATCTTCAAGTACTTGTAGGAATGATAAAATAATAAATATTTATTGATTTTATACTACCAGTAAAACTAAAATCGATAACTCATCCCCCATAAATGTATTTTTACACTTGAGAAAATATCTGCATATATATATATATATATATATATATATATATATATATATATATATATATATATATATATATATATATATATATATATATATATATATATATTATAAATATATAAATTATGAAAATATATATATTTATAAATTATATATATACATTCATAAATATATTAATAAATTATGAATATATATATATACAATCATAAATTATGAATATGAATATATTCATAAATTATGAATATATATATTCATAAATTATGAATAGATATATATATATATTCATAAATTATGAACATATATATATATATATATATATATATATTCATAAATTATGAATATACATATATATATATATATCCATAAATTATGAATATATATATATATATATATATATATATATTCATGAATTATATATATATATTCATGAATTATATATATATATATATATATTCATGAATTATATATATATTCAGAAATTATATATATATTCATAAATTATATATATATATATATATATTCATGAATTATATATATATATTCATGAATTATATATATATATATATTCATGAATTATATATATATATATATTCATAAATTATATATATATATATATATATATATATATATATATTCATAAATTATACACACACACACACACACACACATATATATATATATATATTAATTATGAATACTATACATATATGGAAGTAAAAATAAATATAAGCATTGCTTTGGAATATTCATTACTGGTTAGAATCCTAAAAAGATCTCTTGGTTGGAGTCTCTGAAATAGTGCCTAGCATTCCTAGCAAAAAAAAAAAAAAAAAATAGCAGATAAGAAAATTTAAAGTACTGCAGTTTTCTGTGAACTCTTGATGTCCCTATCACCTCCCGTACACCCCAGACACAAAGTCATAAACCATTCACCACCAACACAATAAATACTCCCATGTCCAATACATTAAGCCACGATTTTAAATGAGCTTCACCTATTTTTTGGAACACATAAGCTTTTTACGTTTTTATGGCGCATATAACACTCAGATTGAAATAACTAACTAATATATGTTTGTAATTATTTATTTTTTTAAATTAAATATTCAAATATTTAAATTACTTATAATTCAATGGCTGTAAGTTTGTTTTTCAAAAATAAACAATTATAAACAGAACGGCTAATAGAAATCTATCTATATTCTTTTTTCATTTTAATATACTTTCATAGAAATGTTTCTGTTATGTCACAAAAAACTGTTTTCTTTATGTCACAAGTGTCACGCTCATACATTAATTCCATAGCTAATATAACATACTGACCCAACGGGTCATGGGTAGTGTTGTATTGTATATAATAATAATTATAATAATAGGGTTTGAATTTGTCCGAATAGTCTTGAAACAATTGTAACTAACGATGAAATACACACTTTTGTTGCTATCAATCTATTCCTTGATGTCTTGATTTTGTTAAAACAATATGTGTGTGTGTGTGTGTGTGTGTGTGTGTGCGCGCGCGCGCGTGCTTCAATCCTCAGTACTGGCGATTTTTAAATAAAATAAATATTTGAATATTTAATAAATTGTATATATAGGTTGAAATACCTACCCTCCTTCTTGGGTAGAGCATTGCTGTATATGATTTCGACTACTGTTTTATTAGGATAATGCAAGGCTCTTTGTTTGTAAATAAACACAAACAAATAAAGCACTTTGAAAAGTAGTGGTCAAATGTTTATATAAATAGACATTTGAAGGTATCGTTTGCGGGCACCGATCCCATGGGTCAGAGGATAGATCAACTAGACGGTTATATGTTCGATCCCCACTGAAGAGCTGTGATACAGCGAAACCGTCTATCTGTGGATGATATACATCGGTTGAAATTTCAATCCTCAGTCCTGGTGATATTTAAATAAAACAAATATTTGAATATTTAATAAATTATATATATAGCTTGAAGCTTCAATCCTCAGTATTTTTGATGCTAAGCAAATGTTATGAGTTACTTTAGACTTCTACACAATCAGAACGAGTGCAAGCTACTTCCATAGATTAAATAAAGGGTTCCTTTGGAAAGTCTGTCCCAATTATTAAGTTCAACGAGACACACTTCGAAAAGGTCAGAGGTGTCTTTGGCAGAAACTTTGTGAGAATAACATCCAACATTCGAAAAGTAGTTCGAATAAATTAAATAATGCAATATTAGATAAGTTAGTTATATCAAGTTGAATCGTATATATGCAAACATTTTTTTTTCTTTACAAAGGAGTCATCACTAGAGCTATGACAGGAGAATATTCTTTTCATTATTTTGACTCTCGAGTATATATCATTAATATCTTATATGTTTTTATACAGAGTGATGTGGTTCTCGATTGATTAATTGTATTGAACTGTGTCGGATAAACACTCGAGAGTCAAAACAATGATAAGAATATTCTTTTGTGATAGCCCTAGTCATCACTTATAAAGACCAGGAGGCCACTGGAGAATAAAGGTTAATGAGTGTATGATAGTCAATGGGAAAAACTTTGGCTGATAATAGAAGCAACGTTACGCCAGTCACGCTATCTCTAAGTGGAAAAAAAAAGACGTTAACGATTCGAAATAATCTTTCTTCCTCGACTGCTTGCAAACTGGAATTTTCTACGAATTTTGAATACGCACATTTTGGATTTTCAATTTGGATCTATTTGTCAACATTGAGTATTTCTTATAACATGGATTCTCATCGTTTCGACTTTGGAAATACAAAACCACTGCATATCTTTTCATCTGGATTTTTAATTTACATTTCTTTTACTTTTTTGTTTTACAAAGGAGTCACCACTTATCAAGGCCCGGAGGCCACTCGAGGATAAGGGTGAAATGAGTCCACAGTAGTCAATGGGAAAATGTCATAGTAATCGTTAGTAGTGAAAATTTGGTAAATTGGATTACTTAAGGGGATGGCTCATCAAGAATTTGTTCATATTGGACTTGAAGACGACCATATTGTAGTTAGCTGGAAAGCAGCGAAACGGAAGAGAGTTCTACAGGTGTGCAGTTCTAAAAAAAAGAAGCTTTGTTCATGGAATCTACGTTTAGGTTTAGGCCCAGGTAAAGAGTGGTGGAAATTATTGATAGTGTTTTTGACTGCTGACTAAAATCTAAACATATTTGAAAAAAAAAAAAACGATACAACTACCAATAATATTGAACAAAACACAATATTGGATAAGTTAGTCACAAGTTGAATCGTATATGAGAACTTTCTTTTTTTTACAAAGAAGTGTAACCACGATGATGACAGGTGATACCAAGAAACATGTGTCCATGGATAGACTTTTATGCACGTAAAAATATTTGGTACTCATGCACTTGTTGATCCGTGCTTAAATAATAACGTTATTATTTAAAAAGCCATTCTTAACATGTGGAGGGGAGGGTGTTTTGTGCCTATTCTGTACTTTAACCTTACAATTGAATAAAAAAAAAACATATCATGAAACTTTAATTAAACTTGGAAATACGATTTAAAAAATAGTGCAGATCAGTAAGTGCATTAGCACCAAATATTTAAATAATGCAAACTAGCAGAACCTGTTGAAATTCCACGGTAGTTAAAAATTTTTAAAACACATTATAAATAAAATGAATAAAAAAAATTAAAATAAAACAAATAACGATGAATTTAAAACAATTTTTTAGCAAATTTTTTAAATCTTTTAAAGCTAAAAAGAATTGATTTTAAAAATTTAGATATTTTCAATGAAAATTCGACACACAACACATTGTTTTTTTTCCTGAATAATTTTTTAATATAAATTATAAAGGAACGGATGTCAATTCACTTGCATTTTTTTTTAATTTTAAAAAGAAACTATAATAAAAAAAACTTAGTCTTTTCTCAACATGACTTAAAAAAAAAACTATGAAATAAAATAGCCAATTTAAAACAGTAAACAGACAGCTATGTTTTTTTTTTAAAATTTTTGAAGAGGAAATGGTTTTAATGATTTTTAACTGATAAAGATCGATTATAAAGGGAGGTAATTCGTTTCTCATTAATTAATGTTTGCGATGATGATGTTTTTGTGGCACTGGACATACGGACAAGTAAATTAATGTTCAGATATTTGAATGGTTAAAAAATAATAAAAAAGAAAGAAATAAAAATTTTAAAAATACGTCCTGTTAAAAAAAAGAGGGCGACTCAAAAAAGGGGAGGGTAACTCTTCTACCACTTAGGGAAGCGAAAATTAAATACAAATAAGCAATTGCTTATATCATTAATAAAAAAAAACAATAGATGTTAACCAATATATACCCACGTTATATTATAACAGAAAAACAGATTAAAATACACTAAAAACAGAAACACCCAAGTGATAAACATAAAATTCTAAAAGCATAGCCTTCTATTTTTTAACTCAAAAAGTTGAAGAGCTACAAAGACGAAAGTGGGAGCATTAAAACGAGTGACCTTTTTTGTGTGCTTCAGAATTTAGATTTTCTACATAGTCACCACATTTCTCAATGTACTTTTGCCAGGAATTCAATAACGCACGTCTGCTTCTGATGCACGTCTATAACAGGAGTTGCTTTCTTAGAGTCTTACACCGTCAATATCTGCAACAGAGAAATTAAATTTTCAAGTCATGAATGCACAAGTTCATTCATCATAACAATGTAATTTGTAATTCTCTCTGATCCATTTGGGAAGAATAAAAAAATAGAAGGAATTATTTTTGGAACGTCCCACGTATTTTCATTTTTACTGACTATTTCTAATTTGATTATTTGTAAGAAGAACTTGTTTACATTGGACTTTAAAACAAGCATGTTATTGTCAGCTGGAAAGCAGCTCTGCAATATTGTGTTTCATAGATTGACACTTCCAGGAAATAAACTTTGTTCATGGAAGTTTCATTTAGTTTTAGGTAGAGTTAAAGAGATAAAGGAAGGGAAACTATTGATAATGGCTGTAGGTAGACGAGTTTTGTTGTGAATATTTTAGAATAAGAGATCATAGATTGAAGCTTAGTCGAGCACCTTATTTAAGAAGACACCTCAGCAAGAACTTGTTTACACTGGACTTGAAAAAGACGATGTCATAGTCAGCTGGGAAACAGCCTTGCAGTATTGTGTTCCACAGATGGATAGTTTTTGGAAGAAGAGTTGTTTTGCCTGTAAGGGGGAAATTCAATACATGTTCGTTTCGGCTGGTGCCGTGTGAGTTTGAGTGAGTGTGGATGAGATAAGCCTGAAAATGTGTATGTATGTTAGCATGCCTGTTTTATAAACAAGAGTATGTATGTATGAATGTGTGTGTGTGTGTGTGTGTGTGTGTGTGTGTGTGTGTGTGTGTGTGTGTGTGTGTGTGTGTGTGTGTGTCTTGTGAAGAGCGTACATGTGTACTTTGCTGTGCGTACATTACTTGTTTTGAATTGTTTCCCATCACGTCATGTGTGTGCTACTTGCCTGGGGCCTTTTGCCACAAAGAAGGGAAGTGAGATTGTTACGTGCACACGTATGTTGCCTCTGAAAGACAATAGGAAAGATAAAGAGAAACGCTGTGTAAGGCTTTTATATTATGCGCAAGATATGGAAGTGAATATTTCCTGCGTTTTGATTGGCTAAAAGAAATGACTGATTTGAGCTTTTACCGATAGACAAAAATAATATTCACTGCTGCTATTGGTTTTAACAAATCTATAGTGAGACATCACATCTTTGGAAAAGTTTGGAAGCAGAAATGATTGGCGCCATATCAGAGTTGACAAACATTGAGTAAGCAAAAACACAACGCTAATATATGGGTCATTATTGCATATACGGTACAATTAAAATACAAAAAAAATGAACTTCTTTATTCGTCCAATTATTTCTCAACTAAAATAAAATAACCAATCCGTATCTTTAAGATTCATTGGACTACTGTTCTCATCTTGAGTGTCATTTTCACAATGTTTCAGTCAATGTCAATGAAACCTTCCTCGGATGTATCTTCTTGAACTTGGGAATCTTTCTGTCGAACTCAGGAATCTGGACGGAATTTCGAATGAAACCCTTTGTTTACTTTGTGGGAGTAACATGGTTTCATTCCGTCACCCATGACTGGATAGAGGTCCCAAGTAATTTGCAATTGTACTTTTCCATCCAAATTCCCCAGTTTGACAGAAATATTTCCGAGTTCGACAAGATATGCTTGAAGAAAGTCTGTTGCCAAGGTCGCTGGAAAGATGGTGGGATCCTTCTACCGCTCCAGAAGATATCTCACTACTGATGCAATTCTCTATCTATATAAAAGCCAAGTACGTCCAAGGATGGAATACTGTTGCCATATCTGGGCAGGAGCTGCTAAAAACAGCCTATCCTGCCTTGACAGAGTACAAAATAGACTTTGTGACTTAGTGGGGGATGCCCTTTTGTCTACCCTGCAACTTCTCTCCCACAGAAGAGACGTTGCAAGCCTATCCTTGTTTTATCGTTATTTCCATGGCAGGTGCTCGTCTGACCTCCAATCTCTGGTCCCCCCTCGCCAATCTTTCACGAAAAACACCCATCTAGCTGAATCCACTGTGAAAAATTTCCCCCACTCTTTATCTGTGCCTAAATCAAAACGTGGATTCCATGAACAAAGCTTCTTTCTTAGAACTGCACGCCTGTGGAACTCTGTTCCGTCTGCCTGCTTCCCACCTGACTACAACTTGGATGTGTTCAAGTCCAACGTTAACAAATTCCTAATGAATCGCCTTCTTAAGTAAACACTTCATTAAATCTCCACACTAACGTACTGTACTTGCAATAACCCTTATCCCTGAGTGGCTTGATAAGTGGTGACCACCGTGTAAAAAAAAAAAAGAAAAAAAAGAGGTTACATTGATTGAAATTTTGTGAAAATTACACTTAAGATGAGAAAGAATCCAAATAATATGAATAATCAATCCTCATCTCAAAAATTCAAAAAAAAAAAAAACGATACATTTCTATACATTATAAAGAAAGAAAGCATGAATACCTTCAAACGATAGGAATTAAAAATACTAACACTGTAGATGTAAAAAATCAGACGAACAATCGACATAATCATCATTAGCACCCAAATTAGAATATCAAAATATGCAAATTAGCTTGATTTTTTGCTAGTGAATGCAATTCCACGGCCCATATATAAGAAAGTTGCATTTTCTTTTTAAATAAATAGAAAAAAGGGTGTTTAATATGAATATCAACACACACAAAAAAAAAAAATCAAATTTATATATATAAAAAAAAAATAATAACGCCCACCCCCTGTTATAAAATCAACTCTAACAAACTGCCTAAAATTTTGTTAGTCTGCACTGCCATCATGACTATATTTTTAAACAAAAAGATAGAGTTAATATGGGGTCTGTATTAGCACCAACTTTAAGTAATTTCCACATGTCTTATTCCGAAGAACAAAATAATAATCTTATAAACAAGTCTCCAATTTATTTACAATACGTTTTAATTCTTATCAAAAATTAAAAAAATTCAAATTAACACACACACGTACTCGCACACACACACACATATATATGTATATATATATATATTAGTGATATGTATATATTAGTGATATATATATATATATATATAGTAATTTATAAAATATATATGGCGATTAAGCTACACTGAATATTCTGCGTTTCATCCACTATAGGATTCGTCAGGCTTATGCGCCTGACGAATCCTATAGTGGATGAAACGCAGAATATTCAGTGTAGCTTAATCGCCATATATATTTTATAAATTACTAACTAGCTCTACCTACGTATTGAGCACTTTTGAAGTAAATACTTAAAGTTTACGCATAAATCTATACTAGGTTTATGTGAGTAAATGAAGTAGTTATATATATATATATATATATATATATATATATATATATATATATATTAGTGATGGGACGATTCCAATATTTTTCCCGATTCCAATGCAATTACTGATTCCGTGCTAAATTCACGATTCCGATTCTTTATAAATCTGTAATTATTTAACTATAAAATTGTTATCCCCCCCCCCGATTTTCATAAAAAAACATGTTAAATATGCAGATATTTTTCTAAACGTCAAAATACACTTGTGGATGATGATCTATCGATTTTTAGTTTTACATTTATTATTTTTAGTAAACATTTATTATTTTATCATTATTATCAGCAATGGTAGATTTTACTTTAAACAAAATCAAATAAAAAAGACAATTAAAAGAATCGTTTTGGAATCGGAAAATAGGCATCAATTTTTCCGATTCTGATACCCCCAAGTCTTCCAATTTTTCCGATTCCTGATTTTGATTACAATTAATCGTCCCACACTTATATATATATATATATATATATATATATATATATATATATATATATTACACACATATATACACAAAAACACACAAACACATTCACACACACATATATACTAGCTGGCAGCCTGGCATTGCACAGTCGTACAATACGCTTAAACATAAAGGGTGGGCCAAAATAAGGGTCCTATCTTTAAATTTGAATAACTTCCACAAAATAAAAGTTAAACTCACCAAACTTTATGTGTGTGTGTAGACTGACCCTTCCGAGATTTTTTTGAAATAAACAAAACAAATTTTGGCCGAAAAACACTTCTTAAAACTTACATGAATTTATGAATTTTTAAAAATAGGACCCTTATTTTGGCCCACCCTGTATTTTCATTTGTGCAGATTGCGTATGAATTATTATAGAATTAATCCTCTATTGAATATTATATATTACAAGGAATAATTTATTCAGTGGACTAATTCGCAAAAACAATTTTTTTTAAATAAAAGATAATAATGATAATGTCGTTCATCAAATTCCATCTGTGTTTGTTTACAATGTCACGTCATAAGATATTTGGGCTTGATGATGAATGCCCTAGAAAAGTCACTTCTGATTAATGTATGTTAGGGACAACCATTGTAATTTGTTGTATCAATAGATGATTTGTTTCCTTAGGAAGTTTGCTTCCATTTTCTTCCAGGGAAGGAACCAATACAAAGAGGACATTACCCATTAATTCAGAAGTACACATATATTGACATTAGTGTTCGGCTGATTAATCAGAATTACCCATATATTGACATTAGTGTTCGGCTGATTAATCAGAATTACCCATTAATTCAGAAGTACACATATATTGACATTAGTGTTCGGCTGATTAATCAGAATTACCCATTAATTCAGAAGTACACATATATTGACATTAGTGTTCGGCTGATTAATCAGAATTAGCCATTAATTCAGAAGTACACATATATTGACATTAGTGTTCGGCTGATTAATCAGAATTGCCCATTAATTCAGAAGTACACATATATTGATATTAGTGTTCGGCTGATTAATCAGAATTAGCCATTAATTCAGAAGTACACATATATTGACATTAGTGTTCGGCTGATTAATCAGAATTAGCCATTAATTCAGAAGTACACATATATTGACATTAGTGTTCGGCTGATTAATCAGAATTAGCCATTAATTCAGAAGTACACATATATTGACATTAGTGTTCGGCTGATTAATCAGAATTAGCCATTAATTCAGAAGTACACATATATTGACATTAGTGTTCGGCTGATTAATCAGAATTACCCATTAATTCAGAAGTACACATATATTGACATTAGTGTTCGGCTGATTAATCAGAATTACCCATTAATTCAGAAGTACACATATATTGACATTAGTGTTCGGCTGATTAATCAGAATTACCCATTAATTCAGAAGTACACATATATTGACATTAGTGTTCGGCTGATTAATCAGAATCAGAATTCGAAATAAAAAAAATCAGAACTTTTTGGGGTATTGGAATCGGTATTAGAATTGGAAAAATTGGTGCATATTTTCCAATGCCAAAAACGATTCCTTTAATTATCTTTTTTTATTTGATTTTTTTTTTACAACAAAACCTTCCACTGCTGGTAGTAAAAATAAAATAATAAATATTTATTGATTTTAAACTACCAGTAAAACTAAAATCAATAGATCATTCCCCACAAGTGTATTTTTACATTTAGGAAAATATCTTCCCATTTAACATGTGTTAATCAGAAAAATGTAACAATTCTATAGTTATATATTTATAAATTTATAAAGAATCAGAATTGGAATCGGTAATTGTATTGGAATCGGGAAAAATATTGGAATCGTCCCATCACTAATTGGCACATTACAACATTTTACAATTGTTGTCACTCATATGCATCAGAGGACATATTGATATCTATCTATGCATAAATATTAAGTTTTCTTCCCCCGATTTTTACTTTTTGGTATTACTGCTAACCTTTGTCGGTGCAGATGACTGCCATAGAACAGAGTATACAGTAGACCACAGGTTTTTACATCAGAGTTTCCTTCTCTTAGATTATTGTCTTAACGAAGACTGCGGGTGTATCTCTTCCGATGAATTAATGCACCCCCATATACCAACCTGGAAATTTCTACAACTCTACCTGTATAACTATCTATATATCTATAAAAGGGAAATTGTCTCTGTGTGTGTGTGTGTGTGTGTGTACATTTCCCTACCAAACTACTCTCTGTCAATTTTCCGTCTACAGACTCGAGATCTAACATAAGAGGTATTGAGATTTAGGGAAAATCTTTTTACTCGATTTTCAGCCAGAAATTTGTCTGTCAAGGGGTCAAAGTTCAACGATTTGACCTTTGAAAACACTACCGAACTCCTCCACCAATTTTGGGTCTAAACACTTTGAAATTTTAGATGTAGGTTACTTGAACATGGATCAAACTTTTTAATTCGATTTGAGCCCAAAACAATAAATGTTAAGGGTTCAAAATTGGGGTCAACATTTAAAAAAATGTAACCTCTGCGTTCTCTATCAAATTACTCAGCCAATTTTTGGTCTAAACATTTGAAATTTTACATAAAGTGTATTCAGACATACGGCAAGTTTTAAATCGGTTATTGGCCGAAAATTTGGCTGCCAAGGGGTCAAAGTTCAAAAGAGTTAGCAAACTATTCAGCCAATTTTGGGTCTAAACATTTGAAATTTTACATAAAGGGTATTCAGACACGCAGAAAGCTTTTTAATCAGTTTTTGGGTGAAAATTTGTCTGCCAAGAGGTCAAAGTTGAAAGAGTTGACCTTTGCAGATTCTACCAAACTCCTCGGCCAATTTTGGATCTAAGCCCTTGAAATTTTAGATGTAGGTTACCTGGACATAAGTCAATCTTTTTAATTTATATACATATGCACATAAAGTTATGAACAGTACATAGGGTCCGTATATATATATATATATATATATATATATATATATATATATATAAATATATATATATATATATATATGGTGGACTTTCTCATTGAAGATGATGAATGAGGGTTCAATATGCAATTTTCAGTAGCTCCTAAGCTTTGTGACGCCACATGCATAATTTCAATCCTGCAGACGTCCGGTATGCTCCTCCGCAGATGATGAACTTGCTCGTTGGTCAAAGATACCTTCTCGAGTGAATAGATAACCTTGCTTTGTTTAGTGCTGCAACTACAGTGGCACACATATTCATTTTTTGGTGGATTTTTCTGGTGCTTTGCTTTCATATTTGCACAAAGCGCATCGCTATGATGAAGGCAGTTATATTCAAATTCTCTGGCCCCTAGAAAACACATCTTCCTTCATTCGCTGCGATTCCCTGCTGCACTCTCCCAAGAGCTCTGAGAAATTTCACAACGCTTCAGATTGTCTTTTAGTTTATCCATGTAACAAAGCAGGGGACGCCCTATTGGGTGGCAAGAATTTGTCAGTTGCCTCAAAAAACGTTGTTTAGGAACTCTCGAGTCATCCATTTTCACAAGATGACCTGACCACCGCATTTGTATCCTGATCAAAAATGATTCAATACCAGTGATTTCACATCTCTCCAGTAATTAACTATTTGGAACACGATCCTGCCATGCAAATAGAACGCAGACATCGCATATGGAAGGAATCAAGCTGATTTATATGCTTGCGGTACAAGGTTTATGTTTCGGCACTATGCAGGGTATTTATTATCTTCCCCACCGAGCAAATTAGGCACAAGGCCAATTTTTAATGTGAGGAGTGAAGGGGAAATGGGGACCAACTCCCCGGGGAGTAGGGGAGCCAGACAGTGACAACTGGTATGAAGGGCCGTCCCCACATTGACCAAGATTTTATATGTGTGGCTGCTCCCACATACACATGCAGCACCCGCCGGAACAGATACTACACCTTGATCCCGGCCCGAGGGCCAAACCTCGTTTCGGCACTATACAGAAGAGTAGGCAGAACAACAGATTTGTTGACTGTCATCACACACACACACACACACACACACACACATATATATATATATATATATATATATATATATATATATATATATATATATATATATATGCACTAATTTCTCACAGATAAGCATTAAGGAAATATTTACTAAAATTAACGACCTTATGAAGACAAGACAGCACAAAAATGAGCAATTAATGTTAATAAAAATAATTAAGGACACGAAATTCATGTTGGTTTTTAATACTAAACAAACATAAAATATTTATTATCTCTTTTGTGGATAGTTTTTTTTTTTTTTAAATATATAATCTACATTCATGAAGTCTATGCTTGACTACATAACTATAGCATGGATTTATATAGTTAGCTGCAAATATTATCTTAATGTCTGTATAAAACTAGTCAGAAGACTCAACGTTGTTCGGGATTGAATAAGGAATTCTATTCTTTTGTACACAATCCACAACAGCAGTTTGTTTTTATTTATTTACTAGAAGGCCGCCTAACGTTGCCCGATCGTATATTACGCATAAATATCATATTTCAGTTAATGCAGAATTTATTATAAACAGAAATACCGTAGGTATTAAACCTAACGTTAAATTCCTTAAAGAAAAAATTAAGTAAAAAAAAATAAAAAAAATTGAAAAGAAACTGTACATGCGAGTATTATGTTTTTTCTAAACAGTTCACTTTTTGTAAGTAAAAAAAAAAAAAATACTCGAACTGAGATCGAAACCAAAACCTAAAGACAGTGAGTCAAGTATGGGCCAACTTGATGCAATCTTTAAAAAGTGTTTTCAAATTTACTTATTCTTAACATAAGGAATCTGTCGTGTGAACAATTTGTGTATGTACATTTGTTAAAAAATTGATAAACAGATAAAAATCATGTTAACACCGGTTCTCGTCAGATCACCTAAGTTAAGCAACATTAAGCCTGGCTAGTACCAGATGGGTGACCATTTGGGAATTCTAGGCGCTGTATGTGCTCTTCGCTTATCTCAGTATTGTTTTCAGTCGTCCTGAACCTCCACTTGTCATTGGTATTTAACAACACTGACTCAGGAGAGATGTGGTTGGAGATTGCGCAACTCTTGCCAAAAAATTCCACTTGCAGTGGGTATCCATATGTTATATTATAAACCCTTTTTAAGAATTCAAAACACAACAACCATTGGTGTAAGCAACAGTCCGTTTTTTATTTCTCCTGTTGTTCTTGCTTATGGTAGATAGAGAGAGAGAGAGAGTGGGGGTGCGACAGAGAATTATCGTGGCGTCCACTCGGTTGACGATCAAATCTCCAACTGCAATCTTTTTCCTTCTGTCACTTTTTCCTGTCAATCTTTTCAAAACATCCACATAACCAGATTCCTTTCTGTTACATTTTTCATAACAATACCAAGGTTATATTATATTTGCGAGATATATTGAAACAATTCCCGTTTAGCTTGTCAATTTCTGACATTCCATCCGCAGACGCGTGCCACATTTTAATTCATGAACATACATATATGTATATACACCTATACACATATATATATACTAGCATGTCAACCCAGCTTAGACCGGGTCATTCATGTAACACATAGTCTGTCAAGATTGAAGAAAGCTACCATATGTATAGGATTCATTTCTAAACTAATTAACCTATCATGATGAACAGCTGCTAAGCATAATGTAATGTGGTCTATATTTAGTTCAATTTAGTTTCATGCAAAGAACTCCTTTCACCTTCACCTTCACCTGCCCCGTGGCAGTTGCCATTAAGGTGCTGCAGATGACCTGCCAACCAATCCTCTCCATCCTTCTCTGTCCTCTGCACGTTTGACCGCATCGCTCAGCTTCAATCCTGTATATTCTGTGATGTTATCTCACCATCTCTTCTTCTGTCTTCCTCTCTTTCTTCCTCCTCTGACTGTTCCCTGGAGCACTGTTTTGGCAAGCCTCTCTTTTCTTGTTACGTGGCCAAACCATTTTAGTTTGTGCCTCCTGACAGGGTACAAAACCAACTTCATAATCTAGTGGGCAATATCTTCTTCTTCCTCCCTACTACCTCTTTATCACAGAAGAAACCTTGCGTGTTATTTCCATGGAACGTGCTCGACTGAGCTTCAATCTATGCTCCCCCCTGCTATACATTTTAAACAAAAACTCATCTAGTTACAACCACTGTCAACACTTCCCCTTACTCTCAATCTGAACCTAAAACTAAGCGAAAATCCTATGAGCAAAATTTCTTTCATAAAACTATCAGTAGGTGGAAAAAAATATCATGGGGCTGCCTCTCAGCTGATTTTAACATTGTTGTTTTCAAGTCCAATGTAAACAAATTCTTGTTGAGTCGTCCTTTTGTCTTCCCATCTGTTCTTCTATCTCCATCTCTTTCTTCCTCCTCTGACTGTTCCCTGGAGCACTGTCCTGGCAAGTCTCTCTCCTCTTGTTACGTGGCTAAACTATTTTACTTTGCGCCTTTGTGAAAACTTAATAAGTGTGGGTAAGGTGGTCTATATTTAGTTGAAATACATTCGGTTTTTATGGATTTCAACATCAATTAATGCACATTCTCCAAATTTTAGTTCATTTGAAGATTTCTGAAGATTTTAAAATATTTTTGAAGATTATTGAATATCGACACAATTTCCAATTTAAGAATTCTGATAATACTAATTAGAATAAAATTTGGTGCCTAGTCATTAATTAAATTTGGTGCCTAGTCATTAATTAGATTTGGTGCCTAGTCATTAATTAAATTTGGTGCCTAGTCATTAATTAAATTTGGTGCCTAGTCATTAATTAAATTAGGTGCCTAGTCATTAATTAGATTTGGTGCCTAGTCATTAATTAAATTTGGTGCCTAGTCATTAATTAAATTTGGTGCCTAGTCATTAATTAAATTTGGTGCCTAGTCATTAATTAAATTTGGTGCCTAGTCATTAATTAAATTTGGTGCCTAGTCATTAATTAGATTTGGTGCCTAGTCATTAATTAGATTTGGTGCCTAGTCATTAATTAAATTTGGTGCCTAGTCATTAATTAGATTTGGTGCCTAGTCATTAATTAGATTTGGTGCCTAGTCATTAATTAGATTTGGTGCCTAGTCATTAATTAGATTTGGTGCCTAGTCATTAATTAAATTTGGTGCCTAGTCATTAATTAGATTTGGTGCCTAGTCATTAATTAGATTTGGTGCCTAGTCATTAATTAAATTTGGTGCCTAGTCATTAATTAGATTTGGTGCCTAGTCATTAATTAGATTTGGTGCCTAGTCATTAATTAAATTTGGTGCCTAGTCATTAATTAGATTTGGTGCCTAGTCATTAATTAAATTTGGTGCCTAGTCATTAATTAAATTTGGTGCCTAGTCATTAATTAGATTTGGTGCCTAGTCATTAATTAAATTTGGTGCCTAGTCATTAATTAAATTTGGTGCCTAGTCATTAATTAAATTTGGTGCCTATTCATTAATTAGATTTGGTGCCTAGTCATTAATTAGATTTGGTGCCTAGTCATTAATTAGATTTGGTGCCTAGTCATTAATTAAATTTGGTGCCTAGTCATTAATTAGATTTGGTGCCTAGTCATTAATTAGATTTGGTGCCTAGTCATTAATTAAATTTGGTGCCTAGTCATTAATTAGATTTGGTGCCTAGTCATTAATTAAATTTGGTGCCTAGTCATTAATTAAATTTGGTGCCTAGTCATTAATCAGATTTGGTGCCTAGTCATTAATCAGATTTGGTGCCTAGTCATTAATTAGATTTGGTGCCTAGTCATTAATTAAATTTGGTGCCTAGTCATTAATTAGATTTGGTGCCTAGTCATTAATTAGATTTGGTGCCTAGTCATTAATTAGATTTGGTGCCTAGTCATTAATTAAATTTGGTGCCTAGTCATTAATTAAATTTGGTGCCTAGTCATTAATTAAATTTGGTGCCTAGTCATTAATTAGATTTGGTGCCTAGTCATTAATTAGATTTGGTGCCTAGTCATTAATTAGATTTGGTGCCTAGTCATTAATTAAATTTGGTGCCTAGTCATTAATTAGATTTGGTGCCTAGTCATTAATTAGATTTGGTGCCTAGTCATTAATTAAATTTGGTGCCTAGTCATTAATTAGATTTGGTGCCTAGTCATTAATTAAATTTGGTGCCTAGTCATTAATTAAATTTGGTGTCTAGTCATTAATTAAATTTGGTGCCTAGTCATTAATTAAATTTGGTGCCTAGTCATTAATTAGATTTGGTGCCTAGTCATTAATTAGATTTGGTGCCTAGTCATTAATTAGATTTGGTGCCTAGTCATTAATTAAATTTGGTGCCTAGTCATTAATTAGATTTGGTGCCTAGTCATTAATTAGATTTGGTGCCTAGTCATTAATTAGATTTGGTGCCTAGTCATTAATTAAATTTGGTGCCTAGTCATTAATTAGATTTGGTGCCTAGTCATTAATTAAATTTGGTGCCTAGTCATTAATTAGATTTGGTGCCTAGTCATTAATTAAATTTGGTGCCTAGTCATTAATTAAATTTGGTGCCTAGTCATTAATTAAATTTGGTGACGAGTCATTAATTAAATTTGGTGCCTAGTCATTAATTAGATTTGGTGCCTAGTCATTAATTAGATTTGGTGCCTAGTCATTAATTAGATTTGGTGCATAGTCATTAATTAAATTTGGTGCCTAGTCATTAATTAGATGTGGTGCCTAGTCATTAATTAGATTTGGTGCCTAGTCATTAATTAGATTTGGTGCCTAGTCATTAATTAGATTTGGTGCCTAGTCATTAATTAGATTTGGTGCCTAGTCATTAATTAAATTTGGTGCCTAGTCATTAATTAGATTTGGTGCCTAGTCATTAATTAGATTTGGTGCCTAGTCATTAATTAAATTTGGTGCCTAGTCATTAATTAGATTTGGGTCCTAGTCATTAATTAAATTTGGTGCCTAGTCATTAATTAGATTTGGTGCCTAGTCATTAATTAGATTTGGTGCCTAGTCATTAATTAGATTTGGTGCCTAGTCATTAATTAAATTTGGTGCCTAGTCATTAATTAGATTTGGTGCCTAGTCATTAATTAGATTTGGTGCCTAGTCATTAATTAAATTTGGTGCCTAGTCATTAATTAGATTTGGTGCCTAGTCATTAATTAAATTTGGTGCCTAGTCATTAATTAAATTTGGTGATGAGTCATTAATTAAATTTGGTGCCTAGTCATTAATTAGATTTGGTGCCTAGTCATTAATTAGATTTGGTGCCTAGTCATTAATTAGATTTGGTGCATAGTCATTAATTAAATTTGGTGCCTAGTCATTAATTAGATGTGGTGCCTAGTCATTAATTAGATTTGGTGCCTAGTCATTAATTAGATTTGGTGCCTAGTCATTAATTAGATTTGGTGCCTAGTCATTAATTAAATTTGGTGCCTAGTCATTAATTAGATTTGGTGCCTAGTCATTAATTAGATTTGGTGCCTAGTCATTAATTAAATTTGGTGCCTAGTCATTAATTAAATTTGGTGCCTAGTCATTAATTAGATTTGGTGCCTAGTCATTAATTAAATGTGGTGCCTAGTCATTAATTAAATTTGGTGCCTAGTCATTAATTAGATTTGGTGCCTAGTCATTAATTAAATTTGGTGCCTAGTCATTAATTAGATTTGGTGCCTAGTCATTAATTAGATTTGGTGCCTAGTCATTAATTAAATTTGGTGCCTAGTCATTAATTAGATTTGGTGCCTAGTCATTAATTAGATTTGGTGCCTAGTCATTAATTAAATTTGGTGCCTAGTAATTAATTAGATTTGGTGCCTAGTCATTAATTAAATTTGGTGCCTAGTCATTAATTAGATTTGGTGCCTAGTCATTAATTAAATTTGGTGCCTAGTAATTTATTAGATTTGGTGCCTAGTCATTAATTAAATTTGGTGCCTAGTAATTAATTAGATTTGGTGCCTAGTCATTAATTAAATTTGGTGCCTAGTCATTAATTAGATTTGGGTCCTAGTCATTAATTAAATTTGGTGCCTAGTCATTAATTAGATTTGGTGCCTAGTCATTAATTAGATTTGGTGCCTAGTCATTAATTAAATTTGGTGCCTAGTCATTAATTAGATTTGGTGCCTAGTCATTAATTAGATTTGGTGCCTAGTCATTAATTAAATTTGGTGCCTAGTCATTAATTAAATTTGGTGCCTAGTCATTAATTAGATTTGGTGCCTAGTCATTAATTAAATGTGGTGCCTAGTCATTAATTAAATTTGGTGCCTAGTCATTAATTAGATTTGGTGCCTAGTCATTAATTAAATTTGGTGCCTAGTCATTAATTAGATTTGGTGCCTAGTCATTAATTAGATTTGGTGCCTAGTCATTAATTAAATTTGGTGCCTAGTCATTAATTAGATTTGGTGCCTAGTCATTAATTAGATTTGGTGCCTAGTCATTAATTAGATTTGGTGCCTAGTCATTAATTAGATTTGGTGCCTAGTCATTAATTAAATTTTGTGCCTAGTCATTAATTAGATTTGGTGCCTAGTCATTAATTAGATTTGGTGCCTAGTCATTAATTAAATTTGGTGCCTAGTCATTAATTAGATTTGGTGCCTAGTCATTAATTAGATTTGTTGCCTAGTCATTAATTAAATTTGGTGCATAGTAATTAATTAGATTTGGTGCCTAGTCATTAATTAAATTTGGTGCCTAGTCATTAATTAGATTTGGTGCCTAGTCATTAATTAAATTTGGTGCCTAGTCATTAATTAGATTTGGTGCCTAGTCATTAATTAGATTTGGTGCCTAGTCATTAATTAAATTTGGTGCCTAGTCATTAATTAAATTTGGTGCCTAGTCATTAATTAAATTTGGTGCCTAGTCATTAATTAAATTTGGTGCCTAGTCATTAATTAGATTTGGTGCCTAGTCATTAATTAGATTTGGTGCCTAGTCATTAATTAGATTTGGTGCCTAGTCATTAATTAGATTTGGTGCCTAGTCATTAATTAGATTTGGTGCCTAGTCATTAATTAGATTTGGTGCCTAGTCATTAATTAAATTTGGTGCCTAGTCATTAATTAGATTTGGTGCCTAGTCATTAATTAAATTTGGTGCCTAGTCATTAATTAGATTTGGTGCCTAGTCATTAATTAGATTTGGTGCCTAGTCATTAATTAACTTTGGTGCCTAGTCATTAATTAAATTTGGTGCCTAGTCATTAATTAAATTTGGTGCCTAGTCATTAATTAGATTTGGTGCCTAGTCATTAATTAGAATTGGTGCCTAGCCATTAATTAGATTTGGTGCCTAGTCATTAATTAAATGTGGTGCCTAGTCATTAATTAAATTTGGTGCCTAGTCATTAATTAGATTTGGTGCCTAGTCATTAATTAGATTTGGTGCCTAGTCATTAATTAAGTTTGGTGCCTAGTCATTAATTAAATTTGGTGCCTAGTCATTAATTAAATTTGGTGCCTATACATTAATTAGATTTGGTGCCTAGTCATTAATTAGATTTGGTGCCTAGTCATTAATTAAATTTGGTGCCTAGTCATTAATTAAATTTGGTGCCTAGTCATTAATTAGATTTGGTGCCTAGTCATTAATTAAATTTGGTGCCTAGTCATTAATTAAATTTGGTGCCTAGTCATTAATTAGATTTGGTGCCTAGTCATTAATTAAATTTGGTGCCTAGTCATTAATTAAATTTGGTGCCTAGTCATTAATTAGATTTGGTGCCTAGTCATTAATTAAATGTGGTGCCTAGTCATTAATTAAATTTGGTGCCTAGTAATTAATTAGATTTGGTGTCTAGTCATTAATTAAATTTGGTGCCTAGTCATTAATTAGATTTGGTGCCTAGTCATTAATTAGATTTGGTGCCTAGTCATTAATTAAATTTGGTGCCTAGTCATTAATTAGATTTGGTGCCTAGTCATTAATTAGATTTGGTGCCTAGTCATTAATTAAATTTGGTGCCTAGTCATTAATTAGATTTGGTGCCTAGTCATTAATTAAATTTGGTGCCTAGTCATTAATTAGATTTGGTGCCTAGTCATTAATTAGATTTGGTGCCTAGTCATTAATTAAATTTGGTGCCTAGTCATTAATTAGATTTGGTGCCTAGTCATTAATTAGATTTGTTGCCTAGTCATTAATTAAATTTGGTGCATAGTAATTAATTAGATTTGGTGCCTAGTCATTAATTAAATTTGGTGCCTAGTCATTAATTAGATTTGGTGCCTAGTCATTAATTAAATTTGGTGCCTAGTCATTAATTAGATTTGGTGCCTAGTCATTAATTAGATTTGGTGCCTAGTCATTAATTAGATTTGGTGCCTAGTCATTTATTAAATTTGGTGCCTAGTCATTAATTAAATTTGGTGCCTAGTCATTAATTAAATTTGGTGCCTAGTCATTAATTAGATTTGGTGCCTAGTCATTAATTAGATTTGGTGCCTAGTCATTAATTAGATTTGGTGCCTAGTCATTAATTAGATTTGGTGCCTAGTCATTAATTAGATTTGGTGCCTAGTCATTAATTAGATTTGGTGCCTAGTCATTAATTAAATTTGGTGCCTAGTCATTAATTAGATTTGGTGCCTAGTCATTAATTAAATTTGGTGCCTAGTCATTAATTAGATTTGGTGCCTAGTCATTAATTAGATTTGGTGCCTAGTCATTAATTAACTTTGGTGCCTAGTCATTAATTAAATTTGGTGCCTAGTCATTAATTAAATTTGGTGCCTAGTCATTAATTAGATTTGGTGCCTAGTCATTAATTAGATTTTGTGCCTAGTCATTAATTAAATTTGGTGCCTAGTCATTAATTAAATTTGGTGCCTAGTCATTAATTAGATTTGGTGCCTAGCCATTAATTAGATTTGGTGCCTAGTCATTAATTAAATGTGGTGCCTAGTCATTAATTAAATTTGGTGCCTAGTCATTAATTAGATTTGGTGCCTAGTCATTAATTAGATTTGGTGCCTAGTCATTAATTAAGTTTGGTGCCTAGTCATTAATTAAATTTGGTGCCTAGTCATTAATTAAATTTGGTGCCTAGTCATTAATTAGATTTGGTGCCTAGTCATTAATTAGATTTGGTGCCTAGTCATTAATTAAATTTGGTGCCTAGTCATTAATTAAATTTGGTGCCTAGTCATTAATTAGATTTGGTGCCTAGTCATTAATTAAATTTGGTGCCTAGTCATTAATTAAATTTGGTGCCTAGTCATTAATTAGCAAGTCAAATCAAGCAAGAGTCCCTCAATTTCAATGGATTATTTAGACCTCTTAAGTTTCGGCCTTAAAATTTTATTCATTTCATCAAATCAAAATTATGTAATGAATTTCGATCAAAATTGGAATAAGGATTCTAGACATAAGCATTAGATGTTGATTTTAATGTTTATTTGTATATCTTGGCAGCAAGTCATTATTCAGTCACGTCTGACTGAACACGACAGTTATTCTTTTTTCCGATTTTTCGTTTTGGTATTAGCTTGGTTTTTGCCTTGGTATTACAAAGGTTAGCAGTAATACCAAATCATCTGTGTGGATTTCCAAACAACATAGTTGTTGTAGCGGAAGCTAATACATCGAAATCGAGAGGAGAGTCCATTACACACACACACATATAAGAACAATTTGGATTTAATTTTTGTAGATGTGTAAATTAAAGTTTACAAAAATTTATCTAAAGAAATTAAAGATTTTTTTTCCTTATTGCATAGTGTTTCAAGGAATGGCTAATACTCTTGAATATCCCCCCTCTCTGTATTGATACTCATATTAAAAACCTTCGTTTCTATTTATTGTATTTATTTGCTTCCCCACCAAAGCAAATTAGGCACAAAGCCGTTTTTAATGTGGGGTAAAAACCAGCTCCCCTAAAAGTAGGCAGAAAGGGGGCACTCTGGTTACCAAAAATAATAATTGTCCCAGTATAGACGGTTTCCCCTCCATTGATTGGTACAAATTATCTTAGGTGCAACATCTGCAGAACAAGATGGTATTTATTTGCTCCCCCACCGAGCAAATTAGGCACAAGGCCGATTTTTAATGTGAGGAGTGAAGGGAGGGGGAAGGGGAAAAGGGGACCAGCTACCGAGAGGTGGGAAATGGGAGCTGGTTAAAGGTCAGGCATGTGGGGTTGCCCCCACATCTGGTCTTTGCTAGTCATAGCTGGTCTTTGCTAGTCATAGCTTGCAGTATCTGCCGGAACAGATGGTATTTATTTGCTCCCCCACTGAGCAAATTAGGCACAAGGCCGTTTTTAATGTGAGGTAAAAACCAGCTCCCCTAAAAGGGGTCACTCTGGTTACCAAAAATAATAATTGTCCCAGTATAGAGGGTTTCCCCTCCATTGACTGGTACAAATTATCTTAAGTGCAGTATCTGCCGGAACAGATGGTATTTATTTGCTCCCCCACCGAGCAAATTAGGCACAAGGCCGATTTTTAATGTGAGGAGTGAAGGGAGGGGGAAGGGAAAAAGGGGACCAGCTCCCAAGAGGTGGGAAATGGGAGCTGGTTAATGGTCAGGCATGTGGGGTTGCCCCCACATCTGGTCTTTGCTAGTCCTAGCTAGTCATAGCTTGCAGTATCTGCCGGAACAGATACTACACTTTGATCCCGGCCCGAAGGCCAAGAGCAACAGAAAAAAGTCAAGCCTCTTTCCTATTTATTTAAAAAGAAAATACAATTTTCTTATATATGGGTTGTGGAACTGCATTCACTAGCAAAAAATATAGCTAATTTGCATATTCTTTTAAACATTCGTTTTAATTAATTCCCTATTAGTTGCTTCGGTTTTCTAATTTTCTAATGGGATGATCATCTTTAGTTAGCTATTACGTGTAATTATATTCATGCAGATATTTTACATGATTTATACTTGCATAATATTTGCATAAAAAGTTTATAGTAAACACAAAATTGTTTCCATATATATTTATATATACATATATATTTTTGCTTAAAAAATTTTGTCTACCAAACTCCTCCTAGAGTTTTTGGTCTACAGACATGAAACTTCACATATAAGGTATTTGAATCCATGTGAAACTTTATATTTGGGTTTTACACGGGAAAAATCGGTGGAAAAGTGCGAAAATTAGAAAGAAAAAAATTTTCCAGGTGAAGGTCGAACGCCGGTATTATGAATGCATAATGTAGTAGCTATTGGTTCAGGTTTTAATTTTTAGCCTTGCATTATAAATGTCTTCATAGCCCAGTCATTGATGACAGAGGCAAAAATAAACCGTGAGCTGAACGTTTTGGTTTCGATTCTCGGTGGTGGTGCACAAGTCTTTTCTTAAAAGAAAACTTTTTCAATCATAACTACGTATTGCGTCCAATCTATCTCTCTATAAAAGTGAAAGTGTCTGTGTGTGTGTGTGTGTGTGTGTGCTTGTCTCTGTGTGTCTGTGTACATTTCCCTACACAATATTTCTGTCAATTTTCACTCTACAGACTCGAAATTTGATATACAGGGTACTGCGATTTGGGAAAATCTTTGTAATCCGTTTTCGGACAGAAATTTGGCTGTTAAAGGGTCAAAGTTCAACGATTTGACATTTGAAAACTCTATCAAACGCCTTCGTCAATTTTGGGTCTAAGCACTTGAAATTTTAGATATAGGTTCCTTGGACATGGATCTAACTTAATAACGTGATTTGAGCCCAAAACCTCAACTGGGCACATTTCAACAGATAAGGGTCGCTTTTTTCGGCGCTATTTTCGAAAGTCATCGCCTCTTTTTGATTATCTAGCCTTAATTTAAATCTACGTTACTTCCGGTTTGCCGGTAGTCATAACAGCACAGACGTCAGGTTTTATCCCCGTTCTTTTCTTTTCCTCCTTTGTGGTACGGGTTCGAGCCTGCCTTCCTACTACCACTTTTTTTTTTTTTTGCCAACACACACCTCCAAACACCCGGACAACGCCAGGCACCCATGCTAGTATATACATATATATATATATATATATATATATATATATATATATATATATATAGTCTTGGAAGTTTTTAATATATATATATATATATATATATATATATATATATATATATATATATAATCCGATGTTAATATTTTCCAGAGGCAAAGTACCCAATACAGTTTTACGAGGTTAATACAAGAGTGCTTAATACTGAAATAGAGCAGGGTATACTCTTTGTTTGTTTTTACATAAGTAGTAATACGTTGCTACACACTTATGAGCATGTTTCGGTCAGCTTGTTACCAGTTACTAGAGACCTCTTCAGGCGATACAGCTTATAAGAAAGCAAAGTTTGCTTTCGTATAAGATGTATTAACTGAAGAGGTCTTCAGTTACTGGTAACTAGTTGGTTGACACCTCTCCAAAATATGTGATTCTACCTTTATAGACAATTGCATGTGAACAACTTGAAAGATAAACAAAAATTATTTTAGAATTTAATGTAAAATGATTTCCCATTTTGAATCATTCGAGCACTTTAGGGCAGTTACCCCCCCCTTCCTATGATAGCTAAATTCTGGGTGTTTTTTTTTTGTTGTTTTTTTTGTTTGTTTTCTAAAAGGTGATTATGCGTGGTTTTAAGAAGGGTTTTGTGCAATTATGAGGTGGGGGAGGTTGCCACTCTGAATTTGGGTTAATGACAGGGCTAAGGAAAATTATGTGTGAACATCCTGAAGACTTGATAGAAACAAAACAAAAACAATTTTAGAATTTAGAGTGGGGGTTGGTTTCACATAAATGTAAAATAATTCACTATTTCAAGACGATCCTAGCGTTTTAGGACAGTTGACCAATTTATCTTGGGGTGGGAGTTAATCATGTGCACTTTTCTTTAAACGTTTTTTATGCTTTTTTTTAACGTTTATAGGAGCTCACAGAGGAAGTTTGTTTAGTGGGGAGCTCTGCCACTTGTACTTAGCGTTATTGCTAAGGCTAAAGGTTTTAGGAGGAGGCTTGCTTAGGATTAGACATAGAATTAAGCGAGTTTTTTTTTTAAGAGGGTGTTTGATACCCATTGTGAAACTTTACAAGAATTATGACAAACAGACAAAAATAAATGTTATTTAAAAAAAGTGACGTCCCTCTAACAGAAAACATGATGCTTGGAAAAATATCAAGTATTTAAATTCTACTTAAATATAAAAAAAGAAACAAGTTTTTGCTAAAGCTGGCAAATTGTTAAAAATTTTGAATTAATGTTATTTTGATTTTTAATTACATTTCATGTCTTTTCCTACCGTTGTTATTTTTTAACTGAGCACCTCCTACAAATATTTAAATATTGATTATTTTGTTTTTTTAATAATCGGGTAGATTAGTTTCCATTCGGTAATAATTCACTGAAAACATTTTTTAAGGGACGAAAATTAGAAGTGTGTGTACCGTTCGTACACGTGAACCAAAACATCATATTTCACATTTTTACATTTTTACATATTTCACATATTTTAAAATTTACTACTACCCAATTTTAAAAAGTATTTGTATGGTTCATAACAAAATAGCTCGAACTAAACATGTAAGAATTTTTATTTATAACCAGATTTTCAATTGAAAAAAAAAAATCGATCTAGAATAAAAATAAACAACAAAAACAAAATGTCTGTTTACGCCATGTTTATCGCTGCTGATATTTAGATGAAGCCTAGATGACAGTTCAGGACCTATCAGGTTGGCAACTCTCTTTTGAACCCTGTCCAGGAGCGAGAGACAAGCAGCAGATGCACCAGCCCAGATGTGACAACAGTACTCCATACATGGGCGAATGGTGGCCTTATAGAGGTACAGGATATTTTCAGGCGTAAGTAGTTTTCTAGCACGGTAGAGGGATCCAACCTTCTTTGCAGCAGCCTTGGCAATGCTCTCAATGTATCGATTCCAGTTCATATTCCCTGTAAACGTTAGGCCGAGGAGTTTAAAAGAAGTACTTTCAGGCAATGTGTTCTTGGCCATTGCTATTGATGGTAGAGAAGGTTTCTTGTAGTTATTGAAGGAAACAAGCTTAGTCTTAGCAGCATTGAATGTGACCATCTATTTTTGTCCCCATTCCACTACTGATTGGAGGTCATCCTCTAGTTTTTCTGCCATTTCCTTGGATATGTGTTCATTTGTTTTCCCCTCATATCTGTTATAGAGAGTGGTGTCATCGGCAAATATACCCATCTCCGAAACAATTTTATCAGGGAGGTCATTTATGAATATCAGGAATAATAGAGGTCCAGGGATAGACCCCTGAGGCACTCCCGCATTTATTTCATATTGTTTAGATGTACGACCGTCGAGGACAACTTGGATATTTCTCTTACTTAAGAAGGATTTAGTTACATTATGTATTCTTCCAGTGATACCATATGATCTAATTTTCCTTAGAAGACCATCGTGCCATACCCTGTCAAAAGCCTTAAATATATCAAGAGCTACCCTCCCCTGTTTTGTCCAGTGAACGGTATATACATTCAGAGACTGTAGTTAAGATATCTACTGTTGAACGGGCTTGCCTGAATCCATTTGGGTTGTTTATCTTTTCCTCAATACCAGAGAATAAATATATTTTATCGGTTTATATGCTTCGTTATAGAAAGGTTTTCAAGATCATATATCATGGCCCCTTCTTTAATTTAGCTAAGTTATTTATGCTAGCCTATTTTTACAACGCTTTTTGGTAAGTATAGTTATTAATTAGAGGTGTATCGGTTTTTAGTAAGTATAGTTATTAATTAGAGGTATATCGGTTTTTAGTAAGTATAGTTATTAATTAGAGGTGTATCGGTTTTTAGATTAATTAGAGGTGTATCGGTTTTTAGTAAGTATAGTTATTAATTAGAGGTGTATCGGTTTTTAGTAAGTATAGTTATTAATTTGTGGTGTATTGGGATTACTTTGTATCCTTTCAACTCTTCCCTTGGTTCATTTATTCATTAATTAAGATATTGGGAATGAGGAGTTATAGACTGTAGTATTACAACTATGAGAGGATTGCTATTTGTTTTTTTACATCTTATTTAAACATAGCCTCTAAAGTGTTTGCAGCTTATAGCTGATTCTAACTTTACATTTAATAATTTTTCACGGCCCTTAAATCTAATAATCTCATGTTTCTCCACTAAACATAGATAACAGGGTGAAGTTAATGAACTACAT
>NC_136507.1:30304464-30344464 GCF_053919585.1 Euprymna scolopes | reverse complement strand
TAATATAATTCAAAAACTCAGAAATTTTGGTAATTATAATATCTTTAGTTTTTTTTTCTTTTTTTAAAGAATTATTTGCATGAAATAACCGATTCTCTATTGTTTCTATCAACATATGTTTTATCCCTAATATTGTAGCGAGGCAAAACTGGATACAATCGACCAACAGTTTCGGAATCTTGTAGGTTATTTTTCTTAACTTTAATATTGACAACATATAGGTAAGTTACTTGCATTTTTATTTTTTAATTTGTCTTCTCCTTTTTTTTTTTTTTTTACACGGTGGTCACCACTTATCAAGGCCCGGAAGCCACTCAAGGATAAGAATTATTGCAAGTACAGTACGTTAGTGTGGAGACTTGATGAAGTGTTTACTTAAGGGGGCGGTTCATTAGGAATTTGTTAACGTTGGACTTGAAAACATCCAAGTTGTAGTCAGGTGGGAAGCAGGCAGACGGAACAGAGTTCCACAGCTTTGTTCATGGAATCCACGTTTTGATTTAGGCACAGATAAAGAATGGGGGAAATTTTTCATAGTGGATTCAGCTAGACGGGTGTTTTTCGTGAAAGATTGGCGAGATTGGAGTTCAGACGAGCACCTGCCATGGAAATAACGATGCATCTTTACTATATCATTGCCTACAGTTGCTGAACTGTTAGTTAGACCCATTATTTAAAAATTTTTCAATAATTTGTACTAGTGTTGGGACAATTAATCGGAATCGGGAATCAGAAAAATCGGAGCTTTTTGGTGTATTGGAATCGGAAAAATTTTAGCCTATTTTTCGATGCCAAAACTGATTCCTTAAATTATCTTTTTTTATTTGATTTTGGTTTAAAAAACATCTTCCACTGCTTGTATTAATAATAAAATAATAAATATTTATTGATTCAAACTTTCAGTATGACTAAAATCTCTAGATCATATTCCCTCGCAAGTGTGTTTTTACGCTTGAGAAAATATAGGCACATTTAAGATGTGTTTTTATGGTAATCGGGACAAAATTACACTTTTATAGTTAAATAGTTAGAGATTTACAAAGAATCAGAATTGGAATCGGTAATTGTATCGGAATCTGGAATTTAGCATGGAGTCAGTAATTGTATCAGAATCGGAAAAAATATTGGAATTGTCCCATCACTAATCTGTACAGGTTTCTTTAAAGTGTACGAGTTCTATATAACTTCAGGCTTTTATTTAGAGGCATTCCCTTACGTATTGTCGATTACAATTTTTACAGGACAACAGTTAAACTAAATTTTGTGACCTACATTACAAATCTTCTTATATAACTTTGAAATGTTGTGCTAATATACTCAAAATCAGAATAATAGTCGGATTAATCAACATCACACAAAAAATTTCATCATCTAATTTTTATAAAGTTTTTTTTTATCATTTGTTGGAAAACGATTTAGTCATTTAATCACCTGCAATATTTCCTATATAATAAAATGACTCCAGAAATTCCCCTCTGGACCAAATTATCGTAGGTTTGCAACAACAGATGCCACATATAAATCTAATACATGTAAGCTAATAGCAACTATCTTATGTAGCTTCCGAAAACCGTTTCATACACATTCATCCTTGATATTAAAATGCTACATTGCATCCTATGAGCAACACCATCACAATCGCAATATTTTCAAAGGAAGAAGTCCCTATTTTTCTCCCTAAATATTTAGTCCTACCACTACTCCCAGTTGTCACCGGAATGAATTTTACATTTTCTATAGATTCTGTGATTTCACCGCCTATAACTGTCTATTAAAAACATAGACCTAACATAATCTTCACAGTTTCTGATCCAGAAATAATAACAGCTCCCTCGCCAAACTGTGCATTCTGATTGGTTGAGCTCTAATAATTCTCATATTCCAGAATTCAATTCTACATTTCATAAACGAACGGTTACTAAAATTAAAATATGACGTCACTAAGAGACATATTAATTTTCACAGCGTCAAGTTCGTTTCATGCTAAGGTCATTACTGTCTTTTGTGTGTGTGTGTGTGTGCGCGCGTGTGTGTTGCACTTCACAATTTGCTTTGCGTTTGCAATAAACATTAACAAGTCTCGATATTGTGTATCCACAAATATTGAGAACATAAATAAAAAAACATGCTGATGATTCTTATCATAGTCTGTGTATGCATGTGTTTGTGTGCGTGTATTAAAAAAACACAACTTTTGTTGTTAAAACAATTAAAAAAAAAAATAAATAAATATATATAAACATTACAAAATGCAACATTTCGTGCGATAAATAAATATATATATATATATTCATTAAATTTACAGTTCATTTTTATTTTATTGTATTTCTGTTTAAACAGTCTGAGCAACAGTCCCGCGTGGCTGGGTACAGCTAGTATATATATATGATGAGAATAAAGGAAACAATATACCGACGAGATCGAGAGATGAAAAAGGAAAAAACCAAGTTATATGTTCATCAACATTTCAGAAAGAATGTATAAAAATTCTTATTCACTCAACAATGCTATGCACTTTTTGAAATGCCAATGATTTTTTCGTTTTGAAATAGAACAAAGACATTATTTTCACAAGTATATTTTCAAATATTGCCCTTTCTTCAATTTAATCATCCCAAGGAAGTCTTTAAATAAAGACAAAACGTTGATAAACATATAACTTGGTTTGTTCCTTATTCATCTCTCTCTCCACACACACACACACACACACACACACACACATATATATATATATATATATATAAATATAATAAGTAGTAAGTTATAAAATATATATGGCAATCAATTAAGCTATACAGAATATTCTGCATTTCATCCATGCTAGGATTCGTCAGGCTTATGCGAAGAATTGTGGTTTTCTTGCATTTTTATATAAGCACATTCTATTGAGTTTTTAGTTAACCAATCAGCTTTCTAGTTTTCACCGTGTCCCTCCTAATCAGCCAATGGGCAGGCAGTTACAGGACAAAGACCCAGTTGACCTTAGGTTCAACCCTTCCTTTGTGTGTGCTTTTTTTAGCGGGAAGTGTAGATATCTAGTGATCTGACCTATTTTAAACCGTTTAATATTATGTTAGTTCATATATATATATATATATATATATATATATATATATGATAATTCATGTATATGTATGTTTATTTTATTTATTTATTTTCTATTGTTATTGTTAATTTTAAAATTATTTTGTATCACTATCCTAGAGTTAAGTTTATACTGTGTACACAGTTGTTCACTATTTCCCTCCTACAGTTTAATAGATGTTGGGGTTCTGTAAAGTATAGGATAGCAAATTTTTCATGAAGGCATAATCTACATGGATCGTCTAGGTCTCTACATGTGTTGTCTTGCCTTACTATTTTTCATTCGACTACTGACGAATATATATATATATATATATATATATATATATATATATATATATGAAACATCCATATTGAATAAACGATTAAATCTATATGCATTAGTATATATTTTTATATAGTCGTTCTTTTATTCTTCATCTTCTATATAAACTCCAAATCAATTTGTTGAGCTTTGCGTTATCCCTATAAGTCTCCTACTAAAATAATCTAATTCTTTTAACTCTCCATATATATATATATATATATATATATATATATATATATATATATATATATATATATATATATATATAGGGAAAGTCAAAAGAATTATATATATATAGTCATCCACATACAGTACTGTTTCGCTGTATCACAGCTCATCAGTGTGGCTAAGATTGAAACTCGACCGCCCAAACGACAGTCAAGGCTTTTCACCATTACACTATTCGGCTGCTGCCATGCGGGTAGTGAATTAACGATGTTTTGACATCGTCCTAATGTCTAAGCTCAGTTGTTTACACATGGAGCATCACTTAATATGAGAAAGCTTGAAGACAAACTGAACTCGATCGTTATACAATACTTTCATTCATATTAACTCGTCTGAACTCAAAGAATTTGTCACTTTTCAACAACATCTTTCTGCACTAAAGATTAAGTTTATTTGACACGGTACAGGAGCAAGGAAAACATTCCACTTTTGACGGGATGAGAGAGCCTGGAACCATAACTTCTAACCCAACGTTCAAACAAGAAACAGTGTGCCACTTGAACCGATTATTCAACAAGAAGTCGCTGAAGGCTCAGTAACCTATTCCCACAAATGAGAAGAAGGCTCGCGGTGCACATCAGTATAAACATTGTAGAAATATGCACATTGACGAGGACAATAGTCCAAAGATAAATAACTGCTTATCCCATAAATTCCAACAAAATTATTTACTTTGAGTTTCATAAAACTCGGTGCAGGAATTTCGATAAACCTCTGTAAAATCTCACACCTACATATAACAGATTTAAACAGAAGCTATTGTTTGTAAACGATTTGTTTATTAAAAAAAAAAAATTAATCCACAAACCATTTGTGCATAAAACACTAGCTGTTCCTCTCCGGCATTACCCAGTAGTGATTTTTTTATGTCTCTGAATTTTTGGGATGAGCATTGATCATCTCTATATAAATAAAATGAACTCATTTTTTCCCGTCTGATTTTGACATTAATAGGATTAAAAATCAAGATATTTCATGCAAATATAATATGCACAAACGGCAGAACAATATCTGAGGTGTGTTATAGGCTAATTATTTCTCAAATTCCTCGATAATCTTAGATTTCTATACTTTTTCTGCTGAGAAGTCACGGCCAAAATCGGTTAAGATCAATGGAAGTGGTAAAATATTTTCTCTCTAATAAATTCCTCCTCCCCCTGCCACCACTTAACACCGTTTGGGGATCGTTCAGAAGGAACAGTTGAGAAGAGAACACCGGTTCGGCTTCGTAGTTCTTTCATGTGAAGTTATTTAAAATCACTAAACTAAGCTGCAGTGCTCTGTGGCGTAGTGGTTAGTGTGCTGGACAATTCACATTATATTTTCACGTTCGCGCCGACCTACCGTAGTCGTTTTTTTTTTGTTTTTTTTCCTAAACAACTGGAATGGACTTTTCTTGGTGGCCGAACTGTTAACGTTGCAGATGGTTTTTTTTGTTTTTTTCACACTTAATTTTCCTACTTTTACTCATGACTCCGGGTTTGATCCTTCCTACTTACCTACCATAACATTTTTTAAAACTCCACCCCCCCTCGTCCCGGAAACAAACACTCGGGCAACGCCGGGTACCCCCGCTAGTTCGTAATATTTGGATTATTCAGACTATTGTTTCTATCATAAATGTTATTTGCACAACATATTATTCGATGTAACTTCCAACCTTCTTCAGGTGTATCTTGTCAGATTCAAGAATCTTTCTGTCAAATTCGGGAATCTGCACAGAATTCCGAACGGAACCCTTTATTTAATCCATTGGGTTAGTATGCTTTCATTCTGTCAGCCATGACTGGGTAGAAGTCCTAAGTAATTCACAATTATATTTTGAGTGTCGTCCGCACTGAGGATTGAACCTTCAACCTTGGGAAGAGTGTAGCTTCCAACAGAATTTTACCAGGTATTTTATCCACTACACCACGGGTCCTTGTGGATTAAATAAAAGGTTCTTTTAAAAATTCCGTGCAGATTCCAGAGTTTGGCAGAAAGATTCCCAAGTTCGACAAGCTATAACTGAAAAAGGTCGGAAATTACATCGATCGAAATGTTGTGTAAGTAGCACTCAAGATGAGAACAAATAATATAAGTTTGGTTTTGTTTATTTATAAAAAAACTAGAAGAATACCCGACGTTACTTATCAAGGCCTGAAGGCCACTCGAGGATAAGAATATCCAGGACAGATAAAATTAATTCTCTGAACAGTTTTGTGCCACTTTTACGTCCCTGTACGAAAATTAAAATCAACATATCCAAACCTTATGTCTAGAATAATTATTCTAAGTCGATGAGAACACATTAGGTGATTTTGATTCTAGAAAAGATCTCGAATTTTAAGCATAAGTTTAACGAGTTTTAAGAAGAAATTGTACTTCAAGGAATCTTGCTCCATTGATACCTAACAACGATGGATCGAATTTAATGTAAATCTGAAATATTTCAATTTTCAAATCGTAGACTGTGTTCATATTATGCCCCTTAAAATCCCTTTAGATACTCTAAAAGGAAATGAAATGAATATTTATTAATTCATGTCTAATATCGATTGCTAAAATTTCACAAAAAATCGGAGGTATCTAAATTTTTCCCATAGGGCTTCCACCACCCTTTGTGTCTCCTTTGCATAAAACTAAATTAAATTAAAATAGTCCACATTATGACCTTTACGTAAAACAGCTGTTTCAAAATTGATAGTGATTTGTTAATTTGCTTAGGAGTGAATCTTGTACATATACATATACCTAATTTCATATACAAGTATAAAGAGATAATAGGTTTTTTGATTTTAAAATAGAAAGTAGCAAGTGGACCTTAATCATAACCTTAACTTTCAACACCCTCATAACTCTTGCTTCCCTTATTTTGTCCGTTAGTCCTCACATTCCATGAGCGATGTTTCTGACAAAAGGGAGAAGAATTGTGGTTTTCTGTGTCAGAATCTATTCCATCTTACACTTACCGTTAGCTTGTCTTTGATCTTGAAGTACTATTTTAACTCCTTACATGAAGTAGCTTCATGCTTTGTCTGAAACTATTTCCATAAAAAAACAAAAAACAATGGAGATTTGGTTTATGTATATATAATTTTGAAAGTTAAATTTAGTTATTACGATATCGTTTCATTATTAATACAACCACGTTATAATAGCATTGACATACCGGTTCCCATTAGATCCTCGGAGTTAAGTCATGTTGAGACTGGTCAGCGCTAAAATGGGTGACCATTTAAGAATACCAAGTGCTGTATGTGCTCTCTGCTTATCTCGACATTGTTTCCAGTTGTGCTGGACTTTTCCTTGCCACTGAAATCAAGCTGTGCCAATTCAGGAGAGGCGTGGTTAACGATTACGCAACCCTTGGATCACAATTACATGCGCAGCTACCCTAACAGGGGAGATATCTGTAGTCTTTCAAGACTGAACGAAGGTGATGATTAATGCAATCAATTTATAATAAAGTCATTAATTATTATTTGCTATTATTTACAATGCCATGGCCCACAATTGAAAACAAAACGTCTTGATCTTCAGTCTAAACATTTGCCATCTGATCTATTTATCAAGAAGAAGGGTTCCCAACCTTATTTTGCTTGTGCCCCCCCTCCTTGAGAGTTATTTTATTATCTGTGGACTCCATATATGCATACATGGATTTTCAAAGACATTTTGAGAAATATCTGTTGATTTTTTTTCTATTTTTTTTTTTACAAGAGTCATCACTTATCAAGAGACGGAGGCCACTCGAAGATAAGGGTTAATGAGTGTACAGTAGTCAATGGGAAAAGATCATAGTAATCGTTAGTAGTGGAAATTTGGTAAATTCGATTACTTAAGACGATGGCTCATCAAGAACTTGTTTACATTAGACTTGAAGACGACTATATTGTAGTCAGTTAGAAAGCAGGAAAATGGAACAGAGCTCCACGGGTGTGCAGTTCTAAGAAAGAAGCTTTGTTCATGGAATCTACGTTTAGGTTTAGGCACAGATAAAGAGTGGGGGAAATTATTGATAGTGGTTTCAGCTAGGCGAGTGTTTTTCGTGAAAGTCAGGCCAGGGGGGACCATAGATTGGAGCTCAGACGAGCACTTGCCATGAAAATAATGATAAAGCAGAGACAGGCTCGCAACGTCTCTTCTGTGGGAAAGAGATTGCAAGGAAAAGAAAAGAGCATCCCCCACTAGGCTACAAAGTCTATTTTGAACTCTGTCAAGGCAGGATAAGCTGCTTCTAGGAGCTCCTGCCCGGATGTGGCAACAGTACTCCATCCTTGGACGTACTTGGCTCATACAGGTAGAGAATTGCATCAGCATCTACTGGAACGGTAGAATGATCCCACCATTTTTCCAGCAGCATTGGCAACGGATTTGATGTATGTGTTCCATCTCAAATCAGGAGTAAAAGTCAGACCTAAAAGCTTGTCAAAACATGGAGCCTCCCCAAGATGAGAGCCATTTATTTCAATTAATGGCAGATGGGGATCAGAGCATTGATGATGGAAAGTTAGAAGCTTGATTTTAGATGCATTAAAAATTAACCAGCCACCTCTTTCCCCATTGCACCACGTGATCAAGATCATAGGAGAGAGAATCAGAGAGAACTTGGTCATTTAACAGACTTTGAAGTGTTGCCATAGATTGTCATATTTGAACATATTTAATATGTACATGCCTATTTTTTTTTAAATTTCGACAGTCTTGTGACTCTTGCTTCCTTTATTTTGTCTTTTAGCCCCGACATTTTATGGGCGACAAAGTCGGAATAATTACTGTTTTCTGAGTTGGAATTTAGCCATCTAACCCTTATAGTTGGCTAGTTTTTTTTATTTTGAGGTAATATTTTTTTACCTCCTTACATCAAGTGGCTTCATACTTTGTCTGGAGTATTTCCATAAAAAAATTAAAATAAAAAATAATAACCAACCAACATTTTTATACTCAAGAGGGTCGAAGGTTACAGTAGTCCAAAGAATCCAAATAATACAAAATTGGATGCTTGTTTTATTTTTTATATATATATATTCTTTTTTTCTTTTTTTTTTTAATTGAAATCGCTCCAGACAAGACATGAAACCAATTGATCTAAGGAATGGGAAGCTGCATTAAAAAGACTTATCAAAACAGTGAGATGATGGAGACCACTAGACCAGCAAGTCACACGAGCTGAAACAAAGGATGCAGAGATCAAACAATTCTGAAGAGCACATAACATGATAGTATTTATAGACCTGCTGACATTAATGGACAGTGCAACATCTCGTTTTAACTGCAATGACTTGTGTGTGTTCCTAAGCTCCTATGCCGATGACACACAAATTTCTGTATCACACCTAGACCCTTACATAGCATCGGTATACCTGCAGTCACTGCTTTTTTTTTGCATCTAAATGAGCAAGGGACTGGGGTATGCTGTTCAACTCAGCAAAAACAGTTGCACTATTGTCTTCTATCTGTGGGATTTGATTTCAAGACACATTTGTGCCATTCTTGAAATGTCATAACTATTTGGAAGTAATAATATCTAGCAATCTCAGGTTTGACGACCACTTGTCTTATGTATCTAACAGGGTTAATAGAGAAGTTTACATGTTGTGTATCCTGCATTACCAAATTCCTCATAAATGGCATTTGCTGACGAGGCTTTACAAGGCAATGATTTGTACCCATTTGGAATATGGATTCCTAATGTTCGCCAGAGTTGGCAGGGTGTTCTCTGATTCTCTTGAACGTCTACAGCGTCATGCCATCAGAAATATACTACATATTCTCTGCCGCGGCCCTGTTCCCTCTAAAGTATATGATCTGCTTGGATTAGATCTGTTGTCTACTCATCGGAATATGACAGTTGCATCTGTTGCTTACAGATTATTTCATGGTTTTTGCCTCACCGCAATGCTTACATACCGCCCTACATTGGACCCTCTGATAATTACACCGGTGTTAGCTCAGAGATGTACGCATTGTGTTCTGCAGTCCTGAACGTGCTGTTTCAGAATTTTGTGAATGAACATATATCATTGTCACAATTTTGGAGTTCTGTATTATCTAACTATCGTGATGTTCCTAAGTTTTATGTATTTCCGAATTAGCTAGGTAGCCTTTGTCTATTGAACGGTTTTTATGACCATCTATTATATAAATCTCAACTGTCTGTATAAAAGCGAAAATGTATGTGTGTGTGTTTGCTTTTTCTGTATGTCTACAAAAGGCTTTTTTCAGAGAAGCGGTCGCTCGCTTCACAACTTTTTAAAACTTTTTATATCACATATAAATCATAATATCTCACAGTTAACAACGAAGCTCGCCTGTCTATTTAATTTGCTCGATTTCGGGAAAATAAATATTCAACATTTGTCGCTCGCCGCATGTGAGTTAGTCTTTTTCCTATAACATCTTGGGGGAAAAAAAAAAGCGTTCAGCAGTAAATACTATCCCGCAGTCAAACTTGACCTCATTAACTCATCAAAACGAGCACCTGCCAAATCCAAGTAATTAAATAAATTCCAACGTGTTTCCGTTAGCATCTCGCGGTGGGGCAATGGTTAACGTCGCACGTTTTTTTTTTTTCACACTTTAATTTACAACTTTGCCTCAAAGGTTCGGGTTCGATCCTCATACTTACTTTTTTTTACCCCCCCCCCCGGAGTTTCCACACACACACCTCCAAACACCTGGGCAACGCCGGGTACCCCTCGCTAGTCTATTATATAAATCTCAACTGTCTGTTAGTGCGTGTGTGTGTGTGTGTGTGTGTGTGTGTGTGTGTGTGTGTGTGTGTGTGTGTGTGTGAATGTATGTTTGTTTGTATATCTTGCTAAAACTTTTGTCATTTTTCTCATTGTTTTACACGGTCCTGAGCAACGCCACATAGCCCTGCTAGTGGCTTAATAAAGGAAAGAAAAATAGAAAAAATTGAGACTAATAACATCATTTCAACAAATCTGTTTGCAAAAAGCATGAAACCAACTTGAAGCTTGAACGAACTGGACAGTGGAGGTGATTCTTGGTCCCGCATTTCCTCTATTTAACTAGGGCTTACACTTGTATTTTAGTAAAAAAAATAAAAATAAAAAAAGTATATATTTGTGCATGAGCCAAGCAACTAATGAGATAATATATTTTGTTGTTTAAGACATTCAAGGATTTCTCCCCGCATCTTTAGGCTAAGATTAGCTTAATAAATGGATAATAGCTAAATAAAAAAAAGAAAAGAAAAAAGAACAGGTTCAAAAAGGAGGAACACATTTGCAGGGGAGGGTGGGTGATGCTGTATCTTTGTTTTGTTTTCATAATAAAAAAAAAAATGCAGATTTACAAAAGAAATCTGTCTAAATCCTTAATAAAATGTTGGAATGTCCACACAATGGTGGGCTAGACGAAAAAAACAACTTTTTTTAAAAGTACCTCAAAATAAGCATCATTTAAAAAAAGTTTTTTTCCTTTTTTTTTTTTACTTGGGAGTCATCATTTATCAAGGCCCGAAGGCCACTCGAGGATAAGGGCTAATGAGCATAAGGTGGTGGTGTAGTAATCACTTATGGTGTAAATTGGGTAGAATTTGATTATTTATGAGGACGGCTTAATAGGAACTTGTTTGCATTAGATTTAAAGGCTACCATGTTGTATTCAGTCGGGAAGCATGCCAGCGGAACAGTGTTCAAAGGTGGGCAGTTCTGGGAAAGAAGCTTTGTTCATGGAATCTGTGTTTAGATTTAGGCACAGATAAAGAGTGGGGGAAATTGTATATAGTGGTTGTAACTAGTTGAGAGTTTTTTGTGAAAGTTTGGCAAGGGGGGAGACCATAGATTGGAGTTCAGTCGAGCACTTGCCAAGAAAATAATGATAGAGCAGAGACAGGCTCACAACGTCTCTTTTGCAGGAAAGACGAAGAGAACAGATGAAAGAGGAGGTGGTGGTGTCAGCTACAGAAAAACATTAACGGGCGTGGGGGTGAATATGTTTACTAATTCAATCGAGAGGAGACTCCCCTTCTCCCTCAAAATTTTGTGTTTTTGTTTTTTTGTACAAGTACAAGGGAATCGCTACTTATCAAGGTCTGAAGGCCATTCGAGGATAAGGATTAATGAGTGTAAAGTAGTCAGTGAGACAACAGTTTAGTGATCGCTAGTTGAGAGATTGGGTAGAATTTTATTATTTAAGAGGACGTCTCAACAAAAACTTGTTTACATAGGACTTGAAAACGACCATGTTGTAGTCAGTTGGAAAACAAGCCCGTGGTAAAGAGTTCCACAGGCAGCTAATTCTAGGAAAGAAATTTTGTTCATGGAATTTGCGCTTAGATTTAAGTTTAGATATAAGGTAGGGGAAATTGTTGACAGTGGTTGTAGCTAGACGAGTGTTTGTTAGGAATGTTTTGCAGTGGTGGTGGGGGAACGATAGATTAGATTGAAGCTCAGTCGAGCACCTGTCGTGAGATTTTATTTTTATTTTTTTTTGTTTTTCTGTTTATTGATTTTAAATTTAAACTTTGGCAAAATCGAACTTGTAGTATTTGTTTCTCCTCGATGTAGATACCCTGACAAACCCAACAAACAGCAGCAAAATTCCACCCCTTGATTGTAGAGATCTCTAGATGCTGAAAAGCCTTCTACTCTAATAGATTTTGCCAATTTGAAATTCCTTCTACAGATATAGAGGAGCGACAAAGTGTTTGGAGACAGATCGAAATTTCATAAACTTCTTAAAATTTCTTAAACTTAAATAAATTGAAAACAGGTTGATATAGTTTACTTAAAGCATTGTGTGTAATATATATATATATAGAGAGAGAAAATTTATATAAGGTTAATAATAATGTAGAAATATAAAGAGTTTTTTTTTATCATAATTATTTCCAATTTTCTCTTCATTCACTAGATTCATATGCATGAAGTCGGAATATCACAATATTTCGGGGATATAACCTCTTTTTCAAGTGTTTATTTTTCTCTCAAGTTACTCTTTGCCTCATGCGATTAAAATTAAGTAAATTGATAGAAATTCCAACGGATTAAATTATTTATTTTATGCTTAGTTTGTTTAACGTTTATTTATTTATTTTTTTTGTAGTTTTTTTTTTTTTACTCTCCAGAAAACCGGTAAATTTTCAAAAAATTCCCTAAAAAGTGAAAAACGGGAAAAAATTGGAACCGAATGGTCTTTCTACATATTTTAACGTAAACAATGAAAACAACGCGATTTTAAAAAAATTCTCTCAGAAATCAATTAATCGATCAATTTCGTTAATTTTTTACAGATTTCTTTAAAAAAGGCTGAATTATATAAACTGAAATAAAATAATATACAAAAATTCTCATACTTTGCACCCTCCCTCCTAATGCGATCTTATCAGATTTTTTTTTTTTTGGGGGGGGGGGATTTACATCTTAGTTTTTTACATCTATAATATAAATCTCAATCGTTGGTTTGTTTGTATGTATATATGTATATATGTATGTATGTACGTCAGAAACTTTCGACACACGCGACGGATTCTAAACATCATTATCGTTTCGAAGATCGATCTTTTGGACGACAAATATCGAAAAATTAGCCAAAAACATTAATTCATTCACCCTCAACTGGGCACTTGTCTTTAGGTTTTCGTTTCAGTCTTGGCTTGAGTATTTTTTTTTTTTTACGTACAAGACATGAACTATTTAGAAAAAATATAATACTCGTATGCACATGTTTTAGTTTCTTTCTGTTTTTTTACTTCATTTTTTAAAAAAGATTTTAACGTTATGTTTAATACCTATGGTATTTCTATTTATTATTAAACTATTAACAAAAATATGTTACGATATCACATTTGTACATATGTTAAGAATGGCTTTCTAAATGATGTGTTGCATTTCGTTTTCTTTTTTTTTTTTTTGTAAATTTTAACATGAATACTTGACTGTTTCATCTCAGATTGTAACAATAACATTATTTTTGTAGAAAAAAACTCCGCTCTCAGGAAAAAAGGCAAAAAGGGGCCAAATTCAAAACTCAAGCTACACTTTTTTCTGCATATTAAGCTGGGCAATGCCAGAATTATCGCTGGTTGTGCACACATGCAGTGGATTCTTGATGAAATTCTAAAACAATGAGACATTCCAAGCGGAGTTAAAATGCAGCAAGAATGTGAAAATATTGTAAAATAACATTTGTGATACTGACCCAGATATTGAATAATCAACAATCGAAATGTTTTGGTCTCACTTGGGAATAGCAAAAGAATTCCTGACCGGAGAAATTGTCAATATAAACGGATGCTAACCAAGGCAAAAGGCAGAACGAGAACGAGAGCTGACCAACCTGTCATTTGTCTTCACCAAGCCATTTCCACCCCCTCTCTCTCTCTCTCTCTCTCTCTCTATATATATATATATATATATATATATGCAGAGTCGTGTTGTGAAATAAACAAAGTTTTGTATAAACAACTTGTCAACTTATTTTTGTAAAGGGTTGATAGTCGATATATATATATATATATATATATATATATATATATATATATATATATATATATCCGCAGGCACTTTGCACCCAAACTAAAGAATCATATGGCTAGACGGTGCAGCAATAACACAACATTTTTAATAACAAAAAAAAAAAAAAAATCCTAAAAAAAGCAAAATTAAAAATCCAGCTCCCCAAACACCTGGACCTGGCTACGAAAAGGTTATCTGAACAGAGAAACAAAATCGCCAATGATAGGCGCACAGAATAGAACGATGAGAACAGTAGTCCAAAGAATCCAAATTATCAATCCTCATCCCCCGCCCAAATTCTGGAAAAAAAAAAATGTGGCAACCAATATTTGATTATTGATGTTCTTGATGACCGACAGATATTTTGGCTGCGATCGGCAAAAACAAGGAAAGGGGGGGGGGATAAATGTCCGGATAGAGCGCTTGCAGAAAATAACGTTATTTGAAGCAGCTTGCTGATGATATCCCTATTTACTTGCCTCTGAAAACTGCTGGGTCCTTCAGCCTAACTTTCTTTCTCATTTTGAGCCGGAACTTTCTTCAGGAAGGGACTTTTCTCTCCTCTCACCGTTTTCTCTGCTTGAGCAAAAGCACAGTCGCCTATCCGTCCGAGTTCGCTCTTTGATTCCTCTCAAATCTCAGGAATTCTCATGGATAGTTTCGCTCTCTTTCCCATGAAACCAACCACGCCTACCGCTTCTTCTTCTTCTTCTTCTTCTTCTTCTTCTTCTTCTTCTTCTTCTTCTCTCAGTCCCTGTGTATTGACAGCAAACAGAACAGACTTTCTGTGTTTTGGAGGTGAGTGCATTAGAAGAATTACTATTACAGACTCCCCACGAAGGCAGAGTTAGACATCAGGGTCGTTTTTTAATGTGGAGAAGGAAACAAAAATAAAAATTCTCTTAGTAATGAAGGATTTCTCCTCCACTAACCGAGAATAAAAAAATTAAGTGCAGCATAATACCAAGAAGTTGAATGATGTTATCTCAGTTGCTTGAATACACAGAAGAATGACGATAGTAAAAATTATTTCATTCAATTTATTGGAACTGTTCATGCGTTTCATGTAGTTTGTAAATGACGCAATTGAAGCATCAAATACCAGTAAATAACATGAAAAGATTTATGTTTCTGTAATTTTGAGATATAAATATATATATATATATATATATATATAAATATATATATATATATATATAAATATATATATATATATAAATATATATATATATATATATAAATATATATATATATATATATAAATATATATATATATAAATATATATATATATATAAATATATATATATATATATATATATATATAAATATATATATATATAAATATATATATATATAAATATATATATATATATATATAAATATATATATATATATATATATATATTTATATATATATATATATATATATATATTTATATATATATATATATATTGAGGATGATGCTTACGGGCTTTAAAGGCGGACGATTAAAAGATATATCTGCCTTACTTAAAAAATGCTAGTTTTATTTTTGGTGTCTTTAAAACCCCACCCAATATTTTTGCTGATGAGGAGACTTTGTTTCAAAAAACTATATGTTAAAATTATTGCCCATGACTTAATGTCTATCTCAATAAAAGCATCGTTTCCGAAACGATCGTACAATTTATTGATTTTGTTTGTTCTTCCTTGTGAAACCGATTTTTAATTTTTAATTTTAATTATAAATTATCAATCATTTTACTCAATATATATATATATATATATATATATATATATATATATATATATATATATATATATATATATATATATATATATATATGTGTGTGTATATGTGTGTGTGTATATATATATATATATATATATATATATATATATATATGTGTGTGTGTGTATATATGTGTGTGTGTGTATATATATATATATATATATATATATATATATATACTAGCAAAAGTACCCGTCGTTGACTGGGTTCAAAAAACAGCCTACAGAAAATGGCCTCTGATTTATGAAAGTATTATAGGTTATGAAAATGAAGGGTTGTAAAGAGATAGCTTCGAATTTGAGGGTATCAAAACCAAAGCAAAATATGGTGAAAGTAAAAATAAAATAGATAAACCCCATAATTTATTATACCATACCTGTTCACACTGAAACACTTATCACAATATTCTGTGGATCTATATTAAAAAACCTTGTTAAACTTTGTGACATATTTCCATTCTATGGAGTTCAGGCGCGAACAAACACCCCATAATTTTATTATACCATATTTCTTCAAACTGAAACATAATTATCAAAGTATACTTACGCAGATAGATATGAAAAGTCTTTATTAAAGTTTGTGCCTATTTCCATTCTATGGAGGCCAGGCGCGAACACAGACCCCACAATTTTATTATACCATCCCTATTTAAGTTAAAACATACTTATCAAAGTATTATTATGTACATCTAGATCAAAAACCCTTGTAAACGTTTTTTTTTTCATACTTTGGGGGCAGGCGCGAACGCAGACCCCCCAATTTTAATGAACCACCGTTCTTCCAGATCAAACATACCCATTCCTGTGTCTCGATACATCTTCTATCATTATATGTAATCAGTTTTTAAAATAGTCAACCATATATAAGAGCCTATTCGTGACCAGACACACACACACACACACACACACACACACACACTGGGCAGTTTCTGAAAAAAAACAAAAAAAATAAATCCGATCTTCAAGGTGAAGACGCTAATCTTAATATCGTTTAAAAAATCAACAACAAAATCTATGTAAATATATATATATATATATATATATATATATATATATATATATATATATATATATATATATATATATATATATATATACTAACAAAGATATTCACGTACAGCAAAGTTCCGACCTTAACCTTTGACCTTGACCTTAAAAACTAGTGTGCACCATCCCTTTCTACAGGGGGGGGGTCGCTTTTTTTCACCGATATTTCCAAAAGCCATTCCCTCTTTTTGATTGACTAGTCTTAATTTAAACCTTCACCATTTCCGGTTTGGCGATGGACGCAACAGCACATACGTCATTTTTTTTTTCATGTTCTTTTCTTCCTTCGCACTACAGGTTCGAGCCTGCCTGCCTACTACCACTTTTTTTTTTTTGTTTTGCTCAACACACACACCTCCAAACACCCGGGTAACACCGGCACCCAGGCTAGTCAACTATAATCGAAACCGAAACTAAAACTTAAGAAGAATTCTTGGTAAAGTTATTTATTACAAGAAATAGAAGTACATAACAATTAAACGACCCGGATGTAAGCGTGACACAGAAAATAACACACACTCTATCGTGTTGATATATAGATTAAATCACGATTAGTTTTTTCGGTTTTCTCATGGGACTTCTTTCTATATACATATTTATGTATGCATATATATATATATATATATATATATATATATATATATATATATATATATATATATTTGTTTAAAATATTTTGCCTTTCAAACTCTTGAGTTAGTTTTTGGTCTAAAGACATGAAACCTAATATATAGCGTATTCGAACCCATGCGAAACTTTATATTCGGGTTTTAGCCGGGGAAAATCGGTACAAAAGTGTGAAAATAAAAAAAGTGGAATTTGCCAGGTGAAGTTTGAACGATTGCATTACGAATATGCATGCATAACGTAATAACTATTGGTTCATATTTAAATTTTTAACCTTGCAGCAAACATGTCTTCATAGATCAGGCATTAACGTAAAAGAAGAAAAAGAAGAAAATGATGTCGTTTTTGGCCTGTATGTGAAACTAAAATATATCTTCTTGGTCGTCTTGCTAGGATCCAAGGGTAGTATCTGTTCTGTCTTAAAGATGCTATAATGATATTGTGGAGCTTCCGTTCGTGTCAGGCGTCCACACAATGGAAATATGTCGAGATTAGAGATAGACTGTTATAACCAGATATATTCTGATATTACATTAACCAGATTACTTAGATAAATAATTTTACAGTTTTAACAAAAGGGCTACAATAAAATCGCGGGGGTCTCCATTCATGCTGAACATCCATAGAATTCCCATCAGCAATATATAACATATGAAAGATGCCGCTGTAGAATTTCCACAGGTTCTGCTAATAATATATATATATATATATATATTTTTTTTTTTTTTTTTTTGGAACTTACCTGTTGGATTGGAAGTTTTTCATTCGACCGTGTTTGGATTTTACCATTCTTGGATTTTTTACCCTTCACCGGACTATCTATTCATGTGAAATCGTTTTATCATTTTTTCTTTTACCTCCTATTCCCCTTACCTCACCCTTTTTTTTAACCAAGTAAGATCTGTGACTTGTGGTTTCATTAAATACTTTTACATGCAAAATCCGATCCTGCATTTTGCTAATTCCTGCCCTCTGATGAGGAGGAAAGTATTTCTTCGAAACTCCTCGGATTAAGGACTATCCACTTATCTTGTGCTTCCTTTTTAAAATTAAATATGTTTTTAACTCTTTTTCAAGATGTTTTTTAACATGTTTTATTAATCATTTGTTCATATTATAAGCTCTATTTCCTTTTCGGTTTTATTGAGCTTTTACATCTGGTTGAGATTACATTACTTGTAAATATTAACTCTTTAATATTTATAATATATTTTAAGTTTACCATTTTGATTACCTTGGTAAACTTATTGTAATTTTATTTCTTTATATATATATATATATATATATATATATATATATATATATATATATATATATATATTACTTTGTGTGTGGGCAGAATAGTCTCTACAAAACTACTCTGTCAATTTTTGCTCTGACTTGAAACTTGATATATAGGGGATTCAGACTTGGTGAACAAATTTGATTTGGTTTTTAGCCAGTAAAATAGCTGCTAAGGGTTCAAAATGGAACAGTTGGAACTTTGCAGGCATAAGTCGACTTAAAGTGCTCCTCTATGCATGTGCAAATATACATTTCTATGTTAAACTGCATTGATTTTTAAAGTTTTTATATACATCTGTCCTTAGCTCATATGGTAGTCAATACTGTTGAAAAGCTGAACGTTTTGGTTTCGATTTTAGCTAATGGCATCCAAGTCATATATTTTTTGGAAACTTTTTAAATTGCTACTATATATTGGGTACAATATAATAATCGATAGAGAATTGGCTCTATAATGACAAAAAAGAAATCTGCATAAATTAAAATATCATAATTAAGCGTATTTCACGATTGGGTAATTAACTACACTGTATTGCGGACTAAGTCATTGCGGGGAGACATGTAAAGCTTTCTCCTAGTGCACCACAGTGGGTCCCCGAGTAGAGCATGCAATCAATGTTGACACACCAGTTCTCGTTAGATTAACCACGTTAAGCAACGATGAGCTTGGTTAGTAACAGGTGGGTGACCATTTAGCAATGCTAGATGTTATAATACGTATTGCGCTGGAAAGTAGGAATTTCCAAGTTTGTATCTGGGGTGTGTTTTAAAAACCACTGGGAGAGATGCACCCTCAGTCTTCGTTAAGACATACACTTAGGAGAAGAAAAAAAATACTCTGATATAAAATCTGAGGTCTACTGTGTGCTCTGTCTTGTGGCAGCCATTGCACCGACTAAGATTAGCAGTTGTTCCAAAAAGTGTGGGTGGTTCTACATAAACGTTTCACTACATTAAATAATTCATCTGTGTGGATTTCGGACAACTTGATTGTTATATGAACCTCATATATTGCCATCGACGAGATAATTCATGTTAATGTTTTTTAGAGTGCCGTTTCAGGAGAGGTGTGGTTGGAGATCGTGCAACCCTTGCCTCACAATTACACGTGCAGCTACCCTTACACTTTCACATAAACGACTGAAAGGTGTTGAACGAAAACTTTTTTTTTTTAAATTTATTTATTTTTTTTTTTTGCATAAACGCGGTCCAATTTTTAAGTAGATGCCCATCAAAAACTTCGATTTATTATTATCATTATTATTATTATTATTATTATTATTATTATTATTATTATTATTATTATTATTATTATTATACTAGCTAGACCTGTGGAAATTCCACAGGGGACTCATATGTAATATATTGATGTTGCATTCTGAAGATGTTCAGCGTAAATGGAGACGCTCTGATATTATTGTAGCTATTTTGTTAAAACTGCAAAAGTATTCAATCTAAGCTAGCAGGGGAGCCCGGCGTAGCCCGGTCGTAAAGTACGCTTGAATATGATATTTTAATTCTTGCAGATTTCATATATATTATTATAGAGTTAATGTTCTATCGATCTTTATATAAAGTTGCGATTTCAAAAAAAAAATATATATATATATATATCCATATGACTTGGGTGGATTAGCTTGAATTGAAACCGAAAAAAAAACTTATGAAGAGTAAAATTATTTATGACAAGAAATGGAAGTACATAATAATGAAACGACCCGGATATAAGCGTGACACAGAAAATAACACACACGCTATCGTATTAATATATTAATATATAGATTATTATTTTTTTTTTAGCAAAAACGACGGGCAGTGTTTAAAACGCTTGGAAACAGTTAAACATTAAAAGAGAAAAACGTATTATTACCACGGACAACAGTCATTGTATTGCAATTTCAATGAAAAAGAATGGTACTTATGCAGTTTATGCAGCTGAAATATTGACGTTATTATTTAAAAGCCATTCTTAACGTGGGGAGGTGAAGCGGCTTTGTTAACTATTCTGCACTTTCACCTAACAAATAGGTGCTTGTAAGAAAGAATCGACAGATCGATTTATTTTAAATATGTGGATTTAAGCAAAACAGCAGTACTTAATTATCATGTTGAAAATAATAATTATCATGTTGAAAATAATAATTATCATGTTGAAAATAATAATTATCATGTTGAAAATAATAATATATCTAAAAATTACGAAAACTCATCGAGTAGAAAATTATTTATAGTTAAAAATAATTTTTACGGAAAAATTGGGGTGAATGCCATTTCCTCTAGATGACCATTGAACATTGCGATTACAGAGGACATACTTATCTCCCTTTTTGACACTTTAATGGCGTACTTTTTTTAAAGACCACAGCGATGGACTTCTTTTTTTTTTTTTTACTAAAAACACAACAGCAGTTGTCCTACTCGATGAATTTTCGTAATTTTTGGATATATTACTATTTTTGACATGACAATTAAGTACTGTTGTTTTTGTTTAAAATGACATATTTAAAAATCCGATCTGTTAACTTTATTTTAATAAGCACCAACAAATATATATTGTAAAAAATTTCAATAAACAGACGATACCGTTTGTCAATTGTCGTTTGCTACGATTTCATTCATTAAGCGTTGCAGTATCTTCTGGTGATTTCCATAACCTGCCCGAAATATGCCAACGATAACGCGGCCCCTATTCTGCATAAGTATCGATTTGACATCGGAAATTAGACATTTCTGATGAGGCTAAGATAGTTGAGCGAAAAATGTGAAATAAATTTTTTTTTTTTTTTTCAATATTGTCGTTTTTTGTTTTTCCCCAACAATTTTTATATTCATTTCATACTAACCTGGGTGCCCAGCGTTGCCCGGTGTTTCCCGGGTGTTTGGAGGCGTGTATTGAGCAAAAAAAAAAAAAAAGGTGTAGTAGGCAGACAGGCTCGAACCCGTGACGTGAAAGCAGAAAAGAAAGTGGAGGTGTGTGTAAGGGTGTTGGTTGAGCAAAAATAAATAAATAAATAAATAAATAAATAAAATAAAATAAAAAATAGAAGTAGTAAACAGGCTCGAACCCGTAACGTGCCAGAGGAAAAAAAGATGTGACCCCCCCCCCAAAAAAACAAAACAAACAAACGGTCTTATCGATACACCTACCGTGGTTGTGACGTCATGAGCAGTTGAAATAACGCATTTTATCTGACGTCATTGACGCGAGGCTTGAATGATTTGCAAACAATGTCAGCGAAAAAACAGACCCTCCTTACTTACATACATACATACATTTAAACAGATAGGTGAGATTTATGTTATAGATAACTACGCCATTCTTTATAAACTTGTTTAATATCTCTGAATAAAAAAAAATTGACAATGAATAAGGACGGGTACTCTATTTTTCCTTATTTTCTGGGTCATGACAGTCAAATATTTTCCTTAAAAAAAAGAAAGGGGGAAACTAGTTCGATGCACACAAACATTCTTTTATGAAGATATTTACCTACAACTTTGCTTTTATGAACAATGAATGACTTAAGCTCGTTTTGAATGGATGGTAAAGTCACGTTCGTTTTCAGTTGGTAACCGCCAATGATTTGTGTGGGTTTGTACAATGAAGAAAACATGGCATCAAAAAAGATTAAGTTTTACAATGTTTACTTGCCTTAAATATAAATACTTGATCCGGTGCTAGCAGATCAGGCTGTCAGAAGATATTGGCTTCCTGAGACGAAAAGCACCTAACATTGATGCTTTTTCGTTTTTTTTTTCTACTTCCTTTTGCAAAACTCAATTATGCTCTGCAAAACCCAAAACAGAAAACAACAACTCATCTTTTCCCCCTCCCATTTCCCCTTTCTCTTTCTATCTTCCCCACTTCCCGACTGGTTTCCTAACTTAAAATGTACCAAACATTAATGCTGTAACCCTTTTCCCTCTCCCATTGCAAAACTTATTCATGTTCTGCGAGACAGAGAACAAAAACGGTAAAACAACTATTAAACAACCAAACCAAATACTACAAACAAGCGATTAAAGATACCAAGAGCTTCAAGAATAAAAACCTTCTACAAAATAAATGGATGCAACATCAAAACTTTTTCCAAAATAACTAGATGCGGCATTAAATAACCTGAAAAGGGTTCATATACCATAAAACAACCAAACCAAACCAAACCAAACCAAATACTTGAAATAATTCAAATAAAAAAGGGCAATTTATATGTGTAAAAGAAAAAGATATGATAAAACAAACTAGTATTGTGTGCCATAGACGAGCAGTTCTAGGAAGTTTTTGCTGCTATAATTTTCTTTTAGTTTTCGGCAGAGATTTTGGCATAGATTTTGCCTTAAAAATAAATACCGTGGATAATTCAGATAAAAAGTGAATTTAAGTGTGTAATGGAAAAAAAATATGATAAAAAAAATTAAATATACGTTTCCTAGAAAATATTGCCCCAATAAAAGTGCCATCAGATATTAAGGGGCATATTATTATTATTATTATTATTATTATTATTATCATTATCATTATTATTATTATTATCATTATAATTATCATATTATTATTATCATTATCATATTATTATTATCATTATCATTATCATATTATTATTATCATTATCATTATCATATTATTATTATTATTATTATTATTATTATCATTATCATTATCATATTATCATTATCATTATCATATTATTATTATCATTATCATATTATTATTATCATTATCATATTATTATTATTATTATTATTATTATCATTATCATTATCATATTATTATTATCATTATCATTATAATAATAATAATAATAATAATAATAATAATAATAATCAAAAGTGGTTGTGAGTACTGGAGATTTGAGTAGACTTGTTGTCACTCAGATTCCAGGGAACACCACAGATTGTTCGCAAAGAAAAATCTTTGATGCTAACTTGTATGAAAACTCCGCTTTCCTTGTCACAGATTATTTGACGAAGATGGATATCAAGACAGTTCCTCACCCTCCCTATAGTCCAGACCTTGCTCCCCGTGACTTTTGATTATTCCTTAAGCTCAAGGAAAACCTTAGAGGCTGTTGTTATGAGACAACCGAGGAGATGAAAGAGGCTGTGACGAGGGTCATTCGCACGCTCACACGAGAGGACTTCCATGAGGCTTTCCAGAAGTTGTTGGATCGGCACAACAAGTGCATTGCAGCCGGAGGAAATTACTTTGAAGGAGACTGGAGTTCCATGCGTGTACTATCAATAAAAGTGCCCATACGAAAAACGCATAGAAACTTATTTACCTTGTAAATAAATGAAATAAATGAAAAAGACTAGCTGATAATACAAAACAATTACGGTTAGATATTAATTAAAAACTATAAATAATATCAAATACCAAAAGACACCCGATAATTACAGTAGAAATATAAAAGCAAATGAAAACGTCCATCGATCCTAAGAGAATCACAGAAAAAACAAAACAAATAAATATAATAAACAAATAAAAACTAGTTAATAATACAAAGATGAGTAATTAACGCTAATTATTATTATTATATAATTATTATTATTATTATATAATTATTATTATATAATTATTATTATTATATAATTATTATTATATAATTATTATTATTATATAATTATTATTATATAATTATTATTATATATCTATAAAAAAGACTGCAAATAACATCAAGTAACAACACACGTCTGATATTAATAAATTTTTCATCTGAAACAGATAAATTAATTTCTAATTTCTGCAACCTGCTCCATCTACAATAAAATCGGCCATGCACGTTTTGAAAGTCAAGCATATGCCTGATGAAGGGAAGACATCCCGAAATATAGCATCAGAGACACACCACCTGACTTCCTGATGTAAGTAACAACATCATACATGTAAAATACTGCATAAAAAACCCCTCAGGCTTTCATTTTCTAAAATAGTCCATTTCAAACCGACTTTGAAGATGTGAGGTGGCATGATGTGACCCTCGCTTGAAACCACACCAAAGACTATAACCGTGGCCGGAAACTTTGTTGAGCTGTGCCCTCAAGCGTTCAACCATCTGGATTTGCATTTTGAGGGTTCTGGCAATGGTCCTATTGTCATAACTTGGATCGGTAGAGAGCATGAGTTGTACAGCGTTGCATCTCTGATCTCATTTGTTGAACATTCAGATATGATAGAAGGCTCCTATCGCTCTTGGGATTTTTACACAACTGACTAACTAGCAGATGGTCTACACAAAAAAAAAAAAAAAAAGAAAAAAAGAAAACCGGGTTTCATCAAACGGAAATGGAATCATGTCGTCTTTTGTAGGGCGACAATTTTATCGTTACACCCTGTATAGCCTTTCAGATAAAACTGGAAGTGTTTATTTATATTTTTGTTCCCATTTTAACTTTAATTTTTATTTATTTATTCACTTGTTTTTTAGTTTCCTACACACTATACGAGTTAATTATAAATCTATTCAATATACTTGCCCTCCTACAGTTCCTGTGAACTGTACAGATCTCCTTAGAAAAACAAACTTACCAATTTGGGTGTGGGAATCTGCCACGTATGCCCCACTTTGATTTCTGTTTTTTTTGTCAAATGTTTAATAACAACATAAAAAAAACCGAAGTTTTACTACTGCCATTGAAATGCACGAGAAAATATTTTTATGTGCCATAAAATCTGAAATATGTTGGCATGGAAACCACGAGAGAAGAATGAAAGGAATTCCTTTCTTGTATTTTCTGAATGTAAAAGAAGAAAAAAAGTCTTATATAATAACAAAAATGTATTGAATTTTTTAAAATCTGTCTATCTCTGTCTGTTTCACTTTTTCTCGAAAACTACTGAGTTGATCTGGCTGAAATTTTGTATGAGCCTTTGTTTTGATTAGGTGCATTGAACTAAGTATTATAATATCCATTCGATGCACAGTTAGGGATTAGTATTTAATGCAAAAAAAATGGACACAAATTTAACCATATTAAATCATCAGTTTGACCTAAAGCATTCATTTTAAGTGAAAAAACTCTAACTTTTGTCCATTTTTAATGGACTAAAATGTCTAATAATAATAATAATAATAATAATAATAATAATAATAATAATAATAATAATAATAACAAACTTATTTAAAGTTTAAACACATGGACAGTGTCACTAGTAAGACACTCTGGACCATTTATAGGTTGGACCAAAGAAGAACTGAGGCAACTCGACCAGAAGACCATGAAACTCATGACTGTACACAATGCACTACACCCAAAGGATGATATTGACCGACTCTATGTAAAAAGGAAAGACGGAGGAAGAGGACTGATCTGTATAGAAGATTGTGTAAATGAAAATAAAAAAGAATTTTTAAAATACGTAATGCAGAACACGGACAGAATAATTACTGCAGTAAAAAAACACTGAAAAAACAAACAAGACAGAAACAGAAGAAACGAGAAATAAGATGAGAAAAGAAAAATGGGAAGAGAAACAACTGCACAGAGAGGACGATTCATCAGGATGACAAAAGATGAGGATAACGAAAACACTTGGACATGGCTGCAAAAAGGAAACTTAAACAGAGAAATTGAACTCATAATAATAACAGCACAAGATAACACGATTAGAATCAACCACGTCAAAGCAAGGATCGATAAGACACAAGAAAACAGCAAATGTAGACTCTGTGGAAAAAACAATAAACTCATAAGCGAATGCAGCAAACTAGCTCAAAAAGAGTATAAGAATTGACACGATCAAGTGGGGAAGGCAGTAGACTGGGAATTATGCAGACAATTGCATCTTGAACAGCCATACAAGTGGTATGAGCAGCAGTAGTTGAAAATGAAAGTAACAAAATCCTATGACACATAGATGTACAAATCACTGAACTGGCCAAAGAGCTCAAAGTAAAATGGAAGATGGAAAAAGTCGACATAACACCACTAATAGTAGGAGCGCTAGGAACAATACCAAAAAAACTTTGTAAATAGAATGGGAGAGATTGGAATCAGAGGGATGACTGATAAGATACAACGGATAACAGTAATGAAAACGGCTGAAATATTAAGGAAAACCCTTGCATGTGGAGACTACAGGTATATGAACAAACTGGATATACAGAAAATGCTACAGATGTAAAACACAAGGAGCATCACATGGAATCATGAAAACTGAAACTGCGTACTCCCTGCGCCCCTGACTTCCTCCCCATATTTTTTTTTCTGTGTGTGTTTCACCATAAACCGATGCCACACCAAATAAGTGAGGAGGGTCAAGGAGGTTGGAAAGACCGAGGATAGAAAGCACTAAGAAGATCTTCGCTATATGAGTGCAAAGAGGACTGGGACCTTGGAGAGACATTTTTAACACCCAAATTCCAGTGAAGACCAATGGTCGCCGCTAACAAAAAATCAATGGTAAGCAGCTGTTATTATAATGCAAATTCATCTGCAATGGTTATCGAAAGAGATGGAGAGTACTGGAAATCTGGCAAGACTTGTTATCAGTCAGACTCCAGAGAACACCACAAGTTGTTCTTAAAGAGAAATCTTTGATAATAGCCTGTGTGACTACTCCTCATGAGTCCTGTGTGATAATATTCCTGTGTGACTACTCCTCATGAGTCCTGTGTGATAATATTCCTGTGTGACTACTCCTCATGAGTCCTGTGTGATAATATTCCTGTGTGACTACTCCTCATGAGTCCTGTGTGATAATATTCCTGTGTGACTACTCCTCATGAGTCCTGTGTGATAATATTCCTGTGTGACTACTCCTCATGAGTCCTGTGTGATAATATTCCTGTGTAACTATTCCTCATGAGTCCTGTGTGATAATATTCCTGTGTGACTACTCCTCATGAGTCCTGTGTGATAATATTCCTGTGTGACTACTCCTCATGAGTCCTGTGTGATAATATTCCTGTGTGACTACTCCTCATGAGTCCTGTGTGATAATATTCCTGTGTAACTATTCCTCATGAGTCCTGTGTGATAATATTCCTGTGTGACTACTCCTCATGAGTCCTGTGTGATAATATTCCTGTGTAACTATTCCTCACGAGTCCTGTGTGATAATATTCCTGTGTGACTACTCCTCATGAGTAAATAATAATAAAATGTAGTGTCGGTATAAACTAGTGCCACACCAAATAATCGAGGAGGGTCAAGGAGAATGGAAAGGCTGAGGAGAGAAAGAATAAACCAGACCTTCACTGGGTGAGTTCGAGGAGGACCTTGAGAAGGCTTAGTGCTACCTAAATTCCAGTGAAGACCAATGGTCGCCGCCAATAAGAGATCGGTAGTGGATGGCTGTTGCGATGACACAGGTTGATTTGCAAAGATTATCGAAAGAGATAGAGAGTTTCGGAAATCTGAGAAGAGTTGTTGTCACTCAGACTCCAGAGAACACCACAGATTGTTCTCAAAGAGAAACCTTTGATGATGACCTCGATGAAAACTCCTAGTGAATAAAATAATAAAATAATAATAATAAGGAAAACCCTTAAAAACTGTGCTAAAAAGATGCTTACACATAAAAGTATCCTGTACCTCTATAAGGCCACCATGTATGGAGTACTGTTGTTATATTTGGGCTGGCGCATCTGCTACTAGCCTCTCACTTCTGGACAGGGTTCAAAAGAGAATCACCAACCTGATAGGTCATGAACTGTCATCAAAGCTTCAGCCTCTGTCCCATCAACGAAATGTTGCATCCCTCTGGCTGTTCTACAAGTATTTTAATGGTGAATACTCTAACGAACTACAAGCCATTGTACCCCTGACGTGAATATCTCCGACAAAGCCAACAAGCAACTAAATCCCACCCCTACACAGTAGAAATCCCTAGGTTTAAGAAAGTCTTCTACTCCAATAGTTTCTTCCCCAGAACTGCTAGACTTTGGAACTCCCTTCCGGGATTCTGCTTTCCCAACTGTACTGATATGCAGAAGTTCAAGTGTAATGTGAACAGACATCTTGCTACTCATCTCCCTCCATAATGTCCCTTCAACTTATGTCCCCAATAGTAGCCCCTACTTCAAAGTGGCACTGTGCCTTGTTTGGGGTTAAAATGGAATAAAAAAAAAAAAAAAAAATGTGGAAACTAATTCACATAAACTACAAATACTAACCAACCAAACTGCAATGGAAGTAAAACAAAAAAATAAAAGGAAAACCACATGGAACCAAGAGAACTGAAACTGCAAGAAATCTTATAAACTGCCTCTCCTTTCATAAAAAAAAATCAATCTCTGCTGATACTGCAAAAAATAGGTGTGAGGAGTCAAGGGTGATGGAAGGATTTAGAAAAGAAAAGCACTCACTAGACTAGATGGAGTGCGAACGGTACTGGGACCTTAGAAAGGCTTCTGTTTTTTTTTGTTTTTTTTACAAAGGAGTCACTACTTATCAAGACTAGAGGCAACTCGAGGATTAGGGGTAATAAGAGTACAGTGGTCAATGGGGCAATTTCGTAGTAATTGTTAGTGTAAATTTGGTAAATTAGATTACATAAGCGGAACGGCTCATCAGAACTTGCTTACGTTAGACTTGAAGACGACCATATTATAGTCAACCGGAAAGCAGACAAATGGAAGAGAGTTCCACAGCTGTGCAGTTTTAAGAAAGAAGCTTTGTTCATGGAATCTACAGCTTATTACTACTCAAAATCCAGTGAAGACAAATGGTCTTCATCAGGGAGAAGTCAATGGCAAACAGCTGTTGTGATAACACAAAGTCATTTGCAACAGTTGAAAAAAAGAAGTAGAGAGTAGTAAAAATTTGGGGAGACTTGTTGTCATCCAGACTTTAGGGAACACCACCGGTTGTTGTGAGTGAGTAACCTTTAAATTAGGTTTGTGTGAAAACTCCTTTTGAGAATAAATAGTGATAATAATAGAGATCTCCTCTTCCTCTCCACTCCACAACCCCCCCCCCACAAACACACACGCATATGCATGCATACGAACACACATAATGTGATAGCACCAGCCTCGGTTGATACTACACAACTAATTGATAAGAATCAAGAACGATGGAAAAAACGAGGAAGAAGAGCACTAACCAGACCTTCACTGGAAGGATGTAGATAGTACCGGGACCTTGCAGGGGGTTTCTGACACCCAAATCCGTTCTGTTACTTTTTTTACTCATATCATATTTAATGTTTGTACAAAATTTCCAAAAATTCCAAGGCGTAGTTATTGAGAAAAGTGCAGATAGACGAACAGACAAGGGTGAATTTCCACCCTTCTTTAGTCGGATAACTAATAAGGACATTACAGAAACTGTAGTATAAATTTTAATGTGGTGTAATTGTGTATTTAATACTAGCAGTTCAGCCCGGCTTTGCTCAGGCCTTTTTGTACTGTTCATAACTTGCCCTATGTGTGAATACACTTTATGTAAGATTTCAAATGTTTAGACCAAAATTTGTCTGAATAATTTCTTAGAGACCGCAGAGGTCAATTTTTTTAAAAACTTTGACCCCAATTTTGACCCTTTAACATTTATTATTTTGGTCTCAAACCAAAATACAAAGTTTTACCCATGTCCAAGTTACCTACATCTAAAATTTCAAGTCTTTATACCTAAATTTGGCAGAGGAATTTGGTAGAATTTGGAAAGGTTAACTCTTTCAACTTTGACCTTTTGGCAGCCAAATTTTCCACCCAAAACTAATTAAAATGCTTGCTGCATGTCTGAATACCCGTTATGTATAAATTTCAAATGTTTAGACCCAAAATTGGCTGAGTAGTTCGCTAGACACCGCAAAGGTAAAAATCTTTTTAACTTTGACCCCGTGGCAACTCAAATTTTCGACCCAAACCGATTAAAAAGCTTGATCTATGTCTGAATACCCTTTATGTAAAATTTAAAATGAAATGACCAGAAATTGACTGAGTAATTTGGTAGAGACCGCAGAGGTCAAATTATTTTCAACTTTGACCCCAATTTTCACCCCTTAACATTCATGTTTGGGGCTCAAATCAAATTATAAAGTTTGATCCATGTTGAAGTAACCTACATTTAAAATTTCAAGTGTTTAGACCCAAAATTGGCGGAAGAGTTTGGTAGAGTTTTCAAAAGTCAAATCGTTGAACTTTGACCCCTTGACAGCCAAATTTCTGGCCGAAAACCGATTAAAAAGATTTTCCCAAATCTCAATATAACTTATGCCAAGTTTCGAGTTTCTAGACCGAAATTGACAGAGTTATTTGGCAGGGAAATGTACACGCACACACATACACACACACACACACACACACACACACACACACACACACACACACTTTCACTTTTATAGATATACTAGCATTTCAGCCCGGCGTTGCCCGGGTGTTTGGAGGTGTGTGTTGAGCAAAAAAAAAAAAAATGGTAGTAGGAAGGCAGGCTCGAACCCGTACCGCAAAGAAGGAAAAGAACCGGAAAAAAACCTGATGTCTTTGCTGTTACGACCACCGCCAAACCGGAAGTGACGTAGGTTTAAATTAAGACTAGACAATCGAAAGGAGAGGATGACTTTTGAAAAAAGCGACCCCTCCCCTGTATAAAAGTGCCCAGTTGAAGGTGAAGATATTAATGATTTTAGCCAATTTTTCGATATTTGTTGTCTGAAAGGTCGAACTTTAAAATGATACTTATCTTGTGAAAATCCGTCGCCTCTGTCGAAAGTTTTAGGCAGACATGCAAACATACATACATACATACATACATACATACATGCATTTGTATATTGGTAACAAAAAATTTTCCACCAAAACCGATTAAAAAGCTTGCCCTATCTCTGAATACCCTTTATGTAAAATTTCAAATGTTTAGACCAGAAATTGTCTGAGTAATTTAGTAAAGACCGCAGAGGTCAATTTTTTAAAAACTTTGACCCCTATTATGACCCCTTTACATTTATTGTTTGGGGCTCAAATCAAGTTATTAAGTTAGAGCCATGCCCAAGGAACCTATATCTAAAATTTCAAGTGTTTATACCCAAAATTGTCGGAAGAGTTTGGTAGAGTTCTCAAAGGTCAAATCGTTGAACTTTGACGCCTTAATAGCCAAATTTCTGTCCGAAAACAGATTACACAGGTTTTCCCAAATCTCAGTACCCTGTATATCAAATATATATATATATATATATATATATATATATATATATATATATATATATATATATATATATATATATATATATATATATAGATAGATAGATAGATTGGATGCAATATATAGTAATGATTTAAAAAGCATGAAAAAAAGACCCATGCGCCACCACTGAGAATCGAAACCAAAACGTTCAGCTCACGATTTATTTTGCCTCTGCCGTCAATGACTGGGCTATGAAAACATGTTTACTGCAAGGCTAAAAATTAAAACATGAACCAATAGCTACTACGTTGCATTCGTAACGCCGGCGTTTGACCTTCACCTGGAAAATTTCCTTTTTTAATTTTCACACTTTTACGCCGATTTTTCCGGGCTAAAGCACAAATATAAAGTTTTGCATGGATGCAAATACCTTATATATGAAGTTTCATATCTGTAGACCAAAAACTCAAGGAGGGGTTTGGTAGGCAAAATTTGTTAAACAAAAATACATACGTATACATAAATATATATGGAAACAATTTTGTGTTTACTATAAACTTTTTACGCAAATATTATGCAAGTATAAATCATGTAGAATATTTGCATGAATAGAATTACACGAAATAGTTAACTAAAGATGATTAGCCCATTAGAAAACCGAAGCAACTTACAGGGAATTAATTAAAACGAATGTGTAAAAGAATATGCAAATTAGCTAGATCTTTTGTTAGTGAATGCAATTCCACAACCCATATATAAGAAAATTGTATTTTCTTTTTAAATAAATAGAAAAGAGGGGGTTTAATATGAATATCAATACACACAAAAGAAAAACGAATTTATAGGAGGATAGAAGATAGATAGATAGATTATCCCACCCGTAGAATTCTATTTGACAATTTTATCCAGCATTAAACATTAAAACTTGAAAACACAACAGATGAAAAATTAAACACATTCAAAATTCATATTTTCAACATTAAAATTTGAGACGTGCGCAGTTGTTTTTTTTTTGTGTTTGTTTTATTTACAATCCTCACCCCCCCCCCCACAATACAATATATTTTGCTCCGTTTCGGCTGATTATTTTAAGCATATTTGTATTCACAAATAAAAAAGGGGGAGTGTTTGTAGGCGAATATATATATATATATATATATATATATATATATATATATATATATATATATATATAATTTAAAGGAGATTAGAACAATAGTCTAAAGAGCTGAGTGTATTTTAATGTAACAGTGAAATTACTAGTTTAATTAAAATACAGGAAATAGAAAGTGCTCGTTGTAATTTAGATATATAATAAGCTCGATAGTTAAATGTCCTAAAGCTAATTCAATATTAAGTAATGCGATTGATAATTTAAAATTTAAAAATCAAATTATAATTAAATTAAAAATCCGTTTCATAAGAAGGAACAATAACAAAATCAATTATCTGTACGATCGTTTCGGAAAACAATGCTTTTTATTGTGGTATACATCAAGTTATGTACAATAATTACATATAGTTTTTTAATAAGCAAGGTCTCCTCGTCAGCAAATTTTGAAGGGTTTTTATTGAATTTAAAAGACACCATAAATAAACCTAGCATTAAAAGTAAGGCAGATGAATCTGTAAAGTCCGAAGTTTAAAACCTTTTTTAAAACCACGTTGTTTGGTTTTTCTTTTATTCTTTTTTTTTCTTTTATTTTTTTATATTTTTTTTAAATGAAACCTTGGCCCTTACTCTTTTAACCCTTGGCATTCACCTTAATTTGTCGACTTTGAATGTGTTTTCGGGTACGCTGAGGATGAATATCGCATTTATTTCTTTTGCTCAAATACGCAGTTATCCGTGTTTGAAGACATTCGGTATCCAACGTAATCCCTATCATTTTTAATGGCGGCCATCTTGTTTTCCAATTGAAAAAAAATAAATAAAATAAAAACCAAACAACGTGGTTTAAAAAAAGGTTTTAAACTTCGGACTTTACAGATTCATCTGCCTTATTTTTAATGCTAGGTTTATTTATGGTGTCTTTTAAATTCAATAAAAACCCTTCAAAATTTGCTGACGAGGAGACCTTGCTTATTAAAAAACTATATGTAATTATTGTACATAACTTGATGTATACCACAATAAAAAGCATTGTTTTCCGAAACGATCGTACAGATAATTGATTTTGTTATTGTTCCTTCTTATGAAACGGATTTTTAATTTAATTATAATTTGATTTTTAAATTTTAAATTATCAATCACATTACTTAATATATATATATATATATATATATATATATATATATATATATATATATATATATATATATATATATATATATATATAAATATCGATTATGAAAAAAAATGCACATTAAAATTGTGTCTAATTTGCTTTGGTGGGGAAGCAAATAAATACATTAAATAGAAAAGAGGGTTTTAATATGAATATCAATATACACAAAAGAAAAACGAATTTATAGGAGTATAGACGGATTGGTGTTTTACAATGCCTCTAACATTTGTTTATTGTGTTGATTCCATAGGCGTGTATGGAGGTAATTTAGTCCATTACAGCTTAGTCATGAGTTATAGTTGTTTTCTTAGAGAAACCACAACACAAGTTGGTGATTGTTGTCGCGCGCTGTTTTTTTTTTTTTGTTGGAAAAAAAAAGAGCTTGTTAAGATACAGTCGACAAATCGGTTTTTAAAAATATGTTGTTTTAAACAAAAGCAGCAGTACTTACTTAATTGTCATGTCGAAAATAGTAACGTATTAAAAAATTATGAAAAAAAATTACGTGCTTGTTGAGCTATAGTCGCCAGATCAATTTTTCTTTTAAGTATGTCGTTTTAAGCAAAATCAATATTACATATATAATTGTCATGCCGAAAATAGTAACATATCCAAAAATTACGAAAATTCATCGAATAGAAATTTATTTATAGTTAAAAGTAATTTTTACACAAAATTGGGTAAAATCACATTTTTATTAGACGTTATAAAGTAGGAAGTGGGAGTCTATATACAGGGGAAATAACTCTAAACCGAATATTTTAGATGACTTGTGTCATGGTTGCAATATTTGTTGTCTATAGTGATATACTTTTTTTTTTAATTTATTTTACTAAAAACACAATAGCATTTGTTCTAATCGATGCATTTTCGTAATTTTTGGATGTATTACTATTTTCGACATGACAATTAAGTACTGATATTGTTTTTTGTTTTAAACGATATACTAAAAAAAAAAAAAAATAGATTTGTCGACTATATTTTAACAAGCACTCCCAAAAATAAAGCATATTTTTCTTGGACTTTTATGCAAGTATAAGTATCGCGGAAGTTTTCAGTTTGGTATTAAATGAATATAAAAAGAAAATTAAACGAAACGCGGGTAGAACGTTACATTTTTGCTCGGTGAATAACATTTATTGGATCTGTTTCTATCAGTATTTGGTTTAATTTTCGATTTTTGACCGATTATCGATGTTCTACTACGGCTCTAATGAGATCATTTTGTTTTTCGTTCTAACTCGGTAAGCTTTACACTACCTTTATTTAAAAGTAAGAACAGGAAAAACACTTTAAAATAAGTTAAAACCAAAAACTTATCCAGATAGGTAGAAGAGTAACTTTAACTTGCCTTTGGTAACAGTTATTTGTTGTGTATTTATTTGTTTCATTCGCCCACTTTTTTTTTTTTTTTGCTTTGTTGGCTATTTTGAAAAATCATGAAATGTTTATTATTATTTTTTTTTAATTAATTTTTCTTTTCTTTTCCAGAAAAAAAAAACGACGCCAGAGATGGGACATCACATCTAATAAGAAGCTTCACAAAAAGAGAAAGTATCACATCTAACGATCGGGTTCACAAAAAGACAGGATAATTCATCTATTGAGATGCTTGCTAAAAGGAAAGGATATCACGTTTAACAAGAGGCTCTCTTAAAAGACATTTGACAAAAGACCCCCCCCCCCCAAAAAAAAAGGATATCACATCTTACGATCAACTTCGCAAAAAGACAGGATATCATGTTCAATGGGAGGCTTCACAAAACGATAAAATATCATATCTAATGAGATTGTCAAACAGAAAGGATATTTTATCTTACGAAGGGATATCACATGAAACAACAACATTAAAAAAAAGATATTATTTCTAAGCAGAGGCTATCAAAAAAGATGAGATATCACATCTAACAAGAAATTAGCAAAAAAAAAAAAAAAAAAAAGATAATATTTAACAAAAAGATAAGATATATCTAAAGAGAGGTTATCAAAAACGACACGATATCACATCTTAACAGAAGTTTCCCAACACACAGGATATCGCATTCAACAAAAAGATAAGATATAATATATAAGGAGAAGTTTTCAATAAAGATATCACATCTTAGAAAAGGCGCCTCAACGGGGCAGGATATCCACATGTAACAAGCGACTTCCCCTTCGATAATATTAGAAAAAAAAAAAAAACATGATTAAACGATTTAAACTATTTTGTCATTAGATATAACCAATTCAAGATGGGTCTCCCATTAAAATACCTAACAATAAACCTTGAACATGATATCGACGAACATTATCAGTACCAACCCGGCGAGATTGTACGAGGCTCCGTCGTTGTATGTTTAACTCGTTCTGCTTTGTTGCGATCCATCCGGATCAGCATTCTCGGCGAAGGGCGCGTTTGTTGGGAAGACAACGTCCAACAAAACCAAGCCAGTGAAATCTACATGGACGCTTCGCAACAGGTCCTTGACACGCAGGACACAACCCCGTTGAACCTTGATGACGGCACGCACGACTTTCCTTTTGAATACCAGCTTCCGAACGACTTGCCGTCTTCGTACATTGGCAAGTACGGCAATGTGACGTACGTGCTGAAAGCGATAATCGAGGGAGCCCGTGTTGGCGAATCGAGTATTACGAGCGAACCCTTCCTGGTCGTGAGACCGTCGCCTCTCTCGACGGATCTGCTGAGGCCGGTTGACATGGTGGCTCAAAAAAAAGTCTGGAAGATGTGTTCGTTCGGCAAGATCGTGGCCAACGTTTCGATAAATAAATCCGGTTTGGTTCCGGGTGAAGATATTCTAATCGATGCCGATATTACGAACCGGAGCCCGAAGGTGGTGAACAGCGTACAAGCCGCGTTGCTAATGAATAGTAGCTTCTTTGCGCAGAAAAATAACATCAGTTTCCGGCAGATTGTAAATAAAAGACGAGACGAATATGAGATGGGATATGCGGAAGGACGGAAATGGAGGAATGTACGTCTTGCAGTGCCACCGTATATACCAGAATCCGATTTGGATTATTGCGATCTGATCGAGGTCTCTTATGCCTTCCAGTTCAGGGTAGAAATCTCTGGGGGTAGTGATATCCGAATGGAAACTCCCCTGACTGTGGGCACAAAGCCGCTGGGGCTCGAGGTGCCTGGCAATGCTGAAGAAAGAGATAAAGCAAGATGGCGCAACACACGTTGGACGGGGACTACGGCGCGGAACTATCTGGGGGCGAAAATGTTGAATCGTGAGGATGATATGCAGAGTGAACTGGACCGCAAAACTAACTCGTGGCACGTCGGGGGCGCAGAGATCACACAGGAAGAACGGCAAATGGTCAATCCATTATTTGAGATAAATGAAGAACCAGAAATTCCTCCGGAACCAGAAATCATGGAAAATACACGATTATGAAAAATATGGATAAATAGACATAAAAAAAAATACTTTCCTGTGTATTTTCAATCTTGAAATTACCATGAACAAATGCAAAATCGATTTGTGAAATGAACAGGTATATATATATATATATATATATATATATATATATATATATATATATATATATATATATATATATATATAGTTTAAATATATATATAGTTTAGATATATATATATATAGTTTAGATATATGTATATATATAGTTTAGATATATATATATATATAGTTTAGATATAAATATATAGTTTATATATAAATATATAGTTTATATATAAATATATAGTTTATATATATATATATATATATATATACATAGTTTAAATATATATTAAAACAAACATTTTGTTGATTAAAGAAACTTTTACTTGAATTTGAATAAAATGTTGCAAATTGTTTTCTAAAGATGTTTCTTCTTTGCTAATATATATATATATATATATATATATATATATATATATATATATATATATATATATATATATATATGTATATATTGTATTGGTATGTATGAAACAAGACGAACTATACTACACGCCACTTCATGGCGCAGATGGTTTTTTATAATATACTAGTGAGGGGTACCCGGCGTTGCCCGGGTGTTTGGAGGTGTGTGTGTAAACTCCGGGGGTGGGGGTTAAAAAAAAGTAAGTATGAGGACCGAACTCGAACCCTTGTGGCAAAGTTGTAAATTAATGTGTGAAAAAAACAAAAAAAACATGCGACGTTAACCATTGCCTCACCGCGAGATGCTAACGGAAACACGTTGGAATTTATTTAATTACTTGGATTTGGCAGGTGCCCCTTTTAATGAGTTAATGATGTAAAGTTTGACTGCGGGATTTTTATTTTCCCAAGATGTTATAGGAAAAAGACTAACCCACATGCGGCGAGCGACAAATGTTGAATATTTATCTTCCCGAAATCGAGCATATTAAATAGACAGGCGAGCTTCGTTGTTAACTGTGAGATATTACGATTTATATGTGATATAAAAAGTTTTAAAAGTTGTGAAGCGACCGACCGCTTCTCTGAAAAAAGCCTTTTGTAGACATACAGAAAAAGCGAACACACATACAAACATACATACATTTTCGCTTTTATATTTATAGACTAGCGGGGGTACCCGGCGTTGCCCGGGTGTTTGGAGGTGTGTGTGGAAACTCCGGGGGTGGGGGGTGGGATTAAAAAAATGTTTTGGTAGGTAAGGATCGTACCCGAACCGTTGAGGCAAAGTTGTAAATTAAAGTGTGAAAAAAACAAAAACAAACAAACGTACAACGTTAACGATTGCTCCACCGCGAGATGCTAACGGAAACACGTTTGAATTTATTTAATTACTTGGATTTGGCAGGTGCCCCTTTTAATGAGTTAATGAGGTAAAGTTTGACTAGGGATAGTATTTCATTTACTGCTGAACGCTTTTTTCCCCCCAAGATGTTATAGGAAAAAGACTAACCCACATGCGGAGAGCGACAAATGTTGAATATTTATCTTCCCGAAATCGAGAAAATTAAATAGACAGGCGAGCTTCGTTGTTAACTGTGAGATATTATGATTTATATGTGATATAAAAAGTTTTAAAAAGTTGTGAAGCGAGCGACCGCTTCTCTGAAAAAAGCCTTTTGTAGACATACAGAAAAAGCAAACACACATACATATATTTTCGCTTTTATATATATACAGTTGAGATTTATATAATAGATGGTCATAAAAACCGTTCAATAGACAAAGGCTACCTAGCTAATTCGGAAATACATAAAACTTAGGAACATCACGATACAGAAAAAGCGAACACACTTTTATATTTATAGATATCGGTCACTTCATGGTTATTTTTGGTCCCACAAAGGTCCGAAAGAAAGACACAACTCGGTAATTAGTGAAAACAAAAATATATTGAACAGAAAAGCGAATACAACCAATAAAAAAATAGGTTTACAAAATAATAAATAAATAAATATAATAAAAATAAAATAAATATAATATTGAAAAGCACGTATTTATGGCTAACTATTTTATAAATAAAATAAATAAATAAATATATTTATTTATATATATATACATATATATACATATATATACATATATGTACGTATATATACACACACACACATATATATATATATATATATATTCTTCTATAATATAAAGCTGGACGTCTGTGTGTGTGTCTGATCACGAATAGGCTCCTATATTGTTGACTATTAGCGAAAACTGATCACATATAATGATAGAAGATATATCGAGACACAGGAATGGGCAAGTGTTTTTGATATAGATATACATAATAATACTTTGATAAGTATGTTTTAACTTAAATAGGGATATAGGAAATAAAATTGTGGGGTCTTCGTTCGCGCCTGGCCTCCATAGAATGGAAATAGGC
>NC_136507.1:30289464-30299464 GCF_053919585.1 Euprymna scolopes | reverse complement strand
AGATTACAAGTAAAAAGAAGAATGGGTGCGCAGATCACGATCACGTTAATAAGGTGGAAATAAATGTGTGTTGTTTAAACCTGAAACAGCGAGTTGAATTTCTTTCCCCCTCCCTTGTCTTTATCTCCTTTGCGATGGAGTCTACAACGTGTTGGGTCTCTACATGTATGTAACATGTGTGTAACGTTACATATTTATAAGTTATGGGTAAGTCCATTATTCCTTCTATAACAGTTTTTTTTTTTCACATACAGAACTCAAAATAAGTAATTGAAGCGTAGCTGGTAAGAGTAGTACCTTTTAAAGGTGGCGTCAAAGAGTATCCTCAACTGGTTTCCATGCAGCACATAAGGCATAGGCTCTTGTCTAATAAATTCTAAAAAAGGGATTAAATTAAAGAAAATAACAAAGTATATTATGTATTTTTAACTGGCCTTTCCGATGCAGCAATCGGATTTTAGAAAAAATAAATAACAAAGGAACAACAAACATAATTGCAAAAAACCCTTGTTCAAAATTATTGGCACGGCTTTGTTTTTCTTTTAGTATCAGTATAGTATCAATCAATTTCCGGTTTACGTGCTTTCTGAACTTTTTTATAGCCATATTATGCTTGTTTAACGCTAATTCAGTGAATAATTTTTTTCAGATAATTTTTAGATAGCGATTTATTTAAACTATTATAAGTGACTAAATTATAATTTTCAATCGCCATGGTTAAAACTAAGGAACACAGCGAAGACGTCAGGAAGCTTGTTGTAGCATGCCATACCAATGGGGAGGGCTATGATAAGATTTCAAAGAAGCTAAACCTTCCCAAATCCACTGTTAGAGCCATAATAAACAAGTTCAAATCGCAAGGCCACGTTATGAGTTTAGAGGGTAGAGGGAGAAAAAGAATTCTTTCCCAAAGAGATGAACGGAAAATTGTTCGACAAGTAAAACAAAACCCAAGGATCTCTGTTGGGGAGATTGTTGATGAACAGAGCACCTCTGGAGTGAATGTATCTCGACATACAGTTGGTAGAGTTTTGAAGAGAGCTGGTTTAAAAGCATGTCGTCCGAGAAAGACTCCCTTATTGAAGCCTATGCACCTGAAAGCAAGGCTAGCCTTTGCAAAACGTCATATTGATAAAGATGTTGCATTCTGGAAACGTGTTCTATGGACTGACGAAACGAAAATAGAGTTATTTGGCCATAATAAAGTGTCTTATATTTACAAAAAAACTGGCGAAGCTTTCCTGCCTAAGAACATCATACCCACAGTGAAGCACGGTGGAGGCAGTTTGATGTTTTGGGGATCCTTTGCTGCCTCTGGACCAGGGCGACTTGTTAAGGTCACAGGTAGCATAAAAAAGGAAGATTATGTTAAAATATTGGATGAAAACCTGAAAGACTCTGCTAAAGAGCTCTCACTTGGTCATCGTTTATGGTTCATGCAAGATAATGACCCAAAGCATTCGGCTAAACTGACTAAGAAATGGCTTGAGGACAATCATATTAATGTTTTGGAGTGGCCATCACAAAGCCCAGACCTTAATCCAATTGAAAATTTATGGAGAACATTAAAATTGAGGGTAATGCAAAGGAAGCCTAAGAATCTTATTCAATTGGAGGATTATTGTCAGGAAGAGTGGGCTAAAATTACTACTGAAGAGTGCAACAACTTGGTTGTAAACTATGAAAAGCGACTGAGGAAGGTAATCAAGGCCAAAGGCTATACAATTGATTATTAAATAAATCGTGCCAATAATTTTGAACAAGGGTTTTTTTGCAATTATGTTTGTTGTTCCTTTGTTATTTATTTTTTCTAAAATCCGATTGCTGCATCGGAAAGGCCAGTTAAAAATACATAATATACTTTGTTATTTTCTTTAATTTAATCCCTTTTTTAGAATTTATTAGACAAAATTTAACTTTTATTTTACCGTGCCAATAAATATGATCATCACTGTATATATATATATATATATATATATCATTAAATACAATAGACACTCTCTGTCCACATACGTTTTTCTGATTCATTCCAATTTCCTAATGTATTTTCTTGTTTCTAATGGGACCTGAACGATGTATCCACCATAGTTACTTTAATCCGAATACTTTCTGATCCGTCAGTTTTTATTGTATTTTTCCAATCCGCCATACATTATGGCTTGGAAAAATGACAGACTGACTTATCTCCCCTGATTTACCTGTATTTGTGCCTTTATCAATTGCAAATCTAAAAAAAATAACGTTAAAAACTGATTTATATATTTAATTAATATTATACACTAGTTTTCTGTAATTTTTGGTGTAGATACTAACTTCTGCCAGGCATATAAGTATATCAAAGAGTTTTTCTGTTAATTTATTTGGAATTGCCATATTTCATCTGTACATTTCATGGACAAACACTAAAGATTTATTCAAAAGAATAGAACATAAACTTCACATACCTGTGTGTGTGTGTGTGTGTGTGTGTGTGTGCGTGCGTGCGTTTGTGTGTGTGTGTGCGCGTGCGTTCGTGTGTGTGTGTGTGTGGGTGTGTGTGTGCATAAGAGAGAAAGAGGGAGAGAGACGGAGAGATTTTGCTACATCATTCACTTAACGCATGCACTTGCTGTTTTGGGGGTAGCACACAAAAACATGTCTTTTCTCGTTCAAGTCGTACTAGTTTAGAGGAGGGAAAAAAGCCCTGCCAAGAAATTATCTAGCTTGCATAACTTTCAATAAACACCTCCCTCCTCTGACCCTGACCTCCAAACTTTTTTATTAACACAACTATCACTCTAAAAAAAAAAACCCAATCGACTTTTAGCCTTTTGTAGGTCCTGTTTGCTCTCCTGAAGAATTCCATTTTTTTTTTACTGCATAAAACTCACCACTTTATTTAACTTAAAAAAGCTGCAGACACTTTCTTCGTACTGTTCCAGCTGTTTAATCACCATAGTTGGATACGTCTTTACTATTTTCACGTGGTCCGTATAAAACTCTTGATAACTGCAAAAAAACAAAAATATATTACTGTCGAGTTCATAAATACTCAATAAACGATTCTCAACTAATGGTTACCATGACAACCTTCATCATTCATTATCATTCTGCAACTGCAATCAAGTTGTTGGAGTTCAGTAAGGGATCATACCTTCTTTGCAGCAACCTTGGCAATGCCCTCGATGTATTTGTTCCAATTCATGTTGCTTGTGAATGTTAGGCTTAGGAATTCGAAAGATGGTTTCTCGGAACAATTGTGTTGACACACCAGTTGGTGGTCTGTGATCGGTTTCAACCATTACATCACCACTGCAAGAACTTAGGCACCAGGATCAGAAAGTGGAATTGAGATGTCAGCGATCCTGAGGAGGGGCACTGACCTGCAAAATGTGCCTGGGCGGCATTCTCCAGTAAGGGCGCCTCAAGCGATCAGCAATAAACTAACACCTTCTCTCTTTGAGAAGATGAAGCCTCGGAGGGTGGACCTCCTAGATCTGCACATTACACTGAAATCAACAGGGATTAGGTCATCACAGGAATGGTCTAATCTCTGTTAATTTTGAGGGCCTGAGTGTGCATGCTACCAATATACACATTAAAAAGCAGAACTGACCTGACTTTCCACCTACATACAGCGTCTAGTAGTTCCAAATAGTTATGTATCTGGTACTGCCCCGGCTCAGTGTTGCTTAACTTCAGTAATTTGATGGGAACTGGTATATCAATATGATTGTGCCAAGAACACATCTTTCGAACTCAGCCTAACATTCACAGGCAACCCGAATTGGAACAAATACAGGGAGGACATTGCCAAGGCTGCTGCAAAGTAGGTGGACTCCCTCTAGCATGTTAGAAAATTACTAACACCAGAGAGTATCCTATATTTTTACAAGCCACAATTTGCCCAGACATGTTGCCACATTTGGGCTAATGCATCTATCACTACTCTCTCTCACTCTTAGACAAAAAAAAAAAAGAGTCTCAAATCTAGTAGGTTCTGCATTGTCAGCCAAGCTCCAACCTCTGTCTCATCACCACAATGTCACATCTCTGTCTGTTTTACAAGTACTTTAATGAAATGTACCTTGATGAACTCAGAACATGTGCCCATCAACGCATATACTCTCGACTGACCCAACAAGCACCAAAATTCCACCCCTTCACTGTAGAGGTCCCTAGATGCCAAAAAGCATTCTACTCTAATAGTTTCTTCCCTTGGATTATTAGACTTTGTGATTCTTGCCCTGTTTCCTACTTCCCAGACTGTACTAATCTGTTTAAATGTAATGTGAACAAAGATCTCGCTGCTCACTCCCCCACAGTCCACTGTAAGACACAATCTCAAATAGTAGCCATGTTCCAACTGGCAATACGCCTTGTTTAAGGTGGGAAAGAAGAAAAAAAGAAGAAAAAACTGAAATAAATAAAATTAATTCATAAGCTGAGAGAGGATAACCAATTTTTTTTAATGGCAACCACTCCAAACAAGGCATGAAGCCACTTGATGTAAAAAGCTAAAAATAAATACTACTTCAAGGTCAAAAGCTTGCCAACGATAAGTGTTAGATTCCAACCAGAAAACAGCAATTCTTCCCCCTTTTTTTTTTTTCAGAAACATTGATCCTGGAATGTGAGAACTAAAGGACAAAATAAAGACTCGAATCAGAAATAAATTTTTTGTGTAAAGAAATGAAAAATAATGGAGATGGATGATAAGTCAGAAGCGGAGAAGTAGGAAATGGACACTCGTCAAGAAGAAGACACTAGTGGTTAGTTCACCATCCCCGATCTGGAACGCCTCTCATATATATTGCTTATAAATGAGCTTGGGTTTATTTTAGCAGTCGTTTCCCTTATTTTTTTTTTCTTTAGTCCTCACATTCCGGGGTGATGTTTTTGAGAGAGAGGAAAAAATTGCAGTTTTCAAGGTCAGAATCTATTCAGTCTAACACTTATCGTTGGCAAGTTTTTGACCTTGAAGTAATATAATTTAGCTCCTTACACCAACTGGCTTCATGCCTTGTCTCGAGCGATTCCCATAAAAATAAAAAATGAAATCTCAAGGTACCAAGTCTTTGAACGATATGTGATTTGCATATGCGTGATGGCAAGGGAGACTATAAAATGGAGCCAAATTATGTTGACGTCAGATCGAGGACCGCATTCGGGTCGAAAGGGAATCGACATATTGCAACCATTTTGGAGACTGTAAGAGAACAGATGTATAAAAGAAAACGTTTACTGATTGTTGGCTTCATCATCTTTTTTTTTTTTTTTTTTTTGACCACGGCAACTATGACATAATAAGGCTGCCCCCCCTCCGTCCATCAGGGACGAACAGGGCCAGTTTAAGGTAAAATATATTAAGACAGGAACTAAGCAGACGAGAACAAAGCGAGAATTAAGAATTGCTATTAAAATTGTATTAAAAAATTGCGATAAACTGTTTTCCCGAAATTAACGAACACAGCAAAGTTGAGAAAAATTTGTAAACAGTGGCAGTTAGCGAATGGAGCAAAGTTGAGCAGTTTTGCAAACAGTGACAAAGCTCTAAAAATATAGTAAATAAAACAATGGAGATAGTTGACCGGGTCGACATTTGATCCGGGTGAGTTATCACAATTGAGTGTCAATGTTTGGCCGACACATGCTAGCCGCATATGCTATAAAAGTTTAACCTGTAAATTGCTTACCAATTGGTGGATAAACATGATAGTTGCCAAGTTAGAGTTTTTTAATGATATACAACAACTGTGCCGAATCAGAATTCTTTTTTTTTTTTTTTTCATTTCATCAAAATTAGACTTATCAGACGATAATTTTGAAGGTGTATATTGTTTACTTTCCTGAAATTTTTAGATGAGGATTCATTATTTGGATTATTTGGATTCTTCGGACTACTGCTCTCATCTTGAGTGTCATTTTCTTAACGTTTCAGGTGTATCTTGTCAAACTCGGGAATATGGGTGGAATTTCGAACGGGGCCCTTTATTTACTTCACGAGAGTAACATGTTCTCGTTCTGTCAGCCATGACAGGATAGAAGTCCTAAGTAATTTGCAATGGTATTTTTTTTTCTTTCGGTGGCCCATACTGAGAACTGAACTTTCAACCTTCAGGAGAATATCACTTTTACAATTGATTTTTCCAAGTACTCTAACCACTGCGCCACGGGTCCTTGCAGACCTTTCTAGTACGAATTTTGGGAGCCCTAAACCTATTTTATTTGTAGTTGTGAATATCACTACTTATTACTACTATATATATATATATATATATATATATATATATATATATATATATATATATATACATATATTCGTTTATTTTATAAAGATTAAAAAAAAAATTCGCGTTGTTATTTGGCTTTAAAGTGTTAAATGTAACACGTATCTTATTTGATTTTCAAATTTCACTCAACACCTTTAATGGATAAACCTACCCAGACTTTCAATCACGCGCAACCACGCGTAATTATCGGGCTACAGTAAAACCACAGCTAACATCAAGTAAACTTAACTTAAATTTCTTCCATTAAACATCATGACGAAGAATAAGAGGAAAAAACACGTCTCTTATTTGATTTTATATATATATATATATATATATATATATATATATATATATATATATATATATATATATATATATGAAATTAAAAAAAGAATTTTATATATATATATATTTGGCTGTTAAGGGGTCAAATTTCAACGATTTGACCTTTGAGAACTCTACCAAACTCCTCCGACAATTTTGGGTCTAAACACTGTGTGTCTCTGTGTGTGTCTGTGTACATTTCCCTATGCAATAACTCCGTCAATTTTCAGTCTACAGACTCGAAATTTGATATACAGGGTACTGAGATTTGGTAAAATCGATATAATCGGTTTTCGGCCAGAAATTTTGCTGTTAAGGAGTCAAAGTTCAACGATTTGACCGTTGAGAACTCTACCAAACTCCTTCGCTAATTTTGGGTCTAAACACTTAAAATTTTAGATATAGGTTCCTTGGACATGGATCTAACTTAATAACTTGATTTGAGCCCCAAACAATAAATGTTAAGGGGTCATAATAGGGGTCAAAATTAAAAAAAAAATTACTGCTTTTTTTTTGCTCAACATACACCTCCAAACACCCGGGCAATGCCGGGCTGAAATGCTAGTATATATATATATATATATATATATATATATATATATATATATATATATTACTGCTATTATTTACTTATTACTGTATATATCATCTATTATTTATAATTAACGGTTCCCATATTGTGTTGAATTCTATGCTAGGTTTACTTAGTAATTCGCAAGCTCAACAGAAACATTACAGGGTTCGACAAGATACACCTGTATAAAGTTGGAGGTTACATTGACCGAAACGTTGTTAAAATGACAATGAAGGTGAAAATAGTGATTTATTGTTTATTTTAAAAGCTAACCTTATATGGATATTCTCTAAGATAATTTTAGTCTGGTTTAGTAATGAATTCAAGACGGATTCGTTTGCTCCTTGTCTCATTTTGTCCAGAATTGAATCCAGTTTGTCTTCTCTTTTCTGAAAAAGAAAAAAAAAAAAAAGTAAAAACTGAATTAAAGTTAAAAAAAATATATACAACAAAGAAAGTACGTACGTTATCATCTTTTACAACCACAAAAAAAAACAAAAAAACATCATTCGATCGCCAAATATGAGATATAAGAAGGTGATCGCTCCAAACAAGTTCTCGCGCCACAAACCAAATGGCTTGTTTCATTTAATCCTGTTAAAACTCATTCTGTGTCTTTCAATCGTAAGTGTGCCTCTTTTCTGCTCTTAATGAGAAATCGACTTTTGACGTTTTTTTTTTTTTTTTTATCTTTATTTCTCACCAAATCTTTCTCGGAGTTAATACATTAGATCGATTGCTCCTTCTACTTCCTTATAGAGTCAGTTCTCTAAACGCTTTCTCACACATTGACCGATAAATGTAAGTTTAGTTAGTCAATTCAACGCAGATGTTTTCATGTTTTTCTTAGTGGTGTCATGCCACGAGGGATAAAAAAGACGAAAAAAACAAAAACAAACAAAAATTTAAAAGTTTGATTTATAAACAAATGTTTGTTTATTTTTAAAAATCTGCGTTGAATTGTCTTACTAAACTTACATTTTAAATTTACACTTGGACAATGCTCAACTCCCTACTTTGAGTGTCCCCGTTAGCATGGTTTCTAGTTCACAGTAACCCCTTACGTCTAAGTTGCAATGTATCTTGTTTGAGGTTTAAAAAAAAACAAGCCGCGTGTGCGTGGCCCCCCTCTGGTGCTGCATGTGAGATGACGCCACAAAAAATAGTGAAGAAATGATGAAAAGTGTGAAGGGCCAAAAAACAATGGCCTCCACATTTTGGTCAAGTTTCAGGAAAATCTAATGAATAGATCAAACGCTATGGAGCAAAAAATGTAATTTGGGGTCATTTTGTGGCATTTTTTTTACCTCTTTCAAGCCCTTGGGGACGCAGAATCCCAATGTAAATGGATAACGGTGCAGTTTCAGGCCTTAACACATGCATATTTGAGTTGACCACTGTGAAAAACAACTATATAGTCAGACATATCAAGTTTTTGTTGAGAAATATGAAAAAAGAGCCACAAAATAGGGCGTTTTTAGCACTAAAAGTCCTTGGGGGCGCGAACCAGAATTTTTACAGGGTCACCCATACTGGATTGATATTAAGAATAATGGGCTCCACGTTTGGGCCAAGTTTCAGAAAAATCTAATGGAAGGATCAAAAGTTATGGGGCAAAATGTGTAATTTTTGGCTATTTTCGGAATTTTTTACCTCTTTTGAGTCCCTGGGGATGCAACGGGAATTTTTGAAAAAAATATTTTTTACTGTGCACATCTATTTAATTTGTGGCAAAATTTCAGGAAAAACTAATGGATGGTTATCTGGCAATTGTCCGGACTAACAGACGTATGGACGGATGCCACTGAAAACATAGGTCCCTCTCCGATAAATCGGGGACCCCCCCCCCCAAAAAAAAAAATCACAAATACTAAAAAACAAGTAATGAAATCTCGTGGGAATAAAGAATATTCTGTTTCTATATTTATTCTGAGTCGGACAAAGCAAAAAGAAAAAAAAAAGGAAAAGGCAAGATGGTTGGAACCCATGGCTAATTATAGGTAATTCACACACTGTATTATTTTTTTTATGGCTAGAAAATAATTAAACGAATATTAATCAAAGATTTACAGGTATTAATGAAGTAGGACAGGTTGGGCGGGGAGAGATTAAAAAAAAAGAGAGACACCAGTTTACGACATAATAATGGTGCTAATTTCTTGCTGCTAATTTAAAATACAAATCATGTCAGTGTCAGTAAATCCGATTCAGCCAATGCGCAATAATTCTCATGACATTGCAAAATTCTGCCGAACCAGTTCCTTAGACGTTTTTGTTATGTCATTCACAGCAAGAACTCTTTAATTGTTTTTTGCATTTATATTGTAATAGTAATGTTCACCTTTCTATTCCATATGACAATTGATGAAATTAACCTGCGAGGTTTTGATTCGTTACTGATGGAAGCAAGGTTTTTCCACCAGGAAAGTCGCAGAAGAGATTTGTGCTGCTGAAGGTGAAGGAACTTTGAAGAAATCATGCATTTTAAGTTGGTTCCGAATGGTCATGCCATCAGTGCCAAACTTCACTGTAAACAACTGGAGCAGTCTATGAAAAGTTGCAGTAAAAGTACCTGGCTCTGATAAACTGAAAACATGCTTAATGCAGCATGACAATGCCAAGCCACACACTGTCAGGAAAACCAAAGGCAAGTTTGAAGAGCTGAACGGCATTGAGATTCTGCTACATCCAGCTTACAGTTCTGACTGTGCTCCATCAGATTACGACCTTTTCCGCTCAATCTGAACACTTTCGCAAAAGGGCTGCCAAAGCAATTTCATTTCTTCATCTGTGTGCTTCACATCAAATGAAGATTAGCGATTTTTTTTTCCAAGAACTACTTGTTAAA
>NC_136507.1:30204464-30281964 GCF_053919585.1 Euprymna scolopes | reverse complement strand
CATAAACGACCTCATCAAATGCCCATTTATCCATTTATGTAGAGACAGTGTTCGACCTGCTTGTTTATTTACAATATTTACAAACAAACAAACAGCTTGCATTCACGCTAATTAAGCAGTAGGTGAAATCATTTTATGAAAGTGCTCTACTCAACGTGGGGGACTTTTTATATATATATATATATATATATATATATATATATATGTATTAAAATAAAATATGTATAAAATAGGTTTATAAGCCAAATTACAACACAACATTGTGAGAATAAACAATAAACAAATATTTATTTGTTTAAAATTAATATTTCGGAGATAGACTCCATCCTCAGAATTTTATGCATTTTTTCCTTTTTCTTTTATTTTTTTCCTTGCATGATGTTAATTTTAGGAAAAACAGTTAGTAAAGAATCCACGTGTTATCCGTCTGCTCTGTTATTTTAAAATGCCGGAAAAATATGCTTGTCACACGTGCTATGAAAGTCTGAGATGTACTTTCTGTGATAGAAGCGCTGTTTAAATTTAAAAAAAATATATATAAGATATGTTTATTAGCCAAACTTCAACGCAATATTATGAAAATAAATAAATATTTATTTGTATAAAATTAATATTTCGGAGATAGAATACATCCTCAGAATTTTATACATTTTTTCCTTTTTCTTATGTTGATGGAGTCTATCTCCGAAATATTAATTTTAAACAAATAAATACTTGTTTGTCGCACTGTTCTGGTTGTGTATGCTAGAGTAGAAATTGTAAGGGTGGCTATATATGCCTGAATTCATCATGTAATCATGTTGAAACAAAGAGAACTAGTAGCTGGTAATTTGATGCATTGGTGCCACCGTACTTATGGTCGTTTACTATGCGTGCTTGTGTTTAGAAGCGTACTAATTAAATCTTCACTTGGGAATATGTGGTAAGCTGTTATAAAAGTATCGTGAAAATGAATGAAAGGAAAGCAATTTAATACGACGATATGGCAAACACACGGTTTGTTTTCATGCTAGTCATATGCAAAGCCAGCCATGTTGGTACAAGGTTAGGTGTTCGTTTTTGACGATCTGCTATTCCTGAAAGTGAGTGTATGCAATCATAATGTATTTTGTGAGGTGGCAAGTTATCTATATATATAAAAGCGAATATGTATGTGTGTATGTATGTTTGCTTTTCCTCGATGTCCACGAAAGGCTTCTTTCAAAGAAGCGCTTGCTCGGTTCACAACTTCTTAAAACTTTTTATATCATCTATAAATTGTAATATCTATGAATTATCTACGGAGCTCCCCTGTCTATTTAATTAGATTGACTTTCAAACGTTAATTATTCCACATTTCCCGCATCGGCACGCGTTACATTCGGTTTTCGGTATAAAAAAAGCGAACCTTGACTCTAATCACAGGCTCAGAGCCAGTTTGGTCAATGTCGACTTCGTCACATCAGACTTTAGCTTTCATTTCGCTCCTCCTAATAAACAGGGAGCGGCTTTTTAAAAACATTTATTCAAAACTGTCCCGCACAAAATCGTAACTGCTGAATACCTATCGCCGTCACGTCAATCAAAAAAACGCGCACCTGTTTTTTTTAAAACACTTTACTATTTTCCAACTGTGCGTCGTCAACGCTTCGGGTTTTTTTCACATACCCCGAAAAACACCCAGGCAACGCCGGGTACCCCTCGCTAGTTATTCCAATAAACGATTCAGAATAAGGGAACAATAAGTAATCGAAACTGTATTCGTAATTTATTTTATATAAAATGTCAATATGTGGAAAGGCAAATACTAAACCGGCTACATACAGAAAAATTAACAGAAAAAATAAAATGAAGCAATGAGTTTGGGTTACGGAAGTGGAGCCATTTGTATTGGAGTAAAAAGTCTTAGCTACTCTCTCAGTGGGATTATGTATTTGAGAGAGTATGTCCAACAGGAAAAAAATTAATAATAGTAAAGCAGGAACAAAATATATGTATTGAGAGTAGTAACTGTAAGTGGTGGACGTAAAAGTTGTGCACAGGAAGTGTTTATTTATAATCTTGTAATAAAGTGTCACCGGAAAAGTGATATCATTTTATTATAAATAGAGAAAGAGATAATGTATATTTAAAAAATTATTTTCGATAATAAATTTGTTAATTAAAATTAAACTTAAACAAAAGGTGATATTTATGCCGCGCCCTAAAGAGAGAGAAAGAGAGAGAGAGAGAGAGGGAGAGAGAGAGAGAGAGAGAGAGAGAGAGAGAGAGAGAGAGAGAGAGAGAGAGAGATATGGGTATATATGCTGATGACACCACACTCTATAACAGGCACAAAAAAAAACAAATGAATACATATCTGAGGAAATGGCAGAAACACTAGAGGATGGCCTCTAATCTGTAGTGAAATGGGGACAAACATGGATGGTCACATTCAATGCTGCTAAGACTAAACTTGTTTCTTTCAATAATTACAAGAAACCTTCTCTACCACCAATAGCAATGGCCAAAGATTCATTATCTGAAAGTACTTCTTTTAAACTCCTCGGCGTAACGTTCACAGGAAACATGAGCTGGAACAATTACATTGAGAGCATTGCCAGGACTGCTGCAAGGAAGGTAGTCTCTCTCTACCATGCTAGAAAGCTACTAATGCCCGAAAGTATCCTGTATCTCTATAAGGCAACCATTCGCCCATGTATGGAGTATTGTTGTCATATTTGGGCTGGTGCATCTGCTGCTAGTCTCTCACTCCTAGACAAGGTCCAAAAGAGAGTCTCCAACTTGATAGGTCCTGAACTGTCATCAGCCTCTGTCCCACCGACGAAATGTTGCATCCCTCTTTCTGTTCTACAAGTGTTTTAATGGTGAATGCTCTGACAAACTGCAAGCACTTGCGCCCCTATGGCGTAAATACCCTCGACAAACCCGACAAGCAGCTAAATCCCACCTCTACACAGTAAGAGATCCCTAGATGTAAGAGAACTTTCTACTCCAGTAGTTTCTTCCCCAGAACCACTAGACTTTGGAATTCCATTTTGGGTTTCTGCTTCCTCAACTGTACTGACATGCAGAAGTTCAAGTGTAACGTGAACCGACATCTTGCTGCCCAACTCCCTACATAGTATCCCAGTAGCTTATGTCCCTGATAGTAGCCCCTTACACCAAAGTGTCAATGTGCCTTGTTTGGGGTGAAAATGTAATAAAAGAAAAAAAGAAAAAGAAAAACAAAAAAAGAAAAAAGAAAAAGAAGAAAAGAAAAAGAAAAAAAAAGAAAAAGAGAATTAGAGAGAGAGAGAGAGAGAGAGAGAGAGAGAGAGAGAGAGAGAGAGAGAGAGTGTGTGAAGTTTTTACTGTGTAAAGGACACAGCACAAATTCAGGTTTGTCCTTCGTGACTTAAAAGCTGTTTTATTAGTAGAAACTTGAAACGCAAATAGTTGCAAGATTCGTTAGTAAAAGACGTTTTGTTTTTAATTTATGTTCATTTTCCCAGGGAAAAAACAACTCAAAAACAAAACGAGAAAGAAAAAAAAAAAAAAAAAAAAAAAAAAAAAAAGAAAGAGAAAGAATTCTATTTCATTTTCTTTTTCTCAGGCTTACCCATCGCCCTTTCTCTGTTTAGGTGATCAACTGCGTTCGCTTTGATTTGCATTAGGTAAAGCAAAAATCTAATATATAAACGGCTACATCTGTCGGTCTGTTTGTCTCCATATTTTCAAACTCTATCTCCTCCGAAACTATAAGTCGCAGAGCGGCGCTAGGAGTCTCAAATGATTGGCTTTTTTAATTGCCGTTTTTTTTTGTTTTTTTTTTTATGGGACTTTAGCTGGTTAAAATAGTTTTTAAGGGGTCAAAAATGGGTAAAAATTGAAAAAATCTTTAAACATTTTTATATCCATCTTAGTTTATTTTTAATTTTTAATCAGTTTATATATGTGTCACGTTGGTAGTGGTAACGTCACCAGCTTTGAATGCTTTGGTTTCGATTCTAGCCGAAGGTACCTAAATATATTTTTACTTTCGAAATCACGATTCTATAATAATACATACGAAATCTGGACGAATTAAAATTTCATATTTAAGCGTATTTTACACCCAGGCAAAACTATAAAAAGAACTGTGTGTGTGTGTGTGTGTGTGTGTGTGTGTGTGTGAGTTCATTTCTTATGGACTCGAAAACTGCTGGGCCGATTTTTATGAAATTTCACACAAGGGTACTTTATGTGCCTGGTTGTGTTCAATTATAAAAATGATATCAGGGAAACGAATGCCAACAATAATCATCCGATTCATACGAAATCAATGAATGATCTTCTTCTTCTTCTTCTTCTTCTTCTTCTACTACTACTACTACTACAACAACAACAACAACAACAACAACAACAACAACAACAACAACAGCAGCAGCAGCAACAACAACAGCAGCAGCAGCAACAACAACAGCAGCAGCAACAGCAGCAACAACAACAACAACAAAAAGAGGAAGGTGACGGTGGCTAAGTGGTTAATGACACGAACTGACAACCTGGGTGTACCAAGTTCAAATCCAGGTAATTCCACAGAAGCACTTTCACTTAAAAGCAACCTTCACATGGTTCATCCATTAAGTATCCAATATCCTTCTAGAAACAATTTTTCTTTTTTATTATTTAGAAGGTCACCATTTATCAAGGTCCGAAGGCCACTCAAAGATAATGGTTAAGTGTTAACAAAGACGTGCATAAATGCATACAAAATGACGTCACCAATAACGGAAAAAGACTATATGTTTGAGGCGTGGATGACGTTTGAGAACAGGTTTGAGATCACGTGAGAGAAGTAACGCGTGATGAGAAAATGAGGAAATAAATGCTGTTGTACAACAACAAAAAAAGCGAGTTGAAGTTCTTTCCTATTTTTGGTGTTGTGGTGTTAATGGCTGAATAAATGACGAGAAGGACACGGTAACAATTAAATAAATATGTATTTTTAAAAAAATTCATTATGAATGATGATGCTCTTCCTCCTCCTCCTCCACCACAACAACAACAACAACAACATTAGATTTTTTTTAATCCGATGTCTAAAAAAAGGGGGTGAAGGATGATAACTTAGGTACAAATATGAAGTTGTCTTGGTGTATTATCATATAGCTAACAATAGATAAGCACTGCCAAGACTAAGCTTCTTTCCTTTAACAATTACAAGAATCTTTCTCAACCACTCATAGCCATGACTAATAAGACCTTGTTTGAGAGTATTTTATTCAAGCTCCTCAGTTTAACGTTCACAGAGAACATGCAACAGTTACATAGAGGGTATTGCCAAAGCTGCTGCAAACAAGACGGGCTCTCTCTCTACTGTGCTAGAAAGTTATTTACGCCTGAGAGTATTCCTGTACCTCTACAAGGCTACCATTCGCCCATGTATGGAGTATTGTTGCCACATTTGGGCTGGTGCATCTGCTACTAGTCTCTCACTCCTGGATAGGATTCAAAACAGAGTCATCAACCTAATAGGTCCTGAACTGTCAGTTTGTCTTCAATCGTTGTCCCATCAACGAAATTTTGCATTCTTCTGGCTGTTTTACAAGTATTTTAATAGTAGGTGCTCTGACGAACTACAAGCCCTTGTATCCCCTTAACGTAAATACCTTGACAAATCAGACAAGCAACAAAATCCCACCCCTTCACAGTAGAGATCCCCAGATATAAGAAAGCCTTTTACTCAAATAGTTTCTTCCATGGGACTGCTAGACTTTGGAATTCCCTTCCGGGTTCCTGTTTTCCCAACTGTACTGACATGCAGAAGTTCAAGTGTAATGTAAACAGACATCTTGCTGCTCAACTCCCTACATAGTACCCCTGCAAATTATGTCCTAAATAGAAGCATCCTACATCAAAGTGGCCCTGTGCCTTGTTTGGGGTGAAAATGGAATTAAAAAAAAAGCATTATACCGATCTGGCATCGGATGGGAACTCCGATTCCAAAGTGAGGATGTTACCTGCGTTTGTTTATTGTGCCAGTTCCTGTGATCCTGTAGACATTCGTGGAGCATTTGCTCTTGTTTGGCCAACCCAGTCTCGTGAACTTGCCAAATTTCAGCCACTGATTCAAGATACGTACACATGTCCGTTATGAGCGCGTTAGTATGGGTGAATTCGTTGTCGATGTCACACTAAAAATAAAAAAATAAGGAACAAAAATAATAATTTCTTGTTTCTTTATTATGTAAAACAGGGGCCTCAAAACTACAGCTCGTGGGCCAGATCCGGCCTGCCTAATTTTTAATCCGGCCTGTAAAAATATTCAAGAAAATATTTGAAAAAATGGAAATGTGTGAAAAAAATGGAAATGTGTTTTTGTTTTTTGTCTAGAAAAATGATTAAAAAAGAATGAGGTTTTTGCTAAAAAGCGAAACAGTATAAAACACGTCCAGATCATTTTTTTTTTTTATATTAGCCCACATAGCTCTAAAAAGCCAGCAATATGACCCCACCTCCTGTGTTTGAACACTTTGGAGACCTCCTGATGCAGAACATTCAGTGCTTATTTAGCATTGCACTTATTAAAAAAAAAAAAAAATACAGAAAAATCTTTATGGTGTACGTAATCGTCACAGAACGAAGATGTCATATTCTGAAAGCCACGTAAATTGATTAAGTATTTTTTTTAATTATTTAACCAAGAAAATCAGATTTTATGACTAAGCAAGACGTAGTGTTTTGATTGGCCATCTATTATATAAATCTCACCTGCCTGTTAGTGTATGTGTATTCATGTACGTGTGTTTGTACGTCTCACTAAAACTTTCGATACATGCGACCAACACTGACAAAATTAGTATTGTTTGAAAGCTCAGTCTCTCGGCTGACAAATATCCAAAAATTATCCAAAAACACTAATTCTTTCACTCTCAACTAGGCTGTTTTTTGCAAGGGGTCACTTTTTTCACTGACATTTTTGTAAAGTCATCATACACCTTGCGATGAATAATCTTAAATTGAATGGTGGTGACGTTGTATGTCATGTTGGGTGCAGCGACAAAATGGTTTGCTTTTTTTCACTTCCTTTTCCTTTTAGTGTTACAGGTTTGAGCCTGCCTGCTTGCTTACGATTTTCTTTTTTTCTTTTTTTGTGCTCTCTGCTATTTCCATGTTTTTAGGGGGTTGGTTCATTTTCTTCTTCAAATATTGTTTTAGGGCTCCGTTGATCAGTACCCGTACCTCTCCTCACGGGGCACGCCAGGTACCCCCGCCAGTGATTTATAAATAAGAAGGAGACAACTCAATTGGAACTATCAAGATCAAAATCAGCCTTATAAAGGATACAATTTAGTATTAAAATCGCTAAAAATCGTAAATTTTGATTTTCTTAGTTAAAAAAACTACTATGTGACTTTTGGAATATGACATCTTAAAGATTTTTTTTGTATCATTTTTTTTAATAAGTGTGATCCTAAATAAGCACCAAATATTGCCACAATGATGGAAAATAAAAATTTAGTAACATAGCACGGACACATATATGCAAATGCTATGTTTTCTATTACAACAGAATCACATTGACCCACCAGTTCCCGTCAGATCACCAGAAGTTAAGCAACATTGAACCTGGTCAGTACTAAAATGGGTGACCATTTAGGAATTCCACATGCTGTATGTGCTCTCTGCTTATCTTGGCATTGTTTTCAATCGTCTTGGACTTCTCCTTGCCACTGGAACCAAGCAGTGCCAATTCAGGAGACGTGTGGTTGGATATTGCACAACCTTTGCTTCACAATGCAGCATGTGGCATCCATCAGCCTTCTAGGATGATGAGATGGTCCTCGTCATTCCAACGGACGAACATCCCATGTTTTAAAATCAATTTATTTATCACTATATTTATGTATAATCTAGTGTCCATGCTGCTTGACCAATAGTTACCAAACTTGGTGAAAATTTTGATCATAGGCTAACTCAGAACTGGTTTAACTTGGGGATATAGAGGTCATGGAAAAGGTGAAAGTATTACTTTTAGTAATGATTGTTGCAATATTTTTGATATAATAAAAAGTGTATGATTAAAGAACAATTGGAAGGTTCTACTTATAGACACTGGCGATATGAACTGACCAATCAAATGGATCCATGTTCTGCTAGCAACCAATCAGAAACTGGAATTGTCCATAAAAATATTAGATTTTTTAGTAATACACATAATTTTTCGTGCCCACATGAGAAAGATCTTTGATCTTTGCCTGCAAAATTATAAATTCCGAGACTTATACAGATCAGCTACCCACTGAATACTCTTTTTATCTCCAAGACTTGTACAAATTAGCTACCCATCGAAAATTCTTCTGAAGTTAAACATGGCTTTCTTCATAGAGACTTGTTAATTGGCTCATATTGTAGCCAATGAAGTACGGCATCTTATTGAACATTGACCTTGAAAGATTAAGAAGTCAAGGTTGAAACTTTGATGGGATTACAACCTCAGATTTTTCCAAATTTTATATGCAGATATTTTGATAACACTTTGATAACAGTAATAACCACGCAAAATAGAGAAGTAAGACACGGATAAGACTATGGCCTTACATTGTCATGCGGAGGTCAGGGTTAGGGTTAACGGACAGCTAGTTTAGTTATATTTCTAAACCTAATATCAAAGAGTTGTTTCTGTTTTTGAAATATCTTTTCCAATTGTTACATCTATATATCTATAAAAGTTAGAATGTGTGTGTGTGTGTGTGTGTATGAGGACACTTCTCAACCTATACACTCAATGCATTTTCGATTTGCAAACTTGAAATTTGATATATAAGGTATTCAGACAGGTGGGAAACTTTTTTAATTGGTTTTTATCCGAAAAAAAAAAAAGGGCTGTTAAGGGGTCAAAATAAAAAAAATTGTTATGCGGGAAGTCATCAGATTTTTATTTATTTGCTAACTGTTTCACGAAAGCGCATGCGTGAATGGTTCCCATTACAGATTCCTTATGTTAAGAATAAGTAGGTTTGAAAACACTTTTTAAAGATCGTGTCAACTAGACTAATGAACTGTATAGAAAAAACATAATACTCGCACGGACATTTCTCAGTTTCTTTCTGTTTTTTTCTTTACTTCATTTTTTTTTAAGGAATTTAATGTTATGCTTAATACTTACGGTATTTCTGTTAATAATGAATAAAGAATTCTGCATTAATTAAAATATAATATGTATACATATTACGACCGGGCAACGCCAGGCGGCCTGCTAGTTATAATATAAAGCACGCTAAATATATTTTGGGGAGAACAGGGAGGAGCAGGTTTAATAAGAAATTTTGTCATTACTATCTGGCACAACGTTGCCGCTATTGATCAAGGGAAGAGTCTACCAGGCATGTGCAGTGTGATTATGTATGTAAATGAAACTTGGTCAGTGAGGGTTGAGGATATGCGTTGCATGGATAGAAATGATACAAAAATGATAAGATGCAATGTGAATCTTAAAAACAAGCTTAGATATGATGACCTCAGAGGAAGATTAAATCTGTACAGCATAGGAAGATGTGTGCAGAGCAGGAGATTTAATTTGGTCACATTATAAAAAAATGTATGAGAAAGCGTGGTAGTAGAAGTAGAACAGTTGAGGTAACAGGGTCAGTTCACAGAAGAAGGACAAGGAAAAGATGGGGGAGATTGATAAAAATGGACTTGAGAGAAATAGAGAGAAATAGAGATAAATAAAGACCTGGCCAGAGATAAGTTAGTTTGGAAATCAATTTCTAAAAGCCATCCAATGAATGCCAGCTTGTAAAACGAACGTCAAGCTAAATATGATGATGACCATGGATATATAAGATGGACTTAAATCTAATGACCTCAGAGGAAGATTAAATCTGGGCAATGTAGGAAGATGTGTCTAGAACAGGATACTTGGTTGGTTTGGTCACATTAAAAAATGTACGAGAAAGCTTGGGTTAGCAGTTGTAGAACAGTTGAGGTAGCAGGGTCAGTTGGCAAGTAAAGGTCAAGGAAAACATGGAAGGAAGTGATGAGGATGGATTTGAAAAAAAGAGGGATAAATAAAGACCTGGCCAGAGATAGGTTATTTTGGAAATCAGTTTCGAAATGTCCTTCAATCCATGTTAACATGTAGAATGGACGTTAAACCAAATATGATGCTGGAAAATGGATGGGATGAGCTTAGATCTGATGACGATTACATCTGTACTGTATAAGGAGATGTATGCAGGACAGGAGATTTAGTTTAGTCACATTAGAAAAAATGTATGAGAAAGCTTGGATTAGTAGATATAGAATAGTTGAGGCAGCAGGGTTGGCAGGAAAAGCTCAAGAAAAACATGGACGGAAGTCATAAGGTTCGCTTTTAAGAGAAAGAGGGCTAAATAAAGACTCGGCCAGAGATTGGTTAGTTTGAAAATTAATTTCATCCAAAGTCGTCCAAAAACATGCTAATATGTAAAACGGACGTTAAACCAATGATGATGATGATGATGATGATGATGATGATGATGATGTGGTGGTGATGATGATGATGATGATGATGATGATGATGATGATGATGATGATGTGGTGATGATGGTATTGGTTATGATGTTGATAATGGTATTGGTGATGATGATGGTGGTGATGATGGTGGTGGTAGTGGTGATGGTGATGATCATGGTGATAGTGGCAATGGTGGTAGTGGTGATGATGGTGGTTGTGATGATGGTAATAATGGTGGTGGTAGTGGTGGTGGTGGTGGTAATGATGGTGATTTATCAGCACTGATACTAACCTTCAATTCAACCATGTTTTCATTGAAAGCAATATCATAGTCCTTGATGATAGGTAAGAATCTCTCCAACAGCTCGGACGCCATTTCAGGATCGCAAAATCGATTCATGATAAAAATGTTCTGAAAAACAAGTAGAACAATTTAATCAAGCATTTAGCCATTTTTATGATGTTGCAGTGCGTATGATGTATTATTTGGCTCTCATCTTGGATTTTATTCTCACAACGTTTCAGCTGATGTAGCCTCCCATTCTTCTAAAGGTTCATCCTGTCAAACTCAATAAATAATAATAATAGTAAAACTTCAGAATCAGTATGGAATTTCAACAGAACACTTTATTTATTTCATGGGGATAGCTTGTACAAGGACCCATGGTGAAACGGATAAAAGTGCTGAGTAATAATCAGTTCTAAGTTGTGAATAAGTTAAAATTCCTACTTGGTGATGGCTGACTACATCTAAAATAGTTAACATATTTTGCCATCAGAAAAGATTTCAATATCGGACAATTTTTCCTTCTAGTTTCTAAGTTTATGTGTGAATTTTTGTATGTTTAAAATTTAAAAAAAAAAGTTTTTATATCGTGTATATCTGTTTTTTTGGGTTTTTTTTTTGTATACATTTAATTATTTTCTGGGATTTGCATTCAAACACTACTTGTTCAATGGCAACTTTGTGATGAAGTGCAAAGTTCGTTCGAGAAGGTGCATGTATGGACACCCAGTAACACTAAAAACAAGAGCAATAAGAGAGGAATGTTTTAGATTAACACCAGTTCACAATTTCCGATTTCGAATATAGCAGCCATGATGCAGTGGATACGTTATGTTTTACCGAGATAGCCAGTTTCTTCATCAGACAGGTCTTGTCCGATGAGGTAGGTGCGTGGACACTTAGCAACTAAAAACAAGAACTGTCGTTCTTTACTTGCTTTCCCACGACGCCCGGGGTCGCTTTTTAATGGAAGGTGTTATATTGTGGTGGTGGTGGGAGTATCGGACAAGACGTTTGCGATAATGAATGGATAAGACAAGAGCTGATTTATCATATTCTTTATTTATGAAACGCCATTACAGGAAAATCAATAAAAAAAACTAAGGGCAATAACTCTTCTCTATTTCCGAGTTATAAAAGCAAACTAACTAACATAACAGAGAGAGAATCCAGCTCTCCCAAAAGGGAGAACTTTGGATCAAGATAAAAATTAAAATTGCCGTAGCCTAGAAGGAGTTCTCCTTCATTGACTGAAGACAGAAAAGATAAAAAAGGCAGATAGGTTCTGTAGCAACGAAGGTCCATTCATACTGATGGAGAGTGTGAAGCTGGCTTTAGGTTTACTTTTGGCAGCTTCGTTACTTTCCCTAACCCTCCTTTATTCCATCAGTTATTTTTCTGACAAAGGGGAAAGAACTGGTGTTTTCTGGGTGAGTTGTTGTTTTGAGTGGATCGCATGTGGAGATTTCCAATCCACTTGTAGTATTCGTCATCATTCAATCGGCAATCTATCCATCTCATTAACCTTTATCTTTGAGTTGTTTTTAGCCGTGATATGTAATAACTCAGTAAAAATAAAAACTATAAAACATAAATAAATAATAACATCATTTGTATTGCATTTTATGGTGAAAAGGGATCAACGAAAATACCAGTCAAAAAAAAAAAAAGACGATAGAGGAAGATGATAGACCTGTGCGAGGATTTTTTTTTCTCATTTATTATTTGTTATCTATTTTTTTTATCATTAATTTATTTTATATACATAATTACTTAATTTAATTTTGTTATCTATATTTTTATTTAAATATTGATTTACTTATTTCATTTATTTATTTTATTTAGTTGTTCAGTTTTCTTCTTTCTTTTTTATATACACGTGACTGAACTCAGAGAATGTGTGAGACGCAGCCATTGAACTTTTTGAATGCCACGTGAGCTATTGGGCTGTTGATCAAGGCGAGAGACGCTGAAATCATTAAACATCCAGTTTTGAGTCTATGTCTATTGAATACTTTAGTTAAATGCAATTCAGATAATAGGGCTTTAGATCAGTTAGAGAAGCCAATATGCAAAACCCCCGTCAAGAGGTAGGCCCTGAAACGGTGCATATTCTCTCCTGATGACCCAACATTATCTGTAAACTGGAATGGATTACTCCACAAGATACAAAAATGATAAACTTTATTATATACAAGTCTACAAGGAGAGGTAGTCTCCAAAATGGTGCCTATTCTTTCCTGGTTACCCGACATCATCTGTAGACCAGGATGAAATACCCTACAAGTTAAAACATCTGGATAATCTTGATTATATATGTAACATAGTACATATAAGCGTGTGGGAAAGTATCAGCAGCAGCAGAGAATTGCTGGTTTGCGAAGAGATTGGCAGCAGCAACAAAGCAGTAGCCATAAAGGCGCATATGCAAATTAGGAAGAGTGCGCAAGAAAAAGGGGGAAAAAAAAAGAAAAATACACCATGTGCTTGGGAGAGAAACAAAATGGATGTTGAAGAAAATGGACGTGCAAAGTCAAGGACGAGAATGATCTGGCTGTGACCAGCATACCATCAGAGGAAGGAGAAACACGTTCCAGGAAAATGAACATGTGGTAATGAGAGACCTTTTTTAAGTGATGCCGAAAGTAACGGCAATAAATGATTTTGTTGAGAAGAGAAAAATTTTGCCGACTCGGATTTTTATTTCTTTTGTTTGTAACGGCAAAATTACATACACATGTCTGCAAGGTAAGCGGCTTCTTCCAAACAACAATATCTTCTGTTACTCGCTTCATTGCGAGTTTCTGCTTCCGTCCTGGTACCAAATATTATCCTAACATTGATAGTGAGTTATTTCTACGCGATATGTACAGTATAATCATGTTGACAGATTCGTCAGATTGCTCAAAGTTAAGCAACATTAAGCCTGCTCAGTACTAAATCGGTGACTATTTGGGAGTACTAGGTGCTGCATGTGGAAGGTATCTCTCTTTATCCTCATATTGTTTCTAGTCATCTTGGACTTATCCATTGGAACCAAGTAATGCAGATTTTTTTTATTTTATTAATTATTCAATTTTCACTCCAAACAAGGCACAGTGCCACTTTGAAGTAGGGGGCTACTATTGGGGCCATAAGTTGCAGGGATATTATGAAGAGAGGTGGGCAGCAAGATGTCTGTTACCATTACTCTTGCATTTTTGCATGTAAGTACAGTTGGAAAAGCAGGATCCCTGAAGGGAGTTCCATAGTCTAGCAGTCCTGGGGAAGAAGCTATTATGTGCTTGGTTGGTTGGTTGTTTTTGTTTTACAGCATATCAACCTTTTAATGCCGAATCTAGTTATTTATTATCAGATTCTATTTAACCCATAGTTGAGACCCTAACAGGTACTACCACTCCGGGTCAGAGTGGACCTGGGAGCAATGGCAATTAAAGGGTGGCTCCACACTCCCCAAATCCTGCCAGGTGGGGCCTCACCATTGGATATAGTTTTAGGTCATATCCAGGACCTATGTGCTTGGGGATTGCGCATCCTTTGCTTTAAAATAGACTTCCTACACAGGCATTATTATATGGCTTATTCATCATCCCTTAAGACTGAACAATTCTCCTCTTTTTTAACATGCCCCATTTGGTAATCCCTCCTCAATTGGTGATTCGCATTACCACAAACAAATTTCCTAACCATCAAATGATGATTTCTTTTCTAATCTTTTTTTCTTTCTGATATTTTTTAAATTTCTAGTGCAAATGCGGAAGAATGAAAGCCTTTTTTTTTAATACTCCCACACACCCATGAAAATCCTCCTCTCTGTTGTAGACCTGAAGAACCCATCCTCTCTGCAGTGCACCCAGAGATTCACTTCCCCTCTGTTGCATGCCTGAGGAACCCCCTTCTCTTGTATGCCTGTTTTAGGCCTGAATATTCTACCCCCTCTATTGCGTGCCCAAAGATTTCCTCTCCTCTGTTGTGTGCCTGAAGAACCCTTTCTCTGTTGCCTACCTAAAGATCCCCCTCTCTGTTGTGTGCCTGAACATCCTCCCCTTGTCGTAGGTCTGAAGATTCCACTCCCCTCTGTTGTGCGCCCAGAGATTCCTCCCTCTGTTGTGCGCCTGAAGAACTCCCCTCTCTATTGCCCATCTGAAGATCCCCCTCTCTGTTGCGCGTTCGGAGATCCCTCCCTTCTGTTGCGTGCTTGGAAATCCCCCTCTGTCGCATGCTTGAAAATCCCCCACCTCTGTTGCATATCTGTAGTTCCCTCCCTCTGTAGTTCTGGTTGTGTATGCGATACCATTATAGAAAACGACCCTCTAAACGCTATTGTCCACATCTTAGTCATCTGTTGATGCCTTCACTGTTGGTGGCTAAAACTATCCCAATCTGTTCTGAGCCACAACCTGCCATCGACTGTCCCAAACTGAAAACTGCCATCAACTGTAGCAAAATCCCCCATCCTAAAACTGACTCTAAATATATTAACCTTGATTAATATGAACTGACTACTTTCATCTGTACTTGTGTTATCAGCCACTAACAGCTGGTTATTTGGAAACTGATCACCGACCAATATGCATCTACCTGTCTTGAGATTTAAAAAAAAAACGGCGGCTCCCCATCGTCTTTTTACTAACTTCACTTACTATATTCTTGTTTTGCTAATGAACTATTTCCTCTCGTTGTTATAGTTTTTTTTTTTCTTTTTTTTTTATGAATCACTTCCTTACACTCTGGGGGGGGGCGACCATAGGATCACAGTAACATTGACTTCCCTTTCTACGCTTTCAACAAATGTTTGTTAAGAAATAATACACAGGAAAACTCACCTTTGTCTCTTCTAGTTTATCCATGTATTTTCGAATATTTTCTTCGTGTGTTCTTTCAATCTCTAACACGTACGTTCCGGCTATTTCATCTGAAATACAAAAAAAACAAAACAACATTATTTTTGAGATGAGGATTAATTATTCGTATTATTTGGATTCTTTGGACTTCTCCCTCATCATGAGTGTCATTTTCACAATGTTTTGCTCGATGTAACCTCCGACCTTCTCCAGGTGTATCTTGTCAACTTATTGTTCACATTTCTAAATTTTTGCGATGATAATTGATTATTCGTATTCTTTGGATTCTTCAGACTACCATTCTCATCGAGAGTGTTATTTTCACAACGTTTCGGTCGACGTAACCTCTGACCTTCTTCAGTATAAAAATGTGGGTTGGTTATTATTTTTTATTTATTTAATTTTTTTTATAGAAATTACTCCAGACAAAGTATAATGCCACTTGATGTAAGGAGGTTAAAAAAAATGATTATCACAAACAGAGATGAAGACCGTAGTCTTGGAAAGACCAGAGTTATATCCGCAAAATTCCAAATGTAAAATTGCAAACATAATAAGGGCATTTAGTAAATTATGTAAAAGTTGGAACTTCATTTGGCTTTTTCCGTGTGTAGTCGGAATATTCAGTGTAGCTTAATCGCCATATATATTTTATGAATTACTAACTAGCTCTACCTACGTATTGAGCACTTTTGATGTAAATACTTAAAGTTTATGCATAAATCTATACTTTCGTATATTAATTTTATGTGAGTTGGTTGGTTGGTTATTTTTATTTTACGGCATATCAACCCTTTTTAGGTTATTTAATGCCGAATCCAAAGATTTTGAAGAAAAATTTTTTTTAATAGAATATATTTGTTGTTTTCACGTCGGTTTCTATTTAACCCATAGTTGGGACCCTAACAGGTACTACCACTCCGGGTCAGAGTGGACCTGGGAGCAATGGTAATTAAAGGGTGGCTCCACAATCCCCAAAGCCCACAAGCTGGGGCCTCACCACTGGATATAGTTTAAGGTCATATCCAGGACCCCCATTGCGGGACTTTTACCCTCTGCAGGGGGGCAGTCGGCGTATTCTAATGCCTCACCGACAGGGCCATTTATGTGAGTAAATTAAGTAGTTATACATATATATATATATATATATTTCGTTTATTGAATTGTTTTATGATATATATTTTTTTTTTTATTAAATTGTTGGGTGAAAGTACAGAATAGTTAACAAAGCCGTTCCACCTCCCCATGTCAAAAATGTTTTTCTAGTTAATAACGCTACTATTTCAGCACGGTCTATAAACTGCATAAGTACCTTTTTTTTTCATTGAAATTACCATGTAATGACTTTTCGATTATAATTATGCCTTTTTCTTTAATTTTTATTCTAGAGTTTAAACATTGACAAACAATTTTGATAAATAAATAAATTAAAATCGTTGGGCACCTTCTTAAAAATTGGCCAGCATTTTCACGAAAAAAAAAAAGCGTTCTTAGATAGGTTTTGTGTCAGAATGGCTTCAATAAGTATCGAAAATCAATAATGGAAATAATTCAATGAAAGAATCAACGTTTTTGATTAGCTTGGTAACATCACGTACAGATATTTGTATGCGGCGTAGCCTCTTTTCAGACACAGGAGGAAATATAGGAGGTTGGCAGCTCTGATCACATAGGATAGAATTAGCTGCAAAATTTTTGGCAAAGAGTTTGGCTTTGTCCAATGCTGACGAGATTACCTCAGGTCCATTGATGATGGTTGGGATAGAGAATACACTTCTATTCAGGACCCTGTTTGTTATTTGCCAAAATTGGTGGGAACCAAGCCGCTGCTCAGCTTGACAGACTGGGCATACAACTATCTTGCGTTCTTTATTAATCTTTTACATTGGTTGCTGGTAGTCCTAAAGGCGGCTTTAGTCTCAGTACATCTATTATGTTGGAAGCAATGGAAAAAGTGATTTCTGTGTGCAATAGCAGCAGCACATTCTGGAGAGAACAGCTGGCTGTTAGGTTTTTGCTGGAATTTTTTTTTTAGGGTATGAAGCGGTCTATACCTACAATTAACCATTCCATCAGGTCTGATACTTTAGAGGACATGTTCTTTTTAAATATGAAATGCAGAGGTAGATTTGATATAAATGTACGGAAGCTATCCCAGTCAGCCATAGAGTATCGATATACTGTATGATGGAGAGATACGTCTGAGGGCTTATTACATTTTTTTTTTTTATCTTAACTAAGACAACCGAGTGGTAGGAAGATCTCAATGAGGACAGAATGGAAGATGAACATAGCTCAGGGCAAGTTGTGAGAAAAAGGTCTTTTCTCTACCCTGCAACCTCTCTCCCACAGAAGAGACGTTGCGAGCCTATCCTTGTTTTATCGTTATTTCCATGGCAGGTGCTCGTCTGAGCTCCAATCTCTGGTCCCCCCCTCACCAATCTTTCACGAAAAACACCCGTCTAGCTGAATCCACTGTGAAAAATTTCCCCCACTTTTTATCTGTGCCTAAACCAAAACGTGGATTCCATGAACAAAGCTTCTTTCTTAGAACTGCACGCCTGTGGAACTCTGTTCCGTCTGCCTGCTTCCTACCTGACTACAACTTGGATGTCTTCAAGTCCAACGTTAACAAATTCCTAATGAACCGCCCCCTTAAGTAAACACTTCATCAAATCTCCACTAACATAATGTACTTGCAATAACCCTTATCCCTGAGTGGCTTCCGGGCCTTGATAAGTGGTGATCACTGTATAAAAAAAAAAAAAAAGGTCTCGGAAACTTAGCCAAAGGATGAGCAAGCAGATGTGAGCAAGCTATTATGGTGACGATAGAGGGCAAATATAAATGCAGAGGTGTGAGCAAGTGCCTCACCACTGGATATAGTTTAAGGTCATATCCAGGACCAAGAATAATAATAATAATAATAATAATAATAATAATAAGAAGAAGAAGAAGAAGAAGAAGAACAAGGCAATACTTACACATTCCTCTTGAGACAGTCTCCGTCTTTTCAATCCACTGATCAATAAGTGTCGATGACCATTTTGGTGGATATATCTCTCTAGAAATATAACAAAAGAAATAAGTTTTGTTTGTTTTTTTTTTGTTTTTTTTTTACGTTTCTGAATTTTTGAGATGAGGATTAATTATTTGTATTATTTGTATTCTTTGGACTACTGCTCTCATTTTAAGTGCAATTTTTTACAACGTTTCAATCGATGTAAGCGCAAGGGCTTGTGGCACAGTGATGGTTAGAGAACTTGGAAAAAATCAATTGTAAAAGTGATATTCTCCTGAAGGTTCAATTCTCAGTGTGGATGACCAAAAAATACTATTGCGAACTGGTTGGGGACCTCTATCCAGTCATGGCTGATGGAACAAGAACATGCTACCCAGGTGAAGTAAATATTCACAAGTTCAACATGATACATTGTTACATCGAAACGCTGTGAAAATAACACCCAAGATGAGAACAGTAGTCCGAAGAATCTACATAATACGAGTTGTGTTTCTTTAAATTTTTTTTTAACATAATTGATTAACCACAGTCAAGGGAGACCTGAAGCCTCCTCTTTGGGTTTTTTTTATCTGTACACAGAGCAAGGTGAGTACCACTCCTTTTCCAGGTGCAAACACTATTTGATAGTGGTAATCAATTTGAACAATAGAAAGTGATTGGATTATATATATATATATATATATATATATATATATATATATATATATATATATATTCCCTCCTCCCTATTTTTTTCTTTACTTCTCACATTCCATGAGCAACATTTCTGAAAAAGGAGGAGGAATTGCTGTTTTCTAGATCAGCTGTTGTTTTGAGCAGGTGGTATGAGAAGATTTTAAATCCTCTCATAATATTTTTCATAATTTTGTTGCCAGGCTATTTATCGCATTATCTTCCTTTTCTCTAGTGCATTTTTAGCCTTGATAGATAGTAACTGATTAAAAAAAAACAAAAAAAAAAACAGAAAAACAAGTGAAACATGCATGGTCCTCCGTGAGTGCACAGTGAATGAGGCATAAAAAATTACTAAGTTCACCCCCCCCCCCTCCATTTAGCTCAAAAAGTCTCCAGGGGACGTCAAATCCTGATGAAAATGAACAAACGGTGCAGTTTTAGGCCTTAATATATGTAAATTTAAGTTCTACACTATGCAAAAAAAAAAAAAAAAAAATGATTAAGTCCATTATTTGCCTCCCCCACCCTCATTTAGCCCCAAAAGTCCCCAAGGCCTTAACATATTTAAATTTGAAGCTCTTTTTTTTTACACAAATATATTTCTTTCAACAATTTTTACTAAACTAGCTGGGTGACCGGCAAGAACGCGTCTTGCTACAATCATTGTAAATAATTCCTGTGTACCAAAAACTAAATAAAACTTCCATGTGCAAAGTTTCTTTCCAAGAACTACTTGTCTGCGGAACACAATACCAACGGGCTGCTTCCTAGCTAACTACAACAGTGTTATTTTCAAGTTCAATGTTAACAAATTCTCATTGCGCTGTCCTCTCGAATATTCAAAATACAATTGCGAATTACTTAAGACTTCTATCCAGACATGTCTGACGGGATGAGAGTATGCCTTTTCAAGGGTTTTAAATTTCTGTTTATCCTCTTTTCTTCTTTTAGTTCTCGCATTCCATGAGCAACCTTTCTGGCAAAGAGGGAAGAATTGCTCGTTTTGAGCAGATGGTATGTGGAGATTTCCAATCCTCTCACAGTATTCATCATAATTGCATTGCCAGATTATCCATCTCATTCACCTTCTTTCCTCGAGTGCATTTTATCCCTGATAAATGGTGACTGATTAGTACAAAGACAACAGGAAAAAAAAAAAACTGGTACTCATTTATTGACCATTAAAGGGTTAAATTCTGAAGGATATTATGCATGTACGAATATGAAACTGAGGACTGAAAAAAAAAAATGAACATTTAAGGTTAGTGCACTAATTTAAAATAATTTTGCTTCAAAACTTACAAGTTATGTGTTATCGATGAAACCTTATTAGGTAGCTTGTGCATAGCATATAATGATAGAACTAATAAAAAAGCCTTTTAATTATAAATGAACGGATGGTTTGCAAGAAAATTATCTCCAAGTGGAGGTAATTTTCTTGCATTTTTTGTTTATTTTAGTATTGACGAGTGCCCATATGGAAGTAAAGCTAGAAGCCCATATACAGTGAGCCATATATATATATATATATATATATATATATATATATATATATATATATATATATAAAATAAGATACGCATCTAGTACGCTTGAAAGCCAAATCATAATGTAATATTAGGAACATAAACAAATATTCATCCTTGATTATATATATATATATATATATATATATATATATATATATATATATATATACTAGCAGGGGTGCCCGGCGTTGCTCGGGTGTTTGGAGGTGTATGCTGTGCAAAAAAAGCAAAAAAACAAAAAAAATGGTTAATTTTTTAAAACTTTGACCCCTATTATGACCCCTTAAAATTTATTGTTTCGGGCTCAAATCACTTTATTAAGTTAGATCCATGTTCAAGGAACCTAAATCTAAAATTTCAAGTGTCTAGACCCAAAATTGTCGGAGGAGTTTGGTAGAGTTCTTAAAGGTCAAATCGTTGAAATTTGACCCCTTAACAGCCAAATTTCTGGCTGACACCCGTCACATCGATTTTCCCAAATCTCAGTACCCGGTATTTCAAATTTCGAGTCTATAGACTAAAAATTGACAGAGTTATTGCGTAGGGAAATGTACACAGACAGACAGACACACAGACAGACAGACAGACAGACAGAAAGACAGGTTCACTTTTATAGATATAATATATATATATATATATATATACTGTTTTAACAAAAACCAAGACTTCAAGAAATGGGTTAATAGTAACAAAAGTCTATTTCGTTGTTAGTTACAATTGTTTCAGGACCATTTCGACAAATTCAAACAATATGTCGTTTGAAAATTTTCACAAGAACAGCATTTTCAAACGACATATTGTTTGAATTTGTCGGAATGGTCTTGAAACAACAGTAACTAACAATTAAATACACTTTTTGTTGCTATCAACCCATTTCTTGAAGTCTTGGTTTTTGTCTATATAGTATATGAATGCTCAATTATGAAATATGATAATTTTGTAGCTTACTTTTTAAGCCATCTCTCCTTTTTGGCTTAAATTTATTGGTATATGAATAATTACTGAATTATATTAACCCAGTATAATTTGGAATACTACAAATTTGTTATATGTATGTATATATATATATATATATATATATATATATATATATATATATAACAAACGGCTATCTGTCAGTTGGTCTATCTGCCTGCCTGTCTCTCTTGTCTATCTACATATTTTCAAACTCTATCTCCTCCGAAACTAAAAGTCGCAGAGTGGTGCTAGAGACCTCAAATGATTGGATTTTTTACAGGCCGTTCTTTTATGGGTCTTTAGCCGGATAAAATTGTTTTTACATTATCAAAAATGGGTTGAAATTGAAAAAACTCGTTAAACATTTTGTACATTCGTCTTAGTTTATTTTTAATATTTAATCAATTTATATGCGTGTCATGTTGGCACAGTGGTAACGTCACCAGCTTTGAATGCTACAGTTTCGGTTTCGGTTCTAGCTGATGGCACCTAAATACTTTTTTTTTTTTACTTTTGAAATCACGACTCTTAAATAATAATATATATGAAATATGGACAAATTAAAATATATTTAAGTGCATTTTACGACCGGGCAAAGCCGCCCCTCCTCCCTCACTAGTATATATATATATATATATATATATATATATATATATATATATATATATATATATATATTAATGGTTTGCAAAAAATTAATGATGACGATGATGATGATGATGACGATGATGATGACAATGATGACGATGACGATGATGATGATGACGATGACGACGACAATGACGATGATGATGATGATGATGATTTCATTTTATTTTTTGTAGTTTCCCCCCTTTTACACTCGTTTTTCAATTTCATGAGAGACTTCTATTTTTTTCTATTTTTTCCCTGTTCTGCTTTCTGATGTGCTTAGAATAATTTGTAAACACAGAAAGAATTTGAATACTGGACAGGTGAGACAGAAATATTTTTATTGTGCTTCAAGAATACCTGACTGCATTCGCTTCACAGGCTCGTGTCAATTTAACGATTTCCGCTTCAAAAGATTTCCCATTTTCTGTAAAGATTTGTTTACTGAGAGTAATTAAAATAATCAACCCAATTTGTCAGAATGTAATATGGCCACGTCATCATAATATACTAGCAGGACACGCACGTACACACACGACTGCACACACAAACACACACACAAATACACAAACACACAAACGCAGGTACACACACAAACACTCACGAACGCACAGACACACACAAACACACACAAATACATACAGACAAACCACACAAACCACACAAATACACAAACACATGCAAGCATACACACAAACGCACAAACAAACACACAAACACGAACACTCACGAACACACAAACACACACACAAACACACAAATGCACAAGCACTCACAAATGCACAAGCACACACACAAACACACACAAATACATACAGACAAACCACACAAACACACACAAATACATACAGACAAACCACACAAATACACAAACACACACAAATACATAAACACATACACAAACGCATCCACAAACACATAAACACACACAAATACACAAACACACACACACACAAACACACACAAATACATACAGACAAACCACACAAACAACACAAATACACAAACACACACACAAATACACAAACACAAACGCACAAACACACAAACGCACATTCACAAACACACACAAACACTCACAAATGCATAAACACACAAATGCACAAACACAAAAAAAACACAAATACATACAGACAAACCATGCAAATACACAAACACACACACAAATACACAAACACACACACAAACACACACAAACAAATGCACAAACACTCACAAACGCACAAACACACACACAAACAAATGCACAAACACTCACAAACGCACAAACACACACAAATGCACAAGCACCCACAAATGCACCAACACACATACAAATACACACACACAAAGAAACGCACAAACACTCACGAACGCACAAACACACACAAACACACAAATCCACAAGCACTCACAAACGCACAAACAGACACACAAACACACACAAACACAAATGCACACAAACACACAAATGCACAAGCACTCACAAACGCACAAACACACATAAATGCATACATGCACACAAGCAGACACACAAACACACACAAACACAAATGCACAAGCACTCACAAACGCATAAACACACACAAACGCACACACGCACACAAAGGCACAAACACACACACACACAAATACATACAGACAAACCATTTTAATTTATATTCAGTTTTATGATGATGATGATGATGATGATGATTTAATTTTATTTTTTTTGTAGTTTCCCCCTTTTACACTCGTTTTAAATTTCATTTTATTTTTTTCCCCCGAACACACACAAACACACATACGAATCCATGTAAGTGAGTAAAAGCAAAAGTAGTTCAGGGAGACATCTTCTGCAGAAGAACCAAAGTCTGCGTACATTAAAAAAGAAATTATAATTTATTTGCATTTGCGATAAACAAAAAATTGTAAAAACAAGTGAAGCATGCATGGTTCCCCGTGAGTGCACAGTGAACGAGGTATAAGAAAAATGATTAAGTTCAGCATTTACCCCCCCTCCATTTAGCTCCAAAACTTCCCAGGGAACATCAAATCCTAGTGAAAATAAACAAACGGTGCAGTTTTAGGCTTTAACATATGTAAATTTGAATTCTGCGCCATGCAAAAACAGAAATGTCTAAGGCCATCATTCCCCCCCCCCCCTTTGTGCAAAATATTTTAAAAATTCAAGGCGTAGTTATTGAGAAAGGTGCAAACAGACGAACGGACGAGGGTGAATTTACAGGCCATCCTCCTTTTGTTGGGGGACTAAAAATGAAAATAAAGTTATAAATTGTTTTTAATACACATGGACTTTATGAACTCATTATATATATACATATATATATATATATATATATATATATATATATATATATATATATATATATATCAGAATAATGAGATGAATTAGATCACAGATTAATGAATCTTGTGGTTTCAAATCTTACAAAATATTTTTGGGAGGTAATTTTTTTTTTTTTTTTACATAGGCGTCACCACTTATCAAGGCCGATAGGCCACTCAAGTATAAGGGTTAAAGAGTGTAGAGTAGTCAAAAGGACAATATAGTAATCGATAGTAATGGAAGTTCGGTAAATTTGTTAACTTAAGTGGAACAGCTCATCAGAAACTTGTTCACGTTAGACTTGAAGACAACCATATTATAGACAGCTGGAAAGCAGGAAAACGGAAGACAATTCCGCAGGCGTGCAGTTCTTAGAAAGAAGCTTGGATCATGGAATCTATGTTTAGGTTTAGGCACAGATAAAGAGTGGGGAAAATTATTGATAATGTTTTCAGCTAGTCTAGTGTTTCTTGTGAAAGTTTGGCGAGGGAGGACCATAGATTGAAGCTCAGTCGAACACTTTCCATGAAAATAACGATAAATAACAAACTCGCAACATCTCTTCTGTGAGATAGAGGTTGCAGCGAAGAGAAAAGGACATCTCCCACCAGGCCTAGAAGTCTATTTTGAACCCTATCAAGGCAGGACAAGTCTTTTCTAGCAGCTCCTGCCCATATGTGGCAACAGTATTCCATCCTTGGACGTATCTGGCTCTTATATAGATAGAGAATTGCATCAGCAGTGAGATATCTACTGGATCGATAGAAGGATCCGACCATTTTTCCAGCGGCATTGGCAACAGATTTGATGTACGATCAGGAGTAAAGGTCAAGCCCAGAAGCCTGTCAAAACTTGAGGCCTCCCCAAGACGAGAGCCATTCATTTTAATTGATGCCAGATGGGGATCAGAACGTTGATAATGTAAAGATAAAAGCCTGGTTTTAGATGCATTAAAAGTAACCAGCCACTCCTTTCCCCATTGTACAACGTGATCAAGATCAGAGGAGAGAGAATCGGAGAGAACTTGGTCGTTTACTGTCTTAGATGTGCTGCCATAGATGGTAGTGTCGTCAGTTTTTGGGTCAATTACAGGGTTTTTTACATGGCGATAGTTAATTCACATTCTGCTATCAACCAATCAGAAACCAGAATTGCTCCATAAAAATTAAGCCTTTTTAGCAAGCTTGCACTTATTTTTTTGTGTCAACATGGGAAGGATCTTTGGTTCTATGGCTGCAAAATTATAAAGTCCGAAACCTGTACAGAACATTTGTCCACTAAGAATTTGTCATCTCCAGGACTCTTCTGAAACTAAACATGGCTTACAACTCAAGCGGTTATGGACTCAGTGGGAGATTTTACTTTGATAGATCATGATAGATCGTGTTTTGACAAGCTTCTGGGTTTGACCTTTACTCCTGATCTGAAATGGAATACGTACATCAAGTCTGTTGCCAAGGTCGCTGGAAAGATGGTGGGATCCTTCTACTGCTCCAGAAGATATCTCACTACTGATGCAATTCTCTATCTATATAAAAGCCAAGTACGTCCAAGGATGGAATACTGTTGCCATATCTGGGAAGGAGCTGCAAAAAACAGCATATCCTGCCTTGACAGAGTACAAAATAGACTTTGTGGCTTAGTGGGGGATGCCCTTTTCTCTACCCTGCAACCTCTCTCCCACAGAAGAGACGTTGCGAGCCTATCCTTGTTTTATCATTATTTCCATGGCAGGTGCTCGTCTGAACTCCAATCTCTGGTCCCCCCTCACCAATCTTTCACTAAAAACACCCGTCTAGCTGAATCCACTGTGAAAAATTTCCCCCACTCTATATCTGTGCCTAAATCAAAACGCGGATTCCATGAACAAAGCTTCTTTCTTAGAACTGCATGCCTGTGGAACTCTGTTCCGTCTGCCTGCTTCCCACTGGACTACAACTTGGATGTCTTCAAGTCCAACGTTAACAAATTCCTAATGAACCGCCCCCTTAAGTAAACACTTCATCAAATCTCCACACTAACGTAATGTACTTGCAATAACCCTTATCCCTGAGTGGCTTCCGGGCCTTGATAAGCGGTGATCACTGTGTAAAAAAAAAAAAAAGGATCAAAATTCGAATTGTGGCAAGTGAAAGTAACACAAAGTAATTCACGCACAACTTGAAAACAGAAACGACTTTATTGAAAAGAATGCAATTGTCTTTGCGGAATTAATACAGTGTTTAGAAGTCTTGGATGATGGCTACAAGGCATGGAACGTATCAAGAAAGCATTATTTATCAAAAGGAAACCCAAAATTATTTCTTTATTTACTAAACTGACATTTCTGAAACGTACGGAAGCCGAGACGATTACTGATTATAAGAGCCAAAACAACAGCAAATTCATTAAAAATATCTGGCGAAGTTATTAGCGACAGTCTGTTAATCTCCATGGTTCTTAAAGGGTTGTCAAGTGGCTTTAAGCCGTTTACAACCGTGATAACTCAGAAAGAAAAATCCATGACTTTTAGTCAATTCAAGGTTGCACTTAGGAGTTATGAGGAAACTGAGATCACAGAAAAAAAAACGAATCTTCAAATATCATGAAATTTAGAATTGGCCACTTAAAAACTCAAAAATTTAATTATAGCTTTACGTCGAATAAAAACCGCAACTTTGCCAAAAACAATTTTTCTCCTGAGAAAAGTACGAAAATTATTTGTTATAATTGTGGGCTATCTAATCACAAGAGTTTCCAATGTAGATACAAGAATTTCAAAGGAGACTCCATTAAAAATGTGAAGAGCTCCGTTAGCGAACACAGATTTTTATTTTCATGTACTTTGACACTTCAACAAACAGTAACAATTTTCTTGTTAATTGTGGTGCAACGGCACATGTAATTATGAAGGAATCTGATGCTATCAATTTTGATCCGAATTTTAACCCTCAGAGTCACTTTGTAGAGCTGGCCAATAGCAGTCGAGTAAACGATTTCGTTTTGAAGAGAGGCGATGCTAAAATCTCGCTAAGGAACAATAAAGGTGAACTTTGTTTCTGTATTCTGGAAAACGCTTTTCTAATCCCAAAATTTAAACAAAATATATTTTCTGAACAAGCTGCCATTAAACAAGGTGCAAATATAAACTTTACCCTCAATAAATCAAAACTGGTGTATCCGAATGAAACTGCATTTGATATTAAAGAAAATGAAAGACTATATTATTTAAATAATGTAGTCCCATTAAAAACCGCCTGCCATGATTTGCAAACATGGCATAAAATTTTTGAGCACTGCAATATTCCAGATATCAAAAAGTTGCTGAATGTGGTTGATGGAACGTTTGTACACAGGGAAAAATGACAAAGTATCAAAACAAGATACCAGACAAGAAGGCCACGAAAATCCTATCACTGGTATGTTGTGACTTGAACGGACCAGTGGAACTGATGGTCAGAGAAAACTTCAGGTATGCATTAAATTTTGTAGACAATTGTTCCAGTTTAATAATGGTTTATTTCTTAAAGAATAAATCTAATACCTTGCTAGCAACTAAAAAATATTTAGCTGACATGCCCCCCCCCCCACGGTGCAATAAAGTGTATTCGTTCTGCCAATGGTACAGAAGTCACTAATTAGGACTTTGAACTTTTATTAATTAACCATCGTATCAAACATGAAAAATCGGCTCTTAATTCCCCTCACCAAAACGGAACTACAGAAAGATCATGGCGGCCATTTTTGAAATGGCAAGATGTCTACTCATTGAATCAAAACTCCCCCAAAACCTCTGGACGTATGCACTTATGGCTGCAACCAGTGCTTTAACAAAAGACTATCTAAAACCCCATATGAAGCTTTTTGCAGTAGAAAACCAAATTTAAGCACATCTATAGATAAAAAGAGCAAATTAAATATTAAAACCGGTAGCGGTATATTCCTTGGGTACAGTAAAAACAGTCCAGCCTATTTAGTATTTTTTCCAGAGCAAAATAAAATAAAAAAAATCCGATATGTAAAATTCACAGACACATATAATTTCAAAGATGAAAATCCGTCATATGAAGAGGATGAATTAATATTTCCTCATATGCATAAAACAAATGACGACAATGAAGTCGCCGTTGACGGGGACAAGAGTATTAATGATAATGACAGTGATGATGCTAATGTTAAAGTTGAACATTACCCCCAAAAGAAGTAGAAGACGACCAGATTACGGTGTTGGAATACAGTATTTCATGATTATATGAGTGAACAACAATTCAAACAATGCCCAGTTAACCCCTGTTTGTTATACCCAAAACAAAGACAATAAACTACTGATTTTGGTTTTATGGGTCGATGACATTTTAATCGCATCAAATTGTGACATAATATTGACCGATGTTAAGAACAAATTGAATAAAATTTCAAAATGATCGATCTTGGCAAAATATCATGCTTTTTTTGGTGCAGAATTTATGCATGAAAAAAGAATTATTAAAATGAAGGTACATTGATAAAATCCTATTGAAATTTGGAATGGAAGAATGCAAGAAACACTCTACACTGGTCGAAAATGATATTAATAAAAATATAGACACAGAATCTGAAATAATCGACAGTACTGTGAAATGATAAAAAGTCTTATCTATTTAATGACTGCTACGAGACCCGACACAATCTATCACAAACATTATCAAGACCCACAATGAAAGATTTAAATAGAGCTAAACGAGTCCGTTGTTATTTAAGAGGAACTAAGGAACAGAATTTATTATTTAGAAAATAAACAAGTTCCCTAAAATTAGAAGTATTTTCAGATTCAGATTGGGGAAACAATAAAGATCGGAAAAGTATATTTGGATATTGTTTCAAACTATCAGAAAGTGGGCCTATTATTTCATGGAAATCTAAAAAGCAACAGATTGTATCTCTCTCTACACATGAGGCAGAATTTATTGTGCTCACATATACTGTACAAGAAGCACTTTACCTAAAAGAATATCCTAAAGACTATTTTAGAACCAGAATTAACTGAAACCCCTGTAGTAATTAATTGTGATAATCAAGCCAGCATAGTCTTAGCACAGAACACAGTAATTCACCAAAAATCTAATAATATAGATATTTAATACTACTTCATCAGAAATTAAGTGAAAAAGGAATCCATTATTGTAAATTATATATCGTCAGAACAAAATATGGCTGATATATTCACAAAACCCGCAACTAAGGTGAAGGTAAAGCATTTTGCCTCAAAAGTTGTCGGAATTTGACTTTAAATAACTTTTCACAAGCATATATATATATATATATATATATATATATATATATATATATATATATATATATATATATATATATATAAGCTAGCACGAACGCCCGGCAAAGCCTGGTCGTAAAGTATGCTTAAATATGATATTTTTAATTCTTGCAGATTTTGTATATATTATTATAAAGTTAATGTTCAATGGATTTTTATATATTATAACGTTGCGATTTTAAAAATAAAAGAAAAAATATATATATATCCATATGTCTTGGGTGCATTAGCTTGAATCGAAACTGAAATAATAATTTATAAAAAAAAAAAAAATAAAAAAAAAAATATATATATATATATTGTCAGAATTTGACTTTAAATAACTTTTCACAAGCATATATATATATATATATATATATATATATATATAATTGTCCTGGGCAAGACGTTAAACTGCATCCATTTTGGGTGTATTAACACTTTAAGACATTAATGTGTAACTAATACTTTTACTGAAATAAAAAATAAATAAATAAATAAAAAAAAATATATATATATATCCATATGTCTTGGGTGCATTAGCTTGAATCGAAACTGAAATAATAATTTATAAAAAAAAAAATTAAAAAATATATATATATTGTCAGAATTTGACTTTAAATAACTTTTCACAAGCACACATATATATATATATATATATATATATATATATATATATATATATATATAATTGTCCTGGGCAAGACGTTAAACTGCATCCATTTTGGGTGTATTAACACTTTAAGATATTAATGTGTAACTAATACTTTTACTGAAATAAAAAATAAATAAATAAAAAAAATCACTTTTTTAAAAAATATTTTGTATATATTTTTGTTTACAAATACTTTTTGCATGCTTATTTAAAGGCGCACATAAATTACAATTGACTTTTGTTTACTTTTATTTTATTCACAATAGTTTCTTTCTAATTTACTGAAAGTTTCCTATTCTTTTTGCTTTGTTTTAATTAACAAAAAAATAAAAAATAAATTCTCTTTTTTTTTAAGGATACATATTACATGTATATTTATATACATGCACATATATATTCTTCAAATTTCACTCAGCGCTTCTAACGGATAGAAACAAAAAAAAAAACTACCCAGATTTTCAAAATGCGCGACCACGTGTCACTTATCCAGCTTCATAAAAAAACCCACAGTTAACAACATCACGTGGACTCTTCATCGAACTATCTTCCACTCTACATCATGTCAAAGAAAAAGGGGGGAAAAAAGATTGACAAAGGAGTCTTACTCCGAAATATATTTCTTAAAAAATAAAGACTCGTTTATTTTATAAAAAATTTCGCGTTGCAGTTTTTGGCTTCAAATGTATTTATACATATATATATATATATATGATTAGTTTTTTTTTTTTTTTGGAAAAAGAATTCCAGCAGAGTGCTCAATTAAAAGGAAAATCCAAATTTTAAGAGCGTACTTATATTTTGTGTACAGAAAGTTGTTAGTTGAGACAGGTCATTGGTACCGTCGGTTTCAAGCCCGATAATAAGGCCCGTTTAAGGTATCCTTATCAAGCTCTCTTCAGCCAATATTCGTCTCTTTGTATTGGATACTTATTGCTTTGTATTGGATACTTATTGCCTTGTATCGAATACTTATTGCTTTGTATCGGATACTTATTGCTTTGTATCGGATACATATTGCTTTGTATCGGATACATATTGCTTTGTATCGGATACATATTGCTTTGTATCGGATACTTATTGCTTTGTATCGGATACATATTGCCTTGTATCGAATACTTATTGCTTTGTATCGGATACTTATTGCTTTGTATCGGATACATATTGCTTTGTATCGGATACTTATTGCTTTGTATCGGATACATATTGCTTTGTATCGGATACTTATTGCTTTGTATCGGATACATATTGCTTTGTATCGGATACATATTGCTTTGTATCGGATACATATTGCTTTGTATCGGATACTTATTGCTTTGTATCGGATACTTATTGCTTAGACGAATATTGGCTGAAGAGAGCTTGATAAGGATACCTTAAACGGGCCTTATTATCGGGCTTGAAACCGACGGTACCAATGACCTGTCTCAACTAACAACTTTCTGTACACAAAATATATATATATATATATATATATATATATATATATATATATATATACATGTATGCGTTTTTGGAACGAAACTGCATAATCAAAATTAAGAAATGGCTTTCTTTTTCACATGCCCACCTTTTTAAGGTAAAAATAAAAATATATTTATTTTGTTTCTCTTTTCTATATACACACATATATTTTTATTTTATTTTGAACAAAATTAAAATAGGCTTCTTTTTTTTACATGCTCAAATTTTAAGATCCAAATGATTCTGCTTTTTATTATGTATAATTGAAAATAAAAATATATATTTATTTTTGAACAGACTTAAAAATGAACCAAAAGGACTTCCCAATTATATAAAAAAATAGGAGGCATGTTGAAATATTTTGGACTCACAATAGGGTAAATATTTAATTGCTGCCCACCTCAGCAAAATGTGGCACAAGGCCGGAAAGTGGGGACCCCGCAGGCTCCCCTAAAGAAGGGGCACTCCTGCAATTTTAAAAATTGCCTGAGTAACCCCGTCGGCATTCCCCGGTCGGGGCGCCTCAGGCAGCAAGCAATAAACTTGCCCCACTGGAAAGCCCGGTGGCAAGGCCTGGGAGGGTGGACCTCCTAGGTATTACCCAGGCGGTGTACCTCAGTCCAACAGGTGCTGGGCCGGTTCCCGGCCCCTCACCTGTTGGGCTGAGTGTCAAGTGACGAATCCTTGTGGTGTACTACCCTGTCTCCCTGCAGCCGAAGCCGCTAGGAGACACATCCCATCACAATGTACTTGTAATAGGGTATGGTCCCTCAGTTTTGAGAGATTTTATTTATAAACGCTGCTGCTAGGAACTGACGAATCAAATTAATTCACTTTCTGCTATCAACCAATCAGAAACCAGAATTGCTCCATAAAAATTAAACCTTTTTAGCATCCTAGCACATAATTTTTTTTTGTGTCAACATGAGAAGGATCTTTTGTTCTTTGGCTACAAAATTATAAAGTCCGGAACCTGTACAGAACAGCAGTCCACTGAGAATTCGTCATCTCCTGGACTTGTATAGAATAACTATCCATCAGAAACTCTTCTGAAACTAAACATGGCTTCCAACTCAAGACATATACACCCACACTAGAAGGGAGACGACCACCTGTATAGACGTACATACATAGATAGACGATCACGCCGCACACAAGCATGGCGCACTAAATAAGAGACTTGCGTACACATACAGGCAGAGATAAGTGATAAGAATCATTGTTACCAGACAGAAAAAACCTTCCCCACAAAGTAACAGAATTACACTTACAGTGGGTGCAATAAGTATCCGATACAAAGCAAAAAGTTTATTCATTTTTATTACACAAAAAACAAAACCAATAATAACAAAGTTCTATTCTAATCTATTTTTAAATTACTTTTGACATGATATTTGCATTTATCATACAAAAATACATTCGAATAGCACTTTGTTATTGTTTTTGTTTACGTGCAATAGCAAATAAATCAACTTTTTGCTTTGTATCGGATACTTATTGCTTTGTATTGGATACTTATTGCCTTGTATCGAATACTTATTGCTTTGTATCGGATACTTATTGCTTTGTATCGGATACATATTGCTTTGTATCGGATACTTATTGCTTTGTATCGGATACTTATTGCTTTGTATCGGATACTTATTGCTTTGTATCGGATACATATTGCTTTTTATCGGATACTTATTGCTTTGTATCGGATACATATTGCTTTGTATCGGATACTTATTGCTTTGTATCGGATACATATTGCTTTGTATCGGATACATATTGCTTTGTATCGGATACTTATTGCTTTGTATCGGATACATATTGCTTTGTATCGGATACATATTGCTTTGTATCGGATACATATTGCTTTGTATCGGATACTTATTGCTTTGTATCGGATACTTATTGCTTTGTATCAGATACATATTGCTTTGTATCGGATACTTATTGCTTTGTATCGGATACATATTGCTTTTTATCGGATACTTATTGCTTTGTATCGGATACTTATTGCTTTGTATCGGATACATATTGCTTTGTATCGGATACATATTGCTTTGTATCGGATACTTATTGCTTTGTATCGGATACTTATTGCTTTGTATCGGATACATATTGCTTTGTATCGGATACTTATTGCTTTGTATCGGATACATATTGCTTTTTATCGGATACTTATTGCTTTGTATTGGATACTTATTGCTTTGTATCGGATACATATTGCTTTGTATCGGATACATATTGCTTTGTATCGGATACTTATTGCTTTGTATCGGATACTTATTGCTTTGTATCGGATACATATTGCTTTGTATCGGATACATATTGCTTTGTATCAGATGCATATTGCTTTGTATCTGATACTTATTGCTTTGTATCGGATACATATTGCTTTGTATCGGATACTTATTGCTTTGTATCGGATACTTATTGCTTTGTATCGGATACTTATTGCTTTGTATCTGATACATATTACTTTGTATCGGATACTTATTGCTTTGTATCGGATACTTATTGCTTTGTATCGGATACTTACTGCACGCACTGTATGTACCAGTGAAAACTACAGTTTTCATTGTGTTATATTGATGCATCCATGACCAGGAAGTGACCTTTGACTGGGAGAGACCGGGTCTTCACCGTATTATACTAATAATATAACAGCAACAATAATAATATAGTACTTCTACTATTAATAATAGAGATAATTATTAACTAGCGAGACCTGTGGAAATTCCACAGGGGACTCATTCATATGTAATATATTGATGTTGGCATTTTGTAGCTGTTCAGCGTAAATGGAGACGCTCTGATATTATTGTAGCTCTTTTGTTAAAACTACAAAAGTATTTATCTAAGCTAGCACGAACGCCCGGCAAAGCCTGGTCGTAAAGTATGCTTAAATATGATTTTTTAATTCTTGCAGATTTTGTATATATTATTATGGAGTTAATGTTCAATGGGTTTTTATATATTATAAAGTTGCCGTTTCAAAAATAAAAGAAAATATATATATATCCATATGTCTTGGGTGCATTAGCTTGAATTGAAACTGAAATAATAACTTATGAAAAAAAATATATATATATATATATATATATATATATATATATATATAACTTGAGTTCCTTCAGTTGTAATCGAAACTGAAACCAAAACTTATGAAGAATTCTTGGTAAAATTATTTATGACAAAAAATGGAAGTACATAACAATTAAACGCCCCGGATGTAAGCATGACACAGAAAATAACACACACGTTATCGTATTAATATAAGATAATAGTAAATAGATTTATTATTTTTAGCTATGCAAGAAGAATATATTAAAAACTAGCAGGGAGACCGACGTTGCCCGGGATTGAATGACGATCAACGAATATTTCACACTCCTATATTTTTATTGTCATCGAAATCCGTGAAATCGCCGGGGAGGAAGCTTCAAATGCCTCCATGCAGTAACTTAGTCCAAAATATATGTTATTCTACATTGAACTTTAGAGAACCTGTCGTTTCTTTTATAAAATTATTTTATATAAACTTCTTTCCAGTTAATAAAGAAAAAACATTAAGAAATTTACATGCGAGGTTTGAACCTTCAGACCACGTCATGCATCCCCCCCATCCCCCAAAAACATGTATATTTTCAAGCCTTATAAAATTCTTAGCAGTTAATGATAAAAAAATTAAGAAATTCATATGCAAAGTTTGAACCTATAGACCACATCATGCAAAAAAAAACAGTAGAATTTTCACGGCCCGTTGTTCTATCATTGTTGCTAAGCGACGATATGGAAAAAAATGGCTTTACCGATGATAGATGAATTAAAATAACGGTTTCGATTATCGGTAATTATCCGGGGGTATTCTGAGAAAAAACTTAACTAAGATCACTCCCAGACTTATACATTAAAGTTCTATAAATTTTAAAGAAAATCTGTTTAGCCGTTTTGGAGTCTATAAAGAGTGAACTCACACAAACACACAGAGACAAAGTTGCATTTACATAATTGTAGAGAGATGTATCACAGTTTATGAAATCCAAGCAGAATAATAGTGGTAGAAGCTGTGACTCAACGAGTCATGTGCGTGTCTAGTACTAGTATGTATATGAAAAGCAATTCAGCAGATGAAAATAAAATATGCACAAAAGAATAATTAAAAAAAAGAAGCTTAAGTACAAGAAAGAATAGTTCAAATACCTCAATGCATTTAGTAGTTGTATGTACTGTTCATTTAAGATAGTATGTTCAGACTGCATTCTCTTCATCAATTCTTCAATAATTGGAGGATTGGTCACCTCCTTCGACATGATATATTCACTTAAAAATAAAAATTGAAAAAAAAAAAAGAAAAAGAAAGTGTCAGGGTGTGAGTTCCGTTATATAAGCGTTGATTTAATTTGATTAAAATAAAATATGTATCAAGTACGTTTTTTTTTTTTTTTTTTTTTTACAAGGTGATCACCACTTATCAAGGCCCGGAAGTCAATCAGGGATAAGGGTTATTGCATGTACAGTACGTTAGTGTGGGGGTTTAATAAAAATATCTACTTAAGGGGGCGGTTCATCAGGAATTTGTTTACGTTGGACTTGAAGACATCCAGGTTGTAGTCAGGTGGGAAGCAAGCAGACGGAACAGAGTTCCACAGGCGTGCAGTTCTAAGAAAGAAGCTTTGTTCATGGAATCTACGTTTTGATTTAGGCATAGATAAAGAGTAGGGAAAATTTTTGACAGTAGTTTCAGCTAGACGGGTGTTTTTTGTAAAAGATTGGCGAGGAGGGACTAGAGCTTGGAGCTCAGACGAGCACCTACCATGGAAATAACGATAAAACAAGGATAGACTCGCAACGTCTCTTCTATGGGAGAGAGGTTGCAGGGAAAAGAAAAGGGCATCCCCCACTAAGTTTGAAAGCCAAATCTGCGAAACTAACTGATTTTGTTTTCTACACTTTACAACATGGCAAGAAAGAAGAAAAGAGAAAGAAAAAAAAAAGATGTAAAAAATACTGAGGATGGAGTTTGACTCCGAAATATATTTAAATTATAAATTTCAAAGAAGTAAAATATTTGTTCATTTTCATAAAATATTGCGTTGTGATTTGGCTTTCAAACGTATATTTTATTTTATTCAAATCAAATTATTTTATATTTTCATTAATTTTTTACACAAAATCAACCGAATATAATAATCTTTTTGAATATTTTTATTTAAAAAAAAATCTATGAGTCAACATAAGCGCATTAAATTTCATGTGAGCCCTTAGACAAAATGTTGCCAGTCAAAGTTTTCAATTTGTCAAGGACAGCAAAGTGTATTTCTCTGTTCTGAGAGTCCCTGCATTTGTTATCAGAAAGTATGCCTGCTAGAAGGCTATTTATTCCCAAATCGCTGGCTAGTAGGACAATATCTGCTTAGAAGTACCAACCAGAAAAAAAGAGAGCCTTGTTCTGAATTTATGTACATGTGTGGTATGAGTTTTGTTAGCTTCCAGAAAGGAAAGAGTATTTCTCTTGCATTGGCCAGACATAACTAAAGATAAAATACATTACAGTTGAAATATAATAAGGAAGATGATTGTTGCCGAGGTGAGAGAGAGAGAGAGAGAGAGAGAGAGAGAGAGAGAGAGAGAGAGAGAGAGAGAGAGAGAGAGATATGCATAAGCAATTTATAAGTAAATATTACTTACATATGTGTTGAGCTATTCTGTGAGTCTGTGTGACTTCTACAAGGAATAAAATCTAATGGAAAGTCATACCAAGATGGTTAGCTGGTCGGACAACGTCTGATGGCTTTGAAGATCCAACCAGCAAAGGTAGACAATCTGAATTTCTACACATATGTAAAACAAGTTCTTTTTTTATTTCCAGAGAGGACAGTGCATTAATGTAGCATTTACAACTTAGTAGGCGATATCCTAGCATCTAACTGTAAGGGTTCCCAGATGCCCGAAAGCATTCAACTCTAACAGCTTCTTTTCTTGAACTGTTTGCCTTCGGAATTCCCTCTGTAGTCTCAGTTTCCTCGAATATACAAGGTGTTTTCAATAAGTCACAAGGAGCAAGGTTTGGATTATAGGGAGGGTGAGGAACTCTCTTGATGCCAATCTTGGTGAAATAGTGCGTGACAAGATGGAGTTTTGAACTGGTGCATTCGCTCAAATCTTCTGCATCTTCAGTTCATCACAAATAATTGTGCATACAGTTCCCACACTGACATCAAACTGTGCACTTATTGTCTCTATAAACACATGACGGTCTTTATCCATGAAATTCTTTATTTGGCCAATCAACTCTGGTGTTCTGACTACTCCCTCCACACCTCTCATCATCCCTCACAGATTCCTTGCCTTCCTTGAATCGTTTCTGCCACCCAAAAACTGATGTTCGATCCATACAAGATGGTCCAAAAGCAGTCTGAAGCATTCCATACGTTTTTGTGGCATTTTTTTAAAGTTTAAAACAAAATTTTATTGCATATCATTCTTCTAAAGTATCCTCACGTCCAGATTGGATTTTTGAAATTCACCAGCTGTGACAATCAGGCTTTAGTAGGATGTATTCCAATTCCTGCTGTAGCTGTTCATTTGAATCGGAAATCGTAAAAATTGGTCAGTCATCTCATAATATGTATAGCAATAACATACTGAATTTTCAAGAGTCTACAACAATTTTAAATGTCTGGACAAAAAGTCTGGAAACTTATTGAAAGCACCTTGTACCAATGTGTAAGAATTTAAATGTAATGTGAACAAAAATCCCACTGCACAATTACCCATTTAGGATACCCCTATAAATATGGCTCCTGATTCTCAGTAGTTCTTTATGACTCAGAGTAGTGTGCCTTGTTAGGAGTGACTGCAAAGAGATTACAATAAATACTGGTTAACAATAAAGATAAACTTACATACATGAATAAAAGTTAAATAAGCACTTCTGCATTACACCGACGGCAGCATTGTTAGAGAGTGATAACTCCAATTTCTTCTTGGTAAAGTAACACGGCAAATAAATAACAAACAAGATATTTTTTTCGGACACAAAATTATTTGAAAACGAAAACATATATTGAATAAAAATGTATCAAGATATAATTGTAAAAACATTTATTGAAAAGTCTGCATAAGAAAATATAATTTTAATAAAACAATTTTTTAATTAAAGCAACATTGGATTCCCCCTTCCCCGAAACATATTTTGAATTAAAGTAATTTTTTTTTTTTTTTTTTTTTTTTTTGCTGAACAATTTAATAATTTAAATGAAACATTTTTCAAATTAAAGCAACATTAGATTTTTTTTTTTTCTGAAACAGTTTAGTGAAACGCACGAAAAAAAAAAAAAAAAAAAAATGGCCGTGTAATGCAGAAGGGCTAATTTTTTTTTTTTATTGCATTTTAACCCCAAACAAGGCACATTGCCATTTTGATGTAGGGGGCTACTATCTGGGACATAATTTGCAAGGATACTACGCAGGGAGTTGGGCAGCAATTCTATTTTATATTTCTTGGGTAGTGGGAATTAAGTTCTATTATTTTTCCTCTTTTTCAATCAATTAGTTTCACGCGTCCATGGAGAGAAGTGCTACTAGGCGACAGCTTAGTAAAACACACCAAAAATGGTGCTGTTCATGTGATGCATCAGTGTTGTTAAATAACCTGAAATCCTTTCGTTATATGTCTGGTACATGCAGTAATGTACTTGCAATAACCCTGATCCCTGAGTGGCTTCCGGGCCTTGATAAGTGGTGATCATTGTGTAAAAAAAAAAAAAAATGTGTAGAAAAAATATGAAGGAAAGTTAACTTACATGGAGGTCACCACTTATCAAGGCCTGGAAGCCACTCGGGGATAAGGGTCATTATGTGTACAGTAATCAATGGGATAGTATCGTAGTAATCGTTAGTAATGGAGATTTGATAAAGTGTCTTACTTAAGGAAGCGGTTTATCATTGTCTTGTTTTTTTTTATTTGAAAACTCCATTTATCGACTACAAAATATTAATCCAATTCTGTAGAAGCACCTAAAATCCTTTCGTTATATGTCTGGTGCTGCAAGGAGCCCACTGTAGATGTAGAAATGAGTACAAAAAATATGAAGGAAAGTTAAATAACATAAAATCCTTTTGTTACAAGTTTTCGTTGTCTAATCTGCGTTTTAAGACCTATATGATCAACTCCTGAAAAATACCTACTTAAGTTCAGATTGCCAGTGTATTTTTGATACATCTCATTTTCGCAAGTTACAAATGCAAAATAATATGTTTACAAGTGACGGTGACTAAGTGGTTAACAACACAGACCGAAAACCTGGGTGTGCCAAGTTCAAATCCTGTTCGTTCCATAAAAATATTGAATCTGCAACCGACCTTGTACCTAACTTCTTGGAAAGCAAGTAAATAGAATAAAATGGTTACATGACAAATGGCAATAACAAGCAACGTCATACATAACCCCTTGAAGAGCTTTCCATATGTATAGGACTGTTCATATTTGGAAACCCCTCAAAACAGGCATATATAAAGAAAAAAAAAATTATGGTCAACATAAATAAAGGGAAGTAACTCAAAAATAATCCAGGGGAAATAACTCTGATTAATTAATTTCATTGTATTGAAGACACACCAAAAGGTGTATCTTCTTTTTCCATTTCATTAAAAATGTATTTCATTGGGCGCTTTTGCAATCGTCGTCATTGGTTAAAGGGAGACCACTCTATTTTACTAACCGATCCGTTCAGTTTTTCATACGAGAATTTGGACGCTATTAAAGAAAACATTCGAATAATTACAAAAAAACAAAAACAAAAAACATTACACTATAAAAATGTCCTGGGAAAGCCACTTCTGATTAATTGTGAGAAAAAATTATTTACTTTTCAACAATTTCTATATTAAACAAAGATTAATAACATTAATAACAAAGAATATAAAATGCGAGGAAAACGCAAACTCCAAGGAATTTTAGGGTACTTTTTTTTGTCAAATATTTTTTTTTTATTAAGAAAACGCAACTTCGTTCGGTGACAATGAGAATGGATTTTGGCCGGCCAAAAACGTGGTGAGACAACAAAAACTATGGGTGGCAGTAATTGCTGAGAATGCAGTTAGATGATTTGAAGTTTCTATCGGTCGCGGTTACCACCTGACGAAGGCCAGAGGAATAGTTTTTTTTTTTTACACAGTGATCACCACTTATCAAGGCCCGGAAGCCAAAAGTTGGCTGAAACGTTGTGAAACAACAAATAAAGATGAGAATAATAGTCTGCAGTAAAATAAATTAATATAAAAAAAAAAAAGTAATCGTAAAAAATGTAGAAACAAGTTGGCAGAGCTTGTATTTGAAATGTTTTCTTCTAATGAAAATATCGTTGGTTTTAGCATCATAAATTATGATATGAAAACAGAAACGATTCTCTTAAAAGTCGCGTAAAGACTACATTTTGTATTATTAAGGTTATCGACTTTGTTACATTAAAAAAAAATCATCGCAGGATTTCTTTTTTTTAATTCTTTGATTTAATAAAAAAATATCGTTGATGTGAGCGTCCTAAATCATGAGATGAAAAAAATGAACGAATCTATCATTAAAACAGAGTTGTGTCCCCCTGCAAAATGACAAACTGTAAAACAGCGCCTATTTATATATATAGACATATATAATATTTATATATATAGAAATATATAATATTTATATATATAGACATATATAATATTTATATATATAGACATATATAATATTTATATATATATACATGTATATAATATTTATGTATATAGACATATATAATATTTATATATATAGATATATATAATATTTATATATATAGACATATACAAAATTTATATATATAGACATATATAATATATATATATATAGACATATATAATATTTATATATATAGATATATATATTTATATATATAGACATATATAATATTTATATATATAGATATATATAATATTTATATATATAGACATATATAATATTTATATATATAGATATATATAATATTTATATATATAGACATATATAATATTTATATATATAGATATATACAATATTTATATATATAGACATATATAATATTTATATATATAGACATATATAATATTTATATATATAGACATATATAATATTTATATATATATAGATATATACAATATTTATATATATAGACATATATAATATTTATATATATAGACATATATTTATATATATAGACATATACAATATTTATATATATAGACACATATAATGTTTATATATAGAGACATATATAATATTTATTTATATATAGACATATATAATATTTATATATATAGACATATATAATATTTATATATATAGACATATATAATATTTATATATATAGACATATACAATATTTATATATATAGATATATACAATATTTATATATATCGACATATATAATATTTATATATATAGACATATATAATATTTATATATATAGACATATATAATATTTATATATATAGACATATATAATATTTATATATATAGACATATATAATATTTATATATATAGACATATATAATATTTATATATATAGACATATATAATATTTATATATATCGACATATATAATATTTATATATATAGACATATATAATATTTATATATATAGACATATATAATATTTATATATATAGATATATACAATATTTATATATATAGACATATATAATATTTATATATATAGACATATATTTATATATATAGACATATACAATATTTATATATATAGACACATATAATGTTTATATATAGAGACATATATACTATTTATTTATATATAGACATATATAATATTTATATATATAGACATATATAATATTTATATATATAGACATATATAATATTTATATATATAGACATATACAATATTTATATATATAGATATATACGATATTTATATATATAGACATATATAATATTTATATATATATAGACATATATAATATTTATATATATAGATATATATAATATTTATATATATAGACATATTGATATTTATATATATAGACATATATAATATTTATATATACAGACATACATAATATTTATATATATAGACATATATAATATTTATTTATATATAGACATATATAATATTTATATATATAGACATATATAATATTTATATATATAGACATATATAATATTTATATACATAGAGATATATAATATTTATATATATAGACATATATAATATTTATATATATAGACATATATAATATTTATATATATCGACATACATAATATTTATATATATAGACATATATAATATTTATTTATATATAGACATATATAATATTTATATATATAGACATATATAATATTTATATACATAGACATATATAATATTTATATATATAGACATATATAATATTTATATATATAGACATATATAATATTTATATATATCGACATATATAATATTTATATATATAGACATATATAATATTTATATATATAGACATATATAATATTTATATACATAGACATATATAATATTTATATATATAGACATATATAATATTTATATATATAGACATATATAATATTTATATATACAGACATACATAATATTTATATATATAGACATATATAATATTTATTTATATATAGACATATATAATATTTATATATATAGACATATATAATATTTATATACATAGACATATATAATATTTATATATATATAGAGATATATAATATTTATATATATAGACATATATAATATTTATATATATCGACATATATAATATTTATATATATATAGACATATATAATATTTATATATATCGACATATATAATATTTATATATATAGACATATATAATATTTATATATATCGACATATATAATATTTATATATATAGACATATATAATATTTATATATATATAGACAAGCCTTTTTCTGTACTCTCTCGGGCCACCTGTGTGTAACATGGCTATTTTTCTCCTCTTTCAAGCCACATGTGTAATATGTCTATTTCTGTCCTTTCTCCGGCCACGTTTCCTTTTTTTTATAATCTTTTTCTTTCCTTTTTCCTCACTATGATGCCGCGGCTTGGTCATTTGCATATGCTGCCTGTTGCTGCAGCTGCTACCAGTTGCCATATGCGCATCCGTGCGATGTTACACAGCAGCAAAGGAGTAGAGAGCTCTTTTTTTTTTTTAGCAGTGGAATGGATAGTAAATAGGGACATTTACTTGAAAATAATGTTGAAAATTGGTCGAATTTTACCAACAGATTATTTTAAGGTGAAGGTGGAGCAACTAAAGGAGTGACTCCTTTTTTTTTAGGAGCAGGAGCGGGAGCTTCTGCAAAACAAACAAAATAGATAAAAGGCGCAGAATATATCACACCAGAACGGATTCTCTTTAGGTTGGAAACTGGCAGGTACTACAAATATAGCTGCAGTTCAAGGTGACACCCAGGACCATTCTATAAATGGAAAAAAAAAAATTAATTGGACAAACCTGAACTGTTCAATGAAGCTACGGATGTTTAGTTCTTTCCAAAACTCAACACGTTTCACCCAATAATCGTGTTGTTTTCTTTCTCTTTCCGTGTCAATTGTTATCAATTTCAAATAAATGTTTGTGTAGTTCATTCGATTACAGAGCAAAGTTTGATTAACCATCTGAAAATAAACAAATAAAACAAGTAAAGCATGAGTTATTTCCCCTTGCAACCATTACACATTGAATATATCAACTCCTTAAAAAAATACCCCCTTGTGATATCCACTTCTTAAACAAGTAGAAGTTATCTTCCCCTGCGATATATATATATCGCATATCTATATTATTTTAAAAAATATAATTATCCACTGACACGTGTTTCGTCGTCTACGACTCATCAGATGTGGCTGAATCTAGCGAGACTCGAAATCGGGACCCCATGATAAGAAGCCTAAACCTCAACCACGCGGCTGCCTTGCCTGACTACTTAAATGTATCGCGTTTTTATGTAGATGTTTTTATTTGTTTTTGTTAGCGATACTTTCTTGAATGAATTCAAGTGTTTATACGAAAGTGCATTTTTAACTAAATGCTTGTTGGGAATAACTTTCCCATTGACCAATCTGGTACCCCCTTAATGGGGAGCGGCATATATATATATTATTTTGAAAATATAATTATCCACTGACACGTGTTTCGTCGTCTACGACTACGACTCATCATATATATATATATATATATATATATATATATATATATACACATATACACATATACATACAGAGTAGAACCCCGGGATACAGCATTAATCAGTTCCAGGCTTGAGATTGTAAGGTAAAATCGCCATATGGCGGGGCCTAAGCAAAATTTTATACAGTACATATTAAACATTAGTAACAAAATACAGTACAGTATATAACACATATATATAATTAAATAACATTATAAATAACACCATAAGGCGGGGACAAATACCGTAACCAGGGGCCGGAAAAACATTGTATTCCACATCGTAACCTTTAAAAAAACATACCGAGAATATTTCTACTCGGCCATGGCTGACAGAGTAAGAGTATTTTACCCCTGTTAATTAAATAAAGCGTTCTGTTTGAAATTCCATGTTTCTTGAGTTTGACAGAAAGATTCAGGAGTTTGACAAGAACCATCTAAAGAAAATTGGAGGTTACATCAGCTGAAACGTTGTGTAATTAACACTCAAGATAAGAACAGTAGTTCAAACAATTCAAATAATCTACAAAATAAAACAGATGTATGCGTGTGTGATGCATGTGTGTGTGAAAATATTTAACTGATGAACCCTTAAACAACTGGTCACATAACACTGAAATTAACAGGAAACAGTAATCACACACCAAGGATGGTTTATAATTAGTAAAATCTTTGTTTGGATGGATGAATAATGCATACAGAAATATGTCGACAAGTTGAAATGCAAAATGTTCATTTCAATTTGCCGACATATTTTTATTTCTTTCTGCACATGCGCAAATCCATTCATATCTTGAAGTGGTTTAATTTAAAAAGAAAGAAAAAAAACCTTTTCAGAATTTGAAAATTTTATTTTCAGAAAAAAAAAAAAAAAAATACACGTTATGTTTATAAATTATTTTTTGGGTTTAATTCTTACATTTCGGTTGTCCTTCCGCCAATATAAAAAAAAAAAAAAAAAAAAAAAAATTAAATGAAAGTCAGTTGTCTCCCTTGATTCTTTAACAAGCACTGTTTTTACCACATATCAATCTATACTATTAACAAAATTCTATATGTTTATTTATTTATGTGTGTGTGTATATTTATCAATAAAACTTTCGAACAGATGCACTGAATTGAAAAATTATTTTTTTTCCCTGAAAGATGTGAGTCCCTAGAATGTCCTTATTTATACATGGTTCGTAACAAACCTGAAAAAAGCCTGAAATAAGGGTCTTTTGGCCATTTCGTTTTTGTAAAAAAAGTTACCTAACCATGTCAACGGAATTTAGCACTGTCTGTATACAATCACGGTAACATCTTTCGGCATACGGACAGGACTTGTAGTGCAATGGATAACGCGTCTCACTATGGATCAGAAGATTCCAGGTTCGAATCCTGGCAAGTTTGTAATAATTTTAACCATCATTTTATCCAGCGTTTACTCATTATCCTTACCCTTAGGGTATTTTTGTTTTTTTCAGTGATTTTGTTTTGTACATATGGGAATTTCTCATACTCCGAATTAACAAGGTAAGCGTTGATGGTAAGACGATGTTGAGTGTACTTGATGTTGAGTGTACTCGATTTTGTGTTTGACTTGGCATTGTGTGTGCCGATGTGGTGCAGCCGCTAGTATGAAATAATATTTGATTTTCTTGAATAATAAAAAAAAACTATTTGATCAAATTACATGATTTTTGGAATATTTCATCTTCATTCTGTGACTGATACTTATATCATACAAACTTTTCTGTATTTTCCTACTTTTAATTGCTGCCATTTTAAGTGCCGATCTCAATAAGCACCAAATTAATTTTCTCTCGCAAATCAATATCCATAACAAGCGATTTAACATTTTGCTTTAAAAGAAGTTTTGTTTTTCATTCCGTGCTATGGTTTCAACTACAAATTTATTTATAGAGGTGCAATCTTGCATTTCTAAATATTTAATCAATAACAAAAAATTTTCAGTGTTTTCATATTACACAAACAAAAAAAAAAATTGAATTTCAAGTAAAACAAATGATGCCTACATAATTATCATGTCGTAAATAGTAAAATATCCAAAAATTACGGAAAACGATAAGTTATAATAATAATTATTAACAAAAAACTGTTTTTGGTAAAATTTAGATGGGGAATAAATTTTGTCTGACATTTTGAATTACTTTCGTCATGTGAGGTAAGCAACAGAACTTAATTATCTCCCCTGTCAACTCATCTCTTTTTTAGTAAGTGTAATACAGTAATTTTGCAATGCTTCTATTTTAGAAGCGGATTTTCTAAGGGAGATTACTTCTATTGACTAGGACAAAAAAAAACAAAACATTTTGAAATAAATAATTTGGGATGCTAGTTATATAACTGATAGTGCTAAAATATGAAATTTAATTTGTCAACTAAAAAGTTGTTAATTTTTCGATTAACCAACAATGAACAAGTTGTTTTCGATTAGCTAATGATAAATGTTTACCTACTTAAAAAAAACAAAAAACTTTTTTTTATAAATTATTTTGGCACTTCTGCATTATAGGGTCGAGCGCCATGTTTTTTGGTGTGTTTCACTAAATTGTTGCGCTTTTCGGTCAAAGAACAGGAGACAATAAACGTTTCATTAAAATTATTTATTTGTTACTTCAATTCAAAAAATGTTTCATAAAAAAATCCAATGTTGCTTTAATTCAGAAAAATGTTTCATTAAAATTATAAATCTGTTGTTGACCATTCAAAGTTGCTTTAATTTTAAAAATGTTTCAATAAAATTATTTATTTGCTCGGACCCCCCCCCCTCCAAAAAAAAAAAAAAACAACTATTTATTTTAATGTTGCTTTGATTACAAAAATGGCCAAAATTGTTTTATTAAAATTATATTTTCTCACGCAGACTTTTCAATTAATGTCTTTACAATTAGATTTTGATACATTTTTTTACAATAAATGTTTTCGTTTTCAAATATTTTTGTGTTCGAAAAAAATATTGTTTGTTATTTACCTGGCCAAGAAAAAATTGGAGTTATCGCCCCTTAACAATGGTGCTTGGCCGCATAATGCAGAAGTACCAGATTTTGTAAATTTAATAAAAAAATTATTTTATTTACAAGAAAATGTGGGAATGTACTTAATTAAAATAAAAAAATTCAATCAGCCAAGATCTTTCGAATAATAAAAAATAAGTAGTTTTCAATTAGACAATGATAAATGTTGACCTAGTTAAAAGGCAACAACTTTTTCTATGAAAATTTAAAAAAAAAATTAATAAAAAAAATATTTTATTCACAAGAAAATATGTAAAATTGAAAAACGATAGTTTTTATTATGATTTTTATATGAAAATGTATTTCATCAAAATAAAAACAAAAAATGCTGAATGAAATTAGTCCTAGAAATTGCTAAACCAATTTATTTACTACCAGTTACGTTAATTAACAAATTCAATTATTTTGTTATTTAACATTATTTCATTTTAATTTGTTGTAGTATTGTTCGGATATAGTATTCGTGTATAATTTTTTTTCATTTGGTAATGGGGAGGAAGTCTTTTTTTTATTTAAAATTGTTTCATTGTTCAAGTGATTATTTGGCGTCCTGAATTATATCAAAATATGGTTTTCGTCTTAGTCAATGGGAGTTATCGCCCTTAGATAATCCGCCTCTAAAACAGCAGCCGCCGATTTCATTTCCTTTCCTTTCACAAATTTATTTTTTCATTAATAATTATTTTTCGACCATACCGTTTTTTGTAACTTTTGAATATGTTACTATTTGAGACCTGATAATTAAGTGAGTACTATTTGTTTCACTTGAAATTTAATATTTTTTTCATTATTATGATATAAAAGCGTCCATTTCTCTTTGAAAAGGTTCTCTGGTTTTATCAGATGCAACCAACCTTATGAAAATAATGAACAAAATTACTCGATGCTGGGCTTTTTCACATTTTTCTCTTCTGCACATCAACTGGGCAAAATTACACCAAAAAGAGGGGGTGGATTAGGGTACACTGACTGGTTAAAATTGCAGCTGTACACCCTATCCTAATTCATTCATACACATGCACACATGTACACTCACACACACACACATACACATGCATACCATACACAAACATGCACATACACATACATGCATGCACACACACGCACACACACTAATATATGTGTATAATAATATTATATATGGCACACTCATGTTGACACTTCTCATCAGATTACCAAAGATAAGCAAGAATGAGCCTGGCCAATATCAGATGGGTGATCATTTGGAAAAGCTGGGTGGTGTATATACTGCACCAAGACGTAGAAATTTCCAGGTTGGTATCTGGAGGCACATTAAATTCACTGGAAGAGATGGACCTCCAGTCTTTGTTAGAATATGCATCTAGGAGAAGGAGAACGCTGATGTAAAAACCTGAGATCAACTGTCTGCTCTGTCTTGTAGCAGCTATTGCACAGACAAAAGGTTAGCATCTGTACCAAAAAGTGTGGCTGGTTCTACACAAAGTCTTCACCAATATAAACAAATCATGTGTGGATTTCCGAGCAATTTGATTGTTGTGGTGGAGCTCATATGTCAAAATCGACAGGAGGGTAATATTGTGAATTTTCCAGTGAATATTTCTCTTGGATAATCACAGTACGCATTTCGATATGACCTTTGATTTTAATAGTTTTTACTGATAAGGTATTTTTACTGATAAGGTATTTTTACTGATAAGGTATTTGCCGATGAATTTAGAACATTATTACTGATTGGTGTTTTTTTGTGAAAACTTTGTTCTAAAAATAGTCTTATGTGTGAAAAAAAAAAAAAAAATGATTCACTGTATGACCTAAAATAAACACTACTTTGAAACAGCTGCAAACTAATATTATACCTTTGTGTAAGTTTTTTATTAGGAACTTTGTTTGAAACATGATTTAAAAGAATAGCAGGAAGACTTGGGTTTACTTTCAGCAGACTCATAACTCCTGCTTCTCTCATTTTGTTCCTTTAGTCCTCACATTCCATAAGTGATGTTTCTGAGAAAGGAGGAAGAATTGCTGTTTTCTATGCTGGAATCGTATCCATATAACATTTATTGTTAATTGTTTTACCTTGAAGTAGTATTTTTTTACTCCTTTCATCAAGTGGCTTCATGTCTTGCCTGGAGTTATATCCATAAAAAAAAGGAAAAAAATGATCAATATGTGTGTGTGTGTGTGTGTGTGTGGGGGGGGGGGTAAAATATGTTTTTAATAATATTTCACTCTTTGTGTATACCAATAATTTTTGTTTAGAAGCTCAATGTGTGTTAAATATTACAACAGAGCACATATAAAAGAATAACAGTAAAGTTATATTCCAAGACCCAAATACTCATTTTTCATGAAAAACAACTCCTCTAGCATGTTAAAATTTCAATACATTTTTTACAGATCTGTTTCGTTATACAGAAACAAAAAGTTATTATTATGTCAATACCGGCTCTTTTCATGCATATACTCTTCAGAAAAATTAAAAATTCTTTGCTTAAATAGAAAAAAATGCATGACAATATAATGTCACATGAAGAAAAATTATTCATAAAAGACTGAACATCATGCGTCTGTCAACATTGTGTGTTTGTTATTTATTTTTTATTTTACCTTTTTTTAAAACTATTTAGAAAAAAAGTAAAATAAAAAAATTAAATAATATATATATATATATATATATATATATATATATATATATATATATATATATATATATATACGAGCGAACAGTTAATAAAACATGTTAAAAAAACACTTTGAAAAAGACTTAAAAACCATATTTAATCTGAAAAGGAAACACTTGATAAGTGGATAGTCCTTAATCCGCGGAGTTTCAAAGAAATACTTTCCTTCTCATCAGAGGGTAGGAATTAGCAAAATGCGGGATCGGATTTTGCATGCAAAAGTATTTGATGAAACAACAAGTAAGTCAAAGATCTTACTTGATATATATATATATATATATATATATATATATATATATATATATATATATATATTTACTTACATCCTAAAAATAGAGGCAAATAATATTATATTTAAGCGAATTTTACACCCAGACAAAGCCAGGCGTCCCTCTCCCCTGCTAGTGATAAATCTAATTTATAAAACTCACTATGTCTGTCTGTCTTTATATTTTCAAACTCTATCTCTTCTGAAACTAAAAGATAATTCATAAAAGACTCAACATCATGTGTTCGTCAACATTGTGTGTTTGTTATTTATTTTTTTATTTTACTTTTTTTTTAACTATTTAGAAAAAAAGTAAAATAAAAAATTAAATAATATATATATATATATATTTATTTATTTACTTACATCCTAAAAATAGAGGCAAATAATATTATATTTAAGCATAGTTTACACCCAGACAAAGCCAGGTGTCTCTCTCCCCTGCTAATGATATATCTAATTTATAAAACTCACTATGTCTGTCTGTCTGTCTGTCTCCATATTTTCAAACTCTATCTCTTCCAAAACTAAAAGTTCCAGAGCGGTGCTAGGTGCCTAAAATGTTTGGATATTTTAATAACCATTCTTTTATGGGTCTTTAGCCAGTTAAAATAGTTTTTAAAAATGGGTCAAAATTGAAAAAAATCGTTATACGTTTTACACATTCATCTTAGTTTATTTTTAATCAGTTCATATGTGTGTCAAGTTGGTACAGTGGTAACATCACCAACTTTGAATGATACAGTTTTGCTTTCGGTTTCGATTCTAGCTGATGGCACCCAAATACTTTTTTTTTTTTTACTTTTGAAATCACGACTCTATAATAATATATACGAAATCTGGACAAATTAAAATATCATATTTAAGTATATTTTACGACCGTGCAAAGCCGGATTACCTCGCTAATATATATATATATATATATATATATATATATATATATATATATATATAGGCTTTTCTATTCTAAACTTAACTCAATCACCATTCCATTTTTTCTTCTTCTTCTTCACTCATTTTTCTTAAATTAGCCCAGCTTTGACAGTCGAGTTTTAAATTTCTTCCATTTCTTTTTTCTACACACATCTTATTTTTCTTTTAATTATATTATTTGAACTCATTCCCTTTTCCTTGCACCCATTTGTGAATTATTCCACGGATTTCTGTCTTTTGGATTACTTTGGACCATCTTCCAATTATGCGATTCCCTTTGATTTTACTTGTTGAAATGGAAATTTAACTAACTTTTTTGGATTGTGGATTTCTCGATTTTACCCTTCACCAGACTATCCATTCATGTGAAATCACCTTTTTCTTCACCATATTCCTTCTGCTTCACTGTTTGTTACCAAGTAAGATCTATGACGTACTTGTAGTTTCATCAAATACTTTTGCAAGCAAAATCTGATTCCGCATTTTGCTAAATTCTAAGATTAGATTTATTATATACTATAAGAAGTATCGAACCCAGAACCTCATCGTTAAAAATAACTCCTCGCCGGCGACAAAAATGTTGGAGCAAATCAATATTGTGTACAAATTTCAATGCCCCTTAGGAGAGTGTAACTCCGAAAATAAAAACGCATATATTGGACATACAAAAACAACATTGTCCCGTCGATTAACGATGCATTTGAACAGTACTAGCTCAATATACCAGCATTTAACAAATCAACATAGATGTCCCCCCCCCTCTAATCTTAGAAAGGTCCCCGTGGACAACACAAGGATTTTTCAATGAAAAAGTAATTGTAAAAAATTAAAAATACTTGAAGCACTATGTATAAAAACCCAGCACCCATCTATAAATAGCATTAATTTTGAAAGTAGCAATAATGTGCTGAAATGTTTAGCATAGCCAGTATACGACTGGTTTTACTAACATTGCCTTTTATCATCCTAATTTTTAATCGAGTTTTTTTTTTTTTTATCACTCGTAAATGTATATTTTAATCGACTTTTCATTGACTCTTTTTATCATTCGTAACTATATATTTCACTTCTATTTTTAATTTATCTCCACCTGATGATGATTCAAGAAAGAATCGAAAGCGCTCGTGTGAACCATGGAACATTTGTAAATACCTTCCATCTTGAAGTTAAAAAAATCTTACGAAAGATCGAAAAAATGAAAAAAAGAATCATTAAGCAAGGTATCTCTGTTGTTTTTAATAATGTTTGCCTGAATATATATATATATATATATATATATATATATATATATATATATATATATATATATATATATATAAATAAAATAACTCATAAAATATATTAAAAACAGAGACACAAACATATGGACATATTAGAGATTATAAGTCTCACTTACCTGAGCTAAATCATCCATCATTCTTTTCGTTTCATTTTTGTTTTTGTAAGAAATTTTATCAAAAATCTTAAAGTATTTCTGAAAGATTTCTTGTACCTAGAATAAAGCAAATTGAATTCTTTATGAAGTCTGCAAAAATAGGAGTTCTCAACCATCCAGTTTAACCACATCTAAAAGTGAAACACTATCCCTTAAAAGAAAATGAAAAAAAAAAAAAAATTAATGCTACAATCTACATAGTATTCTGATAATGTCATAAAGTATACTGCCGTGCATTTATCTTTCCCTGGCTTAAGATTATATGCAGTTATCTCCCTTTTCGGTTGATATATTATGTGGTTCTTCTTCGTTATTGCAGTAAAATTTGAAAACTGAATTTCAAGTGAAGCCAACAGTTTCTACTGAATTGTCATGTCACGGTAATGAGCATATCCAAAAATTACGAAAAACGATAAGGTTGAAAATGAATTATTAATGAAAATAGTTTTCGAAGACAATTACTGAAAATTGAGCTTGGCAAAAATAAATAAATAAATAAATAAATAAAAAAGAAGAAAAAAAGAAACTAGAGAGTTCTAATTGTAACTAAAGGGGGGTAAATATTTCTTGAAAACTGCAAATCATTGGCCAATTTAAAAAAAATTAATTTCCTCCAATAATCTTCGAAAACTGATTTCATTAATAATTATCATTTTTCATACTTTTTGGATATTTTCATAACTGTGACATGACAATTCAGTATATACTATTGGTTCCAATTGAAATTCAATTTTTCAATTTTTGAATTTCGATACAATAATGAAGAAGAACCGAGAATGTTCTTATTTACTTGCCTCCCCACGAGGGCAGATGTAGACACAATGGTGGTTTTTAAGAGGCATGACAAACAAATGATTGTCAAAATATTAATTTCAAACAAATTGCTGCCTCAACAAAAATTGCCTGAGCATCCCCGTCGGCATTCCCCGGGCGGGGCGCCTCAAGCCATTCATTTCAATTAGGGCCAGATAGGTATCAGAGCATGGCTGTTAGGAAGATAAAAGCTCGGTTTTAGATGCATTAAAATTAACCAGCCACCTTTTTCCCCATTGCACCATGTGCTCAAGGTCACAGAAGAGAGAAGATCAGAAAACTCTGGGTCGTTGTCATGGATGGTAATGTTGTCTGCGTGAATGTTGAAGAATGTGATTTGGGAGATCATTGATGAAGATCAGAGAGTTGGGCCTAGGATGAATCCCTCAGGCATGCCAGGGTTAATACTATGAGCTTCTGAGTCAAATGTGAAATGAAGCCTGTTGAGTGTTGCACAGTGATTTTGTTTTTGTATTTGAGAATTTTGATGAAATCAAAGAATGGCAACACTTCGAAGGCCGGCAATAACAAGATCTCTCTGATTCTCTCTTCTGATCTTGAGTACATGGAGTTTGGTTAATTTTAATGCTTCTAAAACCAAATTTCTCTCTTTTCATCACTAATACGCCAACCCCCCATCTGGCCCCAATTAAAATGATTGGCTCTCATCTTTGGGAAGTACCATGTTTTGATAAGCTTTTGGGTTTGACCTTCACTCCTGATCTGAAATGGAGTACATACATCAAATCTGTTGCGAAGGTCACTGGAAAAATGGTTGAATTATTTAACCCCTCTAGTAGATATTTCACTACCGACGCAATCTTCTATCTGTATAAGAGCCAAGTATATCCTTGGATGGACTACTATTGCCACATCTGGGTAGGAGCTGCTCAGAGTATTATATCCTGTCTTGACAGAGTTCCAAACCGGTTTCAAAACCTGGTAGGTGATGCCCTTTTCTCTTCCCTGCAACTTCTTTCCCACGGAAGAGACAGATTGTGAGCCTGTCTCTGCTCTATCATTATTTTCATGGCAAGTACTCGTCTGAGCTCCAATCTATGCGCCCCCTCTTTGCCAAACTTTCACAAAAAACACTCTATCTATAACTACTATCAACAATTTCCCCCACTCTCTATCTGTGCCTAAATCTAAATGCGGATTCCATGAGCAAAGCTTCTTTCCTAAAAATGCCTGTGGAACTCCAATGTGGTTGTCTTTAAGTCCAATGTAAACAAATTCTTGCTCAGCTGTCCCCTTAAATAATCAAATTGTACCAAATTTTCACTGCTACTACTAACAATTACTATGTTGTTGTCCCAATAATTGCCGTACACTAATTAACTCTTAACCTCGAGTTACCTTTTGGTCTTGATAAGAGTTGACTCCCTTGTAAAAAAAAAAAAGAAAAACTGTATATTAATGATACCCCATCATATGACGATGTAAAACGCTGGCATTGTTAATTCAAACATGTCTGGAAATCTGTGGAAACAACTCCCAGACCTGATAACCCCTCCCTTCCTTCATTAATGAAGTAAATTTGAGGTTACCATTCTTGAAGATTGATGCATGAATATTTGCCAAATAGTTTAGTACACGGTTTGTGGAAACTATCATTCATAACTATTTGTATATGCATGAAGTTTCTGCCAGATGAATTTCCAGGCTTTTTTTTTTTTTTAATTTTTTTTTTTAAATGGTAGTCACCACTTATCAAGGCTCGGAAGCCACTCGGGGATAAGGGTTATTGCGTGTACAGTAATCAATGGGACAATATTGTAGTAATCATTAGTATTGGAGATTTGATAGAGTGTCTTACTTAAGGGGGCGGTTTATCAGGAATTTGTTTATGTTGGACTTGAAGACATCCAAGTTGTAGTCAGGTGGGAAATAGGCAAACGGAAGAGAGTTCCACAGGTGTGCACTTCTAAGAAAGAAGCTGTGTTCATGGAATTTATGTTTTGATTCAGGCACAGATAAAGAGTGGGGAAAATTATTGACAATGGTTTCAGCTAGACGGGTGTTTTACGTAAAAGATTTGTGAGGGGGGACCATAGATTGGAGCTCAGACAAACACTTCCCATGGAAATAACAATAAAACAAAAACAGGCTCGCAACATCTCTTCTGTGGGAGAGAGGTTGCAGGGAAGAGAAAAGGGCATCCACTAGGCCACAAAGTTTATTTTGTACTCTGTCAAGGCAGGATAGGCTGTTTTTAGCAGCTCCTGCCCAGATGTGGCAGCAGTACTCCATCCTTGGATGTACTTGGCTTTTATATAGATAGAGAATTGCATCTGTACTGAGATATCTTCTGGAGCGGTAGCTGACACCTTTCCAGAAGTGATAACGCATCGAGTGCTGGAGGATGAACTTTGAGATGTGCCAAGAAGTTGAACTAAAGTTTTTCAAAATGCTGATTGTACAGGATGATCCAAAGACCAGTAAATGCAGTGGAAGCACTTGGACTCACTTCCTCCAAAGAAGTCAAGTGTGCAGCCCTCTGCTGGTAAAAACATAGTCACAATCTTCTGGGAAGTGATGATATATTTTTTGGCGAGAGGTACCACAATTACAGGAACCTATTATGCTTCAGTTTTGAAAAAAAATTAAAGAAGCTATCAAAATCAAGAGTCGGGACAAGATATGCTATCATGCAAGACAACGCTTTGATCCACAATGCACATGTTACCAGATAAGAAGTATAGGCATGTGGTTATGAACTCCCTCATCCACCATACTCTTCTGACCTTACAACCTCTGACTTTCACCTCTTCCCAGCAGCCTTGATTTCCAAAGTCATAATTGGAGAACCAACTTGAGGTATCCTACAAAAACGGTCTCCAGCACTACATTAAACGATGGGAGAAATGCATAACTCTGGCTGGTTCTTCTGAAGACAGAGACTAATAACTGTGTCAAGATTCGTTGCTCTACTGCAACGAGAAGTGGGTCAGGTGCATTACTTATTGAACGCTTTTTGTATTCTGCAGAGAATGGAAATTTTCCCAGCAAATGATATTATTTGACCTCTAGGGTCAGCTGGCTTATTATTCAATTGCTGATTTGAAAAATATTGTCAAATTGCTGACTTACTTGTGTCAATCGAATTTCTTCCAGTTTATTGAACTTTTCATCCAGTTGTTGAATATGTTTTTGACGTTTCGGCAAATGATTTTCGATTTCGTACCATAACCTTTCGAGTCTTTTGTAAGTGAAGCAGGATATGTCCTAAAAGACAAAGAAATCTTGTCTGGAATTTGGTTTGCTTGTTTTGTTCTACAGCATTGCAATCTCTTTTGCTGGTCATTAAATGCCAAATTCAGTCACCAGAATTCATAGTGATCGGTTTATAAGAAAAAATAAAAATAAAAACTTCATATATACAGGTTGCGTAAGATATTTGAGGACACTTATATTTTTTAATTATAATTAAAAATAAACTAATTAATGTTTTTTTTTGCTTTCAGAAGATCCCATGGCATGGCAGACACTACTATAACAAATGAAATAAAAAAACATGCTGTAATCTATAAATATAAAAGCCTAAATGTATGTATGTATGTGTGTGTGTTCGCTTTTTCTGTATGTCTACAAAAGGCATTTTTCAGAGAAGCGGTCGGTTACCTAACAACTTTTTAAAACTTTTTATATCACATATAAATCGAAATATCTCACAGTTAACAATGAAGCTCGCCTGTCTATTTAATTTGCTCGATTTCAGAAAGATAAATATTCAACATTTGTTGCTCGCCGCATGTGGGTTAGTCTTTTTCCTATAACATCTTGGGAAGTGTTTCCGCAGTAAATGATACCATCCCGCAGTCAAACTTGACCTCATTAACTCCTTAAAACGGGCACCTGCCAAATGCAAGTAATTAAATAAATTCAAACGTGTTTCCGTTAGCATCTCGCGGTGGGGCAATCGTTAACGTCGCACGTTTTTTTTTTTTCACACTTTAATTTACAACTTTGCCTCAACGGTTCGGGTACGATCCTTACCTACCAAAACATTTTTGTTTACCCCCCCCCCCCCCCCCGAGTTTCCACACACACCGCCAAACACCCAGGCAACGCCGGGTACCCCTCGCTAGTAATGTCTATAAAAGGTGAAACACAGCAACCAAGAAATTACAAGATTTCTAAAAGTCACTAGTGGTAGTTATCGGTGTTGTTAGCTGTGAAGGGCACATCACACCTCATTTTTTTTGTTCACAGGACTTTAGAGTTAATGCAGATGCCTATGTTGAGACTCATCAAACAATTGTTAAGCCTTGGATAGACAACGTAGCTAATGGAAGGTCCTATGTCTTCCAACAAGACTCGGCATCATTCAAAACCCAGGATTGGATGGCCGAGAATTTTCATGACCATGTCACACCAAACTTATGGCCCCCCTAACTCACCAAACTTAAATCCTTTGGATTATTACATGTGAGGCATCGTTAAAAAGGAGTTAATAAACATCCTCATAACAACAAATCCTCTCTGATGGAAGCAATAGCCAATGGAGAACATAAATAAAGACCAAAGCTTGTTGTCACTTTCAATCTCGAACTGAGTTGAGGATAGAAGTCGAAGGAGGATATATACAAAATAAAACGTAGATTAACTTTACATTTATTTGTTTTATCATAAGAAATTGTAGATGTTAACGATTTAACAAGTTTTTTGTTTTTCTAGAAGTGTGGTTCCTATGATATTGTCCCATTGACTACTGTACACTCTTTAACCCTTATCCTCGAGTGGCCTCTGGGCCTTGATAAGTGGTGACGTCTATGTAAAAAAAAAAAAAAGAAAAAGGTGTCCTCAGCTACCTTATGCATACACTATATATATATATATATATATATATATATACATACATACATTCCATAAATTTTAACATCCACAAAAAAAATAAAATCAATAATGTGCTCACATTACTCACCATATTTTTTTGAATATATATTCCAAAATCCATAAAATAATCCATTCATTGGGTTAGTAGATAATCCTGCACACACACACACACACACACACACACACACACACACACACACAAATATATCAATACCAGCAGATGTATCCAGCATTACCCGGTAGTAAACATAACATTAAATTCCTTTAAATTTTTTTTTAAAGGAATTTAATGTTATGTTTACTACCGGGTAATGCTGGATACATCTGCTGGTATTGATATATTTGTGTGTGTGTGTGTGTGTGTGTGTGTGTGTGTGTGTGTGTGTGTGTGTGTGCAGGATTATCTACTAACCCAATGAATGGATTATTTTATGAATTTTGGAATATATATTCAAAAAAATATGGTGAGTAATGTGAGCACATTATTGATTTTATTTTTTTTGTGGATGTTAAAATTTATGGAATGTATGTATGTATGTATATATATATATATATATATATATATATATATAGTGTGCATAAGGTAGCTGAGGACACCTTTTTCTTTTTTTTTTTTTTACATAGACGTCACCACTTATCAAGACCCAGAGGCCACTCGAGGATAAGGGTTAAAGAGTGTACAGTAGTAAAAAAAAAAATGGAAAAAAACTGAGACATGTGGATGCGAGTATGCTTTTTCTAAACAGTTCACTTCTTGTAAGTAAAAAAAAAATACTCGAACTGAGATCGAAACCAAAGCCTAAAGAAATTGAGTCAAGTACAATAACCATTAGGCCAGCTTGACACATTCTCAAAAAAGTGTTTTTAAGCATACTTATTCTTAACATAAAGAAGCTGTCATGTGAACGATCCGCGCATGCAATGAAACAGTTGACAAGCAGATAAAAATCCGATGACCCCCACCCCTCAAGTACCAATTTTTAAATTTCGACCCCCCCCCGTAGCCTTTTTTTCCGGATGAAAACCGATTAAAAAGTTTCTCACATGTCTGAATACCTTATATACCAAATTTCAAGTCTGTAGATTAAAAATTCGTTGAGTATATAGGTTGAGACTTGTTCTCACACACACACACACACACACACACACACACACACACATATATATATATGGGGAGAACTTGAATGCCTACAGGGGAGAACTTGAATGCCTACAAGACACTGTCCTCGAGTGTCTAAGGTCTCTCTGTACAGGGGTTTGTCAGAACAATCTGGCATGAGGATACTTTTTTTCAATAGAAGTAAACCCCGACCAAATATTCAAAATCACATAGTATTCGCTGCCCAAATAAGATCTCCTCGCTATTGCTAACCCATATTAGCTTTTACGAGGAATGGTGCACCTTCTCCAAGTGATGTTACCTCAAGTAACAGTACGAAACTGGATACTCTACCAGACTAGATAAATTCTTGTCCTGGAATTCAGTAAGACCAAGAGACCAAAATAAAAGATATAATACAATATATGAAAATGGTTAATTGGGGAGAGGAAAATTATGTTCTCAACTTCTTTATTAACCCAGTGTTTGAGAAATAAAGAACTTAAGTGGAACATTCGAATATCTATGCATCTCATATAGACTTCAAGTGTTAGACCCCAGGTCGTGGGCCCCTTGATTTCTGAGAACTTCTGACTGAAGTATATATATATATATATATATAAATCTATTATATATATAAATCTGTAATCCTGTCTGTTTGTTTGTTTGTTTGTTTGTTCACAATTTGATTAATATATACAAAACTTCCTGCTGAAAACGGTTATCTATATAAATTTTATTTACTATAAGATTTTCTATATAAATAAATAGCATCACGATCAATATATATATACACTATATTGAAGGCAATGTACATAATAGAACTAATCTAATTTGCATATTATATTAAAGAAAATCTTTTTAAATAATTCGCTCAATTAAAATTACTGATTATAGTAATGCAATTGATGTAATTGTTCTATTTAAGAATATTATTTAAAGTTAATTTATTTAAATTATTTTAATTCAAGTTATTTTGTACTATTTGCTAAACTGGCACATTTTAAGTAATTTTCACTGATATTTCATTTCCGGTTATGAACGGATATAGTTTTTAACCAAATCGAGAGATATGGTGATAAAATGATTTGTTTTAATTATTTATTTTCTATAAATGTAAAAGTTACAAATATTGATAAAAAAAATAAATAATTAGGCTAAGGATGATTTTATTTTTCGACAAAATATTTTAAATCGTTAGCCCTCTTTTAAAGTCTCGGCTATAAATGTTGATTCATTGTAATGTGCGAGCACGTTTATCAAAAGGTTAAAATTTATTTCCTACGGACGATTTTAAAATCATTTTTCAACTATTCACTTGACTGTCTGAATTTTATTATCGTTTCCATAATACTTTGAAAAAGAAACAAGGTAAAGTAATGCTTTTTATATCAGATATATTCCTACGTATTTTTTTTTTTCACTTTTTTTTCTTCGATTTTCTTTTGAGAAAGATCTCCTGTCTGGGTAATTGATTTAGTTGATAATATATATTTGTGTGGGGGAGTTTCGACATAATTATGTTTTTTTTTTCGGGGGGAGGGGGGTGTCGCTTTATGTCTCAGCGTCACTCAAAGAAAAATAATTGCAGAAGTACAAAAATGCGGGTGTTTTTATCTGTTTAGTACTTCTGCAGTTTACGAACCGTGCTATTTCTTAGACATGATTTACAAGTGTAATTCAATTTTTGCCGTATCTTTTGTTTATTAAATTTTTATGTGAAAGTCCTTCCTTTATTAAAAATGGGGTACTTTTTATATACACAACCAAGCATAGTTTATCCGCAAAAATCCTAATTTACATTTTTGGGAGCAACACAAACTGAAAACGGACCTGTACAGTTTTTTTTCCTACGTAATGTAGAACTTTCGTTTACATTTTTACCAGTGGTACAAGAAATGTCGTTTACCCAGAAGTTTTGGTTTTGAACCTGTAATTACATAAATATTAAAAGAATGCCAATTAGTATTGTGTAATACAAATATATCCGTAGCAAAGCTCGGGTAAATCGGCTAATATATATATATATATATTTGTGTTGGCTTTTGGCATTTATAGGTGTTTATATTTCCCTTCAAATTGTCAGTCATAACACCTTAGCAAATCGAGTCCAAGGTTTTTTTAAATACTTTTTTAATGAAATATTATTCATAGAATTGTGCAACCGATAGACTCAAACAAAAAAAAATAAAATTAATCATTTACTATAATAAATTTAAAATCTCTAACCTGATTATAACAAATAACTCCTCCCCTTCGACGGAGTTTGGCCTTTTGGCCAAGATCAAGGTGTAGTATCTGTTCTTCATATGCGGCACTTCCATTTCTCGTTCTCTTTCGGTGGAGGAGAAATCCTTCACGATTGAGACAATTTTTATTTTTGTACCTTTTCTCCACGTTAAAAAACGACCCTGGTGTTTAACTCTGTCCCGCGAGGAGGCTTTGTAAATAGGTACTTCATTGGACTAACTTAGTTTAGGAATTAAAATGTCCTTTGGAAGACTGTGTCTCCGACAGTAAAGGTGAAAACATATACATAGGTTTGACTACCACCACTTTGTCGAGGAGATTAACCATGCATCGCTCTGAAAATAATGCTATATTGAATCACTTGACTAATCAACACTCCTGTCCCATTGTCCCAATTTAGGAAGATTTTAGTTGACAACGCATCTATACTTGAACAAACCAATAATAAACAAAAACTTGAAATATAAGAAGCATTATGATTAAAAAAAACTAAAAAACCCACTATCATTAAAATAAATTTTACCAAGAGTCGTAACATCCTAAAATGTTTGTAAAGTTATTGAAATAATTAACCAATGAAATAAATATACACGTTATTAAAATAATAATAAAAAAAAATTATAAAATGTGTTCTAGATCAGTTAAATAAATCTATCGCTGAAGATGACAAAAGGATTGGAAAGTACATGGATTAAAACAAATATGGCGATTACATCAGTCAGTTCCTGCCAAAAGTGAAGATGGTTATTCAAGCGTCCAAAACAGAATTAATAGGCAAAATATGCCTAATGAAATATGCTTAAGAGAAAAATGCTGCCAAATAAACATATATATATATATATATATATATATATATATATAGTCATCCACATATATATATAGTCATCCACATACCATAGTCTCGCTGTATCACAGCTCACCAGTGAGGCTAGACTAGCACCCATTCCTAGCCATTGATTGACTCTACAACCATCTAATTGATAGTTGGCAATTCTAACTTCTGTCCCATGGGATCAGTATCCCTAAACGACCTCATCAAAGGTCCATTTATATAGACATTTGCACACCACTTTTACAGTGCTCAACCTGCTTGTTTATTCATAAACAAACAAACAGAGAGCTTCACATTAACTCTAATTAAGTGCTCTACTCAAAGAGGGGGGGGTTTAAAATATATATATATATATATATAAGTACATAGGTTTAATAAAGTATATTTAGAAACACGTTAGCGAGAGTTAAACACATATTATTTGGAAAGGAAACACAAATAAAAGTGAAAGTTCTTAATTTGCAGAGTTTTGAAGGCACACACATACACACACGCACACATACACACACGCACACATACACATATATATATATATATATATATATATATATATATGTGTGTGTGTGAGCCAACCTGGGACCCTTCAATGTAAACAAAAGAGCCCTCGTCACGTGACCATAAATGTAACCCAACCTGGCCTTAAATGTACCACTTGGACACTAACGCTAAGTCCAAGTAGCTACACTTTTAACTCTGTCTAGTGGTGGACCCTTCAAGGGTGGCCAGACTCTCACTGGTCACTGGAAAATACTGCTCGGATGCTTGAAACGTACAAAACGTGCACGACCCTAAGTCTGGGTGGCAACACTTTTCACATCAGCTGGCTGTATGTCGCTTTGACGTCATGCTGAGTTCTCTTCTCACACCAGCTTGGTCTGTGTCTTCACCATCTGGGCATCAGAGTAGATCTGAAATCAACTGCACCTTCAATTCAATAGGCAATCAACAAATAAAGAAAAAACTAGTGGTCATTTTTCTTATAAAGAAAAAAAAAATTATTCACTAAAAATTACAAAGCTCTGATCATTCATAAATTACAACTGTAAACACAAATGCTCTGGGGACTGGTAGCATTAGTAAAGTCAGAGTTTGTCTCTTCAAAGGCTTCAGGGGCTTAGAATAGGGTGAGACTCAAGTCAAGAGTTTCTCTCTGACTGGTGTGAAAACGAGTGTGTCCTCGAAGTTATTTTTGCATTTTATTATGCTTAGCCCTGCCTCCGACCCCCCAAATTTTATTTCACAATTCTCAGAAAATCAATCTCAGGCAGTTTTTGAAATTCTCAAGCTCTAAAAACATCTCTTCTTCTTCCTCAAATATGTATCTCTGACCGCCACTCTCAATAGGAGGATCTATTGCCTTCACCCTCCATTGAGTCTACCTTTCACCATTACTCACATGGGAGAGTCCCTCCTCTTCTTGCTTCATTTGCATAAACAAGGGTTTTTCCCAAGTGACATTCTCTATGATTAAAAAAGTAAATAATTTGGTTATCTTTTTGGGGTGATCAAATTCCCGGACAATAATTAATAAACACTTGAATTCGTACTCACCATCTTGTTTTTCTTTATCCAAAGAAACTCATAATATCTGGCCTATATTTCGGGTGACCCAATAATAAAATTTGACCGCTCAGAAACTGCTTTTCTTAACAAGGGTGGCTTTTTCAGATGAACTTGTCAAATCACCAAAAGCTGCCATTTCTGACATTTTTTCGAAATATCTTTATATTCCAAATGTCAACGTTTTCAGCTAGTGTTTTTTTTACTGTCTGTTTATGTGAACACAAACTATCATGAAAGAAAACAGATTTCTTCTTTATCAATATCCACAAAGAAATGTGTGCGTGTATTAAATGAATATCAAACTTTTCTTAACAATGCTCTTTCTTTCCATCATCATCATCATCATCATCATCATCATCATCATCATCATCATCATCACCACCACCACCACCACCACCACCACCACCACCACCACCACCACCACCACCACCACCACCACCGTTATTATTGTACCTTCCAACAACACTGTCACATATATATGTGTATATTTAGGCAGCATTTATATATATGTACTAGCAAAAGTACCTGTCGTTGACTGGGTTCAAAAACAGCATACAGAAAATGGACTCTGATTCATGAAAGTATGATAGGTTATGAAAAGGAAGGGTTGTAAAGAGATAGCTTCGAATTTAGGGGTATCAAAACCAAAGCAAAATATGATGAAAGTAAAAATAAAATAGATAAACCTCATAATTTATTATACCATACCTGTTCACACTGAAACACTTATCACAATATTCTGTGGATCTATATTAAAAAACCTTGTTAAACTTTGTGACATATTTCCATTCTATGGAGTTCAGGCGCGAACGAACACTCCATAATTTTATTATACCATATTTCTTCAAACTGAAACATAATTATCAAAGTATACTTACGCAGATAGATATGAAAAGTCTTTATTAAAGTTTGTGCCTATTTCCATTCTATGGAGGCCAGGTGCGAATGCAGACCCCACAATTTTATTATACCATCCCTATTTAAGTTAAAACATACTTATCAAAGTATTCTTATGTACATCTATATCAAAAACACTTGTAAACGTTTTTTTTTTTAATTTTTAAATTTTTTATTTCCATCCTTTATGGACCAGGCACGAACGCAGACCCCACAGTTTTAATGAATCACTCTTCTGCCAGATCAAACATACCCATTCCTGTGTCTCGATACATCTTCTATCATTATATGCAATCAGTTTTTTAAAATAGTCAACCATATAGGAGCCTATTCGTGACCAGACACACACACACACACACACACACACACACACACACACACACACACACACAGACATTCAGCTTTATATTATATATATATATATATATATATATATATAGTTATATATACATAGTTAACTTGATAAATGATCGAGTTTCGATCCTGGCTTGAGGTAATTGCTTGTTTAACCGTGGATGACTATATATATATATATATATATATATATATATATATATATAGTCATCCACATACAGTACTGTTTCGCTGCATCACAGCTTATCAGTGCGGTTAAACAAGCAATTACCTCAAGCCAGGATCGAAACTCGATCATTTATCAAGTTAACTATATATATATATATATATATATATATATATATATATATATATATATTAGTTAACTTGATAAGTCTAGAGAAGAGATAGACATAGTCACAAAGTCCAGGTAAACAAAATATGTCGAAAAGTGAAATAAAGAAAACGATTTTTAATTAAATGTAAATTTTTACTTACCACATCTGATTCAATGGAGGAAAGAAGATTTTCAATTTTAGCATCATCTAACTCCAACTGATGCGACAAATTTACAGCAGCCTCTTCAACATATTGTTCCATTTTCTAGCAAAATAAAAAATAATTAAAAATTTATATTCTACAAATGTGTATAACCTTTTTCTGTACGTTTGTCCATGGACCAACACATATTGTGTGCAGTTTCAGTCACAAAGGAGACTCAGACAAAGAATAGGAAATAACTCCAACTTACTTGTTCTTTGTAGCAACAACATTTATTTCCACATCGGTACAGCTGTGACGTCACCCACGTGATCTAGAGTGTTTTTCACGTCTCCCATGAGATCTCGAATGTTATCTCGTCTCCTACGAGATGTCATAGGTTATCTCTCAAGATCTCGAACGTTATCTCGTCTCTCATAAGATCTTGAACATTATCTCGTCTTTCACACTTTGACGATTTCTCACGAGAATGAAACGCGGAATATTCTGTGTAGCTTCATTGCCATATATATTTTTATAACTTACTATATATATATATATATATATATATATATATATATATATAAATAATTAAATTTATACCTACAGACACTAGTGTTTCATGCTTTTGCAATTATCAGTGCAGAAAGGGACAATTCCTACTCGTCGAGAGATCTGAATCCAGCTACAAAGTTACCTTTGACTCCATTTATTAGGACATTACATCCAGGCCAGCATAAATTGCCACAAGATTTATGTGTGTATACAAACTCCGATTAGCATATGACATGACATGATGCTCTTTGTGTAAACAAATTGAGCTTAGCATTTGGAGCATGTCAAAACATTGTTAATTCACTACTCGCACAATAGCCGAATAGCGCAATGGTGAGAAGCCCTAACTGTCGTCTGGGCGGTCAGATTTCGATCCTGGCTTGAGGTAGTTGCCTGTCTAGCTGCACTGATGAGTTGTGATACAGCAAAATAGTACTATATGTGAATGACTATATATATATATATAATTTGCTATCCTCTGCTTTAAAGAACCCCCAACATCTATTAAACTGTAGGAGAGAAATAGCGAACAACTGTGTTCTAGGATAGTGATACAAAATAATTTTAAAATTAACAATAACAATAGAAAATAAATAAATAAAATAAACATACAAATACATAAATTATTATACATATATATAAAACTAACATAAAATAAAAAAAACATGTTTAACCTAGGTTTAAATAGGTCAGAACACTAGATATCTATGCTCCCTGCTAAAATAGCACACACAAAGGAAGGGGTGAACCAGAGGTCAACTGGGCCTTTGTCCTGTAAGTGCCTGCTCATTGGCTGATTAGGAAGGGTGCGGTGGAAACTAGGAAGCTGATTGGCTAACTAAAAACTCAATAGAATGTGCATATATAAAAACGTGAGACAAACACAACTCCTCGCATAAGCCTGATGAATCCTAGTGTGGATGAAATGTGGAATATTCTGTGTAGCTTAATTGCCATATATATTTTATAACTTACTATATATATATATATATATATATATATATATATATATATATATATACACTAGCAGGCTATAAAAAGTAAAGTAAAAAAAAAAAACGTAAAGAAACTGAGATATGTGTATGCAAGTATTATGTTTTTTTCTAAACAGTTCAGTTCTTGTAAGTAAAAAAATAAGGTACTCGAGCCGAGATCAAAACCAAAACCTAAAAACACTGAGTCAAGTACGATAACCATTAGGCCAGCTTGACACGATTTTAAAAATGTGTTTTCAAACTTATTTATTCTTAACATCAGGAAGCAGTCATCTTTCATGACCGCACGTATTCAGTCATGAAACACTTGTCAGACAAATAAATATCCGATGATCTCCAAGTACCATTTTTTTTTTTAAGATAGTAGTAATTTACAAATAATTCCGAGCAGGAGAAAATAATTTCTGAAAGAAATTAAATCGAATTACATTTTATTCTTCTTAGCAACATAATACAATGATTCACAACAAAAACTACGTGACTGGAATCAAATATTGATTTTGTAGGAAGAAAGCTATCAATGACAAAGAAATAATAAAGAGACTGACTTTACTTTGTATAGTAAAACAATAATAATTGTTCTGAAAAGAGGATTAAAAGCTACTGCATACTTACAGAAGCTACGAGAGTGAGTTCATGGCTAAATTCTTCAAGTGCTTCCTCATGTCTGGAAAAGAAAAAATTATTAAATATGTAAATATTCGGCACACAAGAAATTCAGTGGAACTACAGGCAGATTGAGATCTGATAAATGGTTTGTTTACAAGAAATGTATGACAATGGAGATGGATAAGCACTCAGCTGTAGACAAAGTATATCTGAATGGCAAAGCTATTGAGCTTATATTGTGTTTCCTGAGCTACCAACTTCTTCAAATCTGTAGTGGAATGGGGGACATAAATGGATGGTCACATTCAATGCTGCCAAGACTAAACTTGTTTCCTTCAATAATTACAAGAAACCTTCTCTACCACCAATAGCCATGGCCAAAGAATCTTTATCTGAAAGTACATTTTTTAAATTCCTCAGCCTAACGTTCACAGGAAACATGAGTTGGAAAAATTACATTGAGAGCATTGCCAGGACTGCTGCGAAAAAGGTAGGTTCTCTCTACCGTGCTAGAAAGCTAATAACGCCCGAAAGTATCTTGTACCTCTGTAAGGCCACCATTCGCCCATGTATGTAGTATTGTTGTCATATTTGGGCTGGTGCATCTGCTACTAGTCTCTCACTCCTAGACAGGGTTCAAAAGAGAGTCGCCAACCTTATAGGTTCTGAACTGTCATCTAAGTTGCAGCCTCTGTTCCATTGACGAAATGTAGCATCCCTTTGCCTGTTCTACAAGTACTTTAATGGTGAATGCTCTGACGAACTGCAAGCACTTGTACCCCCTCGACATAAATACCCCCGACAAACCTGACAAGCAGAAAAATCCCACCCCTTCACAGTTGAGATCCCTAGATGTAAGAGAGCCTTCTACTCCAGTAGTTTCTTCCCAAGAACCATTGGACTTTGGAATTCCCTTCCGAGTTCCTGCTTCCCCAACTGTACTGACATGCAGAAGTTAAAGTGTAATGTGAACCGACATCTTGCTGCCCAACTCCCCACATAGTATCCCTGTAGCTTATGTCTCTGATAGTAGCCCCTACATCAAAGTGGCAATGTGCCTTGTTTGGAGTAAAATTGTAATAAAAAAAATAAAAAATGGCATTTACTGACTAGGCTTTACAAGGCAATGATTTGTCCCTGCTTGGAATACGAGTCCCTGATGTTCGCCAGAGTTGGCAAGGTGTTCTGATTTTCTGGAGCCTGTACAGATGTTGAATAGGTGCGTTTGTGACATATTTGTTTTGAATGTGTATGTGGCATTAATAAATGTGTAGCAGATGAACTTGCAACAAGCACAGTAGCAGGAGTTAATCCTCGCCGCTTGAGATTTGAAATCCATTTTTTATCATCAGTCTGTGCGTCACTCATTTTATTAGATAAAAAATAAGTTTACGAAGTAAAAGCTTGGTCATTAGTCTCTCCCTCTCTCTTAAGTAAATTATCTCCAAATATAAACTTGAAGAAACTCAGCAAACGTCTCCTTGTGTTTTTTTCCTGTATGAAAAGTTTTATTCACCGCTAGACAAGGCGATGAAATGGCAGTCATGGAGAAAAGTGGTCATGATGAAAAGAAGTGATGATGAAGAGAATAAAAAAAGCAGCACATATGCCTAAAGACTTTTATTTGATTGCTCATTAGTGAAAACATTAAGCCAAAGATGATGACGATGACGATGATGATGATGATGACGACGATGAAAGAATAAATGAGAGAGTTTGAGTTAGTAGATGTAAAACAGTTGAGGTAGCAGGGTCAGTTAATAGGAGATGACCAAACGAAACATCACAGGAAGTCATACGAATGAACTTCAGAGAAAGCAGGATAAATGAAGATCTGGCCAGAGATATGTTTGTGTGGAAGTCAATTTCTAAAAGTCGCCCAACACATGTCAGATTGTGCTGCTGCTCTTACTGATGATAATGGTGATGATGCTGATGATGATGTTGACGACGACAGCGATGATGGTGGTGATGATTTTGATGGTGATGGTGATGATGATGTTGGTAGTGGTAGTGGTGGTGATGATGAAGATGGTGAGGGTACTGATGGCGATGATGATGATGATGATGATGATGATGATGATGATGATGATGATGATGGAGCATAAAATATGAAATGCTTTTATTTACCTGACACGACGTGAATTTTCGATTCTCTCCACAATATTTGATGAATGCTGACTGGCAACTGCGAATATAAACAAAAACATTCCTAAATAAAAGTGATGCTGACTCGAATGGCTGAAGGGCAGCAAGGTTGTTATAGAAATTCTCTCTTTATGCTGTCGACAGCATAAAGAGTGGATGTACATTTCTACCCCTGAAGATGAGAGCTGCTCTCGAAAAAATTTGTGAATAAATACTATCTACAGTTGAAAAATACCATCTATAATCAAGTAAATAAATAAATAAAAAATTATTGAATTATTTATTTATTTATCTGCTTACAATGACTGTATAATTCTTGCGCTGACAAGCCTTCAAAAACACCTTTTAATAAAAAATACTTGTCATAAACTGCCGTCGTAAGTAATCACATTCTGTTTATTTTATTCATCATTTTCAATCCTTTCATAATATTCTTCATCATTCAACTGACAATCTATCTTATTGATATTAATTTATCTTCGCACATTCATGATTTTTACTGAGAGAGAGTTTGAGTTTAGAATTTTTTTATCAGGAGGCATCTCCTTTACTTGTAGTGACTTAATAAAAAAATCAGCATTTTTTTCATTTATCAGATTTTTTGGATCTGTGAAGAGAAAAAGACATTGGTTCCTCCTTGTCAAACTTTCACATAAAACGCTCCTCAAGCTACTACAACTATCTTTCTAAAATTTTTTGCCTAAATCTATCAGGTTGCATAAGTTCCTGCCGTTTCATAAAAAAAATTTGTTCTAAAACATGTTTTGCTATTTGGCAAAGTGTTCCTATTTACAATGCCTCCCCACGGGACAGAGTTAACGTGGAGAAAAGGAACAAAAATAAAAATTGTCTCAGTCGTGAAGGATTTCTCCTCCACTGACAGAGAACAAGAAATTGAAGTGCAGCATCTGAAGAACAGATACTACACTGTGATCTTGTCCCGAAGGCAAGGTTTTATGCATCATCAGAAAGCACGTATTCTGTTCTACAAGATAATGGTCATCGTTTTTTGCTCATATAACTTTTTCTCGTTTTTCAGAACCGTCAAATGGATTATCAAGTAGATAAAAAAATCACATTTTCGACACCTTCTTTTCTGCTTTAATCGAGGTCAAGGATATTTGTGCTGTATATGGAGAAAACAGTTTGAGATTGGTTTACCAAATTCAAACATGGTAATTTTGACCTAATTGACGCTCCCTGTTCTGGAAGACCAATTAAGATAGACAAAGACCAACTCAGAGTTCTTTTGAAGGAAGTTGGCCATCAGACATGTAGAAAATTGGGTGAAAAGATGAAGTGTGATTTTGCGACAATTTCACGCCACCTTTAGTTGATAGGGTTCACATAAAAACTTGGATCTTGGGTCCCACACGAACTTACTTTTGCTGTTAAAATTCTTTGATTTTCTAAAAAAAAAACAAAAAACGGAGGGAACTTATGCAACAACCTAATAAATGCAAATTCCATGAACAAAGTTTCTCTCCTAGAACTACTCGCCTGTAAAACTCTGTTCTGCTGGGCTGCTTTCCAGCTGAATACAATATGGCTGTCTTCAAGTCACATGTAAACAAGTTCTTGTTTAGCCTCACCCTAAATAATCCATTTCCACTACTAACTATTAATATGCTGTTGTCTCAGTGACTATTATACACTTATTAACCCTTATCCTCGAGTGGCGTTTTGTGCTTGATAAGTGGTGACTCTCATATTAAAAAAAAGACACTGATTGAGTACATGTATAGTTTACCCATGTCCGGAAGTCATCATTTGGATGAAATTTGGATTTAAAATGAAAATTTTTTTACAACTTAACCTAGCATAGTATAAATACCTGCAGCCTTCCTATGCTAAGAATGGCTTTCAGAATAAACACCCACAACCTCGCAATGTTAAGAACGGCTTTCGAGGTTGAGGGTGTTTATTCAGAAAGCCGTTCTTAACATGGGGAGGTTGGGGGTGTTTATACTATGCTTGGTTGGGTTGTAAAATAATACCAATTTGTTTTCCAATTTTGCCAAACATTTTGTAGTTTTTTTTACACTCTCCTATTCTCCTGGCTTACTGAAAAGATCCAGAATGTCACAGTGTGACACTAAATGACTTGTAAATAATATTTTATTGCATTATTGTTTATGATTTATCGACACTAAAATGTGAAAAATGTTGACAGTGTACAGAATAACATATAGAAACCAGTGTCTGCCTAGACTGTATCTACCCAGAGGAGCAGGAGGCATGGGTCTATCAGATTGATCATCAGCATCGTGCCACTGTTGTACCTATTTACTATGCCACCGAAAGAGAACAAGAAATAGAAGTGCAGCATCTGAAGAACAGATACTACACTTAGATAGTGCCACTGTTGTAAGCATCGGGCAATATCTGATGAACTCCCAAAATCCAAAACTCAAAATGGTACACCAACATCACGAAACAAGTGCCAGCAGAACAACCTTCATCACGAAACTGACCAAACATTTTGGACAAGAATGTCTTACAAATAATATACGTTTTAAGTCTCCAAGCATAGTTTTGGGACAATTGAAGTCAAAAATCACTGATCAGTCACACAATGATCTACAAAGCTATTCTTGTGATATGTGAGGCAAAACTAAATTGTCTTTCAGAAAATCATAGGTTTATATGGTTAATATACCTGTTTTCAACCGGAAAAAAACGATATAACTGAAAAAAAGGCCTAAAATGGAGATATTTTAGTGACAATTTTTGTTACCTCACCACAAAGAAGAGCCAAAAATCACTTTTAGACATGAAACTAAGGGAAGTAAATAATCATTTTTGTTCAACAATAGTATAAAATTGCATTTGTGCAAAAAAAACGCTGCTCATAGAACTCTCTTCGAATTTTACCCATTCTCCTCAATTACAGGCTGTGACAATTTTTTCCCGATTTTGGTCAAAAAATGCGTCTTTGTTTTCTGATTCTGTCTTATAAGACAGAATCAGAAAACAAATCTGCTATAGAAATAGCTCCAATTAGTCGCCAAAAATACACCAAGAATTTCCATTGCAAAAAACTGGAACAATGAGCTAACCAACAGCATACCAATTTTGTTTTTTTATACAAAGGAGTCACCACTTATCAAGGCCCAGAGGTCACTCAAGGATAACGGTTACTGAGTTTACAGTGGTCAAGGGGAACATGTCAGTCATCGTTAGAAGTGGAAATTTGGTAAATTGGATTACTTAAAGGGGTGACTCATCAAGAATTTGTTCACATTGGACTTGAACATGACCATATCGTAGTCAGTTGAAAAGCAGGAAAATGAAACAGAGTTCCACAGGCGTGCAGCTCTAAGAAAAGCTTTGTTCATGGAATCTATGTTTAGGTTTAGGCACGGATAAAGAGTGGGGGAAATTATTGAGAGTGTTTTCAGCTAGATGAGTGTTTTTCATGAAAGTCAGGCCAGGGAGGACCATAGATTGAAGCTCAGACGAGCACTTGCCATGAAAATAACAATAAAGCAGAGACAGGCTCGTGACATCTTCTGTGGGAAAGAGGTTCCAGGGAAGAGAAAAGGGCATCCCCAACTAGGGTATTTTCTGGATGAATTCATGCAGAACTAGATAGATAAGAAGGCTCTATATACTGGCTAAAAAGAGGATTACTTCACTATGATCGAGAGAGAATTATAATGGTTGCCCCCAAGATCAAGGCTTGATGACAAATGTTTATAAGAAGATGAGTGGTCTCAACAATGACGACAAACGCAGGTTCTGCCACACAGAAGTAGAGAGTATGAACCAACTGACATCCAGCTGTAAGGTTTTGCTGGGGGGCAACTAGTACACGACACAACACAATGGCATGTGTGTAAAACGCTGAATATTGAATGCAGCAGCAAGTTCTAGGAACATGTTTACCAGCAAGAACAGTTGGAAATAAGTCATACCCCATTCACTATGACTACGCAATTCCAACAGCTACGTACCTAGGAAACGGAGCTATAAAATATGACATGGTGATATGGGAAAAGAAGGAGAAAGAAGCAACCATAGTAGAAGTTACTGTTTGGTAAGATATACCTGAAGAAGGTCAGAAGTTACATCGCCCGAAATGTTGTGAAAAATGGCGCTCAAGATGAGAACAGTAGTCCGATTAATCCAAATAATACGAGTACGACAGTACATTTTCACCTTCTGAGTCCACTACGCCCTCCCCTCCTCCGACTAAGTTTGTTCTTGTTGAAAAGAACGAATATTGCAGAGACAGTGTGTTCATATTCTATTCAAGGCAATATTGATAAAGAATATATCAGCTTTGTGGGTCTATCTTGTGTAGTTTTTGACTTTTAGGTGTACACACAAACAGACAACTACCTTTTATTTAAGACTAGCGGGGGGTACCCAGCGATGCTCGGGTGTCTTGAGGTAAATCAAAACTCCGGGGGGGGGGGGGTTAAATAAAAAAAAAATGTTTTGGTAGGTAAGTATGAGAATCGAACCTGTACCCTTGAGTTGGAAATTAATGTGTGAAAAAAAAAACGGGAGACGTTACCCATTAGGCCACTGCGACATACATACAACATACTCAGGTTTGAATTTATTTATTAGACTATAAAAACAGGCGTGCGCAAAAAAAAGTTAACTCTGCTGCTTCCATTTGACCTAATTAAGAAGGTCAAATAGAAGTCACGCAGTTGTTTACCCAAGTTTGACTGTTTTTGTTTTTTTCCCCCAACAGATGTTGGGGGGAGGGGAACCAGCTCCCAATTGTCCAGATTGAATAACAATTGTCTGATGTACAACATTGATCAAAGCTGATTGCTTCTGGACATTTCCCGGCGTAATGCCGAGAACGTTGTTCGTTATTAACTTTGAATTAGTTTCGCTTTTTATACGAAAAAGCCTCATCAACATGCGAGAAGCCAAAATAGCAATAATTTTGTAAAAGTCGACGTAAATAAATCTAGATGCGACGCGCTTTCCCAAATCGTACATATTATTATTTAGGACCCATATAAACAGTTGTAAGCGATCGTAACGACATCGGAACCCTGTGCGAGAAAAGCCTTTTGAAGACATACACGAAAAATGTCACACACATTTTGCCTTTTATATATATAGATTAGCAGGGTCACCCGACGTTGCACGGGAGTGATGGATGAGTAACGAATGTTTCAAACTCCCATATTTTTATTGTCAACAAAATTGGTTAAATCACCCAATTTTTAATCAAATTTTTGCTCTAGTTGGGGACCCATCGCCATGCACATAGAAGAAGCTTCACACGCTTCTCACAGTGATTTAGTCCACAATACATTGTAGTGTACATTGCACTGTAGAGAACCTGCTGTTGATTTTATGAAATTATTTTTATATATAATGGCTTGAATTAAAGTTTAAAACGCAAAAATCAAGTATCATGCTTCAGTTGTGCTTTAAACATAAACATTAATTTCAAATGCGCCCTTGTCATATCAAAGAACCTATTGTTGATTTTATATGTCTGGACTTACTGGTATTGCAATGTAAACAGCTTGCCTTTAAATTTAAAATGAAGAAGTCAAGGTTAGAGTTCAATTGTGTTTTAAACAGAAAAATTCATTTCACCCCCCCCCTCCCCCGAAAGAACCTACTGTTGATTTTATATGTTGAGCTTTTCGGTTTGTGTGGTAATAATACTTCTCAAATGTAATGTTAGGCAGTGTAAGGTGTTAACTTTGGTCAAAATCGCCTGTCTTTTCTTTACTCAGATTATTTCGATTATGGAAGACATTTCGATACAAGCCCTATCTAAGGACATTGTCAGGCACATAAAGTACCTTCATGTGAAATTTCATAAAAATCGAGCCGGGCGTTTTCGAGTCCATAGGGAACGAACTCACACACACACACACACACACACACACACACACACACACACACACAGAGACGGACAGACAGACAGACAGACACACACAGACAGACACACACACACACAGACAGACACATAGACATAGTTCCTTTTATATTAATAGTAAAGATAGAGATAAAGAAGCATTAAACTCACCTATTTGTTCCGGTAACGCTTCGACAAGAGATACTTCTGATGGACTTTGGTTTCTCGCCTGAACAAAATTGGTATATTGTCTGCAAATGAAGCAAAAGAAAAAAAAAGGACCATATTTCCATTAAGCACCCCAAAATCAAAGAGATAGAGAAAAAGTTGGAAAAAGTGGCTCAATATCAGTTATTTGAACGAGTTTCGAGGCTACGAAAAAGTTGTAGTAAAGTTCATATTAAATATTTGATCACTAGCTAGATGCCCAGCGTTGCTCGGTCATACAATATGTTTAAACATGATATTTTTATTTATGCAGATTTCATATGTATTATTATAGAATAAATCATCTGTTGTATATTATATATTACGAGGAATAATTTGCCCTGTGGACTAATTTACAAAAAAAAATTTTTTAAATAATAAAGATAATGTCGTTCATCAAATTCCGTCTGTGTTTGTTTACAAT